>NC_059140.1:50609775-51248823 GCF_020740605.2 Lemur catta
GTGGGACAATTGAAGTTGACCCCACAGGGAAAGGCAAGAATGCTGTATAAATCTGCCTAAGGTCAGGGTATATAGTCAAGGTTGTTTTGGCCGACAGGTGAGATTTACTTTAGCAGTAGATACAGCAGAAATCTTAGAGGCATTCGTGGAACTGAGGTTAATCAGAAGTCAACATGGCAGATTAGGAGTTGCTTTGTCCTCCACACTTTGCCCCTATATATCTGGGAGCATGTTTGAATATGTCCCATCTGAATTTTGTATAATGGTGAATTCTTGACAAATTAATTTATTTCAGCTTTAAAGAATGCTTTTAATGTCGTCTGGAAAAAATAGGCCAGAATAGATAAAATGTAAAAGATATAGGAAATTTTGCCTAAGAAATATTGAAACCTAGTATAAAATATCAATGTTTAAATTAATGTAACATAACTAGACCATAATATACAATATATTACCCCTTGGTATAGATAAAAAGATGTCATTTCAGATCAGTAGAAAAGGATATTCAAAAAAACTAGATCAGTGGCTTGATTTTTTGAAAAATAAAATCTGCTTAGACCCTTGTCACAGCATGTCCATGAAGATAATTATCAGGTGAATAAAAAAGTCAAATTTAACACAAAAATCAGATTAACAAAATGATCTAAAGTAAAATCATTATAGATGAAATGTTAAAGTCTTTCAAAGAAGGAGGCCTCTCCAAGCTTAAAGAATTAAAGAATTTATAAAGGGAAAATTTTAAATATTTGAATATATACAATTAAGAGATTCTCCATGTCAAAAAATGTAGAACATAAGTAACAAATTACTGGAAAGAAGTTAACACAAAATTAGGTTGTATGTTTATAGCTAATGAGAACATAGTTGCACCAATGATAATTTATGAAAGGACTTAAAATGGTATCTCACATAAATTGGATATTATTTCACAGCTAATAAATATATAAATAAATGCCTTTCAGAAAAAAGTATACGAATTACAAAATGATAAAATTTTAATTATAAAATGAATGATTTCATAGATAATGCAGAGGGGATGTGTTAATTATGCAATATTTAAGGTAGGACTGTGTATCGCTTTATTTTAGCATTTTAGGTCAACAGTTTGCTCTGTGCAGAGAAGCACTTCTGGAATGGATGCATGAATAACTCTGCAGACTTTCTTTGCAGTGAAACAATCATAAATGTTGAAAATTCTATACAAACACACACATACACACTCATGCCCCAATTTAATATCTCTGGAAGTTGTCCTAAGGGCATATAGCAAATGGGGAAATATTTTTTCAGGACAATGTGCTTAATTATGTTGGGGACAGTGACAGCCTGTGGCATTTGGGACATGATCTGCTCCCTCATCCCTCCCCAGGTCAGCATGATAAAGTCCTGCTCCAGGTGGGTGCTGTCAAGAAGACAAGAGTTTCCCTTTTTCTTCAGCTCCCAGTCAAAGGCATTAGTTTCTCTTCAGGAGTGTCAGGTTGCTCTCATATCTACATTTTCTTTTGCAGAAGCTCCATTTCAGGTAAGTGCTACTGAGATATCTGGGGCTCCCTTCTTCTATCTAGCCCCTGATCATATGGCAGAAACTCTACTCTGCACAAGGCTGGCGGAGAATACAGTGCGATGATTGACTTCACACTACTTTAATTACAGAGAAGTTTCCGCACTGAGTGTGGCAGGTCAAGAAGATAGGGGCTACTGCCCACCTGGCACCCTGCTCATAGAGCAGGTGTGTTGTGCTGTGAGAAATGAGTCCCTGCCTCCAGCTCTGGAGCAGGGGCACCGAGTTTCTGCCCAGGGGGAGAGGCAGCCATGAAAACAGCACTTTAGCTCTACCTAACGGGACTGGCTTTATATGGGACTTAATATATTTGAAAACGTATGTTGAGAATTTTAGTCAAAGGGATGCAATTTAACATAATGGATATTTTGGTAATATGAAATTAAAAGGAGGCTGATAGCTCCATGAGAACAACAACTAAACTTCAAACCAGCTAGAAATCTATGAGAGAGAAGGAGGAAAAGAGAACTGAGAAGAGCCCTGCTGGCATCACAGCAAGCCTCAAAGAATGGCCTCCAGGACTACCTCTTCAAAGGGGATGAATTTAATTGTTTGAAATGTGGAGCAATTTATGCCTTAGCACATTGTTAAAAACAATAGAGAAATGAGATAACACTTAGTAGATGCTAAAACCTGAGTGTAATACCAATAGAGGGATTAAAGCTAAACAGAGAGGTAAACTCAAGGTAAACAGAGACGAAAAGAGACAGTCAAAGACAGCCTAGCTAAAACTCCTGCCATCATGGGTGTAGGAAGAAAGACTCAGGTTGATTAAACACACAAACATGCACATAATAGGAGTTACAGAAAGAAAAGAAAGAGGAAAAAAGAGCACAAAATATTTGAAGATACATTAATAATAACTGAAAACTTTCCAAATCAATGAAAAACATTAATCTACACATCCAGGTAACTCAACCAACTTCAAGTTGCATGCAAAAATATCCACATCTAGACACATTATAGTCAAATGTTGAAACTGAAAAGAAACATAGGGACAGCAAGAGAAAATGATTTGTTTAGTACAAGGAAACCCCAATAAAATTAACAGCTTACTTGTCATCAGAAACAATTGAAGACACAGGACAGTGTGATGACATATTTAGAGATTTGAAAAAAAAAATAGTTCAACAGTTTTATGTTGTGCAAAACTATTTTTCAAAAATTAAAGTGACATAAAGACATTCCCAAATAAAGAGACCTGAATTTACTGCCAGCAAACCCCCTTACAAGAAATATGAAAAATTTTCTTCAGGCTGAAAGCAAGTGATATCAGACAGTAATTCAAATGTACATGAAAAAACAAAAAATGCCATTAAAGGATACTGTGTGTTGATAATTATAAAAGACAGTAAACACGAACAGTTCTTCTTCCTTCTTCTCTTAATTTAAAAAGTAATTGTATAAATAATATGCATGTAATTGTATTGTTGCACTTATAACTATAGAATTGTAATATATTTGAGAATAATAGTTCAAAAGAGGCAAGTAAAAAAAAACTAGTATATGAGTCAAGAAACAACACCAGGTAGATAACTTGAATACACTGGAAGATATCAAGAGAAAAAGAAATTATAAATAAGAAGATGAATATAACACACACTACAAATTTATTTTTGCTTTCTTCTCTCAGATTTTGTTTGTTAGTTTATTCACTTTGACCCTTTCCAGTTGAGCCTTTCTTCAAATATCTGATGAGTATTGGCTCTTCATTTGTATTTACAAACAAAGCAAACAAAACACACAAAAAAAGCTAAAGTGAAATTTTGTAAGGATGTTTTTTGGTGGGATTTATGTTAGCTAGATGACCATATAATTTTTGCTTTAAAATAGGATCCTTTGCAAATGAATGGCATGTGAAAAATAATCTAGGATTATATAATTTTGAGATATTTATTGAGCCAAAAAGTGGCTTTATTATATTAGAATAATTTTAGAGCTATTTAAATTTTTTTTCTAAAAATAACAAATATCTGTGCTAAAGAAAATTTAAAGACCCTTTATTAATTACATAAATATTTAAATTAACATAAGAAAACTACTAACCAGGTTTTTCCCTGTATTTCAATGTGTCTGACATCTTTCAACTACCAGGTACAAAGCTAAATGGACAGATGTTAAAGTCATTTATCTAGTGAGAATCTAATAACTCTAGCATGTAAAATGATAAGGAATAAATTCTGACACAAGATGTAAAATGAGAAACTGAAAAGGTTCTACTCACAAACCATAAGATACATAAATATATTGATGATATATCACTTGAAGCTGGAGGGGGTTTATGTAATAAACTTAAAACAACATCTTCTCAATCCAGGCTGATGATTCAACAGATTTCACCCATAAATGCCATGCTGTAGTATTTGTCTGATTTGTAAATGGTGGTAAAATGAAAAAACAACTTAGTCTGCAACAAGTAACTGCCTAAACAAGCAAACACCAAGATATATTTAATGGTTTGTCTTCTTATCTAAAAACAAAATGTCTGTGTTGGAATTACTGTGTTTGCATCTATAATGATGTTTGTCTTGATGAGAGGTTTTGCCTTCCTTACAAGAAAAAAAATGAAAACTTTTGATTTAATATATTCTTTCTTTCACAGTAAGATGCTAGTGTCAAAACTTCTTGTAGTTGAAAGAAGAGGGGCAGAACAAGATGCTGAAATGAGTCTCTCTAGAGATTTTCAATGTGAACAACTAACCACATAGAAAAATAACTTCACAAGAGCTAAGGAAACTAGAAGGAGACCATACCTTTTGGTAGCACAATAATAAGAAAGGGTGCATTGAAGAGGGTAGGAAGGAGAATTTTACATTACCCATAACACCCCTTCCCCAACCCCAGTAGCACAACACAGAGAGAGGTATCATCCATTTGTAGGAAAGAGAGGGCAGTGAGGATAGGAATTTGCCTTGAACCTCAACACTAGGCCCACCACAAAAGAACCCAGCACTGAATAGAACCCGATGGCCTAAGACTCTAGGCCAATATGAGCAGCAAACTATCCGAAAAAGAAATCAAGAAAACAATCCAATTTAAAGTAGCCACACAAAAAATAAGATGCCTGGGAATAAATTTAACCAAGGAGGTGAAAGATCTCTACAATAAGTGGAAAGATATCTCATGTTCATGAATTGGCAAAATTAATATTGTTAAAATACCCATACTCCCCAAAGTGATCTAGAAATTTAACACATTCCTATCAAAATGCCAATGACACTTTTCACAGCAATAGAAAAAACAATTTTAAAATTCATGTGGAACCATAAAAGACCCTGAATAACCAAAGCAATCTTAAGCAAGAAGAACAAAGCTGGAGGCATCACACTACCTGACTTTAAAATATTACTATGTTCCAAAGCTATAGTAGTCAAACGAGCATGGTACTGGCATAAAAACAGACATATAGAACAATGGGACAGAATACAGAGCCCAGATATAAATCCATGCATCTGCAGCAGACTGCACACTAAAGATTCTACCCAGACATACCCCTAAAAAATCTAGGAATTTCTGTAATTGAAGAAAAACCTACTATCCATAAAAAGGCAAAAAAAAAAAAAATTTGCTGCAGTTTCTAACTTCTTACATTTGTGAACAACATTTTTCTTCTTATCAGGTACCAAGAGCAAATATATAAATCCACTCAAGTGTTTGTGCTCATGTAAGCCAAGACTCAGAATTAAATGTTTTGTATCAAAAATAAGCACAATTTTCCCATTAAAGAGGTAAATTTCATTCTCAATTTTTAGTTTCAAAAAGAACATATTTTTTACAAATATAGGCTCCTAAAAATATCAAGAACACATTTTCTTGATGTTCTGTAAATACAAACACATTTTCAATTTGAACTCATAGTTTTTCAATAAAAATATAGGTAGCAATCATAGATGAGGTACAGTTTTTTTTGTTGGGCAACTCTAATTGATCTGCACAGTTGTATACGATGACATGAATGTTTATTAATAAATTTCAGTATAATATTTCTCAAAGTATTTGTTGATAAGTTCCTTAAATAAAATTCATTTTTGCAGCATCATTTGCAGGTATTACCATTACTTAAATTTTTTCAAGAGTTGGTATGGGGTTATGTATCCCATAAATCTTCAAATCAGCTGTACTAACTATAACTTTGAAAGCTAAATTATAGACTTTGGGTGATGAAAGTTTTTAGTAAAGTACAGACCCAAGGAAGTTTTTACCAGGAAGGAGAATATGTTAAGTAATATCATGAATGTATAACCATTAAGATGAAAAATAAGACAAAAAGAATAAAGTATATAAGTGAGAAAATGTGACAATTAGGATTCTGCTCCTCTAAATGTCAGTCAGGTATTAAAAGCCCCATAATAACAGCCACCATAGGTTTTCTCATAGTAGCTTTTCTCCCCTTGCATGTACCTAACACCAGAATGCTGTCCTGCATACTCTTCTCTTCTGTCACATATGGAAAATGATATACATACATACACACACATACACATACACACATACACACACATTTTGAAATGTTCTAGGATGCTTTCCTCTGGTAAATACAGTATTATATATCAGGAGATACATAGCAAAAAGTAGCAATATAAGAAATTACAAATTTTAATCACCTCAAGCATAAAGTCATTAGAACATAATTGGAGCTATGAATTTAATGCTATTTCAATACTTTCTTAGGATCCACCAGTTTTGCTGGTATACGTGCTTATTTTAAGGATTATACTTTAACAAATCTCACAAACCCTTTTTTTTTCCTAGTGAGAGCCCTAGAGAAAGTAAAATTAATTCATATTTGTGTGAACATTCTAGGATGTTCAAATATCTTTTTTTCCTGCACCTAGGAAAGTCACATGATTGTGTATCTTAACAACAGAAACAATAATACAATTTCTTTACTCGTTCTCTAGCTCTTTAAATTTTTATTTCACAAGAATATTCCTTAACCTTTACATCCTTACCTTGTTTCTTTAATAATACATTGAAAATTGGATACGACTAAAGAAATTTCATAATTTTACCTTACAAAATAAGAGATTATTGACCTATATAAAGCTCTTAAAATATAATGAGGAAATACTAAATTTATGCCAGAATTTTGTTATGCCAGAAGTCAGAGCTTCAAGTGTGTGTCTTTTTTTTTTCTTTTAATATGCAATTGATGTGCTAATGGCATATGATAATGAGCATGCTTCTTTGTCATTCATACATCATTTTTGATGAGGTGCCAGTTCAAATCTTTTGCACATATTTTCACAGCCCACTCAGTTAGGTTCTTTATCACTTGAAAGTTGGGAAATAATATTTCTGTATGAGACAGTTACTAAAAACGATTACATTTAATTGTGACACTATGAGCTGAAGAAGAAAAAATGAGAAATAATTTTATTTTGCATAATAATTTTCATCTTTATTTCTAATTTAATTATTATCTTTACCAGTTTCCCTTACTTTACCACTTTCTTCAATTTTCTTTGATATGAAAATCAATGCATTTATAATCTAATTTGGGCTCAAACTATTTTAATTACACAATCTATTACTTTATTATAGTATGTCCAAATTGAGAGACCCACTCATATAGGAATATCCTTGATAAACACTGTTTTAATGGGTAATCTTTTCCTTTTGACATCAGATTTTAACAGCAAGTATCTTTCACAATGACCTTACCAATATGTTTCTATCTAACATATCTAAAAAGTTATGCCATAGGTGACTTAAATACCAACTACATTAATATTAACAAAAACAGAAAACTAAACCATCACAATAATGAGACACCATAGCATAATGGTTAAATGCATGGATTCTGGTGCCAGTCCCTCTAAATTTCAATCCTGGACATATTCCTTAATATGTTTATAACTTTGAAAATATTATATAATGTCTCTGCACCACAGTTTTCCCATTTATGATATAAAAATAAGCAATAACATTAAAGATGTTTCATACAGAGGCAGCATGGCTTAATATTGAGATCCTAAGTGACATATGAAGTTCTATTATCTGTTGACTAAGGATAACCCTGAAAGTCACATGCACTATGATTTCTACCAAAAGAATTCCATAGTACATTTAAGTTTGAGATTAAACAATTTAAGAAAGATCATTACCAGAAAACGCCATTCCTAACATGAATATCTTGGGGCTATGACTCCAAAATAAAAGGAAATGCTACTGAAAATTCAAACTTTCAGTGCATAGCTTATGGAAAAACAATTATCTTCCTGGCACTGAGAGAAAAGATGATTTAAGTATTTGGAGGATTAAAATTATTACTGACTTTGAGTCCCCTCACCATGTAGTAATAATGGCTTATCTAATAGAAAACATGGGTTCTTACTCTGAATTCAAGACTTTAAGCTGACTTGATTAAGCATTAATGCTTTTTGTGGGTAATGCACTGGCATGTAAGATGAGTCAGAAACACAGGAAAGAGTCTGTAGCAGCAGTAGCCAATTCCACTTTTTAAAATTGCTCAACAGTTCTCCCATCATCGTCTCAGGGAAACCAAATATGCAGAACAAATAATCCACCTGATTAGAATTCATTATTAGAGAGTCTTAAGCAGCACTTCTGCTGAGATGGCATAGAGCCACCTGCCCTAGTGCCTCATCATGATTTTGGATGGTGTCACACTAGCTGTGATGTGCTCCTGTGAAAGAGGAGGGAATAGTGTACCCTGCAGGGCTATGTTATAAAGATGGCCAGTTATAATGAAGTTTGGAGGAAATCATTGTCTATTGTTTTATTGTGCTAACTATACCATGAAACATTCAACAATATAAGAGATTAGCACTTTGGGATATCCCAAATACTTCTTCCTCAAACTGACTGTGAGTGCCTGGGAATGGGGCAAGTCATATTAAAATTATCTGTCCAGCACCTGGTGAAATTGCAATTTATATTGACAGAGTCAATGTACAAAGTCTATTTCAGCTAGCAATTTTCTTTAGAAGTACTAAAATGTCACTATGGGTTTTTATATTCTTTGTCTAAAGGAGTTCACTTTTTGCTTTTCGAACACACAGTTATGTGAAGTCCACTCTTTTTATGTGTCATTCAGGAAAAAACATGTTTTCTTCAGGGGGGGTTGTTGTAATCAAAACCTTTCAGATTTTCTGTTACAAAATCCATTATGGTGTGTTACCTGACTTTCATTTAGGTCTAAAGTTGTTCCAAATCTTAGGTATCTTTTAGGTTTTTATTGCTAAGGGCAGGAAGTATTTTTAGAATTCATTCCCAGATAGATCTTTTACCATTCAAGTAGTGCTTTTATAAAAAGCAAGTCACTTTTATCCCACTTGCCCACTTATATTCCCCAAAAGGTCTCATATTAAGACATTCTATGCAATCTGGAGGAAATATATCTTCATAACTTAGATTTTTTGTGCTCATATTTGTCTTCACATCACAATTTGGCGGTAGAATTATGTGGCTATCAGAGTACAACAGTGATTGCTTTTCTTTGTGGCGCTTAAAAAGGAACCATTTTTGTAACTGCTACAATCTCTTCTACACAATTCTAGAGGGGAAAAACAAAAGCAAAAACAAAACACGTGGAACTCAAAAGATAAAACTTACTGGCATCAGCAGAAAAACAACTACAGATCCATTTCTTATTGTAGACACATGCTTCCAGACAGTCATATGTAGCACACTACAGAAATTGCAATGAGTAACATTTCTCATGTATGGAATAAATTCTTATTCCAGAAAATATTTATTATTGATGGGATAGTAAAATTACTATGTATGTGAATTTTTATTTTGTTCTACACTATTATGAGATCTGAATTCTCCAATTTTAATGATAATCTGCAACCACATTAAAACAAAGGTACTTAGAAAAAAATCACAATCTAGATTAAGAATGAAGTGACTCTTCTGAGAATCGGGTGACTCTTTGGAGGAAGAACTAACAGGAAGTTGTTTTTGTAAAAGATATTTATCAAAAATCTAATCAAACCTAAAATGTTTACCAATTTGCTATCCTCTCTTCTGAGAATATTCAAATATCTGAAAGCAGACCTACCAAATACACATGTGATAAACAAAATTAAGATAAAGTATGGTTAAATATCCTTTTCATTATAAGACATTATATATATTTATCTTAAAGTGAAATTATATTGCAAAAATAGATTATTAAAACTTCAATTATAGGATATTACATATACAGAGAAATGTTTAAAAGCTTATAAATAATTTCATAAATATTTATTATGCAAACACATATTCTTCTACATTCTAAATGCTTCATGGATTTGCCATTCATATTTAGATGTTTAATCCACTTGGAATTTATTTATGTTTATAGTGTGCAATAGGAGTCCAATTTCATTGTATCCATGAAGAGATCTGATTGTGCCAACAATTTTTATTGATGTGACTAATCATTACTGCTAAACTGTCCCATATTTCACATAAATCATGTCCATATATGCATAGGTCTCTTTGAGGGGATATTCTTGACATCTTGCTTTTACATAGTTCATATCAGCTTATCAATTTTTACTAAAAAAAAACTCTTAGAATTTTGACTGAGACTGTAAATAAATTACAGAAAAAATGACATGTTTATAATATTATTGTGTTTTCTAATTCATAATGTTGGTATATCTATGATATGTCTATGGTGTCTTTTTAAATCTCTTTGTGGGTTTTTTTCTCTCCATTCTCTGGAAGAACTTAAGTATTTCATATATTTTATTTTGAAATCTAAAAAAAAAATCTATTTAATTCAGTTTGTTTCTCTTTATGTTAGTCTACATATATTCAATTTAGTATGTTATTTATTCATTACATTTTGTCAAGCCTTCTTTTTAGGATTTTTTGGTAATCTACATATAATCTGCACTCTCACACCTACACCTCATCCCTGACTGTTTGTAGAATTTTTTTTAATCTTTTCAGTAGTGCAATTTCCCTTTTGATATAGATTTCTTTTTATTTGTCCTACTTAAAATTATTGAATTCCTGAACCTATGAATTGTTATATTTTTTCAATTATATAAAAAACTGTGCTTAGCTGTTCAAATACTGGCTTTCTCCCAACTCTCTTTTTTCTGGTGATATCAACTATGCTTTAGATGCTTTTAATATTTTACCACATAATTACTCTCTCTTCTATATTTTATCTTGATCTCATATGCTTCATTTTGAATAATTCCTGGTCTATCTTTCAGTAAAACGATTCTATCTTCTAATGGTCCAATGAGTTGCCAAATATGTCCAATGTGTTTTTAATTTCAAATATTGCATTTTTCACTCTTTAGGAGAGTCGCTTTTAGTTTTCTTTTTCTGAGAACTGTGTTCTCACTTGTTTCATTCCTTAAATTAGGCAAACATGGTTTAATAACCAGATTCCACTAATTATCTTTAAGACTATAACTCTGCCTGTTGTTTGCAGAATGGATTGATAGTAAGCAACTGAGATGTCAAAGAGAATTCAACAAATTCTAATACACATGTACTTTTAATTTTGGCAGTATGCTAGACAAGATACTCTAAAAAACTTTCTGCTAAACTACAACTTGGTTATAAATATATCACTGTAAAGAGGGGGAGACATTTTGAATAACTGATTTGCTAGTGAATAAATGAACACTTCAAGAATGAAAAGAAAAATAATAAAACAAGCTTAAAATTAAAAGAAGCATAGCTGTGAGGCCATGAACTTGTTTGAATTGTGTCAGATTTAACATCAACTAACATATAAATATAATTTACCACAATAAATGCTTAAAGAAATGATATATAGGATCACTTTTATAGATGTGAAAAACCACTGATTCAATATTTTTTTATAAATCCTAAGCAAACTAGAAATAAAATAGAATTTATTAACCCGATAAAGGATATATTTAAGGAACTTTAACATTTATAGTATGTCAAGAGCAAATTTTTCATATTTGTAGATAAATATAAAATGCCCAGTAAATGCATTTATTTAATATTCATGGAAAATCCTAGAAAATAACATAAAACAAGATTTAAAAATGTGAGATTTTTGGAAATGAAGGAGCAAATCTGCCATTCTTCAGAGATGGTAAGACTAAATAGTAAAAGCCAAAGTAATCTACTGAAAAATTCATTAAAGTTTAGAAAAAAATTTACCAACGAGGATGAATAGGTGAATTTAAGAAAGTAAACTTACATTAATTATAAAAATTATAATAAAAGATAAAATTACAATTTAAAGGGTTGAATAATAAGATCTCATAAAAATGTACAATCACTCTATGAAGAAAAATGTAATGGTTTATCAAAAGATATATAAAAATTAAATTAAATAGAAAATATGTCAAACCAAAATATAGAATTAATTAAAATTTTTAATTCACTCAATTTTATCTATAGATTTATTGCTATGACAATCAAATATTTCACTCTTAAAAAAAAGTTGACAAGATGATTCTAAATATATGTGGAAGTACAAAATACCAAGGTTTCTCAAGACTCTCCTAAACAAAAATATTGATATTAGAATGAATTGCTTTACCTACAAGCAAGAACTACTATAAAGCTATAGCACTCAGTATAGCAATACATATAAAGCTTAAATAAATATAAAAATTAACGTGCTATATTTGATGCAGGGCTCTTCATAATAACTAATAAAACCATTAAGGGTAGAGAAAAATAGTTTCATGAACATATGAAAATTCAATACTTGAACATAGAAGAAAAAATTATTTGGGAAGTTTGGATTGTTGAACAAGTAGTGTTGGGCTCATTGGAGTGAAATGTGCCACATCTCTACCTATCTATATTCAAAAGAAACTCAATACCAGCATGGAATACAAAGCTTTAAAAGTGACAGAAAACAGTACTGGAGACAATATTTACAAAATATAAGATGGGTATGATTTATTCTTTAATTTGTATTTATTATGGATACATAATTGTCATATATATTTATAAGGTACATGTGATGTTTTGATATACAATGTATAATGATCAAATCTGTGTGATTAAGATATTTATCACCTCAAGCATTTATCATTTCTTTGTGTTTAGAACACTCCAATTCCACCATTTAGTTATTTTAAAATATACAATAAATTATTCTTAAGTCTAGTCACCCTATTGTCCGACCAAATACAAGACTGTATTTATTCTGTCTGTATTTTTATATCCACTAACCACCCCCTTTCTATTTCCTCCTCCACACTACCTGCCCCAGCCTTTGTTAACAATCATAGCAATCATTCTACTCTCTATCTCCATGAATTCATTTTTTTTTAGCTCCCACATATGAGCAAGAATATGTAATATTTGTCTTCCTGTGCCTGGCTTATTTTGCTTAACATAATGCCCTCCACTTCCATCCATGTTGTTGCAAATGACAGGATTTCATTCTTTTTATGGCTAAATTATATTGTATTTTGTATATGTAACACATTTTCTTTATCCAATCATTCACTGATGTACATTTAGACTGTTTCCACATCTTGGCTATTGTGAATAATACTGCAATGAACATCAGAGTACAAATATCTCTTCAATGTGTTGATTTCCTTTGTTTTGGATATATACCCAACAGTGGGATTGCTGGATTATATGGCAGTTCTGGGTTTAGTTTTTTGGGGTACTTCCATACTATTCTCCATAGTGGCTGTACCAATTTACATTCTCAACAATAGCATACACATGTTCTCCTTCCTCTGCATCACCACCAGTATTTGTTATTGCATGTCATTCGGATAAAAGCCACTTTAACTGGGGTGAGATGCTATCTCATTGTGATTTTGATTTGCATTTCTGTCATCATTAGCGATGGTTGACATTTTTTCATATACCTATTGGCTATTTGTAAGTCTTTTTTTGAGAAATGTCTATTCAAAACTTTTTCCCTTTCTTTAAATTAGAATATTTGTTTGTTTTTTTTCCCCTACTGAGTTGCTCAAGCTTGTTACATATATTAATCTTTTTTTAGATAGGTAGTATCCAAATATTTTCTCCCATTCTGTGGGTTGTCTCTTCACTTTGTTCATTGTTTCCTTTTCTGTGGAGATAATTTAATCTTAAGAGTCTGTGTGTACTACCCACTCCCCCCCAAAAAAGGAAAAGAAAGGAAATATACTTCGTTAAATATCTCTTTATCAAAGAATACCGTACAGAACAAAATGGAGAAACCATCAACTGAAAAAGATATTTGCAAAACATATAAGTGAAAATGACCCTTTTATCAAAATATGGGTGAATGAGATATTCGCCAAAACAGTAGAAAAATGGGGGAAAAAAAGAGATGAACAGAAATCTCTGGAAAGAGAAAATATAAATGGGCAACTGTTTCTATGAGAACATGCTTATTGGTAGTAATTTATAAGGTGATAAGTAAGATTCCAATAAGCTAATACTTCTTAACACAAGATTGGTCAAAGATTAGAAAATTTGACAGTAGTCAATTTTTTCCCTCTCAAGCAAGGAATAAGTTAGATTTAATCAACTTGGTGTCCAGCAGGACTTCTTGAGGAACTCAGCTATTCTGAGAGCAAAGTTTGCATTTGCTGCAGGAAAGTTGGGAAAATACTTCAGTAATAACAATTAGACCAGCTTTGGTAAGACAGAGCCCATGCACTGTGTGAGTTGCCAGTTGTGCATGTCTGAGAATTAATATGTGCTAGACAACAGTATCAGAGACAGTGATTTTCTATTATGGGAACTTACATCAGTCTTCTGATAGCCAGCTCTCAGCATTTTTTCCATAACATCTTTTTGGTTATTAGTCTCTTTCCCATGAATCCTGTAAACTATTGGCCATTGTCAAAATTCCTTTTGGGTCAGGCCAACCCTGATGGCCACTTCAGTTTTTCTACAATTTCAGTAATTACATCTATTTAGTCTGTTATGGTTAAGGACTATCACCTAGTTTGCCATTCTGGAAACCATTAACCTCATTAATATTTGAGAGCCTAGTTCTATTTAAGTGATTTTCATTGTTATTCTTGGCCCACAAAAGACAGCCCATGTGGAGCCCTCCCTATTATCTTAAGGAGGTTAGTGTACACTTGCCTGTTTGGAGGAATGGCAGCAAATTGTGGCTTGTTAGTATAAAATAAATTCTTTTTAACATTACTACCTCCCTGAGCTTTTGATCCCTTCCTTAATAACATTTAAAGAAAGGTCCAGCATCTTCTCCTTTTGCTGAATGCTGTCCTCATGGACAAGCATTAAGGAACCACTCCAGCATAAAATTACTATAAACCTCAAATATTCTTTCCAGAATATTGAATCCAGTCTCATTAATCAATTTACCCTATTAAGAAGTTCTCCATTCTTTGGTCTTCTATTATGCACTCCTCTGTATAACAAATGCCTGTGTGATTGTAAGATCGAATGTCATATGCATTTCCTTGAATCCCACTGGTATGTATTATTCACAATACAATTCATTTAGTATTTAGGATGTTCCTTTGTGAACACAGACTGTACTTGGCTTCTCAGTCTATGTGCTGAGTTCTGAATATGCTTAGTAGCCTTTGTCATGGCAGATGATCATATTTGTTAATAAAAGGACAAGTGAAATCTTGAGAGACATCTGTCTCAGGTAAGACCTTTGCAGCTATCTTTTTGATATAATGATTTATTTTCCTTTGGGTAGATAACCAGTAGTAGGATTGCTGGATCCAGTCAAAAGATAAATACACTTATATATTTATCACGGCACTATTCACAATACCAAAGATATGTAATCAAACTAAGTAGTCCATCAACAATGACTAGATAAAGAAAATGCATTATATACAAAGTGGAATACTACTCACCCATAAAAAAGAGTGACATCATGTCTTTTGCAGCAACATGGATGGATCTGGTGGCCATTATCTTAAATCAAACAACTCAGAAACAGAAAGTCAAATACCATATGTTCTCACCTATAAGTGGGAACTAAATAATGTATACACATGGACAAAGAGTGTGGAATTGTGGACACTGGAGACTCAGAAGGGTGAGAGAGTGGGAGGAGGGTGGGTGATGAGAAATTACTTAATGAGTACAGTGTACTCATTATCACCCCATGATTGGGGTGATAGACACACTAAAAGCCCAGATTTCACCACTATGCAATATATCCACATAACAAAATCATACTTGTACCCTTTAAATTTATATAAATTTTAAAAAAAGAACTTTGCAGGAAGTCAAGTGAGGGAAAACTGTTTTCTTCCAACAATGAGGTTGAGTCTGCTTCTCCTAAGAAGGTTCAAAGGAAACTCATGGCTTAAGTTATTTCCAGTCAAAATTTTTCAATCTTGCCTTTCATGCATTTTGCCAATTTTCTCCATCTAAATGTCTGTTAAATATCAACTGCCATTGTAATTTTTCTCTCTATTATATATATTTCCTTTTATTTTACACTGTTGATCTATTTAATGCCATATAATACACTTTAGTATGTTTTTCCATTATACCTTCCAATTTTCTCTTTCTTTTGGCTCACTTATTTTTAGATTTTTTATAACCGTATCATTTAAATTTAAGTGACTATATTTTAAGAAATTTAACCACAATAATAAGTGCACAGAATTAGAAATTTTAAAAACTTAACATTTTTTAATAGAAAAAAGGGGGACCCTTACACCTTCCCATTCCGAAACACTATCCTGCCACCTGGAGAGAGTCGAATTATAAAATTTTGATAGATTTTTATTTTTTCTTTGATAAAGAGCTTATATAGGTGTTTTCTCTTTTAATTGCTAAGGATTAGTTCTGTTAAACTACAACCTCCCTACCTTCTATACCCCTTAACTCCAATTTCAAATTTTAATTGTTACTAAAGTGTTTACATCATTATGAATGATATAAATATTCTTCATTACCATGATTATTTATCATGCATAATTTATTTTTCATAGTAATGCTTATTTTTTTAATTTGCTTGTATTTTATAAATTATAGCTATTTTATTTCTATTTGGTCAAAAAGTCTATTTAATTTGGTGTCTCTATGTATAGGCCCTGGACCAGCAAGCAGCATCAGCATAACCTTGGAACTTGTTTCATATACAGACTTTCTGGCCCTCATTAATATCTACCTGAATGTTTGTACTCCTCCAAATTTCTATTTTGAAATCCTAACTTCCAATGTGATGGTATTAGGAGATGAGGACTTTGAGAGATAACTCATGAATAGGATCAGTCCCCTTAAAAAGGACCCTAGTTAGCAGTCTACAACCTAGAAGAGGGCCAGAACCCAACCATACCTGCATTCTGAGCTCATACACCAGAATTGTGAGAAATACATTTCTATTGTTTATAATCCACCTAATCTATGATTTTTTATAGCAGCTATAACTGATTAAGAAAGAAATGGAAAAGGACCTGGCACACACTTTTAAAAATACCCTCCAGGGGAAGTTTTTCATGTTCACTGTTCCTAATATATTCTCAAACCTCAGATAGATCAGAAATGTTTTATGTCCCTTCTCTTTGCCTCAGGAGATACAAATTGCACAGTATTCTTATTTCTGCTGCCATGTGAGCTGATTTTTTTCTTAAATTAGTGCACAGAAGACATCCAAAGAATTCCTTGTGCTAATATCTTTATTGGTCCTGTTGATTCCCAGATCTCATGATTTCCACTCTCTTCTTGTTTGTGGTTTATATCTTTGTTTTACTAAATCATATCCTTTAAAAACTACCTAAAGATGTATTGAGTTCTTGCTTGAGAATAATTTTATTAAGTTTATTTGACTGTTTCTGGAGGTATAGTATTCTTGTTTGAAAAACAATCTCCTTCAGAAATGTGTAATATTATTGCATTGCTTTTTAGAATCCATTGACATTATAGTTAAGAAAGTAGTAATTATTTCAATTATGTTTTGTGTGCCTGAAAGTGTTTAACACCTTCCGTTTTACCTTGCTGTCTTATATAATGCTATGATCATGTGACCTGTTACAGACTTTTGTTTCTTGTTCTGTCCATTTTATTTTCTCCAAAATTCTATTTATTCTATTCACTACAACTAATAATTTATGCAGAAATAATATTTAATAAATATTTAGTATTTTATATTTGGCAATATTGCTATATTTCATGTAAGAATCATAAATTAATCTCTAGCCATTTTAACAGGGTAGAGGCTACTTTATTAATTCCATTGCATAATACTATCATCTGGATATCATTTGTTTGGCTCTGCCAAGTCTCATGTTGAAATTTCATGCCCAAAGTTGGAGGTAGGGCCTAGTGGGAGGTGTTTGGATCATAGAGGAGAATCCCTCATGAACAACTTGGTGCTGTTATCATGAGACTGAGTGGTCTCTCACTCTTAGTTCCTGCAAGAACTTTTTGTTAAGAAGAGCCTGGTACCTCCTCTTCTCTCTCTCTCACGTGCCAGTCAGCTCCTCTTCACCTTCTGCCATGACTGGAGGCAGTTTGAGGTCCTCACCAGATGCAGATGTTGGCACCATGTTTCTTGTACAGCCTGCAGAACTGTGACTCAAATAAACCCCCTTCCTTTATAAATTACCCCAGCCTCAGGTATTCCTCTATAGCAACAAAAACAGAGTAATACATATACTGAGAATATGAGCCCTAAAGAATTTACCTGATTTTTGTAAGGCTGTGGAAGAGAGCTAACTCAGATACACTCCTAACCATCATTTATTTCCATTTACCATAGTGTTGTTATAATTTCTATTGACATTATCATTAATATCAAAGGAAATAAAAGTTGTTGAAGTTGCACACTTGGCTTTCAGCCTTGACATTTTATTGTTAGAATACTTCTTTATGACTTCTGTATTAAAAATACAAAAATAATCACAGCATTATTGCTTTTCTGAGTTAATTTATCAGTCTCTGTTGGGTGCTATTATTTGTGTACCAAAAATTCAAAATCTTTAAAAATTACTTTAAAATATATATAGCTTGTATAATATATTAGTATATTGTTCTACAGAAATAATATATGAATTTATTTATATATATCATAGTAGACATTTCATGTTTTCCACAAATAAAATATTTTTATTTCAAAATTTAATTTTTAAATAATCAATACATATTCTAACATATACAATGAAATGTGCATTTCAGAAATAATAAACAGTCTATCCCTTTGCCAAAATGACAAATATGTTCTGTTTTATGCTCTGTATAGGAACGCAGTAGGAAGAATTGTTAATATTAGCATGAGAAAATTTAAGCTAATTACTAAATACCTAGGAAAACATAGAAATCTATAAAAACTACTGGGTCACCTGGCAGTATCTACCTACATAACTATATAAGATAGTGCTTTTCTTGAGATCACAGGCATCATCATGTTCACAGAATAGTCTGATAAAGTGAAAAAAAACCTAAAAAATAAAAACTTAAGCAAAATATATTGAGAAGTCAGTTAATACCAATTTGATGGTGAGTACATGTGGTGCTTGTTTTTCCATTCTTGTAATACTTTACTTAGTAGAATGGGCTCCAGCTCTATCTAGGATAATACAAGAGGTGCTAGATCACCATTATTTCTTGTGGCTGAGTAGAACTTCATGGTATACCTACACCACATTTTATTAATGACTTAACTAACCAACACTTAAATGCACATATAGTAATAACATTCATCGGGTGTTGGGCAGATGGGCTACATTTGTGGACAGTGCATATAACCTGCTGAAGCAGAATTGAATGAAACTATGTAGTAATAATTGAAATAGGAATAAATAAAAGGAAGCAAAATCAGCTAGCAGCTATGGGGGTAAGAGACTGTGTGTGTGTAGATACAGTTTTAAGAAATGGATTTTAAATGCAATAAGACTTCAAATTATACTACAAAGCTGTGATTATTAAAACTGCTTGGTACTGCCACAAGTGCAGGGACCCAGACCAGTGGAACAGAACAGAAAACCCAAATATAAAACCATCTTCATATAGCCATCTAATCTTTGACAAAGCAGACAAAAACATACTCTGGGGAAAAGATTCCTTATTTAATAAATGGTGCTGGGAAAACTGGATAGCCACATGTAGAAGACTGAAACAGGACCCACAGCTTTCACCTCTCACAAAAATCAAATCACGGTGGATAACAGACTTAAACCTTAGGTGAGAAACTATTAGAATCCTAGAAGAAAATGTAGGAAAGACTCTTACAGACATTGGCCTAGGCAAAGAATTTATGAAGAAGACCCCTAAGGCAATCACAGCAACAACAAAAATAAATAAATGGGACCTGATCAAATTAAAAAGCTTCTGCACAGCCAAAGAAACAGTCATGAGAGTAAACAGACAACCTACAGAATGGGAAAAAATTTTCACATACTACACATCAGATAAAGGACTGATAACAAGAATCTATTTAGAACTCAGGAAAATCAGTAAGAAAAAATCGAACAACCCTATCAAAAAGTGGGCAAAGGACATGAATAGAAATTTTTCAAAAGAAGATATAAAAATGGCTAACAAACATATGAAAAAATGTTCAGCATCTCTAATCATCAGGGAAATGCAAATCAAAACCACAATGAGATATCACTTAACTCCAGTGAGAATGGCCTTTATCAAAAAGTCCCAAAACAATACATGTTGGTGTGGATGCGGAGACACAGGAACACTCATACACTGCTGGTGGGACTGTAAACTAGTGCAACCCCTATGGAAAACAATATGGAGATACCTTAAACAGATTCAAGCAGACCTACCATTCGATCCAGCAATCCCATTATTGGACATCTACCTAGAAGAACAAAAGTCATTCTATAAAAAAGACACCTGCACCCGAATGTTTATAGCAGCGTAATTCACAATAGCAAAGATGTGGAAACAACCCAAATGCCCATCAATTCATGAATGGATTAGCAAATGTGGTATATGCATACCATGGAATATTACTCAGCTATAAGAAATAACGGTGATATGGCATCTCTTTGGTTCTCCTGGAGAGAGTTGGAACCCATTCTATTAAGTGAAGTATCCCCAAAATGGAAAAATAAGTACCACATGTACTCACCAGCAAACTGGTTTCCCTGATCATCACCTAAGTGCACATTTGGGAATAACACCAATTGGGTATCGGACAGAGGTGGGGGCTGGGGGGAAGGGATGGGTGTATAACTACTTAATGAATGCGATGCGCACTGTCTGGGGAATGGACACACTTGAAGCTCAGACTCGAGGGGATGGGGGTTATGGGCAATATATATAACCTGAACTTTTGTACCCCCATAATGAGCTGAAATAAAAAAAATAAAAATAAAAATAAATGGATTTTAAATGCAATAAGAATGATCCTAGAGTCCTAGAGTAATTGCTGATTATCTCTGAGATATTTGAATAGTTTTGTTAACATGTCTGAGCCTCCATGTCTTCATATGTAAAAGGATAACAATTGAAGCTAAGGTATAGAAGTTTTAAATAATTAAATGGCCATGATTGAATATGGAGGGGCAGGACATAGTGCCTGGCACACAGTATACAATGAATGTTAGATATTACTATTATTAGTTATAGGAACCCCATTCAGAGTATTCTCAACATGAGTAATGATTGGTTGGTTTACAGAAATAGAGAGCTCATTACTTTTAAAGGCAAGAATTTCATTTTGAAAATCCTGTGTCATTTTACCTCTTTAAAGACAGAAATGTAATATATAAAACTTTGCCTGGGTAAAATTAATAAGAAAGTTAAAGTGAGAATCTCCTCAATTTTTTTTTTTTTTTTTGTGAACTCATTCCTGGAAAATTCATTTTTCTCATTTCCACCTGAAACTGAAGTTCTGTCAGGTTTTTCCAGCCCTGAGAATGTATGAGCCTAACTGGAATTATTCATAAGTCACAAGGAACCTCACACCAGGCTACCATAACCAATCGTGAATCATTTCTGGAAAATAATGAATATATAGAACATTACATTTTACTGTCTATGGCATTTATTTCACCTTGATTGGATTGATATAATTATGTTTTCTTTTTAATTTAAATTCATAATATTATAATCATTATAAACTTTGATAAGTAGAGCCACACCTTTCTGTTTATATGTAAAGGTGACAAATCTATATATTCTAGACCAAGAAACAGTACAAAGAAAAACAGAGGCCAAGCTTTAAGATAATTTGGAAGAGATATATTTGCTCTGTTCACACTTCATTCCAGAATGAACAATGGACAACAATCTTTCTGTGGTTGATGGTACAGGCACATCTTTAATTAAAGCAAAGCTATAAGTTCTAAGCAACAGCCAGAATTATGTTTTTTATTTTAATTTATTTCAGCCTATTATGGGGGTTCAAATGTCTAGGTTACATATATTGCCTTTGCCCCACCCAAATCACAGCTTCAAGCATGTCCATCCCCCAGATGGTGTGTACCACACCCATCAAGTGTGAATATACCCATCCCCTCCTCCCCCATCCCACCTGCCCAGCACCCAATTACTACTAAATGTGCACATAAATGTTGATCATTTAATACCAATTTCATGGTATGTTTTAATCTTTTCTTCTTCAGGTATACACATTTTATGAAAATCATTTATTATGGAAAAGAGTAAAAATATATCCAAATGTATTTAAAAAGGACTGTTCTGTTTTCCTTAATACACAATTTCATAAGGCAATTCTAGAATCAGCTGTTTCAACAAAGTTCAAAAAAGAAAAGCATTTCAGAAGTTTGCAATGAATCATCTCTAGTAAAAGAACAACTAATTTCATTTCTCGCAGTTCTTTCTAGCTGTGCAACTAAAATTGCCTTGTGCAAATTAGCATGAGATTTTTGTTGGGAGAAGCACAGCTTGAGGTTGTAGAAAACCTCTAACACGTATGTCTTATCAGCAATATGCTTTTCTGTTTTGTGATCACAAGTTTTCCCTCTGTCTCCTTTTTACTGAAAAGTCCTGCTGTTTTTCCCCCACACATACCAAGTGTTATGTCCCCCTGGGCTACAATACTGAACATACTGACACACACTTGTTTCTGTTCCCTTGATGGTGATTTAGACTGAAGTGAGTTTATTGGATTTTTTTTTCTCAAAGCCTTGGCAGCATAATGTGTTGAGTATTTTAACATAACAGTATAATTAACATCTATTTAAAAAATACAGAGTAATGTAAGAAAACAAAATGTCTTAATATATCACAAAATTTATTGATATTAAATGAGAACTCAGCATCATTTTACTTTTAGTAACTGCTATTTTGTAACCAGAGTTTAAATAAAACATTTTTCTCAATATATGCTTCTAAAGGATATTCCAATTAAATTTAATATGTTTTTAATTTATTTACTATAGTTAATATATTTTTATTTCAAAATACTTTATGTAGTTTTCTTTACAATGTGGATAACTTAAAAATGTGGCTATGACTTACTTAAAACCTTTACATGAGCTGAATTGTTCTAGTTGCTAGCAAAGATGTTATGACATATATCAATATGTAGTTTATCATATTATAAAGCATACTAAATTCAGCAAATTTCAAGTATCTATTTCACACAAAATGTTTTATTAGCATCTACTATTTTCTTGTTGTTACTAAGCTTTATAACTAATAATATTAACATGCTTTATCATTTTAATATTAATTGGTACAAATCAACCTTCATTTAATGGTTGAAAAAATTATTTGTGAAGATAGATTAGTTAAATTTCATTCTATAGGTAAATTTGATTAGTGATTAGACCATTGCACAGAACAGTACTGAATGGACACTGTACACTCCACATGTTGGCCCTACAAAATCTGGACCATCCAAAATCTTATAGAATTGAACTTAATAATTTAAGGATATATATCTTTTGCACATCTATAATTTTATAATGTCAATAAAGAGTGCTTTTCTCTCTTTTGGTTATTAATCTCAAATATGGCTTCAGGTAGAGTGGTCAGTCTTTCATGATGTTTTATTGACTTATGGTGAGCCTCCCACATGAACAGCAATATTTAAATATTCATATTTTTTATTAAAATCAAGCAGTGGCTTGAAGATTGAAACTTAGTTATTTAACCTCAACAGTGTCTGTGGGGCTGAGATTAAAGTTTAACCAACTTTACCTGGAGGAGTAAGAGGTCAGTGGATCTAGATAAAGAGGGTAGAATTTGTTGGTTAAGATGGGAGAGCCAGGTGACAGATGAACTGGATTCATTCCTCGGCTGCATTACTGATTAGATGTATGTCCCTGGAAATTTAGCTTAACTTCTGTCCCGCAAATTGTACCTGCTTTATAAAACTGTTGTAAGATTTACATGAGTCCTTAGCACCAGCAGTATGTACTATGCAAATTTTAGCTACTACCGTTATTTAAGAAACATTCCTTTTAGACCAAGGGAATATTTTTTCTTTGCTTTTTAATCTAACGTATAGTGTTTTCTTTTTGAACAAATTTGAAATTTGAGGTATTTACCTAAGCCAGCAAACTGTACCGCAGGCAAAATCTGGCCCACTTCCTGTTTTGGGAAATGAAGTTTTATTGGAACACAGCTGAACCTATTCATTTACATGTTGTCTATGACTGCCTTTGTGCAATGACAGATGATCTGAGAAGTTGCAACAGAGACTATTTATCCCACAAAGCCTAAAATATTTACTACATGATTCCTTAGAAAAAAAGTATGCTAAACAAGTAAATGACATAAACAAATAATCTCAGGGAATATTTCAGTCAGTAAGGAGAATTTTGCAATACGATATGTTAAATGTAAATAATCCCTAAATTCAAACTACTCCAAAGTTTCAGTTTTACATGGGTCACAATGTCTACAATGTCAATAACTGGTATTTATCATTTTCTAAGAAATTCTGATATCCTTTTCCTCATTATGTCCTTAAAAATATATAATGCTTTATATTTTATATTATAGAATATCTTGCCTTGTTTCATTGGGTGACAGGTACTCAGGTAGATATGGTTTTGATATTAAAATCTGACATGTCCCATAGTAGATGTGTAATATAGGTAAGTCATCCATCCTTTAAATTTTACTTCCTAACATGTAAAAGAATTTAATAAGGGGCCTAGTATATAGTGGGGCTTATTAAAGTTATTTTCACCCCACATTTATTCTCACAATAAATTTATCTTTAGGCAAGGTAAAAGAGTGTTATTTATTAAGATTACAGATAAAGAACTACTGCTTGAATGTAAAATTACTTGTTAGTTGAGGAGGGAAGAAAAAGAGACCTAAAATTTATAATGTGCTTTTGAAGATTAATCTCACATGTGCATATCCTTTCTAGAGACAGGATATGAGCAAGTGAGATCATTTACCCTGACTTATAAAATATTGAGTAAATGCTTCCCACTTGATAGAGTTGTTTGAGTAACTAAATAAGCTAGCATATAAAATACTCAAATTATTAGACATAAAGGAAGTATTTTAAAAACATTAGCTATTGCTACTGATCTGCCCTCAATGCATCAGAAAGATTTTTATTATGCTTATTAATTCTTGCAACAACTTTAGACGTTATTATTCTCCCCCATAAAGGTAGGTAAACACAGAGAAAGGAAGAAAAAAAAAGAAAAGAAAGAAAGAAAGAGAGACAGAGAGAGAGAGAGAGAGAGAGAGAGAGAGAGAGAGAGAGAAGGAGGAAGGGAGGGAGGGAGGAGAAAGAAGGAAGAAGGAAGGGAGGGAGGAAGGAAGGAAGAGAGTTAAACAGATTAAAAAAAACTGTGGTACAGGACATTTAAGCAACGTTCTCACAATAAACATGGTGGATCTGGATTGATACCCAGGTCTGCATGACTCCACAATGAAACTCCTCTTCTGTCTTCACAGCCAATATTCTTTCAATTACCCCAATGTCAATTTTGCCTCTGAAGGCAAAATTATTATTATCATGCTATCTTTCAGTGTAGCAGTAGTTATAGAGGTCAATGGATGGGAGGGAAAGCATTTTTAAGTATATAAAATGCCTTTTATATACGCTATCTTCTTGAGATCCATAATAAGTCTTTGAAGTAGGTATTTACAGAAGTGACAAAAGGTTTGACAAAGTCACACACTTTAAATGTTTGGATCCAGGCCTCTTGAATCCAAGTAGCATGTTCTTTCCAATAAAGAACTCTATTTTTGAAAAGGAATCACCTACATATACACATATGTACATTATATGTTATATTACATATATGAACACATTATATGTATTATATAGGATTGCCATGTAAATGCTAAGACACACATTATAAATGCCATATATACTTAGACACACACACATACACACACACATATTTTTTTAATTATAAGACTGTGGAAGGCAAAATAATAGCACTCCAAAACATCCGTATCTTAATCCCCAGAACCTGTCAATATGTAACCTTACATGCCAAAAGTGACTTTCCAGATGTAATAGAGTTAATAATTTGAAATTGAGAGATTATCCTAAATTATCTAGGTGGTTCTAATGTAATAAGAAAGCTCTTTATGGAAGAGAGGTAAGAGGGTCAGGATAGGGGGAGGGATGATAGCGGGAGAAAGAGTTGAAGATGCTACACTTTTGGCTTTGAAGATAAAGGAGGAGATTGAGAACGAAGGAATGCTGTCAGCCTCTGGAAGACTGAAAAACAAGGAAAAAGATTCTACCCTTAATCCTCCAGAAGAAACATAGAAATATACTATAATAAATGTGGTGTTTTAAGTCACTAGATTTGTGGCAATTTGTTAAAATGGCAATAAAAAACTAGTACAGTCACAGATAACCAAAGAGGAACAAGATATAGTAGATGCTTTTTAGGAAATTTCAGTTCAGAAACTAAACTGATAATTGAATTAAAATTTTAATACAGTGTATTAAGTGATATGATCTTTATCTTATTTCATTTCTCCATTTTTAATTATTTTTTTACAAAGCATGTATCACCATATGGTATATGCTATGTTTGTTATCTACTTTTCTCCCACTAGAATGGATGCTTCATGGAGGTAGAATTTTTTTCTGCTTTCTTAAGTGTTAAATCTCCAGCCCAATGTGTAGAACACATCTGACGAGTGATGGTTGCTCAAAGATTATTTGCTAAATTAATGAATGAACAAAGCCTAGAGGCTGCATATGTGAACAGAGACAAAAACTACTAAGCATAGAGAAATCAGTAAGGATTAAGATAAATTTCTATTTGGTAATGAAGTTTTTTTTTCTTCCCACAACTGGTTTTATGCAGGATTTTGAATGAAATACTAAGAAAGGCTGGACTAAGAAGTGATAACCCCATTTTCATGAAGGAAGAGAGACCAGTGTTGGACCCTTAAGGGGGAGGATAGGCTCTATATTTGAGAAAAAAGAAACAATTCAGAAAAAAGGTAAATAATTAGGAATGGATAAGATGTGGTTATTGGATGGTTAAGCAGTATTATTAATTTAAGGTACAAGCCTAGAGACAGTGGGAAAAATTGTTGGTAGATTTTTTATACCACAGTAATATAATAAAAAGGAATGTATTATCTAGAATATGCATATTAAGATACATATTTTGGATAAAATATATGTAAGTTGCTTGGAAATAAATGTTACATAACTAAAGTAGCATGAACTTTAGTAAAAGGTAGACCCATGTTTGAGTCTCAGCACCATCATTTGCTATAAAATTAGTTTATTTGGTCTCCATCTGATTATCCTTACTTTACAAGATCATTATGAGGAATAGTAATAATATATATAAAGTACCAAGGAGATATGAATTTGAATGTATTCAAATGGCAGTTAATGTTGGCTGTACAATTTTATTTAAAATTTACACCTCATGTTAGACATTATAAACATATGTCATATACATGGAAGACAGAGAAATAAAGTTGATTTAATTGTCATGCAAGGTTATTACTTTACAGAAGTTTTTTAAAGGAGATATGGCAATTTGGGTAAAGTTTATCTTTGACTCCTACCCATTCTTCATCTCCCACCTGTATCTAATAACCAACCACCTTCTCTTCTTGCTCTTCCAAGTAACAGTGGTCCTCAATTTGCTATCTGTGGCAATCCACGTAGCCATACTGACAGTCAGGGTTGCACACAGCAGGAACATTTCCCTTATCAAAGCTGCCTTCGTGCAGATCACCTAAACCATAAAAGTATTCGGAACACCATTTATGGAAGATCATTTGCAAACTCTATGCAGTGGAGCAAGTAATAGAATGAGACATTTATTGAAACACACCTCAGAAATGACAATGTTGTTTTTCATTTAAAATGCACTAAAAATGTATAGATAAATAAGAAAACAATTTCCAAGCTTTTGCAATATATATCCACAGCCCAATGAAATTGCTGTATTTATCTCAATGGCCCCATGACTGACATGCTAGAGCAGGCTTTGACTACTTGGTAGTTGTTATTGATTATAATTATTTTGCTACCTCTCTTTGTGTGAAATTTGTTTCTCCTGGAGATTAGTTAAATGTGTGACTGCTCCAACTAGTTCCCCTCACCTATGAAAACACGAAAGGAAACTTGCAAAGTTTACACAGCTCTTCAGTTTTCCGGTTCAAAACTGGCAGTCCCATCTACTACTTCTCATATCTTTATTAGACAGATGAAAACAAGATAATTTGTCAAAGACACTATGGAAAGTGTCAAAAAGTAACAAAAGAACACACAAATATTGCTAAGAAATTTCTAATTATTCCTTATATTTTTCTTTGTGACTATTAAAATCAAGGAATGTTTGTTGAGAGCCTATTATATTATACGTGAGGTGGAATGAGAATGTTGGGCATATGAAGTGGACTGAATATGTGTGTACCCTGCCCCTAGGTGGGACCTCTTGTCCTTTCAACTACTCATCTTTAAAAACTCTAGATTTCATAATGATCTATCATATGTAATATCATTTTTCTGGATAATAGCATAATTTTCCTTCCACTGTTTTTGGTACACAAAATGTTTCATCTAATCAGAAATGCCCCCATTCTATTAACAAATCACTTCATTATTTTTCAAAATGGACTGTTGGTTGTTATCAGTTTTCTGGAAAAGTTTTTTTTTTTTTTTCCTGAGACATCAAGTGTTTTTCATCTTGATGAGGGGTCTCTAGGGAGGCCATTTGGTCTTATGTCCACCATCCAAGTCCAGTTTTTAAAACTCTGAAGGTGTTCTTTGTTTATCAGGCCAGTGTTTATTTTGCTAACACATATGTTGTCTTCTGAAGAGGTAATTATTATAACATTAATCTATGCATCAAATTACCCTTAATGGGAATGTTTACTCTTAATGGCAAATAACTACTCTCCTACATTCTAACAGTGTTCTGGCAAGTTTTAAATATTCTGCAGAAGTTGAGGGACTTTACACTTAGGTCAAATGTGCTGGCCTTGACTGGTTTCTAATATGCGCATGGGGAAAAAAAAAGTGTTCCCTAAATCTACTGTAACATACAATCACCTCTGATATTTTGGACTTTTTAAGTATATTCTAATCATATCTTGTACCATTGAGGATATCAGGATAATTACCTTGTCTAAAACCTGATAGTCTACAGTCAGTCCATTTAAACCATCTGTTTTTTTTTTTATAAAAGTAAAAAAGTTTATCCTTCCTAGAGGACACAGACAGAGAGAGTGAAAGAAAGTGGGGAAGGGGGGAAGAGAGAAGGGAGATGCCAGAAGTGAGGCCAAGTGGCTTGCTACAAACCATCTGCTTTATATATTGGCTAGATGGGAATATTAAAAATGTAAATAGTGAATGCCGTTATTTCTCTTTCAACTATCTCATAATTTAAGGAGTGTGGAGTCCTAATGTATTAATCTGGACTTTTCTGGGTTAACCCTTCCTGTTATACACATCAATTTGCTGTTGCTTTCCTGAAATTCTATATTATTTAAGATTCTCTGGAGTTCTACAGAGGAGGGCTTAAACAATTCCAAAGATTCCCATTTAGCATGCCTTATCAAAATTGGGTGAAGGAAAGATTTGAACAACATTTAATTTGAGAATGAAAGGGGCAAAGACCTTCTTTTTGTATAATATGCATACCAGTATAAAATCTGGTAAGATTTCAACCACAGTTTATTTTATCAAGTCTTGTTTTTCAATTCATAATTAAACTATAATTTTAAGACCACAAATCATAGCCTCACCTTATTAGGGCTCTTTATGTTTTCAAGTTCCTTCTCTATCCCTCACTGGGGATACGTTAAACTGAGCCGATACTAACAAAAAGTTTTGTTTACCAGTCCTGAGCCACTAAACAATGACATTGCATATATCCTTCCTTGATCCTCCACCAGGAATTGGGTAAGCACATTCTGACCACTTGGTCAATATTTTCATCTTCTTTAGTTTTAAGTGAGAGATAAATTCACCTCCTTCTTTGTTCACTGCAACTAATTACCTATCACATAATGGGAAGTATTTATTTGTAAAAGTGTGCAAACATTTGAGCATTGGCCATCAATCCAAATAATCTCTTATGTTTAGCAATATTTAGCAGTTTCTAGAATCAGTGTTTTCCTTCCTGATGATTTATTCTAAAAATCCATACCAACTGGGATTCGTAAGATTACTATTGGTACTTCTCTATCATGTGTTCCACCTTCTCAACAGAATATTCTCTGGGTACTATCATTTCTTGTGCATAGCTCGTATCTACCTGTATGCATTTTTTTCAAGTAACAAATGATCAGTCACTTTACTTATGATATCTGATCTGCTAGCCATGTAAGCATCAGTAGGCTTCTCAGGAACGAGATACATCAATATACTCCCTCTGTAAGCATTTTAGTTTCCTTCATTAAAAGTTTCGTTGTAATCCATGTTGGGAATGATATCTATAAAAAATAAATTTTTCAGAATTTGAAAATCTTCATCTGCCAACTGATTTATCTCCCTATTTTTAGTCTATTTTATAAAATTTCATTAACAGGATCTGAACCTTATGATTTGTTCCAAAGCTTTAGCCAATTCAAATTATGTAGAGATCGCAACTACCTGGACATCAAATTCTTATTGTGTCTGTTGCTCTCCTATTTCTTCCAGTAAATCTTTTAGACATTATATTATTATGTACGGCCTACATAGTTTGAATGACTATCCCTCTTGTTCGCCAGTTTAAAGAATTCACTTTATCAATCACACTCATGGAAAATCTCAATTGTATTCAACACCGAGATTCAATAATGATTAGCAGAGGATTCAAGAAAGGTGAAATCTTATAAGCCACATGGAAAGTAACATAATCTATCAGAAGCAACTCCCTGGTCCCTATAAGTATTGGGCATAGAGAGACAAATATTAAGTGACTGCAGAATGAGTATACAAAAATTTGTGGAATTTCTCAGTTTGCTGTCAAAATACTATGTCATTGCTGCATTTTATTACTCCACAAATTACCATTCATTTACAATAAGTAATGTAGGAAGATTAGGTATGTCCTCCTAAAACAGTTTTAATTTAATATTAAGTACATAGCAAACTGGCTAAACATTCCAGGTAGTAAATTTTATCAAAAATGCTTGCAAATATTCTGATTAGAGTCAACATTGCCTCAGGTATCTGTACAAATAGCTTCCCTATCTGAAAAACAAGAATAAAAACAAAAAACCAAAAATAACCTTGAAGAGAAATAGTTACACCATTGAATACAAAGACTGAATAAAAATTTATAACTAAAACAGTGTGTATTGATACAATAAAGACAAATGGATTAATGGAAAAACAATAAATACTCCAGAAGTAGACCAACAAGTATTTATTTGTCACTTGATTTAAGAAAAAGATGTCAGTGTAAATCAATGGGAAAAGGATAATCTCTTCAATAAATGGTGCTGGAGTATTTATATATTTATATGAAAGAGTAGACATTGACCCCTACCTAACCCACCATATGCAAAAATCAATCTGAGATGAACTATAGATCTAATTCTGAAAAGTAAAAAAAGTAAATAAATAAATAAATAAATAAAGCTTCTACAAGACAAATTGGAGTTTGACTATGTATGATACACACTTTTCCTAAATAGTATACAAAATGTATTAACCTTAAAAATAATGATTGACAACTTTAACTTAATTGTAATTAAGAACTTCTGCTAACCCAAAGAAACCAGAAGAAAAGGGAAAAGGCAAGCCACAGACCTGGAGAATATATTCTATTCTATACTGTTTAAGTATATTAAACCTAAACTTTATATTCAAAATATATGAAGAACCTTATTCATATTCAAAATATATGGAGAACCTTATTAAAATCTGCGAGTATAAATGAATGTAACCTGTTTAAAAATGTGCAAAAGTCTTAAACAGGGATTGAACTTTGAAATGGATAAATTGTGTTATAATTTATATAAAGAATACTGCACAGGAATAAAAATGAACTATCTACTGTTACATCCTACAATATGAATAAATCTCTCACTATTCAGAAAAAGAAGCCCAATATCAAAGAGAACATTATTTAAGATTCCACTTATGTGAAGTTGAAGAACATACAACTTTGCACAATAAGAATTAGAAATCAGAATGGTTTTTACCTGTAGTCGATGGCTTGGACTTAAAAGGCAGGAAGAAGCCTTTTGGAGGTGGTGGGACTAGAAATGTTCTATATCTTGATTTGGGTGGGTTTACAAAATTATAGACAATGTAAGAATTCATCATTTGATACACATACAATTTGGGCCCTTTATAGTATGTGTTCAATACTTGATACCTCAATAAAAAATAAACAGGTAGTTTGGTAGGTAGGTAGATACATACATACATATATGCACATATACATAGGCCAATTAAAATGTCCATGTGAGGGAGGCTGGAGGGGAAAGGGGGGCGGGAAATGCAAGTGTTATATAGAGCGGTTATATAGCAAAAGGAGAAAGCAAAAAAAAATACAGACATTGCCAAAGTGAAGTATTTGCATGTATAACTTTTCTCTTATGCTTTCCCTATTTTCAGTGTGTCCAGATTGTCAAAATTGCCCTATTATGCCTCATTACTTATTCAGGTGTAATTTTAGCTAAGTAGATTGCCCAGCTCCCTCTTGAGAATTTTTTCCTTCGCTGTTTGTGGTTTTTGAGAAATTATCTCTTGGCACTTTATCCCTTCTTTCCCCACTCCACCCGCTTTAGTTTTCCTAACTGCCATTTGTTTTATATCTTTTCAAAGATTAAAATTGTAATATATAGATGTTAACTTTTGCTTGATTTTTTTCCTAAGTTTTCTTGGCAATGATTTCTTCAGGGTTCTATATAGCTCATTCAAATTCTGCACTGGATTTTAGTGGCAAAGATTCCAGCTTGTATTAATGGGGCAATTGCATTTGCTTTATGTATATATCTCTTTTTAAAATTTCAGGAGCAAATCTGCTTCACAAAAGAATGTACATATTCCCTCATTCTTGCCAAAAAGTACTCCAGATAGCCTATTTTACTATTATCACAATTCATTAACATTTAATAAATAGCAATTGGTGCACTAAAGAAAATTTATAAGTATCTTGTTAGACAAATGAGAGCAAGCAATGGTAATTAAATTTATTAGTAGGCAATCCAGGAAAAGTTACATTTATGCTTTAATTTATACTGAGCTAATATTTTCAAATTTAAAAATAAAGAATATATTTCCTATTTTCAAAGAGAGACAGTGATAACTAATTTTCTCCTAGATAGCTTTTATTTTTTAATTGAGCTATTTAGAATACTGAGAATATTTAACTACAGATATAGAACTTTGAATTAATTTTCCATTTAAGATTTTTTGGGCTCATAAAACAAAGTCCTAGTAGAGAGAGATGTTTTTATTGGAAAATATATTTAATGCTCAGCCTATATTATAAAATTTTAATCTCTTATACGTATATAATCACATGTAACAAGTTGATCAATAAGTCACACCTGATATGCACAACATATAACTATTTGTATTTATCATTTTGCCATGATGTTAACAAGAAAAAAGTATGCAAAGGTTCCTGGCATTTTTCATATCACTGAATCACTGCATGAGTAGACAGCTTTCATTCAAGGCCTCGTGAACAAGAGATAGATGACTATTATTACAGATATTCATGCTTCATTTTGCATCTCTTGTTTTCATTTTTTTTTTAATTTCCCCTTATGAATTTTTAAATTTTTTCTTCTATTTCAATGTCTGAATTTCTAACAGTCACTGATCACTCTTTAAGTGTTACGTTGGCAAGATCTCTAATGATATTCGAGTATCTAGTTGCTTCTTGGTCTTAGTCCAATATGTAGACTGAATTTTGCTTGTGAATTGACTAAAATGTATAATCAAAACCACTCTTGAGTTTCCACATACTACTATTGGGGTGCTTCCCACCTTCCTACCCTGTCAATGCTATGCAACAAATCAATTGATTTCTGGGCTCATTAGATTCACATCATTTGTGGAATGTAAAATGGAGGAATACTCCAAAACTGTTTATGTAACCTAGTGTTGCATGATACTAATCTTATCAAACATCATTTGTTATTCACTATGTTAAAGAAAATAAAGAAGAAAATTTATATTGACATTTCAATAAATGCAGAAAAACATTTTATTAAAATCAACACTTGTTCATGAATAAAAATCTTTATAAATGAAGAATAAAAGGTAAATTCCTCATTGTTATAAAGATCATCTACAAAAACCAACAACAAATATTGTTAATGGGGAATGATGAAAATACTCTCTTTAAATCAGTAATAAAACAGAATGGATGATATTACCACACCTAATTATCATTATGCTAAAAATCCTCCATATGGCAGTAAGACATATTTTAATAAAAAATTAATTTACAAGAAATGAAAGGAGGTACTAAAGCTGTCATTATTTGGAGAACATAATTGACAGCAGAGAAAACCCAGTAGTCTCAACAAACAAATTATTATAGTTGACAAAATGTTAAGCAAGTGGCTGGGCATGGACTATTGCACAAAATTCTAAGCAAACCATTTTTCTATGCAAGTAGAAAACAATTTCAGTAAATGTGATTTAAAAGGAAAGTTACCATAGAGAAACCATCATAAAATACTTAGTTAAAAATCAAATTTTAAAACGTGCAATACATTCACATAGGAAATTATAAAACTAAATGTAGAGACATTATAGGCCTAAGAGAAGATGACATTTTCAACCTATTCATTTTTTAATTAAATGCAACTTCACCAAAATACCCAAAGGATTTTTAAAAAATTTTCTGTGCTGATTTACTTGGAGTGACATTATTTTGCTAATTGAGAATGAAATAGATTTACTTTGCCAAATGTGAAGATACAAAGCTACAAGAAATTGGATAATGTGGTATTGCAACAAGAATAGAACAATGAATAATAGAAAAGGATTGAGAGTCCAAAAATGACCATGTTTATAGGGAACGTTGATACGTTACAGAGCTGACTTGTCAGTTCAATGAAGAAATGAGATATACTAACCAAAAAACAAATTTATAAGGTAATTTTGGCTGCCTAACTCAAGAGAAGGATTCCTGTCTAATGCATACCTAAAATTTATACAGATTAAATACTTAAATGACAAAAGCAAAAGTGTATATCTTTTAGAAAATTAAAGTCAATTTTCATATATTTAAAAAACACTAAAGACTGTGTTGGTAAATATGATTGTATTAAAATTAAGAACTTACTGTTAAAAGACACATAACAGCAAGTAAAAGAGTGCTTGTGGGAGAAGACATTTCAACACAGAAATCTAACAAATATTAATTTCAATAATATAAAGAACTTCTTTGTATCAACTACAAAAATACAAATTTATAATAGCAAAATGGGCAAAAGATTTGATCAGATATCTCACAAGAGAGAAGATGATTAGATGCAATAACATGAATCAATGCTCAAAATCATTACTAATCAGAGTAGTGCTAAACAAGACCACAGCAGGTACTAGTAATATTTATACCCACTCAGTTACAAATATGACATTGGCAGATATTGTTAAGTATCTCTTAGATGTAGTTGGTGTGAATGTAAAATGTTATAACCACTGTGTGGGAAAAATGGCACTAATTCAAAAGTGAACATTTACTTGCACTATGACCCAGCAATTTCACTCTGAAATTTACATGTTAGAGAAAATCTTGACATGTTTGTAATAGAAAAAGACTAATGATAATGTAATATTATATATTGGTAAAATTAGATGAACTATGGTCACACAGAAAAAATATAGACGAACCAATAAACTCTATAAACCTCTTTTTTTATTGCCATAATATGCTGCATAATTAACAACTACCAAATCTCAGCAGCATACAACTGTTTCCATTCATTATGACTAAGGCTTCTAACATTAGGATGGGTTGGTTCTGTTCACCTCTGGGCTCAGTTGATCATGACTGGGCTTATTAATGCATCTGTAATCATCTAGTGTGGTGGTTGGGGTCTTGCTAGAGCAGGATGGTTTTGGCTAATACAATACAATTCTATTTCATGTGTTTTCTCATCCTTTCCTGCTAAGACTTAGTTTAGCATGTTTAGCTAATCTTGGGAATAGGAGTGGACTGATTATCGATTATATAATAAGAATTACATCAGCTATATTGACCAAAATAAACTTCTATAAAGACCATAAAGATATGACTTATGTATGTTTTTCCATATGAAAAAAATATATATAACTACTAGGCTGCTAAAGAAGGTAGAATGATGCTCCATCACAGTTGTCATTCTTTGTTTCTCTCTCTCATTTAGTTCTGAATTATGGAAGTTGACTATCCATAATCCTTGGTTTTAATAGCATATTACCATCATTTTTCCATGAATGACCTTGCTTTCATCCTTGTGCCTCAACTTGGCAATTAAATGAAAAATGTATATTAGTTATTTCTTTATATGTATACATATACACACAAATATATATACACATATATGTGTATATATGTACATATCACACAAATAATATTTATTTTTCCTTGTTTTTCAAACTTTGTAAAAGGAGATAATGGCAAGTACTCTTTTGAGCTTTGCTTTACTTTTTTACATATTAAGATACTGGGATAGACAATGCAAAGTAGCTGTTGTAAATTATTCTTGGGATCTAATTATTGAAGTGTAGTGTTTAATGTTGACCATTTTAACTTTTTATTATGACTACATAACTACTCAAAATAAAAGTTTATGATAAGTCTCGTCACAGTTTGTTATCCAGATAGCTTCTCAAACTGGAAATAATAATGAAATTTTTGAATTTACACAGATTTTAAAAAGTTTACGTAAGTTAGTCTTAGTCACAGACCACTATTGTGAGCATAATTGAGGCTAGATGTCATGAACTCATTGAAATTTCAGCCAGTATACTGCTAAGACTTAATTTAGCTTGTTTATCTATTTGGGGGAACACGAGTAGGGTCATTATATGGTAAATACTAATGAATGCTCAAAATCAGCCCACAGACAATTTTGAAAACATAGCAATTCTGAGTTAGTATATGATATGGTACAAACACAAAGAAAAATAGTGATATTAGAAAATTATATAAACTGGGATATAAAGTTAAAGCATATGGTGTAAAAATAAAGGAGTAAGATGTATCATGATAGAGAATGAGTATGTAGACTTAGCCAAGAGTCAGGTACTAAAGCCAATTAAGTAATTGTAAATGAATTATGGATTTCAAGCAAAGAATATATATATGGTGAATGAATGTTACAAGAATATGATGTGACCCACAAGAGAGGCGAGAATTCATTCATTTATTCAAAAAATAGAAGCATATATTTGGTTTGGTTTTGGTTTGTGTTACTCGGTTTACAAGTGAATAAAACAAATATGAGTTCTGTTTTCTAAAAGGGACATTTAACTTAGTAAAGCAACAAACACACACACATGTAGTAATAAATGAGAAGAGAGTAGGTGAGACATTGGAAATAAAAGGACATTTTTGTATGAGGAGAGTAGGATAAATTTTTCTGAAGAGGTAATATTTAAGCAGTGCAAAGATAATGAGAAGAAATCAGTCAAAACACTAGCTTTTAGGCAGAGAGTAAAAGCTTGTGCAAAGACCCTGAATCTGGAAAGAGTATTTACATATGCAATGGGAAGCCTTGAAAGATTGTAATCAGTAAGTACAGGTGGCATTTGAGATGCTAGAGAGATATCTCTGGTTGCTGCGTGCAGAAAATATTAATAGAAAAGACAGGTTGAAGAGGAGATCAGCTAGAAGTTGTGAGATAATATAGCATGTGGACTTTGGCCATCTTCCTGAGCTTTGAGCCAAAGCTTAAGTCTGCTTTCAATACTGAACAAAAATCTTGAAAATGATTAACACCCGTTTCAATAGATGGTACTTCTGCTTTCTTTAACAGGACATGGCAACCATTGGAACAGATGTTCTCTGTCTGCAATCAAAGCAAGCATAAACTGGTTGCTGCCAAGATAAAGCCCAAACTTGACTGCTACTAGACCTTTTCCCTCATTTTAATGCTGAATATCACACCCAAGGGTGGAGATTTAACATGATAATGAGATAAGTAATATATAAAGAAATATGATCATCAGATGGGCAACTGCCAACAAAATCCCACCTCTACATGCTATGATGTCAATGCTGACATTAAACTTTCTCTCTCTCTACCCTTTAAAAGTTCCCCAGCCCTCTGTTTGTAGAGCAAGGCTCTTTGCTTCTTAACCAGCACTGTCTCCCTGGTGTTCCAACATGAGCCCCGTAAAGCCTTCTCTTTTACTACCATTGGGCCTCAGGCTAATTTCTGTTGCATAAAGAGCCCAGGGGCCTATGCCAGTAACAGTTGTTGGAATTAACCTCTCTAGTAGGAGATAGTGAATTGGCTTGAGGCTATGACAGTGGTGATAAAGACATGACTAGGATTAGGATATGTTTATATATAACATCACACAATTTGTTTAGGTACTAGAATATGGAGAGCATGACAAGATGATATTTAAAATGGCTTGAAGGGTTCTGCCTTTAGTGGTTGGTGGACTAAGTGAAAGAGGTGAGGTGAGGAGGAATGTTAGTTGGAAGGACAAAGTACAATTCTAAAAATGTTGCATTTAAGATACCTACAGTTGGCTGTTCAGATTTCAAATGGGCAGTATTATAATATGAGTGTTTGAGCTCAGAAGAGAGATTGGATTTCAAGCAATGAGGAATTAATATAGTAATGAAATTTAAAAGTTTTTGAATGAACGAGAAAATTCTTAGCAAACTCCTGAAGTGAAATATTTCACTTGAGAAATCATTTCAAAGGAATTAGGCAAGGATCTAATAAACTAGAAAAGGAAATAGCAGCTAGAGAGAAATAAACAAACAAAAATAAGATGGTATCAAGGAAGTTGTTTGGCTAAACGGAAGCATTGATAATAACATTGTGAGTCAAATAATAGGAACTGACCTGAGCTTGAGTCCCGTGAAGAGTACATGTGAACTCAAGGAACAATGAGGCTTAGGCAAAAATACTTTTTTGGTGTGCTAGCTAGAAAGGATTTACTGTATCACATTTATGTGTCTGTGAGAATATTACACTCGAACAGGAAAATTTGAATATGTAGGAGAAGGAGAACAAAAGATTAAGGCCTTGTGTTAGCGTGACAGTGAAAGATGAGTTAGTAAGTGAAAATTAGAAGAAGAAATAAACCATTTTTTACTTAGCGCTAGAAAAAGACTCTCAATCATTAAAGACTATGGTAAAAATTGTCTTTGAAGGAAACTAGAGTTTTCCTAAAAAATATGAGAAGTAAAAATAATCTAGAATTTTAAGAGATGTAATTAGTGTTGAATTTCAATATCAGGGTGCAGAATAAAAGAGTAAAAGTTCTCATGAAATTAGTAGTTTTTATAAAACTATACTTCATGTTTCTTTTATAGTTTCTATAATATTTAATATAATAAGTTATAATGATTAAAGTCCATAAAATAAAAGTTTCACTATCATGGCAAAAATTTAGACATATAAGTGTATTCATTGACCTTTCAAAAAGAAAGAAAAAATTTAGTAGTTAGAAAGTAAAATCTATAAATAATCAAATTTTCTAATACTTTCTAATAATATAAAAATTTGCTATCAAAGATCTATTTTTTGAATACTGGGGAATAAAATAGTCAACTATTGAAATAACTTTTGAAAGAATTAGATTAAATATAAGAAATACTGTATATACTGTTAAACATTGTGAAATTTAAAAAATGGATGACTTTTAAGATTCTGGAGAAAGTATCAAAGAATATGTATAGATGGATAGGATTTATGAAAGACTGGAAAGGATTATAAAATGTGATTTATTATAAATAATCAATGCATCTTTGCATTGCTAAGAATTTTTAAAAATTCAGTCCTTGGCTATAAATAGACATCCACAATACTCAAACTTTAAGAAATAACAATATTTTTTGTTTATTTTTATTTGTCCCTGTATAAACCAAAACATGCACAATTTATCTAGATTTTTTTTTTTATATACTTTTTGGGATGTTTCCAAAGGTACTGATACTGACCTCTTCAAGGTATGCAGGAATTTAATTTTACTTTGGAATCATTCTTTTCTATTTTATTATAGAACCAGTTTTGTTACTCACTGGTAAATTTGTGACTAAATGAAATAATTCAATGGGAAAAGATAATCAAGTAAATATTAAAATAAAAACAATTTAGACAGGAAATATTATGAAAAATAACAATCTCTTTAAGATGTATATAGTAATTACTGAATAGTGCCCGAAGTTGGGAAAAGAAATGAAAAAATAAATAAAAAAACAAGATAATCCAAGAGAAGTAATATTTTTTAACTTTAAAGATGATCTTAAAGGTAAAAACATTATGAATTTTTTAAAGATAATTTCTACAATGTATGAGCTTTTAAGAAGGACATGCAACAGATTGTTGCTCCCCACTGTATATTATTCTGGATAGCTAAGATTACACTTGTTAGGCTTAAAGAATTGACCCTCCCCAAACTTCCATCCAAACCGCCTATAAAACCCACCCCTCTCCCCTGCCTAGGGGTGTATTAGACATGTATCCTTTGCCAGACCCTAGGGAGATAAAGGAATGACTTTCCTATTCCCTCCTGATAAGGACACTTATCTTTCCTGGTTGTTCCCTAGGGAGATAAAGGAATGGAATACAAGAGGGGAATTTACTTCCCTTATCCCTTCAGGTTATTTGAAAAGAATTTGTTTACTTCCCCCAGAAAAACCTTCTATAAAACCCAAGGCTCTCCCCTTTTCTCTCATGGATGGCTTTTTCAGCCTCCACCCATCTGCACCCAGATGCTGAAAATAAACAGCATTTTGAAACACATGAGGCTTCCTGTGTAGGCTCTCTTGGCTCCAGAGCTAACAATACTGAGCCTTAAAAACAAAACAAAAAAACAAAAAACTAGGTGGAAGTTACTTATTATGACAAAGATTAATTTCTCAGTCATGAAAATTTATGTGTGACTTCAAGCAACATTTCAAGGACAGGCTTATAGTTCTATCCTCTTAATGGGCATCTTACCTGATTATTCCAGGAGAAAAAGAAAGCCCAGCAAAGTGTCCAACAGGAAGTTAGAATCTTTGTCCTGGAAGTTGTTTATGCTCATAGCCTATTGGCCAGAATTGTCAAGCAGCTCACCTAATTGCAAAGCAGCTGAGAAATATGGTTTCTCATGTATCCACAAAGTAAAGAGAATCAGATATTTAAACAACAGAATTCCTAAAACACGTTTAAACCAGACAGATACTTAGATTTCCTCATTGCAGTGCTTTTCAACTATTTCTCTATATTTACACATTGATCCTAAAGACATGAGGAATTGAAGCCTTTTATGGATTAAAAACAAACAAACTTTACAACTTTATTCTTATGATATGAAAAGTTGCGTTTCACTGCCTGTCACGGTCAAAGTTGAAATTGTATATTTGTCATCCCCTATCATTGGAAGTCTTTTTTGGACACCCAGATGTTGATTACTAATTACTCCCTGGAGCCTCACCCACTCACTTTAATTTTAGAATTTCCTCTGCCATTTCTTCCTATCTCATCCTTCTTCAAATATTTTTTTTTCTCTCCAACTATGCGCAGGACTTTTTTTTTTTTTTGCTTCTGTTGTTACATTTTTTAATTTTATTTTTTTTAAATTTCAGCATATTACGGGGGTAGAAATGTTTAGGTTACATATATTGCCTTTACCCCAGCCCAGTCAGAGCTTCAAGCCTGTCCATCCCCCAGACTGTTCTTGTATATGCAAAATGATTGCTATTCTGGTGAATGAATGGACTGTTCTGAAATTGAGGTTATTTTTTTCCTTTAAAAATCATCTGTTTTCCTTAGAAGTCAGTTTTGTTTAAAAATGTAATTTTTATTGGAGGTAATACTAGAACATATGTTACAGGGTTGAGAGGTTTAAATTTGTTTTTAAATAAAATGTTCTTAAAGCAGGCTTTGCCATAAAACTATTCAATTCATGCTAGGTATTACTACTGTTACCTACCAAATGTCATTTTCTCCACTTTTCCATATGCATTTACTATTATCTAACCCTTCATCATTTATAAAATTTTGACAAAATGAACTGATATTTTTGCTCAGATTTTATAGCAATTTTATCCCTCATATTTTAATAGTTTTCAACATCCTATTGTTTCAGAATCATGTTAGCACTACTTATTTAGAGTTTACTTAATTGTTCCTATAGCCATTGATATTATAGGTTAATTTTACATTTTTCTCCATTTCTGTTAATACCCTGTAATCTCTATTATTTTTCCTAAAGAGATTGTGGAAATAGTATACATACATTCTGACTCCTTGCATGTCAATGAATGTCCTTCTCTTGTCTTCCCACTTGAAAGACAGCCTGACAGATATTGTCACAGAGGGCACAACCTTTTTTTTCACATAATGCAGATAATGAGCCCTTGTCTTCTGACATTTTAGTGTTGCAGAACAGCCTAACGTCAACCTTATTATTTCTCCATTTCTGTCTATTTGACTGTAGAGTTTCTTCTTTTTTCTTGACTATTTTAAAGCATCAACATATATATACTAACAAACTTAGTTTCATCAGTGTTACCGTTTGTTAACACATTTGATTTCTGCATTAAAATATTTCTTTATAATATGTATATTTCTTTTTTTTTTATTTGTCCATTTCTTCTGTTTCTTGCTGGTTATTGTTTTGTTACCTCTCCTAATACCCTCCCTACCTCTGCACCTCTTTCAGCCCTTTGGCTTATTCCATACATACTTTAAACACATTCATGCCTTAGGGTTTTTATTAATAGATTTACTTTCAGTTTTGTCTCGAACACTTATCAATCTGATATTCACATGCCCACTCTTACTTATCACAGCCTACTATATTATGAATTTTATTTTATTTTTCTGCATATTTACTTTCAGATTACGCCCCATATTGAAGACTAAGTATAAGCTCTTTGCGAGTAGATTTATTCATTGTTCTAAAAATTAACACTCGATCTCCAAATCTGAGCAAAGTCAGTAGAGTTATATAAATATTGTTGGATGATAAATGAATTGATAAGTGAATGGGTGTATGAATGAATAAATGATGGATGAATGAATTACTTTCTCTATTTATACCTGATGGAATTTTTGTTATGTGATCATAAGATCTATTTCTGCACATTTGTAAACTTTACTGTCATTTAAAAATGTATTTTCCTTTGTGTTTTAGGAGAATAGTTTCACCTGGTCTTCTCATTAATTTGGTATTCTCCAATTTGTTGCTGACTGACTGCAGTGCATTTTCATATTTGTCAAAATGTTTTTATCTATAGGAACTCTTTCCCTATCTCAAGTTATTGATTTGTATAATCTTATATTCTTATATTATTATTACAATGTATCCTTGAATAAAATTAAAAATATGAATAAAAGTGGAATTAAAAGTGAATTCAAGTGATAAAATGAGAACGAAAACATGAATCAGTTGTTGCTACTACTTAAGCCTTGTGTTTATGTTCTGGATTTTAGAGACAATTACAGTTAATTGATTCAGTAACACTTTTATCACACAAAAATATTTTATTTGTATTTTTATTTCAAAATATTAATTAAGGGGGTATAAGTGTTTTTCTTACATGGATACCTTGAATAATCCTTTAGTCAGGGCTTTTGGTGTGCCTGTCACCAGAATACTGTTCATTGTACCCAATAGGTAAGTTTTATTGGACACTCCCCTCCCACCCTCCCCTTTTGTTGGTTTCTCATATCCTTTACTCCACTTTGTAACCCTTGCATACCCATTGTTTAGGTACCAATTATTAGTGAGAACATATGGTGTTTGGCTTTCCATTCCTGAGGTACCTCACTTCGGTTGAACTTGCTGCATATGCTATTATTTTAATCTTGTTTATGGATGAGTAGTACTCCATGATATATGTTAATATATGCCCTGTATTCTATATCCACTCATGAATTGAAGGGCATTTAGGTTGATCTCCACATGTTTGCAGTTGTGAATTGTTCTGTGATAAACAGCTTTCTAATGTTTTTGTAATTCCCTAAATGACTTTCATTTTTTTAAATTTTGTTATATCCTTTCATATGCTGTCTATCTCTTTAGAGAGTTTTTCATTTCTTTCATTCATGTCCTGAAACATTTTTTTGGCTTCTTTATGTTTGTTTTCAACTTTCTCTTCAATTCCATTCATCTTGTTTGTTATCCATATTCTGAATTCCATTTCTGACATTTTTACAATTCTTTTTGGTTGTAGTCCATTGCTGTGAGTGTATCATGATCCTTTGAGGGTGTCGAACTAGCTTGTTTCTTCATGTTGTCAGAATTTTTTGCTAGTTTCTTCTCATCTGAAATCTCTTCTCTTAGCTCAGAGCTGAGACGTTTTCAGCACATCTATTCTCCTTTTCTGTGAATTGTCCTACTTTGTGAGAAGGAGGAGTGGTCCCTAAATGATGCTTTTGTGTCCTACTCTGGAGGACTGACCTGGCAGGAGAGGGGCAGATGCACTGAGAGCCTGTAACACAGCTGTTCCCCTGCCTTGTCTCAATTCCCTGGATTGTCACAGTCCAAGCTGATACTGAGGGATACTCATTTGTGTTAGGTAGGGATTCCGGTTCTTCTAGGGACAAAATTGGGTGCTGTTGCCCCCATCTTGGTCCTGCCCAACCCTGATTCTCCATATCTGGGGGAGGTGGGAATATCCTATGAATCTGCCAGTCAGAACTTGGCGCACATTTGCAAAAGAATGCAGAGTGTATCTGCTCTCCCCACTCCTTCCCTGGCCTTGCAAGGGGCAATGTTAGGGCAGCTACAATGAAGCCAATCCCTGTGTAGACTAGAAGTTCCAGACCTGAGAGCTCAGAGTGGTGTCAGCTGTGACAACCAGGAACTGAGACCAGAGGGACGCTACTGAGCCTGCTTTCCAGTGCAGGCTTCACTCTCCGGTCTCCAGAAGTTCCCCTCAGCATGGAGGCCTGCAATGGTGGTGGGGGATGCCCCACAGCTTGAGTTACTGTATCTCTGTGGGGAGCCTGGGCCTCTGGTGGTCTCTCCTTTATCCTATCTCCATGTGTAGGGGTCTCCCCCAGGTACCTTCCAGTCTTGGCTAGTGGAACTCCCCATCCCCATTTCCTTCAGTCTGAGTGTCTCCCCTTGGTTCTCTGATGATCTACAATACTCTGTCCAAGAGGGCCCATCTGTAGATGAGCATCTACCCACAGTTTTCAATGCTCTCCCAGCCTGGCATGTGCAGGCTGCTTCTATTCTGCCATCTTGGCCCCCATTCCTCACAAGAATATTTTTGTTAGGAATTACCATTTAATCAGTGCATTTTCAATGCCATGTGTAAAAGTTACAGAGACCATAATGATGTATCTATGATACATTGTTATTTTGAAATATCCTCACTGTGATCTAGTCAGTTTTGTCAACTTGGCAATGTGGCCAGATTTAAAATTGAATAAGAATATAAACCTTTTGTAGTCAAGAGAAGAAATTAAATGATTACCATACATCCAGAATATAATAGGTCAGCTTTTAACATAGTGGCCACTGAAAAAAATAGTAATAATTGTAATACTTATTACTGCTAATATGTATTTGTCCTTAATTAAGTTATAAGCTTTGTAATATGTACTTCACATTTATTTTCTCATTAAATTCTTATAATAATTCTGTGTAGTGGGTTTTCTTATTATCTTTATGTTACAGAAGAGGATAATTAGAATCATGAAATATAAATGGGCACAAGTAATGTTGTAACTTGCAGTGCCATATTGTGAATCCAGCTCTCTCTGAATTTAGAGCCATATTTTTAGCTATTTTTACTTACCCAAGTTTATCTGTTACACTGGTCCATATAATCAGCCACTTCTTTTGCATGAATGACAATTTCTTCAGTACAGATGATTTCAAATCTTATTTTTAATATGAACAGCTTTTTTTTTCTACTAGAATAGAAAAAATATAGCGGGTGAAAGATAGTTCTATAAAAAGAAATTCAGATTCTAAAATACTATGAAAAATTATTTAGGAAATGCAAACCTGGACAAGTTCCTCATTTTCTTTCATATATAAATAAAAAAATAACAAAAATCTTAGTAAATATTATTGCACATATTGAGAATGCCTTATTTGCTATATATTAATCACTTGTTTTATATGTCTGATAGAGTTCCCTATTAATATTTAGTATACTCTTACAAGGAATTTATTTTAATACCTACATTATAGTTTAAGAAACTTTGACACAAATGTGTATGTGAGTCTGTGTGTGTGTGTGTTTGTATATTTACATATATACATTCTGTTATTCTGACTTAAAGGAAAAATGGAGTTTTCCACTTCTTAACCCCCATGAGACAAGTGAGTTTGCAAGTTGTATGTTAGCACATTGGTGCACTATGAATAACTCAGCAGTCAGTGAGCTGGTAATTATTTACCAACGTTTTCTATTTGTTTTGGCTACAATTAAGAATATATATTGGCACAGGTATGTCAGGTCTAGTATTTAACTAATCAGATTATATAAAGTGATATAAAGTGTAATAAAAAATAAAATTCATAGCTAGGACCAATGAAATAATATATGTTACTTAGGACATAGGAAATTTTGACTGGGAATTTATCAGAAGAATAGACAAGGCAATGTAAAGTTTTAGTACATAATTCCATTAGGCTGAAATGCATTTAAACAAAGAGCGTGATCATCCTAAATGCTCTCATAAAATCTATGAAAAATCATAGTACTATCAGAGGGGTTATACATGTAAAGACCATTTTTAATATTGTTCTGCATTGCTTTGCAAATATTTTAACATTCAAAGTGGGCAAAGATGATAAAAAGGCTAAAAATGAATATGGTACACAAAACATTCCTGATCATCTTTGAAAGGGGTTCAGTAATAATGTTTGATTAGCAAGGAAATGTCTTAATTCAGTGGTTTGCAAATTGGCTCTTAAAATTATTAAATTTGTTTCATTTTCTTCAAAGCACTGGCTTGGCTTGGAATAGTTACCCTCCAATCTCTTGTTTTTAAACTCATATTCCTTGTAGAAAAAAAAAGAAATTCTGAATATAACATGGAATATGGTGAGAATAGTGGTAAAACTGAATCCATCACACAATCAATAAATTGTCATTTAATTGATAGGCATTATCAAGTAACTAGGATAGAGCCATCATCGGAGACCGACCATATTTGTAAACACCAGTTATAGAAGTCACTTTCTTTCCAACTTAACATCCAGAGATAAATTTCCACCCAAAATCACCTCATTTGTTAAGCTTTCATTTTGTACTCAACACTGACTATATAAACAAATGGAATATCCAGAAGAATATTTTTCAGATGTGTTAATGTTGACCTATGTTGAAATAAGTAGTGTTCTTTAAAAATTACAGGTTACTAGTTACCTAGAATGTATTCAACTGCTTTGTACATCTGACCAAAAAACCAGAGTTATATATTTAAAGAGTTTTCCCTAAAGAACAGATTATTTGTTTTTATAATGATGTCTGAAGTGACTATGTCAGTATGTTGTTACATTGATGACAGAGAAAAATAAATATTTTTAGTTCTTAACTATAGCATACTTTGGATTTACTATGATTTTTATTATATAAAATAGAATAAGATTAAAATAATATATAATAAAAGTTCTTTTGTATATTTTTATTTTATGTTTTGTTCCTTGTCATTCACACACAAAATTATATGGACTAATACCCATCCATCCTTTAAAAATATTTTTAGAATTATGGAAAGATTATTTTAACATTTTTTTCATTGTGGAATCATGAAACCATAATTTTGTTTCAGCACAGACTGAAATTAAACAACTGTCTGTGAGAATCATGCTATGTTACACACTTACAATTAAAATAGTACTTATGCATAAATCATACTAAATTAATATAATTTCACGTGAATATTTATTGTTTAAAATCTATATCTTTAAAATTAAAAGTTATTTGTTTCAAAGTATATTAAGTGATTTCAATATAATTCAAGATAACATTTAGAAATAAAAAACATTAAACAAGTTAGTATTACATTAGAGAAAAATAGCTAACATTTAGGTAAATAATATATGAGTAGTTTAACATAATGTTTGAAATCCTGGGATTAGATTCAAACAATCTTGGTTTCATGTAGGGCTGTATCATTTAATGTCCATACATAAATCTCTTCATTAATTATGTGGGGATACTTGTCCCACAACATGAATAATTATAATGGAAATGTACACATTATTGAATTATATACACATATTATGCACAATATTCATATATGTATTTATTTCCTATTGCTGCTATTCAAATTACCACTACCTTAGTAGCTTAAAACAATACATTTTTTTTGCCGCCCATATAGCAACACAATTTATTATTTCACAATTTTGGTGGTTAGAAGTCCAAAATTGGTCTCATTGAGCTATAATCACAGTATTAGCAGGTCTGCATTTCTTTCTGGATGCTTTAGAAGAGAATCCACTTCCTTGCCTTTTTCCAGCCTCTAGATGCCACCTGAATTCCTTGGTTTGTAGCACTGCCATCATATTCCAAGCCAACAAGAGCAGGTCGAATCTTTCTCACATCACATCACTCTGTGACACTACCATGACTTTTTTTGTTTCTCTCATTTGTAAGGACTCTTGTGATTACATTGGACCTTCCTGGGTAATACAGATTAATCTCTCTATATTAAGGTCAGCTGATTAACAACCTTAATTCCATCTGTAAATTTCATTGTCCTTTTCTGTGCGGCATAATATATTCACAAGTGCTAAGGCTTAGAACATAGGTATCTTTGGGGTGGGGTGAGGAGCATTATTCTGCCTACCACATACATATAAATTAAGTATTCTTCAATAGTTGTCATTGTATAGTCATTTTGTTCTACTTAGAACATTGTGGATTTCAATAAGTATTAATTTAGTTTTTCTATGATATTATAGGAATAATATATCTATACACACACACATACATATATATACACACACACGCATCTGTATGTGTGTATTCTCTCTTTTACCATAATAATGTAACTATAAAAGCACCATTATTGCTCTCATATCTATGATGGTTGTCTAAACAGCTCTGCTGCTCTTGCTTAAGCTCACTAACATGGTATGAGTGAATTATCTATGGTCTAATCTAAGGTAACTTTGGCTGGGATACTATATCAGGCTAGCCCAATGATAGTCTCATAAAATGCCAGATAAGGCATCTGTTTCTGATGGACTATCTATAAGAGGTTAGAATCCACTCTATTTTCAGAGCATTCTAAAGTCATGAGTAGCCTCTGAAGCATATCTGTTATCTGTAAATGTTTGTAGTTCTATCGTTGGCCAATGCACAAGCTAGGGTAAAACCAGGTAATTTTGCCTGTTGAGGGGAACTAGCATTGGGCTGCAGGCCTGATTAAATAGTTTTTGTCAGGGAAACAATTGTATACCCAGCCTTATAGGAGCCAGTAGAGCCAGACTCTAAGAAAAGACCCATCAGGATACTGGACAAAACAGGGATTAAGCATGAGGGTTTTCTTTCAATCTCTACTGGCTGAAAGAAGAGTGTTTATAAAGGCAATGCAGTCATGAGACATGTCTTCTTCTGGTGAAGGTAAAAGAGTGGCAAGGTTAAGGAGATTATAAGGGTAGATAGTTATGTTGGGAGAAGAAGAAAAATGTATTTTTTAAGAGGTCAATTGACTAGCTGAAAGGAGTTGGGTGTGGTGAGAAGTAAGGAATGCTTTAACTGGGTGAGGAGCATAAAGAGTGAGAGCAGATCTCATTACTTTTTTCTCAGTGAATGAGGGTAGAGGTGGCAGCAATTGCTCTTAAACAGGATAATAGTCCTTAAGACACAGAATCTAGTTGTTTATTGTAGTAACCAATTGGTGGATTATTAGCCCCATGCAGTTGAATTAAAACAAGAAACTTAATGGAGTCTTGGCAAAATTGTAGCTTATCTTTAGAAACCTTATGGCCCTTGAGAGCTAGCTGGTGAAATAAGTAGAGAATGCCAGTAAGACAGGCATTTTGTGAGGGAGAGCATAAAAGTAATTCATCAATATGAGACAGAATAAGGTCTGGACTTGAGTCTCTCACCCCTGACCAGGGAAGTCAACATAACCTGACTTAATTAGTTGCAGAGGGCTAAAACAAATAGTTTCTTAACTGCAAAAATTCAGCCCATACCCACATAAGGAAAGGGCTACACTGTCTTGTGAATAATGTTTTTCAAGGTCACTAAAGCAAGAAGACACTGACGCAAGCTGATAAGAAATCAGACTTGTACAGATCTAACCAATTCAAGCCAGAATACACCCCCATACTGAAATTACCATGACTTTTTCCTTATTATAATCTCATTTTAATGCTAAAAATCATGCCCAGGGTGAAGATTTATCACACTAATGAGACATACAACTCATGAAAAAGCATTTAATAGAACTGATCAGACACAAAGAAATCTCCATCTCTATATCCTTACATGTCACCCTTTTCCCACCTAAGCCTCTTTAAAACTCACCACAGCCTACCCTCCAGGAGCCAGCCTGAGGACTTTTTCCTTTGTGATCTCCCCCTTGTGCTGGAGCATAAGCCCTGATAAAGCCATGCCTATGACTCTTGTCTATCCTCTTGTTAATTTCTATTACACAGAGAGTCCAAGTGCTGTGGGTATCAAGTATATTGTAATAGGGTCAAGCTATGTGGGAAAAGTTATCCCTTTTAGGTTGGCCTGTAAGATCTGGGAAAAGTAGATAGAGTTTTTTTGTATCCTTGAGAGGAGCACAGTCCAGGTGAACTGTTGGCCCTTCTATGTGAAGTAAAAAAAAAAAAAAAATTGATTATCTGGGTGGACAAGGATGCTGAAAAAGGCACCACAGAGATCAGTAGCAAAGAAAGTTTGAGTGTTAGGAGGGATATTAGATAAGAGTGTGTGTGGATCAGGCAGGACAAAGTATTGGGAAATAACAATGTTATTAATAGTTCTAAAGTCCTAGACAAACTTCTCTCTCTTTATGTTAGTGAAAGTTTGGCACATATCCCCGAGGACGCATCAGAAGAACAATGACAGGTGGTTTGAGGAAAAAGAAAGAGAAACTTATTAATTTGCTGGCAAATGAGGAGTATGGCAGACTCTCATCTTAAAGTACCATAGTCCTATCTATAAGCAGAAATACAGAGCTTTTAAAAGGAGTTTTCAGCTTGGGGCTATTGCTATTTGTTTAACTTCAGTTGATGGTACTGATCAACCCCATCTCCAGTGAAGACAATCTCATGCCCTCTGCCTGGACAATTTCATTGAGCCATCTCTGGTGGTATAAAGAACAAAGGCCATTCCCTTCCCCACCCCATTACTGGTCTCAAGCAGGGATGCAGGTTTTAATTTCCAAAAGAGTTGGGGGGGGGATGGGTTAAGAAACAGCTCATAAAATATTTTACCCTTTTCAGAACATTCCCTCTGTTACATATTTATTAGGCTTTTGGACAAGTAGAATGGGTGTATTACAGGGACTGGTATAAGGGACCAGTCCCTTGAAAATGAAATCTTTTGGCAATGGCTTCTCCACCAGCTAAAGCTTCAGGGTGAAGGAGATATTGTTTTAAGTTTCCTAGAGGTTTTTTAAGATCTATTTGTATAAAAATGTTGAGCACTTAGTGGATCTGGTCAACATTGGTATTATTTTTTGCCCAAAAAGTTTCAGGCATTTTTTTTTTTTTTTTTATTAGGGATGAGTGTCCAGTAGCAACTGTATGTCTTAGAATTTCAGACAGTTTCTTAGAGCTGGATATCCAGTAATAACTGGTTGAAAAGAGACTAGTCAGGGGAAGATGTGGGTGAGATCAGAAGCTGAAGTGTTGGGAGACCAGTAAAATAATGTCTCCCTTATGGGTAAAAGAAATATGACCTTGGTGTTTTTTAAGAAAATATCTTCCTATTAGGTGGATTAGGGTAGAGGGGGCAAGCAAGAAGTTCTGGTGTCCAATAAAGGGCTCTGGTTGGTAAGTAACTTGTTTGGACTTAAAGACAGTCATGGGTTAGTTAGTTACCCCAACCATTTAAATGGGTTGATCATTCTGGGGAGGAGGATTTGAAAAGGTGTCAGGATTAAGTACCTAAAGCATAGGGACAAGGACTATTAGAGTTCAGACTATTCTCTTGTTAACTTTAAGACCCACCTTTCCTAGCCTGTTGACTGAAAGGGGAGGGAAAATCCCCCTTATTTACCCAGAATGTCCCTAGTTCTGATTAACACATATTTTTCTTATCGTTCTACAGAAGGCAGCTTTTTGTCTTTTTAGGGTTCTTCTGTGTCTGTCACGTATATTTTTTTACAGTCTTATTTTCATTGTCCAGTACCCTTACTGAAAATACAAATTATACCTCTTACAGGACAAATCTGCTGCTTTCTTCCCATTATGTGGGGCTTGTTAATGCAGAGAGTGGGGGATTTTGAGTTGTTGAATATGTAAGACCATAAGTTTAGCATTCTTTGCTTGGCTTTCTAGTTTTCTGGTCATTTTAGATTCTTTTTGCTTTTTTAGGGTTGTAGAGAGGAAATCAGCCAGAAAAGCTATTTTATGGGATCTATTACAAGTCCAATCTGGGTCATGTTGCTTAACCAGAGTGCTAAGGGCTTTATTGATACCTGAGAAGAAAAGTGAGTTAAAACAGTTTAGTATCATCAGTTAGGACTCTGACACAAAAATTTTGTTGGAAAGCCTTTTTTAAATCAGTCAAAGTACTTAAAGTTAGATTCGTTTCTTTTTTTGAGTACATACCTGAACAGGCTGCCAGTTAATTCGCCAAGGAAAGAGCACTGGAATGGCTTTAGTCAATTCAGAGATTGTTATTTTGCCACATTAAACGTTATTTCCCCAGTATGCTGAAAATCTTCTTGGGACTTAACCTAATCAGCTGAATGTGTCTATTCTTGGGCTAAGATATCAGGAAGTCCTGGCTGGTGTACATTTGTAATCAAACTAAAATCGTGTCTAAGCTCAAGAGAGTCTGTTTTAGGGTTACGAAATTTTTTTGACTAAAGGTAAAAGCTTAGATTTTTGTCCAAGGACAGTAAGAGGTGGTCTGGATGCCTGCAGAGTTAGCAATCACTTTAAAAGGCACAGGGGAATTGCAGTATTAGTAAGCTAGCCAAGAGGGAGGTTCCCAATAGGAAGGTAAAGGAAAGAATGGTATTTCAGAGAGAAGAGAGTGGCATCAAGGGGGAATAAAGCAAAGGTGGAGTTGGCAGAAATCAAGGAGGAAGCCAAAAAAATCACAGTGTCCTTTTCAGTTTTGAATGTAGGGTTTGATTCAGGAGAATTTTTAAGGTTTTGAAGACATTGATTAAGTTTTGAATTAGTCTTTTTAAGGAGGCAACCAAGAATTCTTAATTTTGCTTAGAGCTTTCATTATACTGATTGAATAAAATCTTCCACTGTTTTTGAGAGGTCTGGAATATTTTCTGTTTTAATTGTGCACATAGATAAACTAATTTAGGCATATCAAAAATTCCCATTGTGGCCAAAAAGGGCTTTAGGTCATCTCAGGTTATATTTATCCAGGATCCCAAATATTTACAAGAACTTTTCTCATAGTTTTTAAACACAATTTCTTTCGCAGCTTGGCCAGGTACCAAACTTCACAGTATTATTGTTGTTGCCTAGGCATTGGTTGAGGCAGTTCAGGGAAAGAAATCAGGGCTCTCTTTGGATCCCATCCTCATTGCCAGAATTGTTAACAAAAGAATATGAGATCTACAGAGGAAGGAGAAGATTTTAGTTTTAGAGGGAGAAATAATCTTCAGTTTGGGGAAAGGGCTTCCAGGAAAAATCAAAAGTGCATGCTCCAGAAGAAGGAGCTGGTGTGTATGAAGAGTCAACCTTACATACATGTTGAGTTGGGTTGGGGAAAATCTGTGAATATATATGAGGAAAGTCAGGCACGTGTGTAGTCAGTCAACATAACATGTAACACACATTTCATGTTTACTTTAGGATGAGGTTTTAGCATTAAAATAAGGTGGAATTTGGCTCTTTATGTCAAAAAGTGAACCATAAGGGCACAGAGACAATTTGTGTGCAGTCTCTACAAGCTGGCCCCAAATGGCTTGAGGTCTATGGCTATTTATCACTGAAGAATGTTTATAAGACTGGTTGTCTGTCCAATCAGAGTTGTGGCAGGACCCCAACGCCAGAGCAGAGGTTTGTCATCCGTCACCAGGCAGTCTAGCAGGGTTAGCTGGGAGATTTTTCTAGCTGTAGTTGTTTCAGCAATGTTTTTCAGACGCTGGTTTCTGCTTAATTACCAGAAGGAAAACTTATGGCATTTAGTAACACTGGAATATGTGACTAATCTCTCATCCTGCTAACCATGAGATTCTGGTTTTTTGGTGTCTTTCATTTTAACCAAAGGGAGTCCATTTCATCGTCTATTGAAGTATATTTTAACAACCCAAATATATTAATACTTAAAATGATATTCCAGAGCAAAAACTGATACAAGATACGGATTTTTGCCATGCAGGATTTTCTCCCAACAAAGTGACTGTTCAAGTCATTTACCTAAGTTTAAATTGGGTTTCATGTGTTTTTTATATTGATTTATAGGAATTTCTAATATATTCTGGATTATTATATTTTGAAAAGTTTAGTGTATATATGTTTGGTTCATTTTATGTTTTGCTTCCAAAGAATACATCTTTGAAGATAATTTAAAGAAAACCAGAATAATCTATCCTTTAGGAGGGGCATAATTTTTATTATTTAAAGCCCTGGATTTAAATCCTAGCGCTTATTTTATTATTAAGGGCATATTTTTATAAATGCAAAGCATTATTTTTTTAAAGTAGTCTACCAATACCTATCTCCCAATATCGTTATGATAAAAGGCAATGGAATTTGAAAATGCCCCAAATAAAAAGTGTTTTAATTATAATTAAATTCTATAATAATTTAAATAGTTTTACTTTTGCAATTAATTCTTATGTATATAGAAATAGCCTCTAAATATCAGCAAATTGTTATGCACAGTTCCTTACATAAATAACAGCAAATAATGGTCCAAGGTTGTTTATAGTAATTGATATGTCTAATAGGAAACTCTGAAATTTTGAAAGAAGTCATTTCAAAATAAAATTTTGGCTCACTTGTTATATTTCTTTTGCTCCTACATTTTAGACTTATTATCATAAAAATTTTACTCTATCATATATCTGAAAATGAATAATTAAATGAATGGATAATATATAATAGATTAATAGAGCTTATTTTTGACGTGTCATAAATGGCATTTGAAATAATATGTTCTGTGTTGTAAAATTCAATATTTTTCCTTAACATTTCAAAATTTATATACACTGAAGCATCCATTAGAAAGAAAAGAAAAGAAAAAAATAAAATTTATAACATATATAAAGCTTGATGTATATAATACAATCTCAAATTTTTCATGAGAAAAAATTTACAGTGGATTTTGTTTCATGCTTTGTTAAAATGTTTGTAAATGCTCAATATCAAAATGAATCATGAACCTCACCTTTTGAAAGGCCCATTCTGTCTCACTATTTTTGATAAATAAATGAATTTTTAACACTACTGAATTTTTATTAATAAATAGTTATGCCAGTCATGCTTGAAGGGGTTATATTAATCAGTTCACTTCTGTGATGAAGGTATTTTTTTTAATAACTAGGTTTAGAGTAATAAGCCTTCCCAGGGATATAGTGATATATTTTATTAATTAAGGCCTTTAGTCTTTAGTCCACACATATTGTGTTTTAATATATGCATTGGCTAGTTCAGACATGTTAATATAATTAATTTTAGAAGGTCAAACATAAGTTTAGATAAATAAAAATATGAAGTTAAACTTAGATCTCTGCTATTTCTTGATTTTTCCCTTTAGATTTTGATCTCAACATGTAGTTGTTTGTATTGTCCTTATAATGGAGTTATGTTTGTGGTAACTCAGAGTACTGCCTCTTATAATATGCAGGATAACTGCTACATTTAGATCTATTATTGTGTTTTATTGCATTCATGTGAAATTATAATTTAAATTTTTGAAAGATATATTTTTATTTGAGGTATATCATAAGTTCAACACCAAAGAACAAAATATTTACAATGTAGTAGATACATAATTATAATAAAATTGTAATTTTTCTTAAAATATATTATTTAAGATATTTTCTACAATTATATTTTAAATCCAACCCCATAGCAGTGACTTTGCTTTTGAAGGAAACATTTTCTAAACTTGAATGTAATGATTTAACAAACATATATTTGTGAAAATGTATGATCATCAATATACATTTTCACACAAAATAATAGAATACAGCATCAAACTACAAATTACATTTATTCTGAGCTTTCAAAATTGAATATGAACTCATAAGAGCACCAGAAGGGAATGATAATGGAATATATCTTGAGACTATTGTTTATCTATTTCTATATATAGATAAAATGATGGATTATGGACTCATTCATATTGAAAATAATAATGTGTAATATGGTTCAATTTGAAATGATTTCACATGGGAAATATATTTTTATAGTTCATTATCATAAAATCTTTACAACTGTTGTTTTAGCCTTTGTATAATTATCCATGTATTGCTTTTTAAGTCATCAGAACTTCACAACAACTCTTTGCTTTATTAGTAAAAATTTGAGTTTTATGAACACCTAAGAATTACAACTGATATTAAATGAATTCATCAATTACTGATGATAATTAGGGGATATCAATATTATTATTACCTAGTTTGGATAATATAACTTTAAAATTAATCCCTAAGTTAAAAACCTCAAATAAATTAACAAATATATGTAGCACTATTGAATCAAGCAAATGGACTATAAAAACATAAATTACAAAATAATGAAAATGACTGTTGAACTAATTAAAATAACTTTATCAAAAGCAAAATTATTCTTTTCAACTTTTGTTACTTTACTCTGAAAGTAGAACAAAGTTACAGAGGAACAATAAAAATACAATTGCATTAAAGTTATATAACACATTTACTATAAATTAAAAGTTCTTCTGACTGTGTTAAAGAAAATATTTTATGTCTTTTCTTGAGGCCTATGTTTATATTGTTGTTTTCATATGCTAAAAAAACTGTTCAGGTCCCTTCATAGTAAACTGCAACAAAGAAGAAAGAATTTGCAACAACATCAGAACTAACTTGCTTTTGTATGTGTGGCTTTCCAGAGATTATTTTTCTTTTCTTCTTAAAACTGATGTATTTTCCATGTAATGACAGTTTGAAAGTTTATTAAAATATCACTAGCAAATGTACACCTGCTATATCATATTCAGGGTCCTTCACAGTGATAACTTGGTTATGAAATAAGAAAAGAGACTCAAATTTATTAATTTTGAAGTCCCGAATGGCATACCATAAAGGCATTGGTAACTGAGGACGTTGGTCCTTCATAGTTTTGAAGTTGTCCTCTATATGTTAACTCACTTTTTCATCAAAATAATAGTCTATTAACCACTGTGCTAAGTGTTGCATATAAAATGGAAATAAATGACAGGTTTGCTAATTAAATTGGTGGAATTATATCCAACAAGCTAGACTTTGTTTATTCTTCCATTGCTAACCAGGGCTTTGAAACTAAGGACATTTGATAATTCAACACGCAAGAATGCTCTAAGCTCAATCTCCTCTTTCATGTTGCATCTAGTTTAATTAATTTATTGGGTGCTGATTTAATAAACATTACTAAATTGAAAAATGAATCATATATGATCACTATATGCAATACATGTACTATCGATAGAGAAGTATATCATCTAAATAGATGATAAGCATAAAACGTATGAAATTATTTTTATAATTGAGATAGGAATATAATGGTAGTAGATGTGTGGGCCAGTCTTCGAACATCAAGTATCACTCTCTGCGTTGAATTGTCTTTGTTAGGATTTACATAGTGTTTAAAATGTTCTGATTAAAGTATCGTACATTATCATGCTATAGAATTGTGCCATCTATATAATAGTTCCAGACTAGAGTATCAGGATTTCGACCAGAAGATACTATTTAAGGTAAGCATAGGGATTATAATAAAAGATTAAAAGCAAACAGGAGAAGCTGGAAATAAGTCAAATGAACATGATTCACTACTTCTTCCCTTAAAATTCCAAGCATTTTGCCTCTCCTGAGCTGACAGGATACTGAGACTTGTGGTACCTGGGTGTATTTGAGTCCTGGGGCTCTGTGGGGCATTTGTTCAATAAATAAGAGAATGGTGAGATTCTCTAACCCTTCAATGAACAACTCTCTAGCAAACTGCTTGAGAGACAGCAGGAAAAGACGGATGTATTTGTCTGCCAGGGCTGCCAGAACATAATCCCACACACTGGGCTTAACAGAGATTTATTTTCTTACAATTTTGGAGGCTGGAAGCCCAAGATCAAAGTGCTATCAGGGTTGGTGTCTGATTAAGGTTTCTCTTCCTGGCTTATAGACGGTGCTTTCTTGCTGTGTTCTCACATGGCCTTTCATCCGTGTGCTCATGGACACAGAAAGGTCTCTGTGTCTCTCCTCTTGCAAGGACACCAGTCCTATCAGATTAGGGCTCTGTCCTTCTGATGTCATTTACTTTTAATTACCTCCTTAAGTTCCTATCTACAAATACTATTACCTTGATGGTTTAAGGCTTCACTATATTAAGGGATGACACAATTAAGTTTATAAGAACTAGAAAGCCACAGAACCCAGGAAGATTTTGCTCATTGGGATATTTTTTTGGCCCAAACATAAATGTGCCAGGCCTTTATCAACACCCCTACCCCCATATACTAGACAAAGACTATACATTCCAAAGCTGAATGGAATGTGTGGATCTTCTTGCCTCTCAGAAGATCTCAGGGTATAACCACAAAGGATTGAGGGGTTCTAGGGTGCCACAGTGCAGTTCTACCAAGTGTAGAGGCTACTGTCATTTTGAGAAAAAACATGACTGAGCAAGCATGTATTCGATTAAAAATGCATTTGCTACATTCCATAAATACATATTACGCTTCAACACTATGGGCTGGGATACAACATAGAAGAAACAAGATGGAATCTCAGATTTCATGAACCTTCCAATTTAGTGGAGAGAAGGGCAGAGTATCAAGAAAGACAGAAAAGAAAGAAATAAAAAATAATTATACACTGTATCTAGGGGTGGCAAGTGTTCAGATTTTTACAAAGCACGAAAGTATAAGCGGTCTACAATTATTCTCTTTCACTGATTTTATTTTTTGAAGAGACAGGATCCCATTATGTTACCTAGATTGGTGTCAAACTCATGGGTTCAAGTGATCCTCCTTTGCCTCAACCTCCCAAAGTGTGAGCACTTGGCCAAACCGTGCTATTTTTAACAGAACAGCTAAGAAATTCTGTCTAATAAAGTGACATCAGAACAGAAATTTAGAGAATGAGCATATGTAGTCAAATAGAACAAGTGGAAGGGACAGATAAATATATGAATGATTAGATCTTTAGATCTTTAAGAGGAGTGCCGTTGGGGTTTAGGAAAATTGGAGTGATCCCAGAACCTATTACCATAGTGACTGGCCCAGGTTGATCCAGTTGGAATGCAGAACCGGATTTGTATTGAAAGGAGTAGCCTTCACGTGCTTAGGATAGTATGGTCTGCAGATGTGAGATCTACAACTGCCTCTATCATTTTGTTGCCATCCATCAAAAGAACCACAGAGAAATGGACTCAGACTCTGATCCATTTGTGAATAAAGCCAGCCACACCTCTGGATTTTCAGTATATGTCTTTTTATTTGAGCTAGGTTATGTTATGTTTTCTGTTATTTGTTACACCAGAAGTTAAAATTGCTAAAAAGAGAAATAATTCTGTCTTAATTAACTGTAGACTTCCAACATCTTTTATAGAGTGCTTTGTTAAACAAATGGATTTAATATAGAAGGATTTGTATTTCATGAATTGATTTAAAAAAAAAGGATGAGTTTTATTTTTCGAGTTCTGCATATCTTACTGAAATAGTATTTTATTTAAATCCCCTGTGTTTTAAATTCTGTTTCATTTTGAAAAAATACCATAAGCAAAAAAACAAACAAAAAAGATTAGCCTTAGCTTTTCTGCTTTCTATTTTCATCAAGTTAATGGAGCTTATTTAGTTATCTCTTTCTTTCGTTTTCATTTCTTTAATTTTTGTATTTTTATCATTTACTGCCAACTTCTGTGTATTTTTTTTCTTTGACCTGTGCACAATCCACTGTGGCAATGATGTCCTGATTTCATAATTAATTCTACAGTTCCTAAGTACTAGGGTAGGTCACAGAGATAATGATGAGTTCACCCTCCTTATTCTACTTGTGTTCTTGTCTCTGGATGCTTAGACATAATTACAAATTTAACTAGAAAAGTTGAAATTTCACTTCCAGTGGTAAGTTTTTGTGTGTTGAGGTCAATTTCTAGATTGCTGACATTCACATTAAAATGAAAAAAAAAAAAAAAAAAAAAAACTCTCAAATAAATGGGAACACAGTGACTCATCAATAATACTCTGTATCCAGAGCCCATTAACTTTTTCTGCTTAATCCTGTGGGACCCCTCCCCCACTATTATGACTTTGATTGATGTATACTATTTTTACGTACTGTGATTGTCCTAGAAAAATGTTACATATCTCTATATCACCATATGACTGTACATACTGATTTAAAATGGAGTTATTCAATAATGTTTCTGTATATTTTCCTGATATATTGTCATTTTTAAAAGAAAAACAATTTTCCATATTTATCCACATGTTTAATAGAGCTACAAGTCCTGAACCTTGATTTATTTATTTTTATTTATAATTTTATGGACCTAAATCTACAAGTCAAGAATCAAGTTATTTAATTATTCAGGAATTTTAGCATAAAAATAAAAAATTTACTTTGATATGTCTGTATTTTTTATATTCAAAAATATTTAAATCATAAAAGATATGTTTCAAAGAAATTTTTGAAATATTCAAAGAGTAGCATGGGTAGTTTTATAGAATTACAGAGCCCATGTATTTTCACATCTATATTTTTCCTTCTTGTTTACACCAATCACCATCTATTAGCCTTTATTGTTTACTTCTGTCTCCATCCCACAATAATCTTACCAGTTACATAATTACACTTAAGCCCAAACTTCCAACATTCTAATTTTGTGACTGTTCCAATCCAGAGTATTACTGTGTGCAACTATAATCTTTGTAAATAAACGGCCACTTACTGCTGGACACTTAAAGCAATCACAGTCTATTTCTCTACTTAGCTATCTCTTTCATTCTGCACAGTTATAATTCAAACATTCAACACTTTCCTCAATCATCTACTTACCAAGATCCACTTCCATTCAAAAGTTGATTTCACCATTCATTTCCAGAAAACAATCACTAGATATTGTACTGAAGCTCACCATCGGAATGGGCCAACATTCTTCTCAGGTTCTCTAAAGACTTTATGAAAGAACAATCAATAAATTGTGTTTTAACTCAAATTTCCTAATACCATCTCAGCATCATCACTCAATGAATTTTCCCCTTTATATCTGACATACATAAATACATTCTCTCTCCACCCTTTTCCATATATCAATTTAAAACTGCACACATTTTCCCATCTTAAGCAACAATATTGCCTTCCATTTAAAATTAAGATTCCTTAGAAAGTAACCCATTTAATAATTAACTCAAAAATTTGTTCTGCTGGATCTACCTTGTTCCTTTAAACAACTCTTGTCTTGAACATCACCAGCCTCCTTGCTGCTAAAGTCAACAGAAAGACTTCAGACCTACTTTTAATTAAAAATCTGCGGTATTGACCAACTTTATCAAATCTGCATCTTTAAGTATATTGTTCCATTAGATGTATAAAGAATAATATTTCTCTAGTACTTTGTTTAAAGATTGTTTCTATGGTCAGAATGTTGAAACTTAATCAACAACATAATAGTATTAATATTAACAAGTGAGACCTTTAGAAGGTAAATAAATCATGAGGGCAGAGCCTTCATGAGTGGCATATGTCCTTATAAAAGAATTAATAGATAGCTGCTTCCCTCTTTTTTTTCCTCTCTTTGCTCATTCTTCCACCTTGTGAGGATACTTAGACATCACCATCTGTAAGGAAAGGGCCTTCACCAGACACTGAACTGGCCAATGCCTTGATTTTGGACTTTCCAACCTCCAGAACCCTGAGAAAATAAATTTCTTTTCCCTGTAAATTATCCCAACTCAGATAATTCATTACAGCAGCACAAATGAACTAAGACAATCATTTCATGATTTGAATTATATTTTCCCAAAATATGTTGAAATCCTAGCACCTGGTAACTGTGAACATGATTTTATCTGGAAATAAGATCTTTTCAGTTAATCACCTTAAGGTTATTAAGGTGGATCCTAGTCAAACATGATTGATGTCCTAATAAAAGGGGGAGATTTGGACACAGACACAGACGAGCACAGAGGTAAGATGGTGTGAGGAAGCCTATATTACCATGGAGGCAGAGACTATACCAATGTATCTGCAAGCAAAGGAATGACAAAGATTGCTGGCCACCACAGGGAGAGAGAAAGAGGAATTCCATTCAAACTCTCAGAGGTAATATGGCCCTGCTGACACTTTAATTTTGGACTTCTAGTCTTCAGAACTGTGAGATATAAATTTATATTGTTTTAAGACATTCAGTTTGTGGTCCTCTGTTAAGGAAGCCTAGCAAACTAATACAGATGGTGCTTCTTTGGCATCCGTCCTTTTCTTTTCTTTTCTTTTCTTTTCTTTTCTTTTTTTAATTCTGAATCTTAATATTCTCCATGTGTCACCTTGTTAATTACAGTGGCCACAATTATCATCAACACTGGGAAAATTTTACATGCTATTCAAGGCTTTTAATGATCTAGACTGTTTTTCTATGGTTCATTGTTTTTCACACTGCCACTTATTCTGCACATTCTAGTCATGCTATTTTTTTTTTTTTTTTTTTTTTTTTTGCATAGGGACTAAGAACATGGTATCTTAGATCAGAAACCAACTCTAAAAGCTGTTTGTTTGGGGGAAAGCTACTAAACTTTTAAAGTCTCAATTTCCAGACCTGTAAATTGAAGTTATAAAAATATTCAAGAATGCTATACTTTAGCCTATCACTTTCCCTACTTGCTTCTTTCTTTTATAGAGCATATTATCAACTGGGGTTTTGAATTCTGGGAATTAGATGTTTTGGAAAAAATCAAATCTAAATGAAGTCAGAAAAAGTTTATTATGAGCACCACCAATCATTTACTATTTCTTAATTGCTTCCTCATTTTGTCCTTTATAAAGTTCCTGATAAAAAAGAGTATAATGGGAAATAAAATGCCAACACAAGCACAAATTGCAAATTAACTGATTATTTCTAGTCACTAGCAATAATTTTTTCATGGAAACATTTAAAATAGGTTTGATTTATGATGTAACAGTTTTCAATGGATATCAGTAACTAAAAATTCAGTATATGTATGTGTGTGTGTGTATATATATAGGTGCCTTTAATATATTTCTATCTAGACAATTCAGTATTCTTTGATGTATTGGTATAGATTCCAATTATAACGTATCTTTTCTCCTGATTGTTCAAAAACTGTATATTTTCTTCTGATATGTTTAAATTACTCAGGTTTTTTGTCATTGATGATTTTTTTGTTTGTTTTTGCACTAGTATCTTCCCACCAGTTAGACTGGTAATTAATTTTTGATGCCCATCACAGAGTTAAGAAATTTGAATGTTGAAATACTTTCAGGATTTTTAGTTGAAAATTCATCAGTATACACATATAGGACAAAAATGTATTAATAGAAATCATAAAGTTTATTGGTTCCATCTAGTGGCAATGTGAAGTAAGTTTGAAAATAAAATTATTAAAATGATATAAAAGGATTTATATAAGGGTTTTTCAAAAGTTTACTTATATTACCTTTGCATAAAGGTGGCTATGCAATGCTGAAAATCTAACCTACTGTATTAAAAAGTCATATAAATGAAATTTCAATTTTTATAACAATATTTTTCATGGTAAAATAAATTCTTGTCTTATTTTAGAAGAGCTGTCCAAGCAACACAAAACTCACTGAAATAGTATCTTCTGTTAATAGTAAACTTTTTTGTTTATTTTTCTGCTAATTAAGCATATGTTTCCCTCCACACAGCTATTAAATGCCATTTATTCAGCTGTTGGGTGCCATATAAATAGCCCTAAGGATATTTATAAAAGATGAAAAACAAAAACCATTCATCTAGAAGATAATATGATAGTTCTTATACATCAATTTATCATTCATAAGAGCTAATAAAATATTTTAAGGAAATCTATCACAACCTCAACAATCCTAAAGCCTTTCAATAACTGATCATTAGGACTTTTGTTAGCAGAATACTTGCATTTTTTTTTCCTTTTTTTAATTTGGAGACAGTCTCTTTGCTCTGTCACCTGGCCTAGAGTGCAATGGCATCAGCCTAGCTCACAGCAACCTCAAATTCCTGGGCTCAAGCCATCCTCCTGCCTCAGCCTCCTGAGTAGCTGGGACTACAGGCACATACCACCATGCCCAGCTAATTTTTTCTATTTTTAGTACAAACAGGGTCTCGCTCTTGCTCAGGCTGGTCTGGAACTTCTGAGCTCAAGCAATCCTTCTGCTTCAGCTTCCCAGAATGCTAGGATTACAGGCCTGAGCCATTGTGCTCAGCCAAGGCTTGTATTTTTTACAAAACAATACTTAAGCAGATAAAATGTTGTTACAATAATTTTTTAAAAAAACTAAATTCAGTTTTCTTTAAAATGCATAATTAGTTATGGATTTCCACCGTAATCGTGTTTGTCATCATGAAGTATGATGAAAGAATGACGTATGAATAAATTAGGCTTTTCCAGTGCAAATATCAGTGAGACACTTATCATGGAAAATTCTATTTTTTCTTCTGTATCAGTAGCACCTTCAAGGTTCTTATGGAAGATATTTGTGTCTTACAACTTAGCTTCATTTTTATTGTCTTTTTAATGTCTGCAAATATTCAAATTGCATATAGCATGTTTTGTCATAGAAAAATATTTCTGGTTAAGACAGATTGAGTTTTATATGATGTCCAAAAATATCTGATCTGTACACAAAACACTGCTGAGGGAACATTTCTTCCACATAATGGTATAGTTAACTGAACTTTTAAATATTTTAGGAGTGGAAAATAAAAGGAAAATTACAATGGAGTATTCTTGTTTTTAAAGAGAAATAATATGCTACATTAGGCAAAAGAAATAAAATCCTCAGTGTGTCAAATTTCAGTCTTGGTTGTTTAATTAATTTTACATATAAAAGCAAATGACTTAAAAACCATTCTGTGGTAGAAAATTACTTTACCAATTTTACCTTTGCAGCTTGCTGTAGATAAGCTACCCATATCCTTCTATAACTGTCAGGACTGTGAGAAGTTAGTGTTGCTATTATTGAACACCAGAGGAGAAATAATTGATGAAAACAACATTATCCTTATATTTTTATAATTTCATGTTAAATTACATTGGTCATGAAGAATGCAAGCAAGGACAGGTAATATGTTGTTTAGACTAATAAAAATACTAATACAGTATACCTTATATATTATGAATTGCTTAAAATTCAATCTAAATGTATAAATGATGTTCATTTTTAAATCATACTGTATAATCTTATTGCTTGATGACAAAGAAAATTACAAATCTTAATACCACTATTGTAAATGAGGCATATGTAGTAAGGTTGTACCATAAATACTTCTCACTCCACCAGAGAGAAAGAGAGAGAGAGAGAGAGAAAAAAAAAAAACCTATGAGACAACCAGGGAGGGGACCCATGACCACGGGGCCACATGTGGCCTTCTAGATCCTTGAGTGCAACCTTTTGATTGAATCCAAGTTTTACAGAACAAATCCTAATAAAGGGATTTGTTCTGTGAAGTCTGGATTCAGTCGAGAGGCTGTCTTGGGAATCTGGAGGGCCACACGTGGCCTTGTGGCTGCAGGTGATCCATCTAAAATTTCATGCGGTAATCTTCAGAAAACTGACACTGAAAAAGCTACATATGATGATATGTGAACCCCAAATCACAGATTAACCCAAGTAACAATAAAGTATGATAAGAGAGTACTTTGAAGAATAATTAATTGAGCATATTGGCAGTAGTTTCTAAAAAGTGGAATCTGTTTTTTTTTTTTATTTCGGCTTATTATGGGGGTACAAAAGTTCAGGTTATATATATTGCCCATGTCCTAGTTTACTAGATGCATATTCCTGCCTCAAGGCATTTATACCTCTTTTCCAATGCCTGAAATAAATCTTTTCCCCCAAAAAATCATATGTCTTGTTCCATCATGGCCTCTAGGTCTTTATTCAAATGAGTCTTTCCATTTATGCCTACTTTGATACTTGTATTTAACATTACACTTTTTTTTTAAAGTAAATTTGAAAGTCAGTGGAATACCTAGCCTCTCCCACTATGGCCCCACTATCTTTATCAATTTATCTTCTTTAGATTTTCTCCATAACATTAATGACCATCTGGAACACTGTAGACTTTTTTATATATGCTTAATATATAGCTTGTCCACCCTCATGAAATGTAAGCTTCATGAAAGGCAGATTCGTTTTTAATCCTGAATTTCTAGTGCATGGAACACCACTTAGAACAAACACAGAAGATATATTGTAAATATTTGTTAAGAAATTAAGGGAATCATTTGACAAATAAACAATTCACCTAAATATACTATTAACAAGCTCACATTTAGGAGTGGGACAGAGATGCTCATTTGGATTATACACAAAGGCACCTCCCATGTTGATTATTTCTCACTGAGCATCATACACGTAGGTGGCTATAGTCAAATTTCCTGTAGGGTTTCTCATAGGTAGTTTCCTTGCTTCTTTTTCTTTCTTTTTCCTATTAAGTATGGACCTTCCTCAAAGTCCATACCTTGAACTTCCAAACTTTTTCTTTATACATCATTTAGAAATGTCATTAGTTTCTACAACTTCTACAAACACCTGCAGGTAAAGAGATTCCAAATGTTAATTATCAGATTCCCAGATTGCAGATCTCTGTAACACACCTACACATAAATATGTGCACAGAGACATGCACACACAGACATGACACTATGATATATTTCCCACATTTTAAATTGAGATAAATTCACATACCATAAAATTTACCATTTTAAAGTATAAGGTGCAGTGGGTTTTAGTATTTTTAGAACTTTCAGTATATTCACAGGTTGTGCATCCATCATCACTGTCTAATTTAGGAGACCTTCATCGGACCAAAAGAAAATGCTTTGGCCCTTAACATTCACTTATCATTCTCCTCTCTCTCAACCCTTGGCTCATTTTAGCTATTAGGAATAATGCTTCTATAAACAACCATTACAGGTGTTGGTTTGAACAGAGGTTTCAATTCTTTTGTGTATATCTGCCTTGGAGATATGTTTATTCCAATCTTTTGCCTAATTTTAAAATTCTGCAATATGTCTTTTTATTGTTGATTTGCAAGGGAATTTTATATATTCTGGATACTGTCCCCTAAAAAGATATGATTTGAAAATATTATTTCACATTATGCAGATTATCTTTTTGCTTTTTTGATGCTGTCATTTAAAGCACAAAAAAGTTTCAATTTTTAATTCAATTTATCCTTTTTTTTTTTTGCTTTTGTTTGTACTTTGGAGCCATATCTGGGAAACCATTTCTGAATCCAAGGTCACAAAGATTAATAATTATTTTGTATCCTAAGAGTTTTATAGTTTTAACTTATGTATTTAGGTCAATAATCTTAACTCCATGTTCTCTGGCCTTTGGATTCCAAGATTTACACCAGCGTCCCCCCACCATGGGTTCTTAGACCTTGGGCATCATACTGAGCATTACACCATCTTGGCTTCGTTGGTTCTCACACTTTCAAAATCACTAAACCATGCTACCAGCATCTCAGGATCTCCAGCTTGACGACAGCATATTGTAGGACATCTCAGCATCCATAATGGCATGAGCCAATTCTCCTAATAAATTCTTGTATATCTATCTTTATCTATCATCTGTCTGTCTATCTTTGTCTCTCCTTTCATCTTTCCTTCAATATCTCTATCTATTCATCTATCCTGTTGGTTTGTTTTCCTGGAGAACTTTGAGTAAACAGCTTCCAAAATTGAATTTATCACAGTATGCCTATGAAGTGGAGACAAATATAAGTGTATTATCTCATACAACAGGAATTTTTCACTTGAAAAGGTCAAAAATTTGTATGAAGTCACTTTCAAAATGAAGTGGCTGCCCAGGACCAGAAACCTCTACATCTATTTCTGATGCCCTTTCCATGCCTCGGTGCCTAAAGTAACTCATAATAATTCATATCAGGTTGGTTTGTATTTCTAACACCTGACATTTCATTTAGGTCCACGGAGTGCAAATGTTAATGGAATAGCGTAGACTTACACTTTGGATGAGACAAGGGCTTTAAATATAGAGGCTGGAATATTCAAGGTCAGCTGAAAAACTGTTAATTTTTCTGAAATAGTAAAGATTGTATCTCTCTGAAATTAACTGGAATATAAAGAGCACAGCAAAAACAATGTGTGTATGAAGAAGGCATTTGTTAGTGTCAGTCACTGTTGAATCTAACCCCATGCCAGTAGTGGTTACACTACCCACCATGAGTAGAGTATTACTATATTACTGTAGAGTAATATGGTGATATAGAAGGCACCATTTTTAAGTATTTACTATATGGTATACTGTTTACATGTTACTTTATTTATCCTAGCAAATTCCTATTAGCTAAATTTGTTCATTCCATTTTATAAATTAGTTATATTTAAATTGTTATATATGTATACAGTCTGCTTTTTCACATGCTTTTGCAGACTCTCTCAGTAAATTGGCTGTCATCACAGTTGCTTAACTGAAGGGATGATGAGAAACACTGGAGGCAGGGACTAAGACAGGCTATAATCTGTCTCTTCTATTCGCAGCCCATTTTATCAGTTCTAAAAAGGGTACCACAGACAACATCAGCTTGGTAAGCATGTTAAGTTTAAATTTGTTATATTCGTAATTTTTGTATATTTAACACTTTTTATTTATTTGGATTCATAACATAAATGGGCAAAAGTAGGAATTAATCTTTTTCCCAAACTATACCAGAAAAGAGAACATTCATGAAGCAAGGAAAAGTCCAATAGAGAACAGTGATTTATTTTTTTCCTGAAATCCTTTTACTTTGAATGATCCGAGACAGGGATGTTATTTTTGTGTTTCTATTCATTAAAACCATCATGTTAAATTTTCACTTGTAACATGTTAAATTTTTGAATTTCACTTGTAACATGTTAAATTTTTGAATTTTTAAGATGTAAATGTAGTCAATTTTGACTTCCAAACTATAAGTAGCACTACTTTAAATATCTTTGTGATGGATAATTTATTCTCACATATTTTCCATATAAATAACTGGTGGAATTTAGGACCATATAATCTTTCATAACACTTTGTATGTTACTATATCACTTGTTCATGCTTTTCTTCAGTGTACTTTTTAAAGAAAAACATACATTTCAAACTTTTAAGATAGATGAATACAGTGATTTCCTTTGTAGTGCTACCCATTCAGATCAATAATTTCAAAGATATTTTTCACAAATATTTAAGAATTTTCTTTGGTCTCACCTACTAGTATTGTAAGGTTGTGTTTTGGGGGCATTTACTGTATGCCACTGTTTGTGTTCTCCAGGAAAGACTGTAAGATGGAGGTTAGCATGCAAGACGTTTGTTAGGGAGTATACTTAGAATCTGTTTCAGAGGACAATGAAGGAAAGAATCAGGATTGGGCAGAAAGCAGACTGTGAAAAGCTCTCAGAAAATTGACACCACTACATTCTGAAGCCCAGACGGCCTTTTAAAACTATCTTGAGTTGGGGCAAGGAGGCTAGACTCTCACAACTCTCTATCAGAAAGTCACTGGATAGGGGTTGCTCCACGAAGAAGCTATCAGCTAAATTGTCAAAACTCCTTTCATTTCTGTAACGTGTAGTGGAATGACCCCAAGGTCAAAATCTTTTCCTAGGTACAAATTTGAGAAAAGAAGAAATATTGTCAGGGTTTTCCTAAAGCTACATACAATTCATTAGAATGACCTTTAAGATAGTAATAGCATATGGTGTAATTTATCACTTTCTATGTGTAACAATTTCAGTTTCACTTGTTAAGGCCAAAGTATCCGGAAAAATAAATAGGTGCCAAGTGTTACCTCATTCCAAAGGAAGGTGCTGTAACCTTCAGGGTATAGTAAAAGACTGAAATGTCCTTTCACTTACATTATCACCTTTCTATTGACTATAGAAAGATGTGGTGGTTAAACAGTTGAGGAGAGTGCACTTGTGTACGAATATAAGAATTTGTAAATTTAAAGATAATTCCTGTGTTAAGATAACTAACATGGAAAGTTTATGCTTGAAGCATTTGCCCCTGAGTCAGACCAAAGGGACATAGTTACATAGATGGTAAATGACATCTTGCCACAGGTAGGACAAAATTTCATTTTTCCTAGATACAAGGTATGAATTCTAATTTAAGGCGTCAGTGTAGAGACATGTGCAAATGGATTCCACTAAGAGGATTACCTTGGGGACGAGGGGATCCAGCACTATTTTGTGTGGGGTAGATCACTGAATCCCACGGTAAAGGGGAGAGTTGACCATGTTATTTTCACTTTGAACCTCCAGAAGTAATTTTCTTACTTTCAAATAATATAAAAACTTTAAAAATATCTTTTGGTACCTGTATATTATTAACGTGGTTGATCAACATGAAAATAATTAAATAAGAATAATCTTAAGAACAGTGCTAAATTTTGAGTGCAATCAATTCATTTATTTTTAATTCGTATAGGTATCTAGCTTTTATGAGTATCTTATCATAGCTGAAGTTGACCAGTGCTTAGGTTGTCAAAGGGAACTAACTAACCAAAGGATTCATCAAACAATCAATCAGAAAACTGGTGAAAGTTTTACATTTCAAATTATCATATCTCCTAAAAAAAAATCCAAGATATATTTTATTTTTTTCCTTTTTCATATTTAATTTAATTTAATTTATTTATTTCAGGATATTATGGGGGTACAAACATTTTGGTTACATGTTATGACTTTGCCACACCCAAACCATAATTTGAGGTGTGTCTTTTCCCCCCATATATATTTTAAAGGGAAAAAAGCAGCAGGATCCAGGCTCAGGGAAAGTAACATGTTGCAAATGTTAGATTTAACCTGTTGAGTAACTGGGTTGTTACCTCTTCTCAAGTTTTAGAGGACATAGAATTTAAATGGCACTTTAATATGGTAAATTCTACTGGCTTCTCTTCTGCTGCCAACAGCACCAAGATCATGCCCATACCTCAAGGCATTTGACAAATCTTCCAAATCTAGTAATGATATGTTTTATTTGAAATGGCAGGATAAAGAATATTTGTTGAGTACAAAATATGTGTTAGTTAAGCATTCAATTTAACCTACTTTAACTTTGCAATTGGTCCTAAATGCCTTTTCTCACAAATAAACACGTACCTATAGAAAAAGGCACTATAATCTCCAGATAAGTTAATGAGTCCCCCACTCTCCTTGTCAGGCCTGTGACACCCTTTGGGGCAGCTTAGCAAAACCGTTCTTCAGTGTCACTCATTTTAGACAGAGCTCAAGAAAGTAATCCATGCCATCTTTTCCAAGCCGGGGGCAACGTAAGAAGCAAATTATACATAGAAAATAATAGTTTTTCTATACCAGGCTGTGAGAAACCAAAATGATTGCTCACACACATCAAGGAACTAGACTAGGGCCTACAGAGAAGATGGAAAAGCTGAGGAGATTAGTATCTTGGCACATAAGTAGCCTATTTAAGGAATAACACATGTTGACAATCTCTGAACAAGGAGTTTTAAATTAAGTAATTATTTTGAGGAGAGGCCAAAAAATAGCTAATCCTGCAGATAAGGGTACTAAAGGTAAATCATGACTATATATAATTTATACTGTATTCTTTCCAAAGAGATGTTAACTTGAATAGCTCAAAAATAGAATCCTAAAACTGTTCCTATTTTACCATTTTTTTTCATCTCCATATGTAATTGATGTAATTGATGTAAACCTTTATCAGGAGACAAAACCATTTTAGTTGTTAAATGCATAGGTAACCATTTCTCAAAATACTAATGAGTGCTACATTGCAACTTTTATATTTTTATATATGTACATTAACTCATGTTTATGTGAACATAAGCTTATTAAAATGTTCTATATTGAAAAGGTGTAGATAAGCTGAAAGAAATTTGCTAGGACTATTAGTAGCATTTGGAAATAGAACATACTCTAATATTCACAAAATTTGAATGTGAACTCCTTTAAAAATTATGTGTTCATTAACTATCTAATAAAAGTACTCTGGTTAATAAGAGATTAGGACAGTGACAGCTCAAAGAACATGGGGAGAAAGACATGTACCTTGACTTTAAGAACAATGCATAAGAGCATGAAAAATACAACAGGTTTTCTTGCTATTTTGCTTTGTTTTTAGTCTTAAATTTTGAGATCATTTCCTCCAATCTCCACAAGAACACAGTTCATCCTTAAATTCTATTTAAAATGGTAAGTTAGTGGAAATCTGATACTAAAATTAATATCTAGCAATTAACAAACATATTAATTTTGACACATGGCATTTACACACTGCAAAAGGTAGTTTTGTATAAAAAGAAATATAACAACACTAAAAGTCTACAAGGACACAATTATATGAGAAGTTAAATGGCCATTCAAACAGGGTACTATCTTAAATAGTCTTCAGATTGAAACCAAGAAAATTAATGGCAGTCTCCTGTCTAGTAGCAAAGGTGAAGGTGAACGTTAAATCTTTCACAAAAAAGACACAGTGAGGCCTAGAGGTGTTTAAATTCCTGTTCCCTGTTTTCAACAAGGCCTGACTGCAACTTTTTCCTTTTCCATTGGTGGGAGGCCTATGCCAGATATCCTGCTTAGTCATTATCCATAAAACTAAAATTTCTGCATGAAAAGGCTCTCATGTCTCAACACTGGACAGAATATGCCCATACATTTTCTATTAAGGTTTGTACTTTTTAAAATAAAATAATCATAATTAACACAGAAATTAATAACTGAAAATATCATAGTGATAATTACTAAACCTGAAGTGTGGAACTTTGAGCCAACATAAGGGTGGTAAGAATCACTCAACTCTAGGTTTTGGAAAATTGCAACATTCACATTATCTTTTGGGACTTTGACCATGTTTTTGGTCTTTTGTGATTTTTACCTTATGCCCACCAAGATCAGATATTTAGGGGACTCAAAATATGACAACATTAAAATGGATCTTTACTTTTTTAAAGATGCTGAGGGAAACAATGAGCAAAGATATGTAGTTTCATTAAATGTGTCTATAATCACCTATTCTAGATGGCCAACGATCATACATATCTTATTTTTACTTGCTAAATTACCTCCAATGAAATTTGGGGTATATTTTAAAAATTCAGTGTATTATAGAAATCAGAATGGAAGTATTATGGTATTTAGAGTAGACAGGCTTTTCTCAGCTCCAATTACTCTGCATACTTGCCCAATAAGAGTTTGTCTCAAATGAGACACAGCATGGAGAAAATTGTGCCTCCCAGGCAGGTGAGCCATACCAGCACTCTGGCCTTTAGTTGACTATTTCTTGGAAGTCATTGCCAAGGTCTACAGGATTAGGCCATCCCTTGGATAGCTAAATAGATCCATCCTATCCAGTGTTCAGGCATGAGAAACTTTACATGCAGAGATTTTAGTTTTAGAGACAATGACTAAGTAGGATATCTGGCATAGGCTTCTCACCAAGAAATTCCACATAGTAAAATCTATGGTATGATTACAGAAAAGCCCTGACTATGTCAAGATGACGTCTAATGGTCAACATTCTAGAAAATTCCTACTTCAAGGATATTTAGGCTATGGCATACATGATAATTTCTAAGAAAGGTAAAAGTGTTGTCCATTCCAGGGAAGGGCCTGAACAATCCTAGATAATGATTCATCTTAGCAGGAAGATTAGGCAGATTGAGTGACAACAAAACTTCAACACTTGTAAATCTGTCCTTCTGCTCTCTGTTACTTGATATTAGTTGAGGACTACTAACTACACCACCCTGCTTACTAGCCACAGGGCAAACGTATCATCCAAGCCAAACAAATCAAACTTTTCTCTAAGATTATAGATATGAAATCAAAGGAATACAGCCTACTTTTTTGTTGTGAAGCTAAGGGGTGTTGACGGGAAGATACACTTAGCTATAGGAGAATATTTAATAAAGAAAAGAGAAAAAAACTCAGGCAAGAAATGGAATGAGAGCTTTCTGATATGTTTCAATTCTCTGTTACTAGTTTATCTGTCAGAACAACAACAACAACAACAACAACAAAAACCAGCTACAATTTGTCCCTTTCTGGACTCCCAATTTGAGAAAACTTTTAATATCTATTTTTTCACTATTCACAGAAATGTTTTAAATGACAATGGAAAATATCTGAAAAGATATTTTACCAATGAGCCAATAAAGAGGGGGAACATGAAAAATTGCTGACAGGAAGAACAGGTGAGGAACTAAGTAAGGGTCCTCACATAGCAAACTGTGTTTATCGATAGTTCATCTTATACTGCTAAAATGCATTGTAGTAGTATTTCTTTATCACTAAAAATTTTCAGTTTCTTATATTGGCACATCCATTCCTCCTGGAGAATATATTTCTCAATACGTATTATTTGTTCAATTACATCCCTAATTAATTTGTCCATCTCATCTCAGAACCTTGAAATAGCTCAGTTTGCCCATGAAAAAATGAGCTTAGAGAAAGTAAATATCCAAACCAAGTTGTTGACTGTCAATAATTCAGTCTGATCCTCTTGGCTCTAAAACCCCTTTCTGACAAGTCACATTTACACTGCATAACTTTTGGCAACTAAAAAAATGTTAGTAAAAATATTCCAGTATAACTCACTTTAAAATAAATTGCTCTATCTCTAAACATCTCTCTCTCTCTCCATCTCTCTCCATCTCTCCCTCTGTTTTAACAATTTATTAACATTCTTTGCAGCATAATTATTTTTTGGATGCTTCACTTATCACCAGTAGTCTCTTTGTTTCATGGAAATTATAATTAGAGTACTTTAGGGCTATTACATGCATTGTATGGTATTCACAAAAGGGAAAATTGCTATGATGGATTTTATTAATATTAGTATGTTATGTTTATGGCTGAGAAAACTGAAGGCCAGGGAATGAAATAGCAGTAACAAACAAGATTTTCAAACTACTTTATTCCTTATCTTCCTTCCATTTTATCAAATGCTAGTATAAGAGGTAGCAGCAATTCAGGAAAAACGTGTATCATTAAAAATAAGTACAGTGTAAAAAGTAGGTCCACACACCAACACACCACGTTTAGGTAATATCACTGTTCTAAACACAACTGCAAAACTTTATTTTGAACTACATGCTACTTTTTTAGGTATCACAGATGAAAATAGTTTTATTGATTTATATACATTTCATTTTGACAGTACTTATATCATCTAGCTTGTTGACTAACTTGTTTAGACAGTGTAGGGAAATACTTTTGATTCCTCACAATAACCAGATTTGTCATCAATAAATAATTCTATATTATTGAGAAAAATCTAAAGAATGTTGTTCTATCAAAAGCTACATTATTTATATATACGAGAAAATGATATAAATCTAAAAATTGGACCACAAGAATATTCAGAAAAAAGAATAGAATCGTAAAGCCACAGTCTAAATGCAATCTAATAATCAGTCTAATCAATTTACTATAACATGTAAATATATTATGACAGAAAAAGCATACATACAGGCATCTTCTGGCATTTTAAAGAAATTCTATGTCTTTAGTGAGAGAAAATAAAGCTAAAGTTCGAGGATGATTTAGTTGTTTTGAAAAAATTCTTTAAAATCATTCTCCAAGTAATTTTGAGTATAAGAGGGTCTATATATTTTTTTATTTGTTTAAATAATATTTTCCTATAAATTGTGTAAAGAAGAAATGAATTGGTGTTGATACTTGGGTTTAAGGGGAATAGTTTCATTGTCAAAAAGTGAAATGGCATACCCTCAAAATAATAACAACAGACTACATAAGTAGTTATGTAATACCAAAGTTCTTTTCATGGAGTCATTATATATTTTCCTGTGCAAATTGTTTCATTAAAACAAAACACATACAACCACCAAAGATTTCTCCTCCATTATTTTCTGAATTATATAAAATGATCAAGAAATCTAAATAAAGCAACTTTAATTTTAATAACCTAAACATGTAAGTGACTTAGATTTCTTTTATGAGGAAATCGCAGCTGAAAGTGGTATTCAGGAGATTATATTGGTAAAAAATAGGCAAAAATTGATGAAGTCATTAAATTTTCAAAAGTTATAAATTATCTTGTAAAGCCTCACTGGCTGCAAATTAGCCTGTGCTGTAGCCCTCTGCTAACAATCTATAGATCATTTTATTATTCATGAATTTTAGTAATTTCAGGACACCACAGGTCATCTTATGCTCATTTATTTGCTAAACACCTTGTGCTAGCATGCCTATGCTGAAAAATTGCTACTATTTACTCCCCATGAGACAAGCAAGCAACAAAGTGCCGATTTTGGCCCCAGACATCCAGTGTGTGAGGCTGCACATACATCTTGCTGTCAGAGAAATAAATGAGCCCTTAAATTGGCTGCAAAGCTTTAAGAACTGAAATTTATATGTCTAGTTATCAAACAGAAAGTTCAGAACACCTGCCAATATGAAACATAATTGTGACAAACTGTTACATTTTACCTTTAACTTTTCAGTTTTAATACCACAGCTTTATTATAAAAAATTCTACAAAATACCCCAACTCAGTAAAACAAAATAATTGTGGCTCTATAGTGTGCTGTGCATGTATGCATGTGGGTGCAGGTCCAATGGCCTTACCACTCAAACACTGAGTCATCCATCAGCAGATGAATAACATGTCACAAATAGCCAGAGCATCAGAATTTACTTTGAGCAGGAACTCAAGTCCCAGCAGATCTGCCAACTTCAGCGAGTATTACAGCTTCTTCACAAGTTCCTCTCAAAAAATCAACAATACTAAGAGTAAAGACTTCTGTTTTATTTTATTTTTAACATTAGAGAATCTGACAGTTTGAAAGGTAGTAAATATTATGAATTCCTTTATACTCACCTCATGCATGAAGAGACATTCTTTAAGGGTTATGTGATTTGTCTAAGAAAACAAAGCCAGTCAATGATGAAGGCAGGACTTGTCTGTAAAGGGGATGAGGGCTTTATAACTCTGATTTCTAAGTAGGATTGTAAAATATTTATGTTAATAATTACAATAATAGGAACAACCATGACAGACACTTATTAAATATTTTAAAACACTCTTATGTGTGTTTAATATTAAATCTTCACCATGACTTCATTTAGTGATTAAAAAAAACCTGGAGATTAAACCAGGTTAAGTTAGGAGCCTCATAACTAAACCACTGTGTTAAATCCTTGAAGCCTCAAGAAAGACTAAAACCTTGATTATATCCAAGCTGCCTCTTTTTTTTCTCACTCTTCCATACTGCACAATAATAATTTGTACTGTACTAATGGTCAATTTGTACTGTACTAATGTGCTTCTCTTTAAGGAATCATAACTTTTGACAGACAACCACATACAACCTTTAAAAAATGCAATTCTTTACAGTGTGTACTTTTTTTTTATAAGACCTGTGTTATATATATGTGTGTGAGCCAGTCTTTGTATACAAAATGCAGAAACCAAATGAGATAGAAAGAGTTTCACTCTCAACTTGGTTACATTTTTCTTTTTTCCTGTTTTCTCAAGGACAGTCTTTCTTGTATAAACCACACAGATCTCTAAAACCATTTAGAACTCTAAAGATAGCAAATATTAATCAAATTCATTTTCAAGTAACAATATATTTAATTTAAACTTTCCATTCTATTTGAAATGTTCAAGTGAGAGATTTGTGAAATAATGCATTGGCAGTATAAATGTATCCTCCCTATCAATATAGTTCACAAAAGAAACCAAGAACTATATCTTTCCCTTCTTATGAATTCATTTTGTGTGGAATTCTCAAGGCAAAAGAACAGCTTTAATAATTCTAAAGGAAGAACTGTACTTTAAAAATGTATGACACTTTTGCTTTGATTAAATTTTTTCTGATGCTTTCTTTCAGATGTTAGCTCTCAGATTTGTGATAGCCAATGATTTGTCCCCTTGTTAGGGATGAATGTGATTTGACTGTCATATGTTTTGCTAACCAATTTTCCAAGTCACTCTCTCCTTCATTATATTCATCATATAAGCTGCCTCTGCAGCTATCTTAGAAAAATACAAAATTGATTATTTTACATTCTAGCCTAACTGCCCTTGTTCAAAATTCAACTCTGCCATATGCCATCTTGAATTTTAATTTGCCAGTGTACCAGAGTCATGAACTATTTATGATGCCTAATAAAAGATCCTGACATATATTAACTACTCAATATTGAATAAACTAATTGATTTCTAATTATTTACCTTTATTTTTTCAATCGAATGCCCTAACCATGCTACTGTTATTATGATGTTCTGAAGCAACTCCCTACAACCAGGAAATACATGATGGTAATGTACCTAATTATAATTGCAATCAGCATTTATAATCAAGGGCTACCTCAGTTTTAATAAATTTTCAGATATTATTTTATTTGAAATTCAAAATAAACATATTATAAAGAACTTAAGGTCACAAAGAGTTTAAGTAAATTGCTACGATCTCATAACTATTAAGGATTAGAGGTGGTGAGCACCTGCAGGCAATTGAAGAGAAGGTAGAGCATGAGGTGAGGCTGTGCATTTCCCTGATTCCCTGACTACCAACAGCTGGCTGTGTCCCTGGACTTAAAGTTACAATTCCTGAATTCCTATCAAATTCCCCTCTCCACTCAAGTATTCGTTTAGGTTCAAATTTGCTAAGTCATCTGATTCCGTTAGGTCTAGATGCATGAATAAAGATTTCCCTACCTACTTATCACTTCACACCCAGTTATTTGTCAGAGGATACTTTTGGGTTTCTTATACTCTACTCACAATTGAATTTATTAAATTCTTTTTGAATTATCCACTTTGATTATATTCTGTGTTTCTTGCTGGGACTTCACTGATTCAAGGATAATTTACTATGATACTCCTATGTTCACAGACATAATAGCAGGAAGCTAAAAAGGCAAATTGATTTGTTCAAGTTCTGTAATTTGAAGAAAGTCAAATTAAAAGACACATTCCAGAGTTCTGTTTCTTCTGCCTAAACATACAAATGAAAATTTTAGAATACATTTCTTTTTTACCTATCTCCATGGATTTTGAGAAGGAAACAGCAAAGAGCTTATGAAACATGAGAGTTAGAGTTCCAATAGAATGAAAATATGCAGAGTATTATGAATAGAAACACAATTTAGGAAATGTAATAATTATGAAATCAATAAAAAGAAAATAACCTTAAATAAGAGTCAAATGGGTCACCACTATTCCTTAAATTATCAGTTATTTCTTAACCATCATTATTACCATCAAAGTTAACAATATAGAGACATTCATACGTATTCAATCTGTGGAGGATACAATGTGACATATTCTGAAGGTTTTTCAGTCTACCATAGTATATAAAGTGAAACCTGCTTCTCTTTTCTCTTTCTAGATTCATATTCTCTATTTATCTTGACTTAATGCATTGTTTCAGTACTCTTATCTTACTGCTTTTTCACTTAGTTTCTTTCTATTATTTCTGTCATCACTTTCTTTGCTTTTTAAATTATTTATTCTTTTATGTTTTACTCTTGTAGTTGGAAGAAAAATGCCTCCCTCAAAATTATCTACATCATAATTCCAAAAACCTGTGTGTTCTAGACTACATGGTAAAGGGCAATTAAATTTCCAGATGGAATTAGGATTGTTAATTAGCTGACCTTAAAATAAGGAAATTGTCCTAGATTATCTGGGTGGGCCCAATGTAATTACACGGATCTTTAAAAGTGAAAAAGGAAAAAACACAGAGTTAGAAATTGCGAGTATGAGAAGGAATGTTTAATTTAATATAGAGTTTAATAGTTTCAAATCTTCAAAAAACAAAAAGCATTAAAGAAATAATATATGTAGGCAGGGCACGGTGGCTCACGCCTGTAACCCTAGCATTCTGGGAGGCTGAGGCGGGCGGATTGTTTGAGCTCAGGAGTTCAAGACCAGCCTGAGCAAGAGCGAGACTCCAACTCTACTAAAAAAAAAAAATAGAAAGAAATTATATGGACAGCTAAAATATATATATAGAAAAACTTAGCCGGGCATGGTGGCACATGCCTGTAGTCCCAGCTACTTGGGAGGCTGAGGCAGAAGGATCACTTGAGTCCAGGAGTTTGAGGTTGCTGTGAGCTAGGATGATGCCATGGCACTCACTCTAGCCCGGGCAACAGAGTGAGACTCTGTCTCAAAAAAAAAAAAAAAAAAAGAAATAATATGTGTAATAGGTCATATAATAGTATTTTTTTACATTATTTGAAAAAAATTGGTAAAAATTAGATGATATTGCAACATCTGAAAAAAAGGGAATGAATCTTGTAGTATTTCTCTCTCTGCTTCTAATAAATGTATATATAAATATTACATATGTTTATAATATATATACAAAATTTTGATAAACATGAAATTAATAAATTCCTTAAATGACAAGTTACCAAAATTTACTCAAAAAGAAATAGAAATGTAAATAGCCTAATATTCATTATGTAAGGTAAACTTAAACACTTTCCTACCAAAAAATCTCTACAACCAGATAAGTTCACAGTGAATTATACCAAAAATTATAAAGAAACAATGGCAATTTTACACAATAATTTCTAAAACATAAAAGTTAAGAATCCTTCCTAAGTCCAATTTCTAAAATTAGAATTGTGCAGACATCAATATCAGATAAAAGATAAGGAAAAAAACCCTACACTTATATAAGCAAAATTCCTTAGACAAGCTATTAGCAAATTAGAACCATGATGTAAGTGCAAGGTCTCCAAGGAATAAAAGGGGACTTCCTTAGTCATAACTACAAAATCTCAAAGACAATAATACCAAAGGATTACTAACATTAACAAGTGAAACTAGCAATATCATTTTAAGTGCCTATATGTGAAAATAAATTATATAGGGAGAAACAATGAGCAACAGAAAGTAAAATTTTAAAAATGATATAATTTACAATAGAATAAATGATGAAACTCTTAGGCATAAAGCTAATAGAATATATGCACAATGTATATACTGAAATCTATAAAACATAATGGCAAATTGACAAAAACCTAAATATTTGGAGAGATATAGTGTGTCTATAATCAAAGTCTCATAATTTTAACATGTCATTTGCTACCATATTGATTTATAGACTTCACACATTTCAAACCAAATTCCTAGTAGATACTTTTATAAGCAATTTACCATTTGATTTTAAAATTTAAACTGAAAAATTAGACCTAAAAAGCCAATACAATTGTAAAAAACAGCAAATTTGAAAGACTTATACCCGATACTGATACTTTCTATAAAGCTACTCTGAATAAGAGAATGTGAAGTCAGTATAAGGATAAACATAGAGAGTAATAAAACAAAATACATAATCTAGACATAGTCCTACACATATATTGTCAATTGAGGAGTGACAAAAGTGTCAAGTTAATTTAGTGGGAAGTGGCCTTGTTTGCTGTGTCAAAGCTGGAATTCCCATTGTCCACATTTAAGGATGTGGAAAGTAAAACACATGAGTAGATAACTCATGCTTTCAAGTCCAGACCCAAAATTTTCATATATAATTTTGCTCACTTTTTCTTGTCAAGAAATTAGTCAAATATCCATAATTTATAGCAAACAGGCTAGGAAATATAGCCTTATTGCGTGGCTATATTTCCAGTTACTATTCTCTAACAATAGAATTAAGGAGGAATAAGTTTTGGCATAGGCCAATAGTCTTCACCTCGTGTTGGCATTCAGTCTTGTGTTAAGGTATGTATCGTGGTATGTCCCCATGTACATCATAATACCACAATTAATGGACTCTTTATATCAATGCATTAATTTAGGAAAAATAAAAATAAAATAACATGCTCTTGTTTCTACTGTTCCAAAAATAACTCTTTATTCATTCATCAATTGATGGACATTTAGTTTGTTTCCACATCTTAGGTATTATAAATAATGCTTCAATGAATGTAGGACTGTTAAAATCTCTTCAAGATAATGATTTCAATGCTTTTGGATAAATATTCAGAAGTAGGATTACTGGATCATATGGTAGTTCTACTTTAAATTTCTAAAGAAATCTCCATGCTGTTTTCTATAGCAGCTGCACCCTTTTGCATTCCCCACTAACATAGGGGCTCCAATTTCTCCACATTCTCTTCAACACTCAACTTTAATTTTTTTATTAATAGCCATCTTAACAGGTGTGAAGTGATATCTCATTGTGGTTTTAATTTGTATGTCTCAGATTATCACTGACATTGAGCATCTTTTCACATACCTTTTGGCCATTTGTTTGTCTTCTTAGGAATGTAATATTATTCAGTCTTAAAAAAGAAGGAAATTCTGCAATATGGGGCAACATGGATGAAACTTGAGAATATTAGGCTAAATGCAATAAAGTCAGTCACAAAAGGACAAATACTGTATTTTTCCACTTATATGAGGTACCTAATATTCAAACTCATAGAAACAGAGAATGGAATTGTGGTTGCCAGGGACAAATACCATCGGGAAATGAAAAGTTGCTTATCAGTGAGTATAAAATTTCAGTAATACCAGATAAATTGCTGACACTCTTGATGCTCCTTGACGTGTAGATGTATTGCTCCAATCTCTGCCTCCATTTTCCCTTCTTCTTCCTTCTTCTGTCCAAATTTCCTCATTCTTATAAGGACACCAATCACTGGATTAAGGCCCATCTTGTTCCAGTATAACCTCATCTTAACTTGATAACATCTACAAAGATACTATTTCCGAATAAGGTCACATTCACACCAGGGATTAGGATGTGAACATACTTTTGCGGGGGAATACAATTCAATCTATGAAAGGGAGCAATGGTAGAAGCAGGAGGACCAGCTGGGAGGGTATTTTAGTAATCCAAGGGGGAGATTTTCCTGGCTAAAGACAGGTGGTAAAAATTGTTGGATTTTGGGAGAAGTCTTCATGGCATTCTTTGTGGAGGAAAAAGTTAAATGTGTTTTTCCATCCAGTCACAAATTTCTGTATCAGTCATCAAAAACAAGACTAGGATGAGAAGTAAGAACCCTGGTGAGAAGCTAGAACATGGATATTCCCAGAAGAAATAATAAAGCAGGATGTGCTAGGGAGCCAGAGACTTACATGATGCCATAGAGGGATACAAAAATGTAAAGGCAGAAAAAGGGTGTGTGTTTGTGTGTGCTTGTGTGTGTATATGTGGGTGTGTGTGTGAGTGAGTGGGAACGGATGAAAGAGGAGTCAGGAAAGCACCAAATTAACTTAAAAATGCAGTTGAAACAAATTCTTTCAAAGACCAACTTTTTGGACAGGAGATTTTTGGTATATAAATTTCTCCTTCAAATATAGAATAAGACTATTAATTAGCTGTTCATCTCAGTAAAGGAAATAAGGCTAATCTAAGAAAAGAATGTCCAGTAGTACTACTGGTGTCACAAAAATTATCAATATAGCATCAGGTAGTATATTTAACTATATTTTTATTACTAATTAAACACATTTACAATTTAATAGGAGATATTTTAAAGTACTTTTCAGAAAAAAAGACTAATGCAACATTTTTCATCTTCTTTGAGCTTAGATACAAGTACATTGTATTTTAAAGCTATAATCTTAAAGGATTTTAACCCTAAAAGAACAGAATATTTAATGGTCTCTTTCTTAGAAATTAAACATAGTAATTGTTTATTTATTTATAACTTTCCATCATCCTTATCACACAGGTTTTGCAAAGAATTTCAGGTTTCATAAAAATCAATTTATTATTATATATATACATCATTCTTTACTTACTTTTAAAATGTATTTTACATTTTATATTCATAACTGACAGTTCTTCTGAACAGGACAATTTGCCTTCAAAAAGGGAATGATTTTAGCAGAACTTATTACTAAGATTGGTAACAACTGAATTGGCAAAAACTGCGGAGTAAGTACTCAGCATGAAATAGTGCAATAAATGAATCAGCAAGCAAAGTGTAATGCCAATAATTAAGGCTTCTCAATTTTATAGATTTTTGAATTTCAAAATCTATTTTCTTATTCCTTACAATACAGCTTCAAGTCCATAGGTATGCAGCTTAAGCAATTGTCTGTGTTAGAAAAATGATTTATAGTTTTGAAAGCAAGATTAACGATCTTAAAAAAACAAAAATAATACATAAGTGACAGTAAAATTGAGTAGCTTTTAAGTAGAATTTCAAAGTTTTCTTATGCTTTTAAAATATTCTAGTATGATTAGAATGTAACTTTGTAACTCTGGTTTTCTTTTCTATTATTCTATATGAAGTAATGTTTTCTTTAGTTTTTGAGGTTATGGCATGGTTGCTAGACTTTTTATTAATTGAGTTAATTGAGTGCAAGTTTCAGACTATAGTACACTTAAATAGTCATTTAGGGCTTTGGGATTTAACTGTCTTCTACGCTGATTGCTGATACTTGCATTTCTTGGACTGCAAAGCTGCAAAATCTTAGTTATGTTGGAAACAACAATTATATTGCTCTGAATATTTTTTATTAATTTAAAAATGCTACTTGATCATTAAATATATTCTATATCTTAATCAAACTAATCTTTAAAACATTTGCAAATTAGTTACCTTTTAATTTTATATATTTTTAAGCAAACCCTAATATACCAATGCACCTTGGAAATATGCACCATGAAGTTTATCACGATAGTGTAAATATGCACTATGAAGTAGCATTATAATGAAACATAGATGTTTACTGTGAATGAAAACTACATGAATTTATTCTACATACTTTAATAAAAGTTTTTATATAAATTCATTTCTGACATCAGTCCCTGACTCTTCTTCACTAAGGAACTGGTTATAATCCCTAACTATTTTCCTTAAAGAAGTTATGAGAAAGATATACCAATTTGTTCTAGGATATCTCCTTGTGGAAGGTTGTTTACACCTAAGATTTTAGTTCTTTTATTCTGGTTTGTTTTGTTTAATTGTGAGCTTGATCAATATAGAGTTTATTCTACATTTATTTATTTTATTTTTATTTTATTTTTTAAAATTGACATAATATTTGTACATATTTGTGAGATACATAGTGGTGTTTCAATACATATGTATAATGATCAGATTGGGATAATTAGCATATCCACCATCTCAAATATTTATCTTTTTTGTATTAAGAATATTCAATATACTCCTTCTAGATATTTGAAACTATATATTATTAACTATAATCATCTTACAATGGTATGGAAGACAAGAACTTATTCTTCCTACCTTGCTATAATTTTGTAACAAATCTTACTCTATTTCCTATTCCCTTCTACTCACTCGTGTCTATATCACTTACACAAGATTTTTCCCCACTGCCAGAGACAATAGTAACAAACTGATGAGTGCACTTTCATTCTTAAATTTATATAGTCAAAAGCAAGTACACATAAAATATATGCATTTATTTGTTTATGCATAATCAAGTATGTATATGCTAATATATGTATAAGGGTGTTTTATGTTTTTATGAGAATCAACTGTATATGGCATGTTTTTGTATTTGTTATGCAGACACAGCGTATTATAGTTCATGCTTCTCGCTGAACAATATCATGTGAAATTTTAATGGTGTACTACAGGGTAAGTGGTATAATGATAATATACATATCATACATTTTAAATGGCCAATCATTTTTATTGGTTATTCAAACATTAGCTCTAAACACATTAAATGTAGGTCAGAAGTGTATGTCTGAGATGTAAATAAACAGGGATGATCAGAAAAACCAAATATATTAAATTTCTATATTTGTTCTCCATCAGGCAGGTAGAAATTATCATGAGTTTTGATCTAGATAGATGTTTCCTATATGAATAAGACAAATGGTTAGATGCCAAGTCAGGTATAATGAAACAGATATCTTAATTTTAGAGATAAAACTGTAGCTTAGACATTAATATATGCTCAAACAGCAGAACCAGAATTAGAGGGCAGGTCTTCCAATATTCTTTCTCTACTGATAATCCCAAAATTCAATATTTTAGCAATGACACCATACTGAAATGTATATATTGTTTTCACAAATGTTGTTTAAGTTATGCCTCCTTTTCTGCTCTACCTGAACAATTAGGTATATTAGCCACCTATTAGACTTTAAGTTATCACTATATTGCTTAGCCACAATAAACATGTTCTATCATTGCAACTTACTGATTTTAAGATTCTTCATATTATTACAATCAACAATTTCTGTTGGTTGTAATAACACATTTGTTCAAGTATTGCTCATTCCAGCTTCATCAAATATGTGAGTTTATGACTTATGCTAACAGTAAAAAAATAAAATTTATGAGAGAAATGATTGAGTGGGACAAATCCAAGGAGAGAGGCATGTAAGAGCTACTAGACATCTCTTTAAATGTAATTACCAGCTCCTTCATACTCATTTTTTTTATTAATATCAATTTGCCAACAACTTATCATCTAGTCCAGAGATCAGCAAACTATAGGTCAGAGGTGAAATCTGGCCCACCACCTCTTTGAAAGTAAAGATTTATTGGCAAAGATCAGATGGCAATATGTGGATGATTTTGTATCTGGGTTCCCTGTTCTGTTCTGTTGGTCTATGTCTATATTTTTGTGCCAGTACCATGCTGTTTTGGTTACTATAGCTCAAAGTCTGGTAAAGTGATGCTTCCAGATTATTTCCTTTTACTTAAGATTGCTTTGTCTATTCAGGCTCCTTTCTGGCTCCAAACAAAGCATAGAATTATTTTTTCTAGATCTGTAAAAAATGACATTGGTATTTTGATGGAGATTGCTATATACACCAGGGAAAAGAATCCCTAGTCAATAAATGGTGCTGGGAAAACTGGATAGCTGCATGTAGAAGATTGAAATAGGATCAATATATCTCACCACTCACAAAAATTAATTCAAGATGGATAACAGAGTTTAAGACATTAAACCATAACAATTCTAGAAGAAAACATTGGAAAAACTCTTCTAGATATTGGGCTAGGCAAAGAATTTATGAAGAAGTCCCCAGTGGCAATCACAGCAACAACAGAAATAAATAAATAAATAAATACATGAGACTTGATTGAATTAAAAAGCTTCCGCACAGCCAAGGAAACAATCAACAGAGCAAACAGACAAATTACAGAATAGGAGAAAATGTTCACATGCTATATATCCAATAAAGGGCTAATAACCAGAATCTACAAAGAATTCAAGCCAATCAGCAAGAAAAAATCAAATATCGCTATTAAAAGGTGGGCAAAATACATGACCAGAAGCTTCTCAAAAGAAGATAGACCAATGGCCAATAAACATATGAAAAAATGTTCCACATCACTAATCATCAGAGAAATGCAAATCAAAATTACAATGAGATATCACCTAACCCCAGGGAGAATGGCTTTTATTCAAAAGTCTCCCCAAAATTTTGCTGGCATGGATGCACAGAGAAGGGACACTTATACACTGGTGGTGGGACTGCAAACTAGTGCAACTTCTATGGAAAATAGTATGAAGATTCCTCACAGAACTAAAAATAAACCCACCATTCACCCAGAAATCCCACTAATGGATATTTACCCAATGGAAATGATGTCATTTTTTCAGAAAGACACTTACACTAGAATGTTTATTGCATCAGCACAATTCACAATTGCAAAGAAGTGGAATGAACCCAAGTGCCTATCAATTCATGAGTGGATTAATAAAATCTAGTATATGTATATCATGGAGTACTACTCAGCCATTAAAATATTAATTATTTTTCAACAATCTGGATGGAACTGGAGTTCCTAAGTGAAGTATCACAAGAATGGAAAAACAAACACCACATGTACTTTCTATTAAATTAGTACTAACCAATCAGCACTCATGTGCACACATGGAAATAAAACTCAACAAAAATCATGCAGGTGGGAGGGGGGAGGAGATGGGTGAAATCATACCTAATGGGTACAATGTACACTATTTGGGTGATGGGCACACTTACAACTTTGACTCAAGCAGTACAAAAACAATCTATGTAACCAAAACATTTGTATCCCCATAACATTATGAAATAAAAAAGGAAAAAAAAACTTTCATTGGAACACAACCATATTCCTTACATTGAATATTGTCTATGGTTGATTTCCCATTACAGTACCAGTGTTCGGTAGTTGTGAGAGACACTGTGTGACCCATAAAAACTAAAATATTTACCTAGTTTTTTGAAAAAGGTTTTCAAACCCTGATCTAGATGCTGCTGCTAAAAGTTGTAAATTTGAACAGCAACTCATTCATTGTTGCATTTTGTAAATACAATAATTTCAAGAAGTTCTATTCTTGCTCACTTTTAACATATGGGAAAATTTATGTTGTGTGTTTGAAGAAACTTCCAATTTTTAAAAATCTGAAGCAAGGATCATCCTTTTATTCTAGATCTACATCTATTTCACTCCCCAGGATATTGTTATTATCCTCTCTGTTAATACATTATGATCTCAGGGAACAGGCTCCTAAAATCCTTCAAAATTTTAAGTAAATGTTTATTTTTCTATGTTACGTATTTCTTTTAGGGGTTGTCAGTTTTCTTGTTAAAGAAGACATGTAATTGTAAACTTCAGGCATTTAGAGCACAGTCGGAGGAATTTTAGGTAATGGAGGGAAATAATTGTGACATTAAAAGTCGTGCAATAAAGGTGTCAGCCACTTTGCATATTAGAACTGTGGATTTACTGTGCCTCTTGTTTATAATAATATGGGATAAAATTTTTGTTTTTTATAAAATAAATTACTCTATTTAAACCTATCTATCTATAGATAAAACAGTATTCAATGTGAATGAATTTAATATTGAATAAATATAAGGGTGGAAGATAATATAAAGTATTACAAATAAAAATGCTGTTTGTCTCTGGTTAATGTCTTAATTATTTAAGAATCATTAGATAGTGATAATCCCCTTTTCCAAGGGACATAAGTACATTAAAGCAAAACAAATGAGCATTCATTTAGTCTAAAATAATCAGCTAACAAATATTTCTAGGATAGTTCATATATAAAGCAATAATAATAGGTGCAGCACAAAGTAAAATATTTTGAATGAAACCACTTATTCCCCTACATGCACATAAAATAGTCCCAAATCCAATTCTACAAGAGTACTCTGGTTTACAGATTATATTTTTGTCACTGACTGATTTCCTTAGTACCAGTCTGCCTGATGTCAATTAATAATATAGAAATCTCTTTTACACCTACATTGTAGCAAGCATTGTGCCAGCTACATTTTCTAACCATTATGAGTTTTTAAGGAAATTTACTGCATGAAGTAAGTAAGCAAAATATGTCATGATATGTCCCTAGTAGCATTATGAATATTGTGAATGAAAGACAGATGAGCATTGTGGAGCTCTGTTTCTTAAATGATTGAATTTTTTTAAGGATCATTTATTTCCACAGTAGGGACCAATCAATACCAAGTTTATGGATCATTACATAGGTTCTACTGTGATTCCACACTGTCAAATATACAAGAAACTGTTAGTGACTTTTGTCTAGCTCAGGGTTCTTCACAAAAACAGGTTAGCCATGAATGAGTATCACACTTACCTCAAATTCACTTGGAATAGAAACTAGTCCAATTTTAAAATGTTCTCTTGTCACAGGGCTGAAGTTGATGCAGAGTATACAGAAACTCATTTTTTTTCATGTGATATTAAAATATTTTGTTCATGAAAATATATGAATAATTTATTAAGATATGGATTCCAGTCCCATATGTCAAGTTTATGACCCATTAAGTGGGAGATTAGACCATTAATCTATATTCTAAGCAAGCAGTCCAGGCGATTCTGAGGTAGGACATTCATATAATAAAATTTGAGACATATTGGCATGAAATGGATAGTTTTCAGATAACATGTTTTTGTATTAGTTATGGATTAATCTTCAATAATAAAAAAATATATGGCCTTTCTCCCCAGAAAAATGGACATCTGAATATATACACATTTTATCTACAAATGGCCTTCTTTGAAGACCTGCAATGGTCACTGAATTAAGAAAATCTTATTTAGAATAACTAACACTGTAAGGTGGAAGATTTGTGACTCATTTCTACCATAGACTGTATGATATGCATTTTAGAATCCTTCTTTCATTACAAGACAGAGAACTGCTGAGCCTTGATAAAGTAAGGATGGTATAGTGTGAGTGTGCTTATACCAATAAGGGAGAAAACACTTCATTTAAACTGGAGGAATTTTCCTACAGATAATTCTTATTAATGTTAAAATTGGAAAGTCATTCAAGATCTAGGCTAATTCTATGATCAAGGAACCACATTGAAATACTTGAATGTGATCTCTAGTTTTTCCACTAATGCATAAAAGCTACTCTATCTTTCTGCTGTCCTTCTCCCTCTCTTTCTCTCTCTCACATCTACCCCCCAATCAGGCTCTTTTCATGTTTCATAACACATGTTCTTGTAAAAAGAAAAAGGTGGCCTTATAATTTAGTTTTACTCATTTAAGCACAGCATTTTGCACTAAATCAATTCATGGATCAAAGGTTAGTATAGACTAGCCACCTTGCAAATTTCTTAGAATCATTCCAACAATAGAAGTAGATACCCAACCTTAGTCCTATCAGCTGTGTCCTGGGTATAGACAATACACACACACATCCATTCCTTTTCACTAAAGGCCATGTTCCTAGTGGAGCTGAGGGTGGAGCAACTTCTCTTAGAAGAGAACTCAAGGTGTATTCAATGTGATAAAACTCTTCAAGATATCTGAGAAAATAACTCAAGTTCACTGAAGTTGGTTACCTTATATGTAAATTATGAAGTTAGAGTAGATTTTTCTCTCTGTTCTCTTATGCTTTAGTATTCATTATAATAAATAACTTCATTAGAAGGAATATAAGGGAATATTAATTTTGCATATTTTATAATAATTGTATTATATAAGAAATATCAAAATTTAACTAACCAGACCATAAAGGCTGTGAAAAGTAAAATGGTATTTCTAAATATATCATAATTAATGCATAATCACTTATAAAAATAGAATTCAATGTAAGCCAAATAAATTTATATATAATTGGAGATTATATATAAATAGTATACGTATATACTAATGTAACATATGCATACATATATATAATATATATTACATATGCACACACATATGCCTATATAACTATTGCATAAATAGTAACTTTCTTCAAATTTTTCAATATACATGTAAACTCCAGCAGAAGTTCTCAAATTAATTGAATTTATTGGTGTTCCATTTTCCATTCTCTAAACTATAGTACAAACAATAAACAGCTCTTAATTTTTTCATGGTAGAGAATAGATTTTACCCTGTATCAAGGTTATGCTGAGAATGAAATTCAATCTAATGTTTATAAATTGAACTAAAGACACAAAATTGAAATTTGTTTTCAAAAAGTGCATTTCAGCATAAATTTTACTTAAAAATTATAGTCCAAATTGGTGATTCGCAGTCTCTACTATGTATAAGAATCACATGAAGGACATGCTAAAAGAATTTTCTGTCTCATCCCCAGATATTCAGGCTCAGTATGTAAAGGTGATGTCCATGAATCCACATTATCAACACGTTCACAGTTGGTGCTGATGCTCCTGATCTGAGGAATATACCTCTAAAATCACTGTTTTAAAACTCCAGTCACTCTTTGGAGATACTGATCAGGTGTCAAAGGGAAAATGGTGATTGAAAAAACAAAGTAATAAACACTATTTGGTTATTTTACCTTCAAATTAAAAGCAAAATTAAAAAGCATTATTGTTAGTACAGTGATGGACATAGAATATTCAAATTCAAAATTAAAAAAGAAAGAATAAATTATGACTAGATTTTAATATCAGTTCTACCCATGATATCATTTGTTGTTTCGATTAAGTTACTAAAACTTCTGACTCAGTCTCACCCTAAGGTAAAATGTGGGGAGTGATGCCTCTGTTTAAAAAATAAAATACAAAATTGTGACAGAAAGCAAATAACTCTTTGGAAAATTTCTTTGACTAAAACTAATCCCAGATATGTGATTTGGCACAGATAAAATTTTATAAAAGAATATTTTAACAAATGAATGCATGCCTCTAAAAACCATCATCTAGCTTTATTTATTCATGACTTATATAGGATTGGGCTAAAGAATTGGATTTAATGCTTTATACTCTAATTTTCATTAATGTTTAAATTGAAAGACTTTTGTCAATTCTTTAACTCTGTATTTAGAAATTCAACATACTGTGAATGTAGAAATAAAATGACATCAAAGTCTTCTATCTTAAAAGAATTCATATTAAGCAGAATATTACTGAAAGTCTTAAGTGTCTAATTAACTATTTATATTTACCTTTCACTAGGATTAAAGTCTACGTGGTAGGTAGGGAGGAGGGAAGAATGATTAAGTCTCTGGATGCATAATTTATTAACTATAAAACGCTGTTCTCAATATTACTCTTTCCCCTTTCTTTCAATTTAATATTTAAAATAACATGTTAACCTTTTATTCTAAAAGAGAAAGAGGTATTATTAGTGTGAACTCATTAACCCATTTGAAATATTGTAGTCTCAAATGACAAAATTGAATGAGTCCAGAAAATAATTCTATAAAAGAAATCTGGAAGAGATTTTTTTCAGGATATGAACACATGGGAAAAAGGACACTTGTCCTATACAATATGGAAAAAGATTTTTTTCTGTACCTCCTGCTTTTGGATAGAACTTCATGATATGATACTTGGAACAGCCCTCTTGTAAAAGTCAAACAACAAACTTCCTTTTATCCCAACTATAAATGTTCTTCTTTCAAAAGAAAAAATAATGTATTTGCTATTTTTTTTAAATTTCAGAATATTATGGGGGTACAAACATTTTGGTTACATGTATTGCCTTTGCCTTGCCCAAGCCAGGGCTACAAGCATGCCCTTCCTCATACAGTACACTCCAGATCCACCCCCACCACCTCCTAGCACCTGAGCAGCACTTAGTGAATTTTACTCCCATGTGAGCACCTTAGTGTTGATCATTAGTACCATAGATGGCGAGTACATCTATATGCCACAAAACTACAGAATGTGGAGGAAATAGACAAATACTTAGAAACACTCAAACTTCCTAGGCTGAATCAAGAAGAAATAAAATTCCTAAACAGACCAATATCAAGCACATAAAGAAAATGGAGGGGGTGTGTTTGTGTATGTATACATTCATACATATATATACACAAACACAATGGAATACTACTCAGCCATAAAAAGGAATGAAATAATGTCTTTTGCAGCAACTTGGATGGAACTGGAACCCATTATCCTAAATGAAGTATCTCAGGTATTGAAAAACAAGTACCACATGTTCTCACTTTAAGTGGGAGCTAAATGAGCAATACATATGGTGATGGCATGGTTCAATGGACATTGAAAACTAAGAAGGGAAGTGGGTAGGAGGGGTGTGAGGAATAAAAGTCTACCTACTAGGTACAACGTACACTATTCTGGTGACTTGTTCACTGAAAGCCTTGACTTCAGTATGGTACGATCCATCCATGTCACAAAAAACACTTGTACCCCTCCATTATTTTGAAACAAAAAAGGAATAAAAATAAATACATAGATACATAAATAAAAAAGTAAATAAAGAAAAATTGGCAATAGATTTATACAGACACCTCACCCAAGTGGTTATAGTCAAGGCAAATAAATACATAAAAAAAAAGGGCACCATTCTCTTAGGGAAATACAAACTGAATCCCCAAACTTATTTAGAATAGCTAACATATTTGTTAAAATATGGACAATATCACATGTTGGTAAGATTGCAGAGCAACTGGAGTTGTTACATTTTACTGGTGGGAATACAAATTTTACAGCCACTCTTTTAAATGTTGTAGCAGTTTCTAATAAAATCAAACATATAATTATTATGTGATTCAATAATCCCTCTCCTTAGCATTTAACCCAGAGAAATAAAAACTCATGTTCACACGAAAACCTGTACAATCATCCCTTGGTTTCTGTAGGGAATTGATTCCAAGACCCAAGTGAATACCAAAATCCACACATGCTCAAGTCTCAAAGTGGGCTCTGTTGAACTTGCAGATACTAAAGTTAGCTTTCCATATCCATGAGTTTTGTATCCTGCAAATATTGTAGTTTACATTCACATTTAATTACAGAATCCATGAATATGGAGAGTTGTTTTTATTAAAATCCAAGTATAAGTAGACTCCAGCAATATAAGCACACGTTCAAAGGTCAACTGTATATGGATGTTTATAGTACACTACTCAAAATCACTAAAAAACAAATGTCTGTCAGTGGGATGATGAAGAAACAAACTGTGGTGCATAAAATGGAATACTGGTGAGCAATGAATGGAGCAAACTCTTGGCATATACAACAACCTGATAGATCTCAAAGGCATTATGGTGAGTGAAAGAAGCTTGCCTATACAGTTATAAAGTTATGCACTCTGTACTTCTCTGTAGATGACCTTCTTAAAAGGCAAAACCATCGTGATGGTGAGCAGAACGGTGGTTGTAGTGACCTAGAGGTGGAAAGAGAGCATGAATTTAAAAGAGAAAGCAAGGGAGTTTTATGGGGTGATGCAATTGTTTTGTATTCTGATTCTCATGGTAGTTAGACAAATCTATATGCAGTTGACCCTTGAACAACACAGATTTGAACTGTGTGGGTCCATTTATACATGGATTTTTTTCCAACCACATGATCAGAAAATACAGTATTTGAGATATGAGAAACCCACTTACAGAGGGATTATACAGAGGAACTTCACATAGTCCTTTAGCATAATGAGCATCTTTAAGACAGTTGTTTTACTTTCTTTGTCTAGTAGCTCTGCCTTCAGCTCTTTCTCACATATAGTTACTTTTGGTTTATTTTTTTCCTATAAATGGGGCATAATTTTCTATTTCTTTGTGTACCTTGTAATTTTTTGTTGACCACTGTGGCCACTGAATATTTGAGTCTAAGAATGTGGTAACTCTGGACATTAGATTTTTTTCCCCTATCCCGGGTTTTGTTTTTTTATGGTTTTGTTCCTATTTTGCTTTTATTGCTGTAGACTGTCTCTGTGCTTAGGATCAATCTGAGGTGTAAACATTTTAGATCTAGTTTGGGCCTTTCCCTGGCCAAGCCCAATAATTTTCTGATTCACCCCATATATGCAGTTGATTTTGAATATCCTAGTCTTTAATGTCTGACTCTTACAAAGGGGGAAAAAGAAGAAAAAATGAGGGGAGAAAAGTCTTGGCCTTTAAATTTCCTAGAAATCTCTCTCTTAACCTCTGCAATGAGAGGCAGGAATCAGTGATCACAGCATAGATCCCCACTATTTGAAGAACAAGGTCTTTAGTGCCCACTCTGGCTCCCACAATCTGCTTGCAAGCTGCTCCAGGAACATATGTATAGCGTCCTGCTGTGGGAATAGGGGCTGGGTAGCCATTGATGAACTAAAAGATAAAATTGACCAAAATTAACTAAAACTAACTGTCCTAGTTTTCCCATGGAAATTGCAAGGCATCAATACACTCCAGAGTTCCAAAATATTTACACCAGACAGATTTTGTCTGTGTAATTTTTGTCTCTGCGGAGAGTCAGATTCCTGATTCTTTCTACTCTGCTATCTTCATAGTATAAAATTATAGAACATTTTTAATATAAAAGTGGAAATATGGGAATGTGAATTCCCATTAGTAGAATAGTTTAAAAATCTGTAAAATATCTGTTGTATATAAATCAATAGTGCAAAGAAATTCCTTAGATTTATAGCAATTATCCTGAAAGAATTTCAAGAGTATACATATTGTTTTATAACCCATGCATATATTAAAAAAAATTTTAAGAGCACTTCTAAATCAAAAAAAAACCTTCCTCTACCATCAAGTTGATAAATTTAAAATGTATATAAGGCAAATATGAACTAACTTATTTTTCTAGTATTATAATCTGTGTATCCTCTTTCAAAAGGCCAGCAGGTATACCTAAAATATATAGTATATTTTTAAAAAATTAACACTAAGTAATCAAGAATGCAATAGTTTAAATATAAATCATTAAATCATTTTAAAAGAAAATATCACCAATGAAAAAATATTATTTACTGGAGACATTTTACATTGGTAATAATTTGCAGTTACAGAAATAACTATCCTTTATTGTATTTATTATTGAATATACTTTTAAAATGTCACAATAAATTGAATGACATGTCCTAAGCCAAAATATATTTCCTCCCAGTTCTCTAAATTCCTCCTTCCTTCTGCTAACAATCTGTAGCATGCATGGCTCATTCTGTGCAGTTGCAGAGGGATTTGTGCATTAGGACGTTTGTGCTTTTAGTTGCTACACTGAGATAAAGGAAACTCTCAAGAGAGAAATTGACTTTTGACAATTTGCAAAATCTCTATGGAAACTTCACAGATTATTTTGTAAAAAAATCATAAAAGAGAATGCCAGATTAGGCCGTGATAATATACAAAAATAATCAAATTTAAATAAAATCAACAAAATAAGCATGTGGAGTATTTTAAATGGTAATATAATGGTATTGCTATTTTATTTCAACACTTAAAATTTAAGCATAAAAATTTCCTTCTCTTTCCTAAAAATACTAGTTTATGTGAAAATATAAACATTTTAGTTTCTCTTTGCCATTTCCATAATTTGTATTTCCCCTTTATTCTTAAAAATATGATAATAAAGAATGTTAAAATTGCATGAAGTTCATCTCTTTCTCTTTGAAATTTTCAAATGCTTACCTTAATAAAAAGAAGAAAGATCTCAAATAAACAACCTAACTTTGATCATCAAGGAACTAGAAAAAGAATAACAAACTAATTCCATAGTTAGCTGAAGAAAGGGAATCATAAAGATTAGAACAAAAATAAATAAAATGGAGATTATAAATATAATATAATTTTTTTATTTCAGCATATTATGGGGGTACAAATGTTTAGGTAAAGTATATTGCCCTTTCCTCCCTCCCCCCCAGTCAGAGCTTCAAGCATGTACATCCCCTAGATGATTCGCATCGCACTCATTATGTATGTATATACTCATCCCCTCCTCCCTCCTCCCATCTGCCTGACAGCTGATAAATGTTATTCCTATATGTGCACTTAGGTGTTGATCAGTTAAAACCAATTTGATGTTGAATACATGTGGTGTTTATTTTTCCATTCTTGGAATACTTCACTTAGTAGAATGGGTTCCAGCTCTATCCAGGAAAATACAAGAGGTGCTATATCACCATTGTTTCTTATAGCTGAATAGTACTCCATGGTATACATATACCACATCTGATTAATCCAATCATGTATTGATAGGCACTTGGGTTGTTTCCACATCTTTGCAATTGTGAATTGTGCTGCTATAAAAATTCGAGTGCAGATGTCTTTTTTTATAGAATGTCTTTTGTTTCTTTGTGTAGATGCCCAATAATGAGATTGCTGGATCAAATGGTAGTTCTACTTGTAGCTCCTCTACAGGGAGAACTACAAAACACTGAGGAAAGAGATAGCAGAGCACGTAAACAGGTGGAAAACCATACCATGCTTGTGGATCAGAAAAATCAACATTGTTAAAATATCTATACTACCCAAAGTGATCTACAGATTCAATGCAATCGCTATTAAATTACCACCATCATTTTTCACAGATATAGAAAAAATAATTTTATGCTTTGTATGGAACCAGAGAAGACCCCGTTTAGCAAAAGCAATTTTAGGCAATAAAAACAAAATGTAAGATATTAATTTACCAGACTTCAAACTATACTACAAGGCTATGGTTGTTAAATCAGTTTGGTATTGGCACAAGAACAGGGACACAGATCAGTGGAACAGAACTGAGAATCCAGATATAAAACCATACTCATATAGCCATCTAATCTTTGACAAAGCAGACAAAGACATACACTGGGAAAAAGATTCCTTATTCAATAAATGGTGCTAGGAAAATTGGATAGCCAAATGTAGAAGACTGAAACAAGACCCACACCTTTCACTTCTCACAAAAATCAAATCACAGTGGATAACAGACCTAAGGTGTGAAACTATTAGAATTCTAGAAGAAAATATGGGAAAAACTCTTATAGACATTGGCCTAGGCAAAGAATTTATGAGGAAGACCCCAAAGGCAATCACAGCAACAACAGACAGAAATATGTGGCAGAAGCTTAGATGCCTATGATACCCACCATTGTGGCAATGTCCCTTTCTCAGCCTATGGCTATGAGCATAGTTTATGATGGAATGAAAGAGAAGAACAAATCTTAATGTAGTTTATTGATGATTTGTCTTTGTAGGAGGGAACAAGTCAAAAGCAATGACAACTACACTATAACACCATACAATGCTGACCTTAAAAAATATTAATAATAACAGAGGAAAATCTTCCCAATAGATAAAACTTTAGACAGTAAACCTGGACATCCACTTTGTGTGGACAGAGAATTGGCCCAAAAAGACAATAAACATAGTCTCATGGTTAGTATTGAATAGCTGGGAAGTTGTTTAGGATCATGGATGGAAAAATAAAAAAATGTAATATTGAAAAAAAAGTCTAAGTTAGAGGCAGATGATGTATAAATGTGTCACATATTATAAAAAAATACATTCACCTCTGAAAATGGACCAACTCACAAAGCAGCCAAAATGAGTCAGCAAGGGAACCTTGGCAAGTCTTTGTAATTGGCCACTACAGGTCTGTCATAATGGGCACATGAATGAAGTAGCCATAGTGGCAGCAATGAAGGTGATGCCAGGGCTCAACAGCATGAGCTCATACTACCAATGCCAGTCTAGCCTCTGCTAGAGCCCAGTGTGCAACCTGCAGGGAACAGAAACCAATGGCAGGATATGACATGATTCATTGAGATAACCAACAGCAGCTTGATGGTAAGAACCAGTAGTTTATTCCCAAGGAATAGATATTTATCTGGATATGTGTATATTTACTACTTGCGCAGCCTCAGGACATGTTGACCTACTGGCTTCACATTATACTTAAACTTGCATACATGCACAGGGTTCTCACTTTAGATTTAAAAATGTGTAAGAAAGAACCTCTGACCATGGATCCACTTGTAGACACTGCAACATAAAAAAATTTCTAGGTTTGACATCTGTTCAAAGAGGGTAATTTTTCCAACAACATGCAATCTTATCATCGGAAAGGACAATAGTGACTCAGAATGGGTATGAAACAGTGATAGGAATAAGTTTGGAGTGATTCCAAGTATAATGCTACTTAATATTTGTTACACGAGTATCTGGTGAGTGGAAGTGCTATTAGAAAAATACAAGTCTCTTTGTGATAATATGATTCTCATCTCTCATTGAATGATTGTTTTTTTTTAGAAGAAAGAAAAGTATTAATTTCATAGTCAGCAACAACATATTGTGTGCTTCCTATGAATTGGGCATCATGATATTATCTGGAGAAAAAAAGATGTTATGAGCTCTGATCTGTAATTTCTCAGAAACTACTTGGCTCATGTCTTCATTTGTCAATATCTGTAGTCCCCAACCTTAATTATTTACTGTCCAATGACCTGCTTACTTTGTTACTTTAGTATAGTGTCTTATCTGAATTTCCAATCCTCGGGGTGTTAATCTGTCACTGGAAACAGTTTCAACCATAATTTTCTCACTCTTGATCACAACTTACCCATATGACCCAGTGAAACAAATTACAATGTTCTTATTGAATTGATTTGACTTCTGGGCCTTTGTAAATCTTACTTCTCTAATTAGGCTGTGAAAAGAAATTGCAATATATAGATTCATGAAATAGCATCAGGACAGGGGAAACGTTTTTAACAATTTTGGAACCCAACGGGATTTTAGAACTGTCACTGTGAAGAGTGGGGTTTAAAATTCAGTGGTCTATATTAAAATAAATAGTCTTATGACAACACAGTCCCTGCTCTAGGCATCTCAGAGTCACCATAGGTTTGCACATTAGAAATGCTGAAATATATTGGAAATGACAAATTGTATTACATTTTCATATTACAACATTAAACATTCTATTACCTTTATTCCAACAACTACTGTCTTATTTTTGTCCTAATCATTACTTGTCTATACAACTGCAACAGTTTCTTAAATGGACTCTCTTACTAGAAATCTGTCCTTTGCCAAATGACCTTCCTATTAAAAATATGTATTTTATGTGACTTTAATTTTTTCAAAGACTGAACACTTTTATTCCAAAAAGGAAATATTGCATAAAATTTTATTATAAGAAAAAAAAAACATAGAGACTTCTACTTCTAGCCATGATGGAATAATTGGTAATGGAGTAACACCTCACTTGTAAACAAATGTGAAACTGAACAAAATATATGAGGCAACTACGTGAAGGCATTAGACAGTAAGCAGTACAATGTTAAGATCTCTGAGAGAATGAATTAAATAATCACTACAATATTTGTAAAGACCTAAAATATTATGTCACTTTTTCTAATAAAATGTGCATATACATTTATATTACCCTTTAGAAATTCATATATTAATAGAATTTCTCCTTAGTAATATATAAATGAAATTGTAGTTATTTTCTAGTTTGAAAAAATGATTTTTATAACAATATAATACTAATTATTTTCATTTATTTTATATTTGATTATAATGAAATTTCCATTTAGTTTGAGAAGTTTATTATTTTAATCCCTCCAAATAAAAGTTACATAAAGATTGCAAACTTGGCTGTTGTGTATTCTTATATATCCTTATAACATAGTCAAATGTGTGGCACTTTATCAGTACTCAATACATGTATAATGAGTTTATTAATGGTTGCATACTTGATTTCTTCTCCGATAGGTACCCATTTCATGCTGTGGGTTAGTTTTCCTATGAAGGTACTTTTATATATATATATATATATATATATATAAATGAGGAGGAAAAAATGGTGGATTAGTGGTGGCCTCTTGGCTCACTGATCCCAGAGAAGGAGATGAAGAACTCAAATGGATGGATCACACCCCCACAAGAACAGCGTTGTGAATCTGCAGAGAAACAGTGTGGGGCATGCAGTGTAGGAAAAAAAAAAAAAAGGGTAAAAGGGAGATATGTTCGCAAAGACTGGAGAGTGTGGGATATACCATAAGGAGGAGAATATGGGAGGGCTGCCTAGTGCAGTGTGATCTGACCCACAGGACGATGGCTAGCTCCCCCACAGACCTCCACATACACTCAGGGAAGCGCCTAAAGTCAGTGCAAAGTCGTGACATGGGACCACAGGCCCCGCGGAGAGGAGACAGTAGCAGGGATCATTTTGAACTCTCTGGTGCTATGTGCTCAGACTGCACTGGGCATGGGACAGACTGGTCTGAGTATTTACTTCCCATGACTGTGACCACTTGCAGGGGTTTGGAGACAGGCACCTCGCCTCTGGTGGTCAGTGGGACCAGAGCACAAAGGGTGAATGCTGAAAAGGGGGCTCTGCCCCTGGAAACCACTGATGATTCAGCCAGCTCAGGGCATGATAAAAAGAGCAGGACCCTCTGCTAAGCAGACAAGAGACTGCAGGACTGTGATGCAGAGGTGACAGCTGGTGGCCTGTTGATTCAGCCCACCAGACCGGCATCTGCATACTCCTGAGTGGCCACCCCAAGGCTAGCTCTCCAGGAGCAGGCAGCCACTGACATGGGGGTTCCCAGCGTGGAGATGCTGCGGCACGCAGTGTTTTTGGACAGCATCCCTCCCCCAGCCCAGCCCAGGGACTTACAAGCCTGGTGCAGTGGACTCCGCCCCTGGAGGTGAGGAGAAGCGAGAAAAGCTGCTTTCTCTGTGACTGGCATAAATCTGTGGGGCTTTGATGATGAAAAATAGTTGGCGGCCTGTTGATTTTGCCTGCTGGACAGGCCTAGGTCACCTAATAAGAACATAAATCCAGGGCTTGCTCTTCAGGTCTGGACTGCTGCCAGCATTGGGGTTTGTGGACAGGGAAGGACAAACCTGTCGGGAGAACTCAGCAATTGCACCAATTGACTCCTCCCATCAGGAGCAGCCTTCCAAGTGTGGTCAAAGAGCCTTGAATAACATATTACCAGCTCCCCCGAGTGGCAGATCAAGCAACCACAGAAGCACACACACCCAGGCCTGCGCACACCAGCTGCAATCTATCTTGCCAGTACCCCCATCTTAAGGGGAACAGGGTCCAAATAGCCCTCAGGGGTGGCAAGGCCCCTTCCAAAGAGTCAGGCATTCGTATACCCCATCTAGGGGACCAGAGCCTACCACAGAGACATCAGATTATCTCAGTAACTGGTAACTGGCTTCTCCATGCAAACTACAAGCAATGAAAGAGAGGGTAACCCCATAGCTTAACATGGTGCCCTCCATCTAAAGCTATTAGAGGGTAGTGGAGTCATACCCACAAGTGCTATCCACCAGCTGGGAGCTTAACCTGGAGGACCAAACTCACTAGTCTCCATTGGCAAGAGGTGAAGACAAAAGGTCAGACTTAACCCAACTTGCTAAAATACCCCTAAGGCAATACAGGGCCAGCGTGCCTATCCCCAGCACTGTCAAGCAACGACCCTTGGGGCCTTGGAGATGGGGCCATAAACCAGTCTTAGCACCACCAGTTCTACACCAGGTAGCCTGATGAGAAAGAATCAGTGAAAGAATGCAGGAAACATGAATGTTCAGAGAGATAAATCACTCCCAAAAGAAATCATTAGATCCTCAACAACCAACACCAACTTAAACAAAATGATTAAAATGACAGAAGAAGAATTCCAAATATGGATTCTAAGAAAATTCAATGGAATTGAAAAGAAAATAGAAACCCAGCACAAAGAAGCCACAAGAGCAATAAAGGAAATGAACAAAATATTCTCTAAAGAAATTAAAGTTTTACAAAAGAACCAAACAGAAATACTGGAAATGAAAGAGGCATTCAAGGAAAGACAAAACACAATGGAAAGCCTTAAGAATAGGGTGGATCACACAGAAGAAAGAATCTCAGAGCTTGAAGATAATGTCTATGTGCTAAACAAATCAGATAAAGAAAAAGAACACAGAAGTAAGAGACAGGAACAAAACATACAAGAAATGTGGGATTTCATAAAGAAACCAAAAATAAGAATTATAGGCATTCTGGAGAGAGAAGAAGAAAATACACAAGGGCTAGAAAATGTGTGTTGTGGAATAATGGAGGAAAACGTCCTGGCCTGGCCAGAAATCTAGATATCCAGGTACAAGAAGCACACAGGACTCCTAGGAGAATCAATGTGAAAAGGCAAGCACCACCTCACATAGTTATTAGGCTGGCCAAGTAAACATGAAAGAGGCAATCCTTCTAGCAGTAAGTTGAAAACAGGTCTGAGAACCCAGGCATAAAACCATCCTCATGTAGCCACCTGATATTTGACAAAGCAGACAAAAACATACACTGGGGAAAAGAATCCCTATTTAAAAAGTGGTGCTGAGCAAATTGGATAGCCACATGTAGAAGAATAAAACAGGATCCACACTTCTCACCTCTTACAAAAATCAACTCACAATGGCTATTAGACCTAAGTCATGACACCATAAGAATTCTAGAAGAAAATGTTGGGAAAACTCTTATAGACCTTGGCCTAGGCAAAGAATTTATGAAAAAGACTTCTAAAGCAATCACAGCAGTAACAAAAATAAATAAATGGGACCTGATCAAGTTAAAAAACTTCTGAACAGCCAAGAAACTATCATTAGAGTAAATAGACAACCTACAGAATGAGAGAAAATATTTGCGTGCTACACATCCGATAAAGGGCTGATAACAAGGATCTATATAGAACTTAAGAAAATTAACAAGAAAAAATCAAACAACTCCATCAATAAATGGACAAAGGACATGAACTGAAATTTTTCAAAAGAAGACAGAATAATGGCCATCAAACATATAAAAAAGTGCTCAACATCTCTAATCATTAGGGAAATGCAAATCAAAACCATAATGAGATATCACCTAGCTCCAGTGAGAATGACCTTTATCAAAAAGTCCCCAAACAACAAATGCTGGGATGGATGTGGAGAGATTGAAACACTCTTATACTGCTGGTGGGACTGCAAATTAGTAAAATACTTTTGGAAAGTAATTTGGAGATATCTCAAAGAGCTAAAAATATAAATACCATTTGATCCAGCAATCCCACAACTTAGTTATCTACCAAAAAGAAAAAAGGACATTCTATAATAAAAGCGTCTGCATTCAAATGTTTATGGCAACACAATTTACAATTGCAAAGATGTGGAAAAAACCCAAGCGCCCATCAATACATGAGTGGATTAGTAAAATGTGATATATATATATATATATATACATATATATATATATATATATATATATATACACACACACACACACACCATGGACTACTACTCAACTACAAAAAATAATGGTGAACTAGCACCTCATATTATCCTGGATAGAGCTTGAGCCCATCCTTCGAAGTGAGGTATTATAAGAGTGAAAAAACAAGCACCACATGTACTTGCCATTAAATTGATACTAACTGATCAACACTAAGGTGCTCACATGAAAGTAATATTCACTGGGTGCTGGTCAGGTGGGAGGGGGTGGGTGGGGGTAGGTAAACTCACAACTAATGGATGTGATGCAGACTATATGGGGGAAGGACACACTTGTAGCCCTGGCTTGGGTGAGGCAAAGGCATTACATGTAGCCAAATTGTTTGTTCCCCCATAATATTTGGAAATTTAAAAGAAAAAGATATATTAATGAAAAGTACCATATATATTTACATATTTTAGAGTAGATGTGATAGAGATTATCTATATATAGACATCTATATCTATATATATAGACTTGTCCATATGTATTATTTATATTTAAGAAACCTGTGTTAGCATTTTGTTCTTTTGAGTTTTTCATATGTAGCCAAAAAAATTATGTCAAGCAAAAGGAAAATAAGACACTGAGCACATTATTATTTTATAGAACAATATACCTTGGCAGATGCAAGTGAAGATAAGATGTTGGACTGTATAATTAACCTTTTCCTATAATGCATACCAATGAAGCATTATATTTTACATGAGTGTTCATTCAACAAATATTCTGAGTATCATCCTGTGCCTAAAACTACAGAAGAAATTTGGCCTTTACCTGTGAAAAAAAGAGGAAAACACCGTTGCCTTCATGGAACTTATCTTCAGCTAATGGAAAATATATAATAAACAATAACCAAAGAGATATAATAAATAAAATATTACATTGAGGATGCTAATTACCTTGGGGGAAAAGAAGCAAGACAAATGAGTTTAGGAATACTAAAAGAGGGAGCAAGTTGTAATTATAAATAGGATTTGTAGGTAGAGTGATATTTTAACACTAAGAAGATATTTTAAAGACATCGAAGTAGGTGAGAGTCTTGGTAGCAAATACTTTAAGCAAGGGGAAAACTCTTAGCAAAGCCATAGGAAACAGTGCATTTGATATGTTCAAGGCTCAGCAAGAAAGCCAGAGAAGATATAGGGTGTTCAGGGAGAGGCAGAGGAGTAGCTAGATGAGTAGGACAAAAATTTGTGTTGATATTAATATTTTACAAAGATATTTCATATTTGGCAGTTACATATTTCAGAAAGGATCATATATAGGCTATGAACTGTAAGATCCAGTAATTCAAACCTAAAAATATATATCTTTAGAGTTAAGGAAAATTAGTTTTACAGGAATAATAATGGAAAGTGCAATGTGTCTTGCTCAGTTGACAAATAATCAGAAACAAAATATAATGGAAAAATCCAGGTATCTTTAGTCAGATTTCATGGAAGAGAACTTCATCTCTTGTAGATTTTGGTGACAAAATAGGATGTCGCAAACTAAAGTACCTTTAGGTGCTTTTAAAGGAAGTATATTCTATCCAGCAAACTAATAGCCCACAACTCATAACTGGTAGGAGAGGTTAGCATATTGTTTTGTTTTTTTTTTAACCCAAATCTTTACTCCTTCGTGGTACTTCTAAAATAAGAGCAATTTGATTCTTTGGCTTTGTGAAAGGGAAAGCCCCATAACCTTATTATTTTTTTTTTTTGTAACAAGTGGCTCATCATATTTGATCTGTGAAGTATAAAAGAATAGAACTTCAATATGAACATCATACAGAACCCTCACCATTCATTCTTTTGTTCCATATGGTTACAACTTTCTGCTCTTAAAAGCAGTTCTTTCACATCATTTTTTGAAGTTTGTAACTTTACTGAAAAGGCTTTGTAGCTGTCCATGAATTTTGCAACTACTGTAAATCAGGTGACAGCTTAACGTCTAAGAACTTTGAAAATTTTGCTTTGCTTTTATTTTTCTTAAAAAAATATGGAGTACTCAGAATAAAATTAAAAAAAAAAATAAAAATACTATCACATAGTGAGGCACCAGAGGAAAATTATATGAATATTTGAATATTCAGGATACAATCAATAATTATATCTTAAATTTATAATTGTATATATGTACATACATTCAGCAGTTATTTTATACTAGCTATCTACTTATCATCTCTCTCTGCCCCTGCCCCCTCGTTGTTTCATATTTTGCAGCTCTATAGTTTGGTGCATTTAGGGTAGCTATGCTTTTTTGAAGGATTGTCCCATTTATCTTATTAATAATATAATATCCCTCAATATCTCTGATAACGTTATTTGCTCTGAAGACTACATTATATGGTGTTAATATAGCCACCTATGTATAGGCACTGGGTAAACATTCCTATTCCAAAAGGCAGAAATCAGCCTAACTAAAGCAGTAACAGGTCCCACTCAAGTCCAAAACACAGCAGGATAGACATATTCTTATTTTAAGTTTTATACTTTTACAACATTATGAGCCTTTCCACCTGCATTTATGAAAAGCACTCTTTATATCAGTAAGCCCTTGATTTTATTTTCTGTTGCCAAAATAACTACAAAATTAAGTGTAAATAAAATCTTTAGAGCATAAAAAGGACATAGTAACATTTATACAAATTAAAAGTATTACTCAAGGGCATACTGAAATAAATCTTGTGAGGTTCTCAGAACACATTTGAGCATGCCACACACATTGAGAAAAGGGGTACATTGTTTTATAGTTTCTAGTTCCTAACACTGCCTTAGTTCTGTCCCACAGATTTTGATATGTTGTGTTTTCATTTTCATTCACTTCAATCAATTATTTGATTCTACATGTCTTAGTCACTTAGGGATGCTATAAAATACCTTATTCTGGGTAATTTATAAACAACAGAAATTTATTCTTCATAGTTATGGAGCCTGGGGAGTCCAGGATAAAAGTGCCAGCATATTCAGTGTCTGGTGAGGACTCACTGTCTGCTTCAGAGATGGTTCCTTCTCATTGCATCCTTACATGGTGTTCCCTTGGGACTCCTTAATAAGATATTTGTCTTATTCATGGGAGTGAAGCCTTAATAACCTAATCACCTCTCAAAGACCCTACCTCTTAATACTATCATCTTGGGAATTAAGTTTCAAGATATGTATTTGGAGGAAATGGGGTACAGAAACACTACAAGTCTTCTTCATTAACCTATGGATTATTTAGAAGTGTGTTGCTTAGTTTGAAAGTACTTTATAATTTTCTAATATCTTTATATTAGTAAATAGGTTCCATTATGGCTGGAAAACTTACTTTGCATAATTTGTATTATTTTAAATTTACTGAGATTTGTTTTATGGCCCAGTTTATGGAATATCTTGGTATCTGTTCCATAGGCGTTTGAATGAATATATATTCTGCATTATTTTATACAATATTTAGTAAATGTCAACTAGATCCTATTTTATATTGTGTTGCTGATCTATTTTTTATACTTATTGATTTTTTAATATAATTTTATCAATCTTTAGAGAGGAGTATAAAAATCTCAGTATATAAATTGTCTATTTCAATTCTATCAGTGTTTATTTATATATATATATATATATAAAGTCTATATATGACAAAAAATAATTTACCACTTTAAATTCTATGCCCATCTGAAATTTAATTCACCAATTAGTATATAATTTTGGAATTGTCTACTTCAATTCTATCAGTGTTTATGTATATATATATATATATATATATATATAAAGTCTATATATGACAAAAAATAATTTACCACTTTAAATTCTATGCCCATCTGAAATTTAATTCACCAATTAGTATATTTTGGTTTGGGGATGGGAGAGGAAAAAAATAGTACCATATACTGGTCAAGCTCTCCAACTTTGCAAAGGTTTCAAAAATTGAGGCTCTGATAGACCATTTTTTTTTTTGCCTAGGTCCAGACGTGTCACATTTTTTATGTAGATCATAACATTTTAGAGTTCCTCCTCTTGTAAATGGCTCCATAACTTCATTTCTTAACCTGCAAACTAAATTTATTGATCGCAAGCTTTATTTTGTGATACACATAAATAGTAGTGTTTGCTGAAGTATGAGAGGCAGGAAAATTATTCCAAATTTAGACTATGTATCATATTTAGTTGTGTCTACCCTATCTATGATAAAAGAGCTGTGAGTAAAAGTAAATCTAAATGGAACATGGTTTAAATAAATTTGACATTTTATTTTTTCAGTTGAAAGTAGACTAGGATATTTAAAGCAGCTCCATAACTATAAAAATCTTACACTCTCCATAAAATTATATTCAGCCATCATTTACCTTCATTTTGTTGCCTCATAGTCTTAGAAAGGTTCCTCCACTACAGCATTACATCCATTTTCTAGACGTGGGCAAAAATAGTGTACTCCAGTGAATTAGGTGATATTTAAGAGAGGATTCTCAAAAGCCTCATCCAGTGAGTTGCATTTATATTTCATCAGTATAACTGTGTCTCCTGGCTATTCTTAGCTACAAAGGAGCTGAAAGATATGTTTTATTTTTTTTAACTCGAGATAGTGTTGTCTTTATAAAAATTAGCATTCTTTCTCAGAGGAGGAGACAATGCATCTTAGGCCACTGTGAATGTCACATGGGTCCAGTGAATATATATTAGTATAAATCCTAATCTTATGACACCACTCCTTCTAGGTAAAGTGAATAATGAAGATGTTCTTCTCAAAGTCTCCACTGGGAATAATTTCTTTATTTATCACACTTTAGAGATACCCCTTTGTGAAACAAGCATAAGCTACAGAGCAATCTCAAAATCTTGCTAGATCCCAGTTTGCTCCTGTCTTCCTGTGGTTATGCTAGAACTTGTTCCTCTCCATTAAAGCAGTTAGAGTCAATTTGTTATTCTATAAGAAGCTACATTAGGGTTCTCTAAGAGGACTTGATGATGAATGGCTGCTAGGAATGCTTACCATTATACTTTGTGAATCAGCTAATGCCCTATTGATGAAGAGAAACTTCAATATTCTGGATACATGGGATTCCATGATATTTACATCAGTACCAAGAATTGTTTCTCAAAAATATAATGATTGCATCTAAACAAGAATAAAGATTCCCTCAAAAACCCTATATATAAGGTCCATAGTCACTCTAGTAAAGTTTAAACTATCATAATTCTTTAAATCAATTGCTCCACCTGCAAAGCCCCACATGAAAGCATCAAATGGTCAAATTTAAGGCAGAGGCCCTTGCCCATGATTTTAAGAACACAGAAGGATAAAACATGACTTTTCAACTATGTATAAGAAATAGTTCCTCCCCTAAAAGACTTGCTCAATAGCTTATTTCTCAGATATAAATGGAATTTCAATGCTAAAAAACACAGAAGTGTGACAAATGCCGAGTATAGAATAACTATCAAATTCATTCAATGTAAAATTCAGAGCACATTATCATAGAATTATTTTAAATAAAGGTAAAGCATATGACTTAGAGTGGTGTCCTTTGGCACTTGATGAATTGAGAGATGTCATTAACACTGCTCCATTGTAATTGATTTTTCAATAGGCCAATAACCAGTATGAAGTGCCTGAAGAATTAGCCTCTCTGCATAGTCTGCAGGCTAAAAAGCAGGTGAAAATATTATCAAATAAGTCAAGAAAAAATTAACTCAGTCCATCTAGAAATGGAAATTACTAAGATGAGATACAAATAATGGTGGTAAAAATATATGTGCAGTTGAAAAAGACACAGTTGGAAAATTTATAGCTTTTGAAAATCCAAAATATTTAAAGTCTATTGGTATTTATCAGCATATAGTTGAAGAAAATGTTTGGATCTATCCTGTGTTATTTAATGAATAGCGTGAATAGTGAACTTCATTCACTCTTGTAGACATGATCATTGCCAATTCCACAAATTTTTGTTGAAAATATTAATAGAAGAATTCTGGCTGATTACACAATGGTTAGATCATTTAGCAGTGGTAACATCATACTCCAATTACTTAAATTGATAGCCAAGATTGAAATTATTCTGAACAAGAACCACCATAATCACTACATTGAACGATTTTAAAATTAGTTTTTACTATAAATTTTTTAGATAATGTTTCTTAATGAATTAATCTGAAAATTACAAATAAAAACAGTTTATATAAAAAACATATACTGCTTTAATGTAATTTCAACAGTGAAACTTTGAATAATTTAACAAATGCCAAACTGCTGTATATGCTTTCCGTGATTACATAAGTTAAACCAAAAAGGTTATTCTTCATTCCAATGCAAATTTGCAGCACGTATATTTTCCCTGAGCTCAAATTACAATTTCAGAATTTTTTTTGAAGTTTTATGTAAATATAAAGGAAATTTCTATATTTCAAAAGGCATTTTACTGTACAATTGATGAACTTCCACTTAACCTTCAATTGGAAGTGATTATTATGCAATATTATGATATCATGATATAGTAAAAGGCAAATATCAAAAGAAGAAACTGATAGAATGCTTTCAAAATGTTCAATTAAAATAATATACTTGTGGATTGATATCAATATTTGGTAGTATCTCTGTGTTACAAATAATTTCAGAAGTGAAATATGTAAAATCTCGTTACAGATGAGTTTTAATAGATGAAGATTTACAATCAATTTCCGTGATGAATCCCAATTAAGTAAAATGTTATTTCCCGATAAAGAATTGTATTATTCTCTCCCATTGGCAGACCTATATTACAAAAGATGTCTATTCAATTATTTTTATAGTTTGGGTTTTGTTAAGAAAAATATATGGAAATGTGTCTTTTCACTTATTATAGAAATACCTATATGATATCCTCAGTTTTGCCTCTTGGCCCACAAAGCCTACTTTTACTATCTAACCTTTTTTTTTTTTTTTACTATCTAACCTTTACCAGAAAAAGTTTGCACATTGCTTTGTCTACCATTAAAAAAAAAAAAAAAAACTGTTTCCCATAAATTATCTACTCAAGTATTCTTTATTAGAAAAGTTTTACCAATCTTCTACTCAGGTACCAGCAACTGAGGCTCTTTAGAGCATTTATCACCTTTGCCACCAACTTACTACACACTATCACTTTCACATCGCTCTTTCATCTTCCCTGTAAACACTAATTCCTCCTTGCTTTGAAGCCTTTGCCCTACATAATGTTTCTGTCTGAATCTCTTATCTTCCAATGTCTGGCTCTTTCTCACTATTTAGATCTGAGAAGTAATATTAGTTCAAGTCAGAAAGACCTTGTCTAAGCACTATATCTAATGCTGCGCGTGCCACCAGTCTCTGCAAGTAGTACCTCTAATTATCTTCAAACCACTTATCACTCTATTAAAGAAGTGTATTTATTTATTTGTATATTTATTAAAAGTTGATTTCTCAGTTTTCTCTAAGAAAGTATTTTGTAAGAGCCCAACAATTTTTTTTCAATGAATGAGTAACTTAATGTCTCTCACAGTAGATTATACTTTCTGAATGTAGAGATTATGATTCCCTCTTAGCACAATGATTAATACATATTTAATAACGTAAATCAAATGAACAATTGGACTCTACTTGTTGCTAAAAACATTACTAGTCAGTGAAAGAAACTAACACATCTGTACCCAAAAATTAAAAAAAATTCACCTTAAATTTACCTATAGTTTTCATTGATCATGCACTCTTTTAATTTTCCTTAACATTTTGGTTCTATTTCCTATTTAATTCATTTTCCTAATCACTTCTGCTAAATAAACCATAAATATGATGGGAAGATGACAACAGGTTCTCCACAGATCCTGAGAAAACCCTGTATAAAAAATAGATTTTTGATTTTAATTGCCTCTTACTGCAGAGTCAAAATCTACTTTTGTAAATCTATAACCTGACAGTAGTGGTCTGCCTATTTGAACATAGCTAGTCCTTTCCATAACAAGTAGCATTAAAACTACTATTTTGCTTTTAATTTAGCTACCTCAGCCTTGTCCTTGTTGACCTTCGCCCCTGGTTTTAATGTCAAGACCATGACAAATGTCCCCAGAGTACACTGTGATTGAATGTGAAATTTCAGCAGTAAGAAAAATCCCTCAGGCAATGTTAAGAGAGACACCAGAAAACTCTGACCCTTAAATTCAAGTCTAGTTGGTTTTTCCATTAATCCAGAAGTCCTAAAAGTAAAGAAGCAATATGCCAGCTTTATACATGCAGATACACACATAGCATATGCCGATAAATGAAGAATCCATTAAAAGTATTGTGTATCAGATGAAAAATAACTAGGGAAAGAAACTGCAAATCAGATACAGCTTTTAAAAATCAGTAAAATGTTTTATGATATGTAGAACTATATTTTAATCTAATCAATTTCATCTAATAAAAATAAAGTTAGATGAAACATTTTCATAAATCAGATGTGTTTTAAAATGGGGCTTCCCCATTGCTTTCCAAATTAAAACATATTTGTACAAATATTGCTGTATTTATTTTCTGGTATGCCTTTTCTTTTTGGTTCTGTAAATATATATGTATACATTTGTTTCCAGGTTTACTGAGGCAGAATTGACAAATAAAAATTGTACATATTTAAGATTTACAATGTGATGTTTTTTATAAATATATATTGTGAAATTATTACAACAATCTAATTAGCATATACATCGCAGTATATTTTTAAATAAGTATTGGTATTTTCAAATATGAATTTAGAGTGTCAACTGGTGATAGGAATTTCTGTTTTATCTTTGTAAAATATTCGTGTCCTCCTAAAAATTTAATCAACTAAAGGAAAATGTAAAATTAAAATGAACATGTGTTTCATAGAATTTTTGCATAATTACATTTGAAACAAAACTTACACTATGTCTAATTGCATTATACATGGAATTAACATGTTAATGATAAAATATTGGAGATAATGCTTAAATACACACAATCTGTGCTATCTAATAGTCTTCTTCACCATTTGTGACATAAAAGAAAATTACATTACTGAATAGTATAAAACCTATTCGATCCTGATACTAAGTATTAGATAGGACTTAGACACTCAGGAAAATGACATATTATGAGTCATAGTTAAAATGCAATTTTATGTATAGTTTTCTTGGAAGTAGTATTTTAGGAGATAAAGAACAGGTTATGAACTTTTGATTATATAATCTAATTCAGACAGCTTTGGATCAAAATTTATCAAATACTAAGTGTATGATTTTAGAAAAATTACTTAGCATAATGTGGCTCAGTTTCCTTATTTTAAAAGTAACAATAGCATTTACATTACCATTTGTGTTATTTTGAAGAATAAATAAGTCAATGAATGCCTAATATATAATAAGCACTATGAAATTGTTAGTTATGATATTTAGGTATTATCAGTTTAATTCAGTAATTGACAATCTTTTCTAATTCAAGGTGCTAAGATTCAGACACATTAAAAAGCAATGCAATCATCAAGTGATGTCTTCTAACTTGATTAGAAAAATTTGGCTTTATTCTCCTGTGAGAAATAAATGGTGTAAACAAATGACAAAATTAAATGGGGATTGAAATTACTACCAGCTCCAACAATGAGGCACAGCGCCACCTTGTGGAATTCTCGGCTATGTCGTGAGGAAAGCTGTCCAGGTATAAGAAGGGTTTAAGCTAATAAAATATAGTAGGATCACAGACAATTTCTTAAAAGGAATGATGAAGATTTTCATGATTATATCAAGGACTATAATTAGTGAGAAGGTAAAATAATTAGGTCTTTGTATATATATGTTGAAATACCTCTCCGTACCCTACAAATATGTACAATTATTACATATCAACTAAAACTAAAAGAAGAAAAGCATAAATACAAAGCAAGGCATTACAATACTTAATAACACTGTGTTCTACTAAGGATTTTTGCTAACAGAGTAGATTTTAGGTGCTCCATCCACAAAAAAGGTGGGTAACTATGTGAGATGATAGATACGTTGATTTGCTTGACTATAATAACCTATTCACTATCTATATGTATATCAAAGCATAATGTTTTACATCTTTTATATATGTAACAGAATATTTTTTTAAATTGAAAAAAAATAATAGAGACAGGTTCAAGCTAATAAAATTTAGAAGCACCACAGACAATTTCTTAAAATAAATCATAAATGTTGTTTTGATTATGACTCCTCCAACAAGGCCTATGCTTAGTAAGAAGCAAAAATACTGAGGGTCTAATACACTTTTTCCCTCTATACCCTTGCGTGGATATCCCCCCATTAATGAAGGCCGGAGTTAACAGTTTGGGGGCATCATTATTACAATACTTTTACTAGTGTCTTCTGCCACAGAGTTACTAAAGAGTGTGTCATTTGGGAAAAATCAACAAAGAAAACCATCTACAAGTGTTCAAAATCTAAAAGTTGTCATCTTGAGATATCAGTGTTGTGAAAAAACAAAATAAAATATTAATAGCATGTGGTTCTCAGTCAATTACAAACCACAAGATGATAAAGGCATGGCAGTTTGCTAGGCTGGCAGGGTTGGTCTGCCTTTAGGGATGATCTGATGCTACCTGTCCATTGTAGTCCTGACCAACAGGGCCTTAGCATTCATTCCCCTCAAGCTGACAAAACTTTAGGCAGGCTTTTACCTGACTCTGGGCCACCAACCTCCCGTTTCTTAGAGCATTTATTTAGAAAACATGAAATTGTAAATTCTTTCTCTGCCCCATTGCAATGTAAATATTCCCCCTGCCTCTTAGCACTTTAACAACCCAGAAACATTTTCTCAAGGCCCTGAGAGCCTTCCCTTTGAAATATAATCATTGAGTAAGTTAGTGCCCATATCTCTCAGTGTCTATAAAACAGTAGGAACATAACATTAAGAGTGATGCATTGAGTCCAGTTGTAAAAGTACTTCCTGTCATATAGATATGAAAAAGTTTACTTTTCCTTTGGGTAAAGGCAATCAGCAAACACAGATGGCCTATGATCCTTCCATCTCTTAAAATGCTCCAGTCATTTCTTTCAGTAGTGTTGAGCCCAGTTGAATTCTGGGCTCTCTCTCCTACTGCAATAGCCTTGCGTAAAGTATTCCCTGATGTGTAACTTTGTCCAGTGCTACATTTGCTTTAACACTGTGCACTTGGTGTAAAAAATGGGATCAAAATTCAGCATTTTACTAACTATAAATGTATCTCTTTTCATAGATGTTCTATTGGGACTCAAATTTAGGTTCATTAATACATTCTAAAATGTATTATTTTCTTTTCTATCTCTTTGAAATCTATCTTGACAGAAGATTTAAAACAGTCTAGAGTAATTAGACATTCCGAGACAGCATTATAAGTATCTTTTCTTCTGTAAAAAGGGAAATTCTGAAAGTAAGATGCTTATTTGCCCAGCAATATCTCCAAGGAGTCACAATTCTTGCCAACATTTATAGCTACACTCTTAAGATAATAACCCTTTAATTTTAGCCACGGGGTTTCAAATCTGTCCATGGTATAACTATGCAAATTGCATAAGACTTTATAAAATCAGAAATGAGCCCCATATACAGAAAATATGATACATTAAAATCACAAAACTCTGATGTACAATAAATTCAACTTTTCTTATTCTCCCTTGTAAAATTTGGTTTCTGTCCCTAGATCATATATATGTGTGTATATATAGATATGTATATATACACACCTCAAATATATATATTCCAAATATACATATATACCAAATATATACACCATACAAATCAAATATATGTCTCAAATATAAGTATATCATACATATCTCAAACATACATATCAAATATATATGTGACAAGAATTTAATCTAGTCAATACACTTTAATCTAGTAGATAGTAATTTTTCTGTTTCGTATCAGAATTTTTCTCAGCAATTTCAAATTTAATTTCTGTCAGTTCAGGTTTCTCAGCTTTTCTCTTTGTTTTGTGCTAATTCTACATGGGGGCAGAATGTGGTGAGTTGTTTGTCTTGTGTGGTGCACTAGCCACACTGGACAATATTCTTCTCTTTCTTATGGTGTTCATTTTTCCATACCGATCCAGGTGACTTTAGTGGTCGTGAACCATCAAATCATGCAGTCATGTATTTGTTTAAAAAATATTTGTTTATCTAGTCAATAAAGTAACAGAACACCATGTCTTGCTGCTGATGACACAGTAAGCAAATAATATTTCCATGACCTCATAGTGAGTATATTCTACATTGAAAGAGAGATAATCAATACACTAAAGTAGGTGTAATGAAGGAAAAAAACAAGAAAAGAGGATTAGCAGTATTAAGAGCTACAATTTTAAATAGGGTGATAAAGATCTCCATGAAAAATATTATTGACCGAAAACTGAATGTGCTGAGGAAATGAGACATTTTCGTATTATGGGTAAGAGCATTTTAATTTGACAACACCGTAAGTAGAAGGATCCCAAGGGACAAGTAGACTAGTGGGTTCAAAGATGAACAGGATCTGTAAATGAATGCATGATAGGAGATAAGGTTAGATAAATCATGGGGATGAGATCAGGGTGCATCTCATTGGCATAGAAAGGCGTTGTGATGATTTTGAATTTCACTCTGAATGAGTTGAGAAGTTACAGAGTAACAGAGTAGTAACATGATCTGACATAATTAGAAATGCATAATTGACACATAAAACAATTAAAATCAAGTTTTCTAAAATCAATGGCAGTTGCAAAAATTTTATGTAGGTTCAATATGACCTATTAGAGTATTAATATTAGGAAATAAAATTTTTAAAGTAACATGATAAGTATTTCAATTCTATTGTATTTCAAAAACATATAAAGCAGCTGAAATAGTAAAAACCACAAGGAATTTTGAAATGTGTGGTTAAATATGACATTCGATATTTATATGAATATCTCTTAACTGCAAAGCCAGACTTTAGCTCAAATTGAAGCAAAAATAATTTTCTGAAGAAAAATCTACTTTGGACATTGTTTATTCAAACATTTACACATAAGGGAAAACCACTAGTTTCATAAAATCTCAGTAGAAGTAAACTGAAGCAAACTGCGCTCATTTAAAGTTTGTGGTAATATTTATTGTGGCTGATATTTAGAATATATCTAAGTATCAGAATTTCTATGGAGCGCATCATTCTTCAAAGTACAGTTTAGTTTGAAGACGAATAACTATGTCTATCCACTCTCACCTGGATATTTCTTCCTTGTTTATGCTAACAATCTTAAACTTCAAGGAAATATCCTAATGAAGGATCATGCTGGGACAATCTGCTGGCTAAGCTACTCTATGTAGACCATTTTCATTATTTTAAATATATGTGCCATTGTCTGTGAAGACATGATTTCCATTTTACTCCTGTGTCATCAAGTTTAGGTATAGATCCATAAAAAAGCAACTCAGATGGCTTAGAATGATCTAAACCTGATTTTAGCTTTGTGTTTATAATCTTCTCCCTGGCTTTCCATTTGTAATTGAATTTGCTGATAAGCACCTTGGGCATCTTTTTTATCCCATGATTAGTAAAGCTTCTCTTAACAATGTGTAACAGTGATAGCCTTATCTGTCCATTCCCCTTTATTTGGTTCATAAAAATATTATGAGAAGTTCATTTTCTTATATCTCTCTTCTAGAAACAGATAAGCAAAGGAAAGAAAACATAGCATTTATTCTACCCTAATTTTAGTCAAAAACTTCTCACCAAAACTCCTGGCAGTTTATCTTCTTTTAATTAGCTTTCTGGGCATTGATGGTCTAGAAAAGAGCTAACATATACATGATAAATAATTAATTTTTCCCAAATCTAAAGTAGTGTTCCTCAAACATTTTTGGCAGAGACTCATACTAAGAAATTCAGTTTACATGAAAATACAGTTCACACATAAATACAAGTACAATAGCATTTCCCTAGAATGCAACAAAACTGATTGTTGTACTTTATTATAACTGGCTCTAACCAGCTAAAACTGATAAAATGCTATGGATTTGAATGATGTGGATGAATATTTACTTATTAGACTAAACTAAGGAGACCTTCCTGACTAATGAACAATATAGACATATAAACTCAATTTATTTAATTTAGTGTGCTATTTTCATCTCTTAATTAGCATAAACTCCCTTTAGCATGAATTCTCCCTTTTTGACACTTACAAAAACCCTGATTATACACCACAGTAACTTAGTAAATTTCTTAGCTGTTGTATGTTTCCTTACCTGGGAAGTTAATAAACTTGGCTTTGTAACTGTTATTGCAAGTTGTAGTAGTAGTAGCAGTGGTAGTAGCAGCAGCAGCAGCAGTACTTAACTCTGTTTTCATTTTATTTTTAGACATTCTAAGACTCCTGCCCAAATTGCCTTGTTGTCCTCACTTAGTGGTGCCAGTGTTGCCAGACTTTTGACGAGAAACAACATGCTTACCTGTGCCTTTGGTGTTCAGTTTTGGTTTTCAGTGAACATGTGCTATGGGTAGAATTGCAGTAGTGACTAACTGAAATCTGATTCCTTCTTGAGCCCTTCTTAAATCTATTGCATTTACCAAGGTTGTTCGAGGTACTCTAACTGTGAGTTACTATACTCATGAATTATTTTATGATTTTTACCATCAGTCATCTGTCACTGAGCTTTCCATTTTATTTTGTTTTCTATATTTCCATGATTGTTTGAGAAAAGAGAATCAATTGCTGTCTTTTCTGGTGCTTTTCCTGACGTCTTTTGGCTGTCACAGAAATCATTTCTTGGTCTGCTGTGTGGTCAACATGCAGACTGCAATGTTGAACAATTATCACCCTTTCCCCCTTCATGAAAACTATTTCAATTTTACAAGATTCAGCCTTTTAAATTGATTTTAAAATCTGTTATTATATATGCACATTCTAAGACTATCTAGTCCAGGTCTACATTATACTAAGTAGAAAAAAATAATTAAATTGATTATAAGATCTCTTATATTTCACAGTAGCTCTGTTGCTGATTAGTTTACAGAAACTTGTAAGTTCTCATATAATTTTAAAATAGTACACAGTTCAAAAGGATTTTTAAAAATTAATTTCTAATGCTTAATTTAGTGCTTAAAATGTCTGGTTTCTGCTAAGAATAACTGTTAACTGCCTGTTCAATCTTCAATTATGGGACAAATATAAAATGTAACAAAAACAAAAGTTTAGATTGAGTTAAGGTAGACACAGGTTATTTCTTTCTTGGTTAAGAGATAATAACAAATGCAAATCATTCAGTGATTAAAAATTATTTTCTATATGTAAAAAGTATCAAATTTATACAAAATATAACTAATGAGGGTGAATCTTGAAAAATTATAGTAATGTTATAACTTCATAAATTTAGCATAGTATAAAAATGTCAGTTTAATATTCTAGTTTATGTGAACTTCTTTTAATTTCTCATAGAAAACCTAAAGAAAATTATCATCCTAAATTTTTATCTTGAACAAAAGTATTTTAATAAATGTAAATATATCTTTAAACTGCAAAAAAATGACTTTATTAGAAAAATGATTGATTTCCTATATATTATATGGACACATTTGAGGTAAATAACATTTAAATCAAAATAGTATAATTCATGTAATTTTTGCATATTATTTTACTAGGTTAATTCTATTTAAGACTGAAATATAAAGCTTTAAATAATATTATATTCTAAAATTGTCAAAATTGACTTATATATGTGTTTAAATACTTACATGCAATATTATGAAAGAAATTTTGAGTTCAGATGGCTAAAGAAAAATTATGAACCTGGAGTATACAGCGTGTTCTTCCTACAAACTTCCTGTGCTCCTTGATCATTTAAATAGAACTTAAAGAATCCTTTACTGCAGGATGTTCTAATAGTCCTAATGATTATAAGGTTTATTTCTATAATACTTATAACTATTATATGTTAACTTCGATTAATGATCAGCAAAGCAAATTCCTTACTATTTGGCCAATCTGAACTAATTCATTTTGACATTGTTTTTCCTAAATTTATGTTCCACATTAAAACTGTTAGAATATTGTACCTTGTATTATCTTTGATATTTTCTGAACAGCCACCCAATAAATCTGAAGATTTTCTTTTACTTCATCAAAGGAGAAATAGAAAACTTGTAAGGTTTGTTTATTATTCTGTATATTTTGATTTTTAATTAAATTAAAACTATTGTGAGAAGATTCATTTTTTTTATAAAACAAGGATAGTAAGAAGCCTGACAAATTAAAAGGTGAATTTATTTTTTTATAGCTTAATTATAAAGGCTATTTATTAGTCACACAACTATGTTTCAGCGCATATATTCTTTCCATGTTGAGAGAAGTATACATATAGTCATATAAAAATGCTGACACAATAAATACTTCCAATTGATTTGTTTTAGGACAGATTTGTTTTCTAAGTTTAAATATACTGGTTGATGTAAATAAACGATAATTTATGCTATAAATTAAATATTTGTCAATGCTTCCATTGTCCAGTTTTTACTCAAAGATGATTGTTGATCACATCCTTATGAATTGATTGGTATTATACAGATAATTTTTCTTTCCTCCACTCTGTTACTATTTATAACTATAAAAAATTCACTGAACTCTTTTGTTTAACAAGTGTAGGTAGTTTCTGTTTTTAATATTGTATTTTGTTTCTTTTGTTTGACTATTTTCCCTTACACTTAGTTGATGGCTCTGGGTACAGGTTACAAACTACAGCTTTTGGAAGAAACAACAGCAAGCTTTCAAGGCTACCCTAGGTACCCTTGATAGTTGACAATCAAGTAATAAAATTATGAGTGTAAGCTTCCCATGGTTGCTTTAATTCATAATCCAATTTCTTTATTGAAGAAATACTTAGGAATACTGGATTACATTTAACATAGTAACTAACTTTTATTGTGAGGCATTTTTTTATGTTTCTGATCATTTTACTTTTAGTACAGACTTTTCATAAAAGTAAATTTTGTGTGGGTGTGGTAAAGAACATTTAATATGAAACATACCCTCAACAAATTTTTTAACTGTACCGTATAGTATTGTTTACTACAGACACAATGAAACTTTTGGAGGTGATTGATATGTCTATCACCTTGATTGTGGAGATGTTTTCCCTGGTATATGCATAGTTTCAAACTTATCCAATTGTAAATGTTGAGAATACGAAAGTTTTTGTATCACAATTTAAGGTGTTTAAAAGAAGCAAATCATTCGTTTGATTCAATAAGGCCATAATTGCTGCAGGAAATCAAACTACTTAGTTTGTCATCCTTTTTCTAAAATTATAATGTTCTGCAAAAAAATTACTCCTACAGCTTTTATAAAGTTCATCCAGGGAAGTTTAATTCTTATTTTTGATGGATATTTAATGACATTATTATTTCATCTAGGCTCAAACTTTTCAGCAACCAGTATTTTAGCTAAAAATACTTTAGTTGAAATGACCATTTTTAAAGCATATGACTGGTATTACCTTACTCATATAACTTATCATAGTTATAAAATATAACATTATTTCTATAAAGCCAAATACCTTTAAATATTGACAATGGTAATATATCACAGGAAATTACTAAAAACACTTTTGCACTCAACTAATTGATCAAGAAAAATGTCCTTGAACTCACTGGACTAGTTACACTTTTTCTGCTGTAAATTTAGAAATGTTCAGTTACAAGAATTTTCACACTTCTCAGAAAACCACAACAAATATAGGTTGTGTTCCTTATGATTTTGCATATATATGTACCAGATGCTATTGTCACATAATTGCAATATCGGTTGTGGAGAGAAATAAGTCTACTCTCTTACAAGAGTTTATATGCCTTGTTGGAATTTTAATACATCTACAATGATAGTATTTTACATAATCTAATCTCCTCTCACCTACATGCCTATTGAGATGTAAAATTCTCAGGGTGTGTCAGAGATATTTGATTCCATTGATTCCTACAGAGTTGTCTGTATTATCCTGGGGACCCTTAAATGGGAATGCAACTTTGAAGCTCCATTACAAAGGCACTCATAGCAAAGAAAACTGTGTGTTGTGCTTGCTATACAGACTCAAAAAAATTGCTTGAACTTGTTTCTTGCAACAGTGCTGGACAACAGAATCACTTTATTCATAATTCCAGAACAGAATTTACTTATCACGGTATTTCCTGACCATATTAAAAGGCACTTCTATACTTCCTAATGCTTTTGTTATGTTTGAATTAATGCTTCAAGGTAAGTGTTGAGAGATAATTTTTCACATGTGTTTCAGGTTGTTGCCTGTCTCATGAACAATATCAATGATTAAGAGCCTTAGAAAATAGAGAGAAGGTCTCTTTCAAGAGCCAAGGGCATTTATGCTTACTACCCATTATAAAAGATCTGGGTTCCCTAAGCTTGTCTTCCTCTCCTGTAACAGAACCCACTGTGTGTGCCGGCTTGCATCTGAACCCATGTATATTTCCTCTTGGGATTTGGGGGCAAGGGAAACTGGTAGAAATATACTCATGCTTTTATAGTGTATAGCATTATCAGTAATAAATTCTTGTATCTGAGCTAAAAGTATTGTGTGTTCTCTCTTATCCATGAAACTGTGATGAACTAACTTGTTAACTTATAAGTAGGTTAAACTCTTAAACCCTTGGCAATCCTTGATGGTAAGTCAAAAAAATTCTATGTGAAATTAATAAGAAAGCCAACTGCTTGTCTAAAGTATGGCATACCTGCCCACAGGATCTTTTTGTATGACTCAGGCATGTATAAATGAAAGAATATTAGTAATTATTGTTGTGGTTGATATATTGATAACAGTGTCTTACATCTTGTAGCAAAGTCACTGTCTTGTAGATTGTATATTAAAAGGAGAGTGGAGCTAAGGTGGATGAACACAACATTACCCATTAAAAATCTAAAACTGAGATAGAAGTGTTGACCTAAAAATCTAATTATATATCATTCCTCATGTCATCATCCTATTGTCTCAAGACAAAAGAGATTAAGGAAAGGACTGTAAGCAAAAATTGCTTACTTTGAACAAACAACCCATAGCTGCACTCATGTGTGAGACATCAAAACTGAATATTGTGTTTTATCACTACTGTAATTAATCAGCTGAAGCTTGTAAAGGACCATGACTGTTGAGCAACCTTGAGATTATAAACCTTTACTGGACATAAAGTGGAGACCTTTTCCTGATCAATGAACAGTGGAATTCATTTTCTCCAACTATATACAGATCAAAGGACTTATTCTATCCTCTCCAGGATACTAATTTTTAATGCTTAATTAGCACAACCTTCATAAACTCTCAATTCCTAGCACTTAAAAATGGACTTTTTGCCCTCTGAAGACAACTGAGTAATTGTTTTAATGGTGTCTATGTACTGTTTTATGCAGTTAATAGACTCAACTTTTTAAATTTTTTTAGCTCTGGTACAATGTCTAATTCATAAATATAATGTAACTGAAAATAAATACATGAAGCACTTATATCCTTATTACCGTGAAATATTCTGATATTTATAACTTATTACATTTTACTGTTTTAAAGAATGCTGGTGTTGAACCCTGATTGAGTTCAAGAACTACTAGTAGACTGTGGCCTGCATTTTGAAAAACACATTGATGTAAATTCTTTGTTAATTGTATTCATTATGGAAGTTACTGGGTCAGTTTGATATTTGAATTCTGCTCCAACACCCAGTAGCTTTGTAACCTTAAAAAGTATTCTTAACAACCTTACCTTTGTCATTATATGTAAAATGTGCTCATAGTAATAGCTACCACATAAAGTTGTTTAAGAATTATACATGAAAATTTGTAAAGTAATCCTGCCTACAACTTAATATATTACCATTATCATGAACATAGAATCACCATTAGTGTTATTAATATAATTATTAGTGAGAATCATTTTTTTTAATTTGTATATTAAACAATATCTTTTATTGGAAACGTTATATTTTTTTGTATATGAAATCACACTCACATGTGATATATTGCTTTAAAAAGATTTAAGCAAGTTGTGTAATGGATTAACTCTTTATTGGTAATTTTTAAAAGTTTTAATAAGTTTACCTGAATCTAGAAGGTTTCAATGAGCGTACATTCAAACCTCTCACTGTTTCTCTGGGACCACACAATGTTCTCTTACTTTGTAGAATTATTAAACAACAAAATGTAAATGAAAGAATCCTGCTTTCTTTCATGTTCTCTAAACATTAATAAGGGATTGCCTTGCCATAGTAATGATATGAGATATGTTAAATTATCCCTGTGATTATCTTTACTATAAAATATCTTATATCTGTTATTGGGGATGAAATGTATGTTGTTCCAAATGCAGCTCTTCTCTGTGAAAGTGAGATATTTAATGAAGTTTCTAGTAAAGCTGCACACTGGAGTGTTTTCAATTAAGTAGGTAATGGGGGAAATGTTTAGATTAGATGACTAAGAAGATACAATATTATTTGTAAACTTATTAATAAAATCATACACTATTTTAAAATAGGTTCAATACCTATTTGTAATATATTCAAGAAGAACAAGTCAAATGACTAAGTGTGGATCCAGTTGTCACACTCTCCTGGGGACCCTGGGGAGCACGCTGCCAGTCCAGCATTGCCAGCACCCAAGTGCACCACTGGGGGGCCAGAGGAAAGGCCCATCTAGCCTGGAATCCCCCCCACACACCATTGCCCAAGTACACCAGCAAGGGTTTGGGGTTTGCCCTGACCTGTCCACTACCACTATCAACTATGCACTCCTCTCAGGGGCCTGAGGATGATTACCCCAGGTTGCCACTACTGCCACGACACACACCTGCATGTGCCACCTGGGGGCCAGAGGACTGGCCTACTCAGCCTGTCACAACCACCACTAGCACCAACATGTGCTGTTTTGGATCCCAAGTGTTATCCCACCACTGCCACTGCTCTCACCCATAATACATGTGCTACCAAGAAGACTGAGGACCCTCCCTTCCACCCGATCCACTACTGCCAATGCCAGTACCCCTGATCAAGCCACCTGGAGACCCAAAATTGGACTCTTTGGACCTAGTAACACCAGAGTCCACATACCCCACCTAGGGGTCCAAGGACAGGTGCTCTTGGCCTGCCATTGCCATCACTGGGGCCTGAAGACTGACCTACCTCACATGCTCATTTCTGGTAAAACTGCACTACAGCCTTCACTAACAGCTACCACAATCTAAGCTACTAAGGAAATCACAAATACCACTAGCAATATTCATGTTATAGAAATCACACAGACACTACACTACTGCACATACTCAGAGTCAAAGTGAAAGTGCCCTTCCCAACCAATATTATTAATACACTTTCAGAGATAATATCATAAAGCATCAGAGAGAAATCTTAGAGCTCAATAATCCAATGAATAAAATAAAATAAAAATTCAAGAGCTTCAATAACAAACTAGAGCAAGTATTCTGTTTTGAGATTTGAGAAAGAATCTCAAATTTGAAGACAAGACATCTGAAACAATCCAGGCAAACAAAAAAAAATAAAAATAAAAAAGAATTTAAAAATGACCCTAAAAGCGTATATGACTTATGGGATACCATAAAATGACCTAATAGATGAATTTTGGGTGTTCCACAAGGAGAAGAAACCAAGGGCATAAAAAAAGCTATTTAACAAAACAATAGCTGACAACTTCCCAAATCTAGCAAGAAATTTTATATACCCTGATACAGAAAGCTTACAGATCCCCAAATAGATACAATCCAAAAAGTCTTCTCCATAACACATTATAAACTGTCAAAAGTCAAAAACAAAGAAAGAATTCTAAAAACAAGAGAAAAGCATCTAATCACATGATGGGGAACACTCACCACATTAACAGTGTACTTCTCAGCAGAAACCTTAAAGGCTAGGAGAGAATGGGATGATATATTCAAACTGCTTAAAGAAAATACTGTCAATACCTAGCAAAATTGTCCTTCAGAAATGAAGGAGAAATAAAGTCTTTCCAAGATAAGCAAATGCTTAGGGAATTTATCACACTAGCCGAGCCCTAAAAGAAACTTAAGGAAGTCCTACACCTGGAAGTGAAAGGACAATATACCATCATGGAAGCATATGAAAGTACAAAACCCACTGATAGATCAAACACGCAAGTGAGAAAGAGAAAAGACTCAAAAGATACGGCTTCAGAAAAGTACCAAACCGCAGCATTACACAACAGAGAAAGAAAAAAAAGACATACAGAACAAATAACAGGAATTTGACAAATTTTTTCAAACAAATGAAAATTGAAACATAACAAAACATAAGAGATACAGAAAAAGCAGTGCTAAGAGATAAGTTTATAGCAATAGACACCTACATCAAAAATTAGAAAGACTTAAAATAAACATTTGGAAATAAATAATGCTCATGGTTTCACAAAATTGTGAATGTTGTAAATGTCTCTGTATTATACACTTCAAATAGCAAATTTTATTTTGTACATATTTAACTACAATAAAAATAAAAAACAAAGAATACTAAATCTATTTAAAATTTACAATAATTGATGCTTAATGAACCACATGAGTCTCTTAAAAGGCATCATTAGAATGATGATTCTAAGTGAAATCTAATTTACTTTGAAGTAGCATATAATTAAACTTTTCTAGTTTATAGCAGTGTAGTATCTTTTTTAAATTATGTATAAAGCAATCTATTGCTAAATAAAAATATTTGTTACCTATAACTGATAATCTTCATATATTCTGCGATATATAAGGTAAAATAGGATTGTGTGGCTCAGGAAGCTCCAAAGGAAGAAACTAAATAGGGTGGGGAGGAGAGAAAGAGGCAGAGAATTGATAGAATAATTTTCCTGAAAGACAAGAAAATATGTAATTCAATACAAAGATTAGATAGCAGAAGAAACAGCTACTTTGTCATAACAGGATAGATAGCAACCTGATGTAAAAGTATGTGTATATATATGATTCTCAGAGACAATGAATACATGTCTAATAGAAAAGATAGATTTTGAAGTACATGAACAATCTTTGCAAGAGTTGAAATAGGATGAAGATTAGTTGGCCAGATATATTGCCTAGAATTGAAGTAATGAGGGATTATTTCAATTTTATAATGATTACTTTTTACTAGGAATAATGTGTCCTGATATTTAATGTAGACAGAAATCAGATAGCTTTATTCTTTAGATTAGTGTAATGGAAAGGGAAAAAAGCATGGGCCTTTAGAATAATAATAAAAAATCTCATTAAACTGTGAGCCACAGACTATATACTGGAAAAAAGAAGCATACTAAGAGAAGAGGATTTTTACAATTGGAAATAATGTAAGGCTTAGTGAATTAGGGCTTCTGATAAAATCAAAGTACAAGTGGCTGAACAAATGAGCTGTAAGGTGGGAAATGGGGGAGTTATGAAACAAAACATATACCAGATTGCTTCTCCAGCTAAAACAGTTGCAGGTATAAAAGGATAAGCCCATGGAATGGTGATCTGAAGTGTTGGGGAGAAATAGTCACTGGAAACAAGTAGTACAAGAACTGAGATATGGTATTGAATACATCATCCACCATAATCTTTGTTAAAGGATTACGACAAATTAAGGTAGAGAGGAGGTCTGCAAGTTGTAGCCCTGATTGTAAATTTCAAAGATGATAACATCAAGTACAGGAAGAAGTTGATAAAATTGAACATATGATATAATAGTAAAATGTGTATAATTTTTCATTTACTTTTTCTTGTGAAAGGAAGGAAAGAAAATGGAGGAGTGATGTATAATTACTTAAATCTTTTGTTCTCTATAACATTTATAACAGAATCCAGGCCATAGATCTCTCTCTGTCTCTATCTCTTTCTCTGTCTATTTCTCTCCCTATACATAATGCATATTCTTGAAGAATAAAAAAGAACGACCATCGATTGCCTATATATGCTTTGAAGTCTCATTCTCTGAAAATGTGTACATCTTAATATTGATTATCTCAAGACATATTTTAAGTTATTTCTGTAATACATTTCTGTTGAGTAAATATTTGAGGTAGAGATTTTATTTCAAATTTCCAGCAGAGAAGCTTTTAATTTAGACTATATTTTCTAATTTTTTTCAGTTAGGTAATATTTTAAAATAAGTCAATATTGCTATATTATTTAAATATGGTAAGGTGATACAAAGTATCAGTCTGTTGGTTGTTTTCTGAGGTCAGTGAAAATATTAAAATAGAGAAATAATTGGGAAGAGGACGGAAAGTTGAAAAAACTCAATACTTACCAGAATAGATCTTATATATGTTTAATAAACAAATTTATGTTCAAAAAATGTGAGATATTTTTATGCATATTTCATATTTACTCTCTAATTTTGTAGACATTATTCATTATATTAATTGACACTACTTTCTGATATTTTTCCTTCAGTAACATAACTTCAGGTACATTTTCTAATATCAATCTTCTCATAAGATTATCCACTTTACAAGTCTCAGGTATCAAAATTTACAGTGAAAAATATGATGAAGTATATCGATTTGGTTTTACAGATATACATAAATCTTATCATTTTTAGTTTGTGACAGTTTTTCCTGTGGCTGAGTAATTCAATTGTCCTATCATTGTAGTATATATAGTGCTAAATGGGAGAATAATTAAACATCTATATTAAAGATATTTTCATGGGTTCATGAATCATAATAAAATTTAATAAATGGTATTTTCCATTGAGTAGATGCCCAGTAATGGGATTGCAAATGGTAGTTCTACTTGCAGCTCTTTGAGGTATCTCCATATTACTTTCCACAGAGGTTGCACTGGTTTGCAATCCTTCCAGCGGTGTATAAGTGTTCCTATCTCTCTGCATCCATGCCAACATTTATCGGTTTGAGACTTTTTGATAAAGGCCATCCTCACTGGAGATAAGTGATTATCTCATTGTGGTTTTGATTTGCATTTCCCTGATGAGCAGTTTTTCAAATGTTTGTTGGCCATTAGTCTATCTTCTTTTGAAAAGTTTCTGTTCATGTCCTTTGCCCATTTTTTGATAGGGTTGTTTGATTTTTTCTGGCTGATTTTCCTGAGTTCTATACAGATTCTAGATATCAGACTTTTATCGGATGTGTAGCATGGGAATATTTTCTCCCATTCTGTAGGTTGTCTATTTGCTTTCATGATAGTTTCCTTGGCTGTGCGGAAACTTTTTAATATGATTAGGTCCCGTTTATTCATTTTTGTTGTTGCTGTGATTGCCTTTGGGGTCTTCTTCATAAATACTTTCCCTAGGCAAAGACATTCTATATAAAAGACATCTGCACTAGAATGTTTATAGCAGCACAATTCACAATTGCAAAGATGTGGAAACAACCCAAGTGCCCATCAATACATGAGTGGATTATTAAAATGTGGCATATGTATACCATGGAGTTCTACTCAGCCACAAAAAACAATGGTGATCTATCACCTCTAGTATTATCCTGGATAGAGCTGGAACCCATTCTACTAAGTGAAGTATCACAAGAATGGAAAAAACAAGCACCACATGTACTCACCATCAAATCAGTATTAACTGACTTAACTGACCAACACTTAAGTGCACATACAGTAATAACATTCATGGAGTGTTGGGCAGGTGGGAGCGGGGAGGAGGAGATGAGCATATACACACCTAACGGGTGCAGTGCGCATCATCTGGGGGATGGACATGCTTGGAGCTCTGACTCAGGTGGGGCAAAGGGAATATATGTAACCTAAATGTTTGTAGCTCCTCAATATGCTGAAATAATAAAAAAAAAATTTTTAAAAATAGTATTTTGCTCAAAACACTACATATAAATTATCTCATTTCATTTTTTTACCAGTATCTGTGATAGATTTTTTTTAAATCAATTTTGCATTTGAGATAAAGAACGCTTAAAACACCTTAGTGATTTGAACAAGGTCACATGGCAAGTGGAAGCCGAAATTGGGATTAAAATCCAGGTGTGCCCAGTTTTCCTGAACCAAAGTCTATGTCCTTCTATGTTTTGTTATTTTTTCTAATATGCCTACACAGATACTTCATAATATAAAAAGTTATTTTCATTTACATTTCTTTAAGCAACAATTATAAAACAAAATGACTTAAGCTGTAATTAATTATAAGTTTCACTAATGAACACAATTTGTAGTAGTTGTATGCATTAGGTTTGTTAATTTAGAGCACATGAAGATATTTTAGGAAGCAGAAAAATCACAATTACAATGAGAAGTTTGCAGCAAAAATGACAATCCCCTTTGTTTCTTTCAGTTTGTTTTTTACTCTGTCACTTCTGGCCCGTGAGTGTTGAATGAGAAAACAAATAAACCCCTCCTACAGAATCTCATATTGCCTACAGAGAGTATCATTATGCCAACATGGCTTTCATGTTATCTTTCACTATATCTATTGCATACCAAAACTACCAACATATTTGATGCATTGTATTTCATTAAATGACAACCATTTTCCTCTTCTTTTATTAGCTAAAGTTTGATAAGTTCAAAGTCAAGTTCAAACTCTACCTTATACATGAAAACTTTCTCAATCTCACCAAGCAGATTAAACTATTCTTTTTTTGAGCTTCATGTTGCATGTACTTCATAACTCAATTTTTCAGGATTTCTTTTATTCTTTCAGCCATTCCTCCACCCCAAGATAAAAGATCATTAACTCTTTAAGATCAGAAAATGAGAGTTTTTATGGTTTGAATCCATACCCTTCAGCATGTAATAGTAACTGTATAAAGTATCTTGACTGAAACACAAAATGTTTAATCTCACTTTTGTTGTAATGAAAGACAAAAAGTGGTTTTATTCATTTCACAAAATCCCTACAAGGTAATTAAGATAGATGTGATTAATCTAGTGTGTATAGAGAAAGGAATTAAGTCTAGTGGACTGCAAGGATGAAGTGGGACAAACGCAGAGGTTCTTAACACACTCACAAAAAGTCAAACAGCAGGGTGAGTGGGAGATCTGGAGGCCACTGTTCCATAGGCAGGTCAACCTTTTCAACACTGTCCAATTGATATCAGAAAATGTGTTCATTAGGAACCTCTGGACTGCAGAGAGGAAGTAAGGAAGAGCCTCATCTTGACAGAAAATGGAGCTGTTGGATACTTTCTATAGCTGCAGGAAAAACCATTCCATAAGCAAGTTCAAAAAATGATACCTGTGCTGGTATCTTTTACAACAAGGAACTGATGAAGTCCTGCGTGATTCATATGACACAAAAGACATTTACTTTTAGCAAATCCTTTACAAGTTCAGTTGTGAAATGTTGATTTTCAGTGTGTCGTATATGAAGATAATAATAATTTTTCTCCACAAAGGTGATAATTAATGATTCATTTTCCTACTTAAATAAAACTGGGCCTCGTCACTGATAGTCATGTCCACTTCCCTGGGACTTTGACATATGTAGAAAACTTGCATGGTTTTTCTTTAACTGTCTCCATCAGGCTTGAAACAGGTAGAAGGTGTAAGGTTTTATTCTCCATTTATGAGAAATGCATGAACAGTAGGCTGAAGAATGCCTTGCTTAATTTTTGTTCCTGGGACTTCTTTAAGGAGGGACACAAATTTTCCCTACTGCTTCCTTTGCAAATGTGATTGTTTATTGCTCTGTCTTTTAATATATACCCTTTCTGTGTCATCCCGTTGTACAGTGGTAAATGTCTTGACAACCTGGTAGGTGTCATTGTCTGGTACACTGAATTATACCTGCACTGCAGTCACACAACCAAGTTTAGAAAATTTCAGCATACAAAATTAAGCGCTATAAGGGTAACTACAAATTGATGCATATTACATGTTTATATATAAATTTGATACTAATAAAGTTTTATAAGCATTAAAAAAAGAAATTAAGTATGTGTAGTTTAGTAATATTTCCAAGGCAAAAGGATTATGGTTAATTGTAACTTTTAATTTTGGATTTGTAGTTAAGCATAGTGTTATACTACACCTTGCCACTCATTTGAGCTCTCACATAGGGTAATACTTACTGGCATACTAAACATAGCACTGAATTATCAACTCATGATGTCATGATTTTAGTTTTGCATCCAGATATTATTATTCTAGAAACTTTTGTTTATACCTTGTCTTTTCCTGATTCAAGTGCACTTATCCTGATTGAATTTAATTTTGTCTGCTTTTAAAGAATTTAAGAAAACCATTTGAATTCTATTTCGCTTATGATGGTCCTATCTACTCTTCTACTTAGTGATACCTCATAAATAAATGTGCTCTTTCCATCAGGAACAGAATAATAAGAATTCTAAAAAGCACTACTAATAATATCAGGTGATAATTGCATCAAAGGAAACTGTTTTTCTCTTTATCTAGATTTAAGATAATTGCACTAGAAAATCTTTGAAAATCCTCATCAGTATGGGCAATATTCTGTGTTTAGAACCTCTGGGCGTTTAGTGACTTATGTTAGAGGAACTGATCCTTAAAGTCCAATTTCTAAGGTGGAAATTGTCAGAGCATACAACATATTTCCACATTTGGCATGACTGCCTTCTTAGCATTCTTGGGTGAAGAAACATAAATAGAGTATAGATATAAAATTAACTATGAATTTATTGCTGTAAGTTCTCACTTTAGAATATATACAAGAGGTAAGCAAGTATTTCCCAAGTTAGTTCATGACTTGTATGTGTATTATTTTTTTCATGCCTGGGGACCCTAATCTGATAATAAATGTTTTACCTAAAATTTTATTTTAATTTGAGACCTCCAGAATGATTTAATAACAAAAAGAAACAAATGCTTCCTGCTTAATCTCTACATTTATCATTTTGTTCATGCTTCCCCTCCCCTCCTTTTTTGGTTATAGCCCAGATGAAAAGCCTCAAATATGTGATAATATATCTAAATTTCTTTCTATAATACTTTCAACAAAAAGGCTTTTTCTCTAGTTTCAACAAGTGGGAGCCACAGCAGCCAGGGAATTCTGGGACTGGGGCTGGACTGGAATAAGGTAGCTACAGGAAATAACTATAAATTGTCAGAATCTGTAAAGATTGTTTTAATATAAAAATGCTCAATGCATGAACATGAGAATGTGCTGATACTGAGTTAGAGCTATATCTTCTATACAGAAAAAACAAACATATTTATTGATGAGTCATAACAAAATAATTCCTTAGCATTGATACTCAGTTCCTAATTCATTCATTCATTCATTCAGTGTACATTTATCAATTTTCTACTATATGAAAGGATAGAGAAACAATTGTAAATAAAGTATAATCAATGCCTTCATAGTATAGGTCAAATATTTAGACTCATTAAGCCTATATAAATAGTATTTTGATGTATGACTACAATTTATTTTAAAATATATTCATTTATTTCACCCTAGTATCAATACATGGATTTGATGTTCTTCTTCCAACAATGCCTAGCTTGGACATTTTTCACCCTGAGATCCAGAAATTGTTTTTTTGTTCTGTTTTGTGTTTGAGACGGAGTCTGGCTCTCTCACCCTGGCTAGAGTGCCACGGTGTCAGCCTAGCTCACAGCAACCCAAACCTGCTGGGCTCAAGCGATCCTCCTGCCTCAGCCTCCCGAGTAGCTGGGAGTACAGGCATGAACCATCACACCCAGCTAATTTTTTCTATTTTTAGTAGAGACAGGGTCTCACTCTTGCTCAGGCTGGTCCCAAACTCCTGTCCTCAATAGATCGTCCTGCCTTGGCCCCCCAGAGTGCTAAAATTACGGGCATGAGCCACTGTGCCCAGCCAAGAAATTGTTTTTTAAGGCATGCATTAGATAATTGCAATTAGATGAGCCACAAGAACAACAGATACAAGTTTCTAAAGCTCAAGTCATTATCTTACCAAGAAAACTTGCTTCTTCTTTGGTATTCTAAGTCACACAAAATGACAGCACACACCACCTAGAGCTGAGATGTCACTATTGACTTTTTCCAGTTCCCACATGCCTAACAGAGAATCATTCACTAAGCAAGTTCTATGAATATAGAATCTAATATTATCAGAATAAAACAGACAAAATGCTAAGATTAGTTAGATAGAAAGATATGAAGACATAGAAATATAGAGATAATAAACAGCAGATGTAAGAAACAAGTAAATCATGTAGTATTCTAGAATGAAATAAATGTTATAGAAAAATTAAAAAATGAAATGGAATAGTCAAATTCGTTTATGCAGTGGCAGAATTATACATATTAGAAAAATTCCCATCTCTATTATGTGCTTATTTTACTTATGTGCTTTTTGACTTTTTCAGTCAAAGAACGTATTGATTTTTAGCTTATCAAAATGCTTCAACTTATGTATTCTTAATCTTTTAGTTCAAGATAAAAAAATGGGGAAGAAAAATAGATTTACATACTATTTTTAAATGTCCTACTTTACCATGTTGAGGCTTCATACACATAGTGTTTCAGGTTTCTTGCCAGAGAGATGTGTTTGAAACTGACTCAAAGCCACAGCCTTTATTTATGTTTCCTTTCAGTATAATTGGTTCGAACAATATATCTTTATCTTCTATCCTTGCTTGTTAGGTATTGGTTCCTAAGAAGAAAATAGTCTTTCTTACTAAGAGAGCAAAGTGGTGTTTGTTATACAGGCTTTTTCAACTGAAAGATCTCCTCTTTACTGTTTTTGTTGAAAAACCCCTCCAATAGAAAATCCATTTATTCCTTCCTAAACAGAAGCTGCTTGGTATTTTTGAATGAACAACCTGAAAAAAGTATGTGGTATTTATTTTCTCCTTAAATAATATATTTCTAGTGAGTGTGTTATATTTACAGCTTAATCTGCTTTACTAAGCAACTGCTCCAATAAATTGATCTAAAGAAAAACTGTTCTAGAGGTTTTGAATAAACTCTCTCAATATTTCTATCTGTGAATGAGTAGATGAATAAATGAGCTGCTGTGAAATACGCTGGCAAAGAAAGATATCTTAAGTTTTTACGTCTTATGCTAGGCAAGTATGGGAATGGAATATTGTTTTAATGGGCAAGAAGATATAAGTGCTTCGATTTATTCAACTAAAATAGCACTATCTTTGTAATGCAATCTTTACATCAATGGGGAAAATTATCATTGCTCACTCACTCTGTCTAATACCCACATATCACAAAATATGATGGAAGTTGATGAGCTTTATGTAAGTGTGTGTATACATAAAAGTAAACACAATAGCATCCTAACTCACATAGAATAATTCTTTGCCATGAATTATTTTATTTTAATACAATTCAGTAGACTTAGACATTTACAGATTCCAGACTGAGTAACAGAGGGAAAGAAAGTGGGATGGAAGGGAATATTTATCAAGTGCCTATTTTAAGCTAGTCACCAAGATAAGGACTTCTACAGCTTGCATACACTTGGTAACAACACTGATGGGTGTTAGCCACACTCTCCATCTTTTTTTGCACTTTGGATACTTTTTGTCCCAGTAAACAACTCATAAAAGTCATCACTGTAAACATGCCCTCACAAATAAATATATTCTTGCAACAAGTATCCATCTTAAACTTACATGAGCACTGCCAACATTTTTATAGATCTCCATAGAGATGCACCAACTTATTTGAGAACAAAGCTTCTGTAGATATTAGTAAATAAAGATAAAAGTAGTCACTCTGAGAAATGAAAAGTACAGATCAAGTTTGTCCCATATAAAATATGCCCTTTTTTACATGCTCATTTTCACACCCCTAATTTAAACATGAATTGCTTTTCTGGATACTATGTTAACTTCCAGGTAAAAGCCTATAAAGTGAAATTAAAATTTCTTATCTCAGTGTGAGTAGTTCTTCATGACTTTTCCTTTGCTTAAATGTGCTACCACTTTCTTGGTAGTTCCTTCCATGTCACCAACGTTTATGTATTATTAAAACACTTCTATATTTTTTTTGGATTATCCTTCTCTCTCACATTCTCCAATTTTTGTGATGCTGTATTTAACTTCCAATAATCCTGTAGACTCCAATGCTTTATGAACTTTCCTTGACTGCTTGAAGTAGAATTCACTGTCTCTTTCTCTACACATCCTTTACTAAGTCACAGTGCTTTTTACTTGGTATTATCATCGTGTTATGTGCCTTGCATCTTATACCTCAACTGATTTGCATGTTTTGGATCAGATCACATCTGTAAAACAGGACTACTGATATTTGTAATTAGATAGCTTCCAAGAAAATAATTCCTCTTTGGGTAATGAGATGAAATAAAGCAAAAATTCTTTGTTGTCAGAAAAGAATAGTGACTTTCTGCATCTGTTTATTTCTCTGTGTCTCATATATACGCTCCATCCTTCTTTCCAGATGCTAATCTCTGTAGATTGCATCTGTCAGTCTTAGTTTCCAGCTGACTTCAAGTCAAGTTTGATAAAAGGGAGGCGGCAGAAGGAGATTAAGGGAAAGGTGAATATTGAGAAAGATTGGAGTATTTTGTCCCTGCTTTGCTTTTCTTGTCCCTTTTGGGTGGTATTAACTTTCACTATTTTGAGTCTTTGTGATGAATTTTCTTTCCTTCCAGGACACCAGTTTTTAATCATTCAAATGTATGGCATGGTTTAGTGATTGTTAGAAAAGTGTCTGAGAAAATTGAGAGGACAATAAAGCAACATGTGAAGAGTATTTCACCAAAGCAGTGTAAAACACTGGGGACACACACAGCACTCCTTTGGTAGTTTTCTAATGGAATGTAACACAAAGGAGATGCAATACTTGCTACCTTGAAACTACAAACCGCACACTTGAATCTTGCTTGCCTGAGTCATGGTTAGAATGGGAGCTATGGGACACACAGGAATTGGAATTCTGATTATGCCTGAAGAGATATGGTGCTACATCAAAATTGCTAAGAGGTTGTGGAATATTTGAAATCAAACTTGAAGCCCTACAAAAGTTCTTCATGTAAACATTGAAATGATTTTTCTTTTGTTGTAAATAATTGTACTTTACAAGTACCACAGAGTTTGAAATTCAAAATAATACTTAAAAAATTATATTTTACAAACAGACTTATGCCAGTAAGCATTATTTATGTTAACAAATTATTATGAGCCAGAATAAAATAATGCAAGCATATATTTAGATGTATTCCTTATTGTTAAACTGTGGTTACAACAAAAATTTGATGAAGCAATAAACATTATATAGGAAAACAAAACTATCTTACATTCCCTTCTATAATACACTTCTTAAATACATATTTCAAGCATTCCTGAAATGAATCACTACCACCAAAGAATGCATAAGTTTTATTACCTAAAATAATAATACTCATTTTTGAAGAAATGTAATGGCATTTAACAGTTTAAATTAATCTACAAAATTTAAGATGGAGATCAGTGAGATCATCCAGATATTTAAAGATTTTCTTTTCCATATAATGAACTTATTAAAACAACATCAAAACCATTGATTTTGGCAATCTCATTGTTATTGTTTCCAATGTAAGTGGTCTGCTGATCTAAAATCCTCTTTTGTTTTTGTTAATTAATATTATTTTTGTTAAAGAGATGTCAGAATTTTTGAAATAGTTTTCTGCTCTTTTATATTATCATAGGGATAGTTTTTATTTCAAGTTACAGTTTTCTTTAATTCTAATTTGTTACACTAAAAGTCATTAGGTAGGTTTGTCAAGTACTCATAGCCATGTAACTAATGCACTCGATAGCTATCGTTCACACTCTAAAATGAGACTGTTAGCCTAGATTTGCTCAGACATCTTTAGCTCTAAAATTTTCTATGTTCCCTTTCCCTCTTTCTATCCCTCCTTCCCATTTTTTCCTATATTTATCTTATTGTTCCTCTTCTCTCTCTCTCTCTCTCTCTTTCTCTCTTTTTGGGTATCTTAAACCTAATTTTATATGTTATGCATATTATTTAAATACAGCCTGGAGTTTTAAACAATATTTTGTGTATTATGCCCATGTGTAAAAATTCAATTAAAGTAGTTCTTACTTTTTATTTTTATAAATCTAGGGAATACAAGTACACTTTTATTGCATGGGTATAGTGCATATTGGTGAAGTCTGGGCTTTTAGTGTAACCATCATCTGAACAGTGTATACTTTACACATCAGATAGTTTTTCATCCCTCATCTCTCTCCTTCTCTCCCACACTTTCACCATTCTGAGCCTCCAATGTCTTTTATTCCACTCTCTATATCTATGTCTACACAATATTTACCTCCCACTTATAAATGAGAACACGCGGTATTTGACTTTCTGATTCTGAGTTATATTACTTAATATATTGTCCTCCAGTTCCATCCGTGTTGCTGCAAAAGACATGATTTCATTCTTTTCTGTGGCTGAGTAGCATTCTGGTTTGTGTGTGTGTGTGCGCGCACAGGTATGTATCACATTTTCTTCATCCAATAATCTGTTCATGGACACTAAGGGTGATTTCATATCTTTGCTGTTGTGCACAGTGCTGCAATAAACATATGAGTGTTGGTATCTTTTTGATATAATGATTTATTTTCCATTGTGTAGACAGCCATTAGTGGGATTTCTGGATAGAAAGTAGTTCTATTTCAGATTTGAGCCCAGACCTCCCCTCTCTCCCCATGTGATCTCTTTGTTGTGGCAGAGGCCATTGCATTCCTTCCTGGAGCATTAACCCAGTGGCCAGAGAACTGGAAACAATAACAATAACAATGAGATTGCCAAAATCAATAGTTCTGATATTGTTTTAACAACACTTATCTGTGGAGTATAAAAAGTCAAATCCATAGGTGGTTACCAGGCATGGGGAGTGAGGAAAATGGGGAGATATTGGTCAAAGGATACAGACTTGAGTTATAAAATGAGTAAGTCCTGGAGACTTAATGTACAGCATAGTGACTACAGTTAATAATAATGTGTTGTACATTTGAAATTTGCTAAGAAAATAGATCTTAAGTATTCTTACCATACACACACGGTAGCTATTGGAAGCAATGGATATGTTAATTGACTTAATTGTAGTAATCATTTTACAATGTGAACATATACCAAATCAATGCATTGTATACACTGAATATATACACTTTTTATTTGACAATTATACCTCAATTAAAAAAGTAAAAGAGACAGGTTATCATTGTAAAATATTTACAACTCTTTTCTTGACTCAAGTAACCTTTTAATCTTTTGACTAAAAGATAGTTCTATATGCTATTTTTAGATTAATTTCTAGCACATAATTTATGTTATGTCCTTTTAATTTTTTTGAAAAAATCTATAGCAAAATTAATTTTATAGAAGATGTAAAGAACAGGTCTTATTATTTGAATTCATTTTCTCTATTCCTCTTATTACACTGCATTTCTATGGCCCTATGGCTCTGAAAGGCACAAAGGAAAGGAAAGTTAGCAAGATTTGGTAAACAAAGTAATAAAAAGATAAGAGCTTTTTAAACTTGTTGTATGTTTATTTTAAAATCTCTATAACGCGGCTCCTTAGTTTAAAGGAAAGATAATTTTGTTAAATTTTCATAAGGAATTTCCTCTATGTGAATTTAATATTGGTACAGTAAAGGACAAAATAAAATTAATATTTATTTAACAGCCAAAGAGAGTTGAACCTAGACAACATGAAAAGGAAGATCTCATTTATGATTATATTAATAGAATTCCTTGAAAAATTTAATTGAATCAAAATTCATATGGTTCAAATAGTAATCATCAATTACTTAGAATTCATATTTGTTACATCAAAGTAAATGTCATAGTTTGAACTTGAATCACCAGGTACACTTCCATTTTTCTATAATAACTCGACCATGCATTTCAGCTGTCTAAAATGAAAGTGAAAGCAATACATATTTTATATGTAATAAACCATCAGCTAAAACATTCCATAATCAAATGGACATTGAAATATTCAACATAACAGTCTGAAATGTTTGGTGAACTTATTTCTAAATTGAAAGGAAAACAGTAAGCTGCCTTTTTATTTTCTTATTTATGAGAAAAATTAACACCTCTACCTTTTGCTTTTTCTTAATTAAGTATACATTTTCTTCTGTTCAGATAAATTTTTTATCTATTCTCTCAGATGTCTCCTTTTTCCTTTCAAAAATAATCACAAAATGCCTATGACCTTTTATAGGAAAAACATAAAAAGCATAAATTGCAAAGGAAACAGTTTTATTTTTTCAAAAGACCGTAAAAATGTCACACAAGTTTTAGACTAGAAGATGATATTTATAACACCTCTTAAATATTAGTATGCAAATCAACAAAAGAAAGGGAAAATACTTATTGAAAAATAGACTAATGAAATGCATAACTATGTTACAAAAGCAAACAAAATAACTAAAATGACTTAATAAGAGATTCAATCAGATCAAAACTTGATATGATTTTAAGGACAAAAATATAATAGCATCTTACCTGACTTTTATTTTTAAATATGACAATACCAAATTTGTTAGGTGGAACGATAGAAAACATAGAGAGGTAGTGTATGTGACAGTAATCTATTTGGAAAAGACTTGAAATAAATGCCTAAGAAGAGAATCTGAATATTTTGTGACATGTCATATCTACCCTTAAGTATACAGTGCAGAGAAATTTTTGTATACGTACACCTGGAGACATACACAAAATTTATCCATAGCAGCATAGTGTTTAATGATAACATTAGGAATAAAGAATATACGATTTCTGGTAGTGGCGGGCTATTTACTTGGCTAAACCTTCAGCTGGGAAAAAAATCATGGTAAAGTGACTTAAAATATGAATAGACTCAGCAAAATGCTAAGCTAATATCTGAGGAAACAAGAACCATCATTGCTTCTGATAATATTCACTAAGTTTATTTTAAGGTGGACAAACAGTGACAGTGATGCTGAACTCTTTCAGGGCCATCCATTGGTTTTCAGGGCCCTAAGCATTTTTAGTTGTAGTTTTTTTTTGTTGTTGTTGTTGGTTTGTACTTTTGCAGGACCCTGTACATATAAATAGTATGGTTAAAATGTATTTAAAAATTTGTTATCCCATTAAGATATACTAACACTTCAATGAGTATTTAAAATAATGGGTAAAGAAGTGATATATATTAGAGTTTATTATTCAATCAGTCCATGTAAAGATTCTGTGTTGTATCTGGGCCCTGTATCTTTCTGTTTAGGTTCAGGTTATATCTATGTGTTATTTCTCATCAAATAAAGTAGTAGCAACCCCATTTTTATTAATATTTCTGATTTTAGCTTTTGTGTCTCCTCTTTTTTTTTCTTTCTTTTGTCTAGCCAAAGGTTTGTACATTTTGTTGATTTTTTCAAAGTACCAACTTTTGTTTGTGTTGATTATTTCTATTACTTTTCTATTTTCTATGCTATTTATTCCGGTTGTAGACCTTTTTGCTCACTTTCTTCTGCTAGATTTGAGTTCAGTTTGGTGTTCTTTTTTTAGTTCCTTGTATGTAAAGTTAGGCTATTTATTTGAGATTTTTATTCTTTTTTAATGTAGGCATTTACAGCTATAAATATTCTCCTGAGCACTACTTTTGTTGGATTCTATAAATTTTGGTATATTGTATTTTTGTTTTTATTCCTCTCTAAGTACTTTATAATTGCTCTTGTGATTTACTCTTTGAAACATTGATTACTTAAGATTATGTTGTTTAATTTTCACATATTTACAAATATTACAGTTTTTCTTCTATTATTCATTTTTAGCTTTATTCCATAGTGGTCAGAAAAATACTTTGTAATGATTTCTGTCTTTTTAAATCAGGACTTCCTTTTTTTGTGTAACATATGGTATATTTTATAGAACATTTCATGTATACTCCAGAATGATATATAATGTTGTTGCTTAAAATATTTTATATAATATATGTATATTTTCTCCAGCTGGTTTAAAGTGTTCTTCAAGTCCTCTATTTGCTTATTGATTTTTTGTGTAGATGTTCTGTTTTGAAAGTAGGGTATTAAAGTCACGAAATATGAGTATAGAACTGTTTATTTTTCTACTCAATGTTATCAATTTTCTGTTGTATCTCTTGGGACTTTGTAGCTTGATGTCAATATGCTTAAAATTATTATACATTTTTGATAAATTGACTCATCAACAGACCTTTCTGTCTCTTCTAACATTTTCCTGACTTAATATCCATTTTTTGTGATATTAGTCTACCTACTGCAGTCCTCTTTTGTTTACTAAACACATGGAATATCTTTTTTTACTATTATTATCCATATTTGAAAAAATCGATACATAACATTTTACATATTTATGACATGCATGTAATATTTTATCAGGGTGTTTAAGGTTTCCACTACTTTAAGTATCAATTCTGTGTGTTGGTGGAAACAGTTCAAGTCCTCTCTTCTAGGTCTTTTCAAATATATAATATATTGTTGCTAACTAAAGTCTCTCTACTCTGCTATTGAACAATAGAACATATACCTTTCATCTAGCTTTATGTTTGTACTCATTAACCTACCTCTGTTTATTTCCCCCTCCCACTCACATACCTTCCAGCCTCTTGTATTTATCATTCTACTTTACTTTTATGGGATCAACTATTTTAGATCCCATTCTCATAAGTGAGAATATGTGATATACGTCTTCTTTTCATGGCTTATTTCACATAATATAATGACTTCCAAATACATCCATGTTTCTTCAAATGGTATGATTTCGTTCTTTTTATGGATGAATAGGATTCCATTGTGTACATATACTACATTTTCTTTATTCATTCTTTGTTGAAAACTTAGGCTGATTTCATATCTTTGCTAGTATGAATAGGGCCACAAAAACACATGAGCATAGGTATGTTAATATACTGTTCTTTTTCCCTTTGAATAAATACCCATTAGTGGTATTGCTGGATTGTACAGTAGTTCAAATTTTGGTTTTCTGAGAAATCTCCATAATGTTTTCCATAGTGGCTGTGCTAATTTATTTTTCCATTTATTGACTTTCAACTTGGTTTTGTTATTGGATCTAAAGTGAAACTCACATAGATAGTATAGAGCTGGATTTTTTCAAAAAATCCATTCTACTAGTCTCTGTCTCTTAATTGATAAGTTTAACCATTTACATTTAAAATGATTACTTATAAGGAATAACTTATTGCTATGGGCTGAATATGTCCCCAAAAAGTCATATGTCAAAACATAATGGCCAATGTGATAGTATTAAGAGGTAGGGCCTTTAGAAGATAATTAATTCACAAAGGCAGAGTTCTTATGGATAATATTAGAGTTTTTATAAAAAAGCTTAAGGGAGCAGGCTACTTTCTTCTGCTCTTCTGCCATGTGAGGACACAGCATTCATTTTCTTTTCCCCTTCCATTCCTTCCACCATATGAGGATACCCCTTTTTGCCCTTCTGTTATTTACACCATGTGAGGACACCTAGACAGTCCTATTTATGAGGGATGATTCACCAGACACTGAATCTGCCAACATTTTATCTTGGACTTTTCATCCTCTACAACTGTGAGAAAATAAATTTCTGATCTTTATAAATCATCCAGTCTCAGGCATTTATTTTCTATGGTGGCACAAACAAAGACACTTTGGACATTTTGCCATTTGTTTTCTACGTGGCTTATATTAGATATATTTTTTCCCTAAGTTCTTCTAATATTGTCTTCTCGTGTTTGGTTGACTTTTTCTAGCATAATGTTTTTATTTCCTTCTTATTTTCTTTTAATAGAGTTTTAAGTATCCTACATTTATAACAGACAAGTTGGAAGTTAGATTGAATAATATGTTAAAACTCTGATCCTATGCAATTTGATCACCACTTTTAGGTGGTTAATGTATAAATTATATTATATATTTATATATCATGTGCCCATTAACATATATTTAAAGCTTTTGTTTTTAAACCATATAGGAAACAAAAAGAAGTTACATCAAAAAATACTTTAATACTTACTTTTATACTTATCCATGAAGTTAGTTTTGCTGAGTTCTTTATTTTTTTCATACAGCTTTGAGGTGCTATTCCGTGACTTTTAATTTCAGCCTGACAGATTCCCATTAATATTTCTCATACGTAATAGCTGTGAGTGACAAAGTCCTCCAGCTTTTGATTATCTGAGGGTATCTTCATGTTTTAGGTATAACTTTATCAGATATTGACTTCTTACTTGACTTTTTTTTTTCTTTCAGAACTTTAAATATGTCATCCTAATGTCTTGCCTTTATGGTTCCTGGTAAGAAATCCTTTTAAGAATTCATATTGTGTGATGACTCATTTGTCTCTTGCTGCTTTCAAAATTCTTTCTTTGACTGTGGCTTTCAACATTTTGGTTATAATGTGGCTTGGTGTAGATCTCTTTTTGTTTATTCTATTTGATGTTTGTCTACTTTTTTGGATGTGCAGATTAATACCTTTTACCAAATTTGGAAAGATTTACCTATTATCTCTTAAAATATTCTTTCTGTCCCTTTTACTCTTTCTGTGATTCCCATAAGGTATATTTTGGTATACTATATGGCATCCCATAGATCCCTTAGGCTCTGCTAATTTTTATTCATTCTTTTATTTTTTCTCTCCTCATATGGGATAATTTCAAATTCCCTGTCTTCATGTTCACATATTCCTCTCTCTTCCTGCTCAAATTTGCTGTGCAACCTCTCTAATTAATGTCTGATTTCATTTATTGTACATTTAAGTTTCGAAATTTTTTTTGATTTTTAAAAAATAATTTGTATCTCTTTATTGATATAACTTTACCTTTTTGTACATTGTTTTATTAGTTTCCTTTTATTATTTTTCTTTGGTTTCTTTTATCTCCTTGAGTATACTTAATATATTTAAAGTCCTTGTCTAGTAAATCCAGTTTCTAGCCTTCTCTGGGGATGGTTCCATCATTTATTTTTTTCCTTTCCAATGGGTCATTCTTTTCTATTTTTTTTCATGATTTGTAACTGTTATTATTATTGAAAATTGAAATTTTGAATATTATAATGGGGTAACTCTGGAAATTAGATTCTCCATCGTTTATGAGTTGTCAATTATTTATTGTTGTAGTCATTTTGCTTTTTTAAAGTGAATTTTCCAAACTTTGGAAATATTGTAATCGTTGCTGCATGTGATCATTGAAGTCTTTATACTATTTTCTCAGTGATCAGCTGATCACTGATCACCTGACAGAGATTTCTTAAACACTTGGAAGAGATCAAACTACTTATCCATTCTAAACTACAATGGTGGGACCAGCATAAGATAGGCATTCTCATTCAAAAAGGAAGAAATACGCATGGAAAAGGGAATAACTGGTTCCAAGTAAGTCTAAAACCCAACAGCAGGAAAAATATCAAATCTCAAGCCTACAGAATAATCTTTCTTGGCTCAGTGCCCCACCTTTGGCACACTGAAGTTAGAGTTTGGGCTCCAAGGCCTTGGGGATCCCCACTCCCATGGCTTTGCTGGGTTCAGCCAATGCTACAGCTCTTACAGGTTGAAGGCTCTTGTCTGCAGCTCTTCCAGGCTGGTGTTGACACTGGTAGCTCTATGGATCAGGAGCCTTGATGGCAGCCTCACCCCTGCAGTGCCAGTAGATACTGCCCCACTGAGGCCTCTCTGTGGTGGCTGTGCCTGCACAGTTACATTGCCCTAGCAGGAGCTCTCTGCAGTGCTCCTCTCCTTCTACAGGTTTCTGCATGGGCCCCTAGGCTTTTTGTAACATCCTTTGAAATCTAGGGGGAGGAAGCCATACCCCCACAGCTCTTGCATTCTGTGAGCCTACAGACTTAACACCATGTGGAGGCCAGTATATTTGGCATTTGGACATTCCAAAGCTGTGGCCAAGTCACACTTGGACCTTCTTGAGCCGTACCTGGGGCAACTGGGGAGAATTGTGCACTGGAATGTGGAAAACAGAGTCCTGAGGTGGCTCTTGGCACTGAGCCTATATAGGGCACCCCAGGTCTGTCCCGTAAAACCAGTCTTCCATCCTAGAGCTCTAGGCCTGCAATGGGAGGCACAGCCTAAGAGAACTCTCAAATGACTTTGGGCTCATTCTCCCATTGTCTTAGTGAATAGCCTCCTGCTTTATTCTATCCATACTAATCTCTTTATCAAACAGTCTCTTGGTCACAACCTTGGTTTCCTCTCCTGAAAATGCTCTTTAATTCTGTATCTCAAGGCAAGGCTGAAAATTCTTTAAATCCCTAAATCATGGCTTCCCTTTAATTATAAATTCCATCTTTAAATTATTTCTCTCTTCTCTCATTTTACTATGCGCAGTTAAAATATGCCACACAGTACCACGAATGCTTTGCTGCTTAGATATTTCTTCTGACAGATATCCTTATTCATTGCTCTTAAATTCTGCCTTCAACAAAGCCCTCAGGCAAGGACACAATTCAGCCAAATTCTTTGCCACTTTATAACAAAGATGACCTTTCCTTCAGTTTCTAATACCTTGTTCCTCATTTCCATCTGAGACTTCATTAGTATTGCCTTTATTGTCCATATTTCTACCTACCATGTTGATCACAACCTTTTAAATCATCCCTAAGAAGTTTCAGATTTTCCCTACAGATATTCTCTTCTGAGCCCTCTTTGGGATTGCCTTTAATGCTCTGTTTATGTCAATGTAGGGTTTTTCTAGTCTGCTAATCCGAATTGTTCTAGTCTCTATCCATTACCCAGTTCCAAACCTGCTTCCACAATTTCAGGTATTTTTTATATAGCAATACCCCTATTCTCTAGTTCCAATTTTCTGTCTTAGATTTTGTGTGTGTGTGTGTCTGTGTGTGTGTGTGTGTGTGTGTGTGTGTGTGTGTGTATGCATGGGCTGCTATGACAGAATACCTAAGACTGGATAATTTACAGCAAACAGAAATTTATTGGCTCATATTTTGGCGGCTGAGAAGTCCAAGATTGAAGGGTTAGATTCTGGTGAGGCTTTCTGTGCCATCATCCCAGGGCAGAAATCAGAAGGGCAACAGAGTGTGAGAGACAGCAAGAGATTAAAATTACAGGCTCAAGTCCTTTTACAAAGGACAATATGATCCACTCATGAAGGCAGAGCCCTTGTAACCTAAACACTTTTCATTAGGCCTCACCTCCCAACACTGTTGCATTAGGGACATTAGGGATTAAGTTTTCAGCTCATGCTTTTAGGGGGATATATTAACACTATAGCAGGTATCAACATACTAATTTGGGGGTAGATAAAAATTCAGACCATAGCACCCTATGGCATATCTTATAACATTTTTCCTCCTTTTTCCTCTTGGAATCAAAACAGATATTTTCTATTTTATGTGACCCAGTTAACTCATTCTATTATGATGTTTTAAAATGTGCTTTGATGTGCTACTTTGTTCTTAATGCTATTATAATTTTGGAATTATTATATTATTGTATGTTATGGGGTTTCCCCTCTAAAATTTATGTTGAAATTTGATTCCTAATGTTGTAGGTGGACTCTAATGAGAGATGTTTGGGTAATGGGGATGGATCCCTCATGAATAGATTAATGCCCTCCCACTGGGTTGAGTTCTTACCCTATTAGTTCCCACAAGCCCTGGTTGCTAAAAAGAGCCTAACACCTCATCCCTCTTTATTCCTTCCTTTCTCATCATGTAATCTCTGCACATGCCAGCTCTCCTTCTCCTTCTGCCATGAATGGAGGCAACCTGAGTCAACTTCCCAGAAGCAGATGCTGCCATCATGCTTCTTGTACAGCCTGAAAAGCCAAGAGTCAAATAAACCTGTTTTGTTTATAAATTGGCCAGCCTCAGGTATTCCTTTATAACAATACAAATTGGGCTAAGACATTGTATTTTCTCTGAAAATAATTTAATAATTTTATAGATTCAGTTATCTGCCAATATTATTCATCTATTCATCTATTTTGTGGTATACCTTAATGAGAATTATTTCGGGATTTATGCTGAATCTTTCAAAAATCTATATCATCTGTTTATCATTTTTTTTCCTTTCTTTTGATTTTCCATCATTTGTCCATGTTTCTTCTTGGCATGCCTCATATGTTTGAATAAATGTCAGTTATTAAATATAAATAATTATAGAAATAATTTGAAGCTTTGGATAAATACCTACCTCTGCCATAAAGGAGTTACTTAACTGTGTGGTTGACAGAGTTTTGGCAGATCACTTTTGCCCATCCTGTGATTGATTTAGTTAAAGTTGGAATTTTACTCTCCCAGTAGGTACGTCTACTCATTGTTTACTCTTACACTCAAGATACCACCTAGAATTATGAGTCATTGACCAACTCCATTTGGTCAATTAAAGCTAAATTCTTCTTCCATCTTCCAAATTAAAAATTATAATTGGATATATATTTGGAAAACTTAATCTTTACCTCTATGTAATGTCATAAAAAAATCAGTTCTATGTGGGTTGGTGATCTAAACTGGATAAAAAACAACTAAAACTACTAGAGAAAAAAGGTATGTCATTTTCAACACCTAGAAATGCATAGTAATTTTTTCTGAGAAAAACAGATATAATAAAAATAAAGGAAAATTTGTAAATTAACTATTTTAAAATAAAAAAAATCTAAACAGATGCAATTAAAGTGACAAAAAAGCAAGTGACAGAGAATATAATTAAGATATAATGATACAGCATTCGTACCATTATATATGAAAAACATAGAACTCAAATTGTGTACCTACATACACACGCACACAATCACACACATATTACAGACAACTCAGTAGAAAAATAGGCAAAGAACTTCAAGAGTTTTGCAAAAAGATTTTCCTCAAAATGAAACAACACAAAAATAATAATATATGCACACTAAAGTGGCTAAAATGAATAAAAACAAAGATCTTTGAACAATTGAACAGTGTATCTGTCTATAAATAATGGGTCATGATAAAACAGTTTCAGAATAATGTTTAAATATTACATTTCTTAGATATTAACACTTTTCATAAATATTTCTCAATAAATTTCTCTTTTTTATACTTAGGTATAGTTATTACACCCTTTATGAATACTTGTAGTAAGTACTCAGTAAATACTCTTTTCTAGTTTATATCTTTTTCAGTACATTAATATGCCCTATCTTATCTGTTGTCAAACTATTTGGCCATATTAAACCATTAAAATCAAGTTTCATACACAGAAAAGATTATCCAGCAATAGGAGAGAATTGTCAATTGGGGGCCAGATGAATGAAAGAAAAAAAACCTGTCGGTTTTACTTTTATTATATTTGATATTTAAACATACATATAAATATACCCAGGGCTTTCATTAATTGAATTTAGAGGACACAAGAAAGACAACGGCTTGTAAACAATTTACAAGAAACTGATATATTAAACAAAATGCTAATATATTCATTTGCATTTTAAAATACAATTGTCATGAGGAGCAATAAGACCAGGAGAGACAAGGACATTCTTTCCCCAGGACAGTTTACATGAACATCCATATCATAAACCAAGATTAATTGATCAGAGCACAGTAAGGAACTGTTGTGTGATTCATTTCGTTATTGAAAATAAGTACCTATCTCTGTAATAGGAATATGAATTTTCACAGTTCTTTATAGCACCTTGAAGTAGCTTTAGATTCTCTTGGATATTCAAAATTTACATTTGTATTAACAATATGAATGCACAATACTGACTGTATCCTCTCATGAAAGTGAACAGCAGGACAAAATCTCAGGCCTGGCCATTTGATTTTCAATGCATGCTGGCTCTCAACAAACACCCATAAATTCACAATTATTTCCCAATTACTCTATTTGCACAGGTTGATAGGTCAGCATGTAGCCAATATCCAAAATTGTCATATATGGTAAGAGCTTATGTAAGTTACGTAAGATGGGAGGGTGGGAGCTCTTTGAATTACCTCACTGGATGGCCACTCTGATCATAGGATCTCTTTTGCATCTGTTTGATCTCCTAGGGACATGGAGATCACAGAATATACCAGAAAAAGTTATGCCACCGTGACCCCACACTATGAACAACATCAAATATGTCTAAGAAATTTTGCCTTTCACCTGGATTTGTGGTTTCTTTCTATGAAACAAATTTATACTTGTGTCAGCCATGAAAGGGTATCACATTGCTTACCAATACAATGCAAACATTAAGGCAGTAATGGAAAATATGATAGAAATCTGCTTTTTTTAGTTAGATCATAGATTTGATGAAAGGTATTTAAGCCTCTCAATTATGTAAATAATTTTCAGTACTACATATATATTAATAAAATAGTTTTGCCTCTACATGAAAATAGAATTGAACAATTGAACACAATGAGAGTTTGCAAACAAAATGAAATAAAACGATAATCCCAATTAAAATTACCAAAAAAATTAGATACAGCTCTTCACCAAAAGAACTAAAGATTTTAAAAGCATATTTATTTGACAAAAATAAAATCATTATCCACACATTGACAATTTCAACATTAACTTGACATGTTCTATTTCTAGCAGTGTTGAATGTGCAAAATTTTATTTCTCCATCTTTTTTTCAGTGCTGAAGTCAATACACAAAAGCTGCTTATGGGAAAGGTTTGGCAGCTACAGCCTCCCAGATGTTAAGATATGTGTTCTGTGAGCCCTGGCAGCTGGGTCTATGTGTGCTCCCCAGTTATATTTCCTGTCTGACCTCATGATTGGCTCCACTGTTAGCCATGGTGACAGCTGTTCAGCTGTACTGAGGTTTGGTCTATTATTCATTATTTATTGCAAACTACAGCTCAGCACAGTTAAGTAGCACTATCTACTAGATGTAATTGTGCAAAACAAATTTCTTGCCTCAGAATCCCTGATCTAGAGAACATGATATTAAGGCACCAGAGGAGCCCACAGTCAGCAAAACCAGGAGAAGCATTGTTTTTTTTTTCATCCTGTGCTTTCTAGAGAGACCCTTTCCTTATCTCTTCTACACAGCATCAATATAAGGTATAAACTGAATGAATTCATTAAAAATAAGTTCATAATGAAAAGGCATATATTGTGGTATTTTAAAATAAAATTCAGGCACTCAAAATTACATTATGTTGTAAGAGTTTTAACAATAAGTGCTCTTGCAAGGAATAACAAACTGTAAGTTTAGGAGACCTACAGTGAGAGGACTGACTTAATCCAATGACTACATATATTTATACTTATAAATTTCTTTCTAAGCACTGTGCTGACAGCATACCACAAATTTTTTATGCTGTGATTTTATTATTGTTAGCACATTTTCTACTCTCCTTTGTGACTTTGTTTTCCTTGGGCAGGTATTATTTACAAGTGTCATTTAATTTAAAATCAAGTGTCTTATTATTATTGATTTCTAAATGAATTCTATTATGAATAGAGAACATATACTGCAAGATTTTAGACTTTTGAGATAATATGACTTATTTTGCGACACAGTATGTGGTCTGACTTAATGAGTATATCATATGAATTTGAAAATAAGCGTATTCTACAGTTCTTCAGTTTAGTATTTAAGATATCAGTTAAATGATACGACATCTCTTTGGTTCTCCTGGAGAGAATTGGAACCCATTGTATTAAGTGAAGTATCCAAAGAATGGAAAAACAAGCATCACATGTACTCACCAGATAATTGGTTTCCCTGATCATCACCTAAATGCACATCGGGGAAGGATACCAATTGGATATCAGACTGAGACGGGGGTGGGGGGGGGGTGGGGGGAGGGGATGGAGGTATGACTACATGGTGAGTGCCAGGCGCACTGTCTGGAGAATGGACACTCTTGAGGCTCTGACTCAGGGGGATGGGCGGGACATGGTCAATGTATATAACCTGAACTTATGTACCCCCATGATGAGCTGAAATTAAAAAAAAAAAAAAAAAATCAAAGACAGGCCCGGCGCAGTGGCTCATGCCTGAAATCCTAGCACTCTGGGAGGCCGAGGCGGGAGGATTGCTTGAGTTCAGGAGTTCGACACCAGCCTGAGCAAGGGTGAGACCCTGTCTCTACTAAAAATAGAAAGAAATTAGCCAAACAACTAAAAAAGAAATTTTTTTAAAAAAAGAATAAAAAGAAAAATCAAAGACAAAAAAAAAAAAGATCTTCCAGATAATTTATGTTTTTAATGATTAGGTTGTTATTTTAAAATTAGTTTCTAAAGGAGGGGTGTTAACATATCTAAATATAACTGGATGTGTCTCTTCCTTTTAATAGTACTCTTAGCTATGCCTTACGTATTTTGAAGCTCTGAATTTAGCTGCACACACATTTTGATGTTATGTCCTTCTTAGTAATTGGATTATCATCATTGCAAAATACCTTCTTTATTTTTGGTAATACTCATTTTCTTGGGTTCTATGTTGCTTGAATAAATATAATCACTTCATCTTTAATATGCATACTGTATGCATTGGCAGGTTTGTCTTGCTTTCAACCTCTGTATATCTTTATATTTAAAGTATATCTCTTATAAACAGCATATAATTGGCTCTGGGCATTTTATTCCATGTCTAAAAATCTCCAGTTTTTAATTGCAGATGTTAATTTATTTGTATGTAAAAATATGTTGTTATATTTTTTCTACTATTTTGTTAGTTGTTTTTATTCCACTCATCTGTTTTTTGATAATCTCATCTCTATCTCCTGCTTACTGTTGGCTCAATCCAACATATGTTTTGTCATTTGTCTGTTGATTCTTGAACCATATATTTTTCAATAAGCTTTATTGATAGTTCTAGTGATTAAAATTTACATCCTTAGATTTTTATATATTTAATATTGTATCACTTTATCTGTGCTATTATCATAATTATATATATGTGTTATGTGTGTATGTTTTATGCTTGGTATAAATACTGAAATATACTCTTTGAATTTTTGCATTAGTCTTGTAGATTTGAAAGAGACAAAACAATGAAGCAAAAAAGATCACACATACACATGCACACATATATATACATGATCATATATATATAATCTTTTTTTTTAATTGAGAGAACCTAACAAGACTAAATGTTTATTCTCTTAGTAACGGAGTTTCAAATTATGTGAAGCAAAACTGTTAGATTAGCATGAAGAAACAGAAATAGACAAACACAATTATAGCTGAAAAATTTCATCACCTTCTCTCTCAATGATCAGTTGTTTTTTATTTCTGCATATTATGGGGGTTCATATGTTTAGCTTATGTATGTTGCCCTTGCCCCCCACCCCCTGCCCCTGAATCAGAGCTTCAAGCATGAGGAAAATGCAAATAAAAACCACAATGAGATATCACTTATCTCCAGTGAGAATGGCCTTTATCAAAAAGTCCCAAAACAATAAATGTTGGCATGGATGTGGAGAGATAGGAACACTCATACACTGCTGGTGGGACTGCAAACTAGTACAACCTCTGTGGAAAGCAATATGGAGACACCTTAAACAGATACAAGTAGATCTACCATTTGATCCAGCAATCCCATTACTGGGCATCTACCCAAAAGAACAAAAGACATTCTATAAAAAAGACATCTGCACTCGAATGTTTATAGCAGCACAATTCACAATTGCAAAGATGTGGAAACAACCCAAGTGCCCATCAAAGCATGAGTGGATTAATTAAATGTGGTATATGATCTTTTATATATACCCACACATTTACTATTTCTGATGCTCTTTTTTCTTTCATGCTGACTAAAGTTTTCATTTGTGTCAATTGCCTTCAGCATGGAGATCTTCCTTTACTGTATCTTGCAGTGTTGGTTTGTTGTCGGCAAATTATCTCAATTTTAATTGATAAAAATGGCATTATTTTATCATAATTTTCTAAAAATATTTTAGGTTGACATAGAATTTTGTGTTGGCAATTCTTTTTATTCCTTTACTGAGTTCAAAAAATATTATTTTATTATCTTCTGACCTCCACTCTTTCTAATTAGAAATCCATCATCATTTGTACTGTTACCTTCTATGTGAAACATTATTTTATAAATTGACTTCTCTTAAAAAGGCTGTCTTTATGCTTTATCTTCAGCCATTTGGAAGCCTTACGAAGTTTTCTGTGTTCTCATTGTGATTTGTGTGTGCTTGAGTTTTTAAGTTTATGTTTTACAACAGATTTTGGAAATTTTGGGCCGTTATATCTTCAAATATGTTTCTGCCCTTTTCCATTTCCTCTACTTTTTGGGCTTTATTACATATGTCATAGACAACATATTCTCAGAAGTAAATAATTGTCCATTCATTCTTTCAATGCAATGAATTATAAATGGAAGTATAGTTTGTTTTATACCAGCACTCACTCAAGATAAATAGAAACTTTAGGATGGGCATGGTGGCTCAGGCCTGGTGTGGTGACTCACACCTGTAATCCCAGCACTGGGAGGCTGAGGAGGAAAGATCACTTGAGGCCAGGAGCTTGAGACCAGTATGGGCAACATAGTAAGAGCCATCTTTATAAAAAATAAATAAATAATAAATACCAGGGCATGGTGGTGCATGCCTTTAGTCCCAGCTATTTGGGAAGCTGACACAGGAGGATCCATTAAGCTCATGAATTTGAGGTTACAGTGAGTTATAACCATGCCTCTGCACTCTAGCCTGAGACAAAACAAGACCCTGCCTCAAAAAAAATATAGACAAAACATTTTAAAATGTGTATAAAGAACTTTGAACTTTGTTATCTAAGGAAGCAACAAGCAACAAGGGGTTTGGAGGATAAAATTAACAACAGAACAAGGGAAGTCTAGAAAATTAATCATAATTTTTGTTGTCTTTTTTTCCCCTTTGGATGTATGACAATTTGAAAACAACATGAGAGTTGCTGAGATAAAGAGCATACCTATCAGTGTTTTTATGAGGCTGGTAGAGATGGCAGACACTGGACTTCATTCTCTGCTAAGAAAGAAAGAACCTAACTAACACTCCAAATTTCCTTTTGGGTCTCATCGGGAGTAAGTTTTGTAAAAGGTATACCTGATATGCATCAGTCCTCATCATGATCTCAATCACCGACTATCTTCAGTTACACCATCACAACTATTTGCCTAAAGTAAAAAATTATTATTACTGGAGGCAATTTTATTGGAGATATCATATTTCCTCTTCATCTTTCCATACCCAGTGCCTAACATTTATGTAAAAATGACAAAGTCATCAAAAACAGGATAAAAAATAGACCTAGAATAGTCTGTTGGCCAAGACTTTGAAATAACTATAGTTAAGAATCTAAAGAAAATAATAAAGCAAAGAGAAAAATTATAATAAAATATTAAATAGTAACAAACCTTACTTATAAACTCATATGCCAACATTGTACAGAATTGGGAAGATATACGAGCATCCACTATAAAAAAGAAACTGTTCTTTTTCAGAAATATCACCTCCCAAATCCTATACAATTTTTCATTTTCACTAATTTTCCAATGAAAATTATGAGACATTCTAAAAAATCTATTCTAATCACCAGAACTGAAGAGAAACATTAGTTAATTAAAGTATAATGTATCTGCAGGGGATTGGTTTGTTGATAACTGACAAGGAGTTTAAATTACTATCAGTATGTTCAAGATAATAGAGAAGATAGACTACAAAGGAGAAAATCTGGAGAGGTTTGATAAAGATTTGGAATCCCTATAAAATATCAATTTTTAAAAGTGCAAAATACAGTTATTAAATGGGTTTAACAGAAGACTAAACATAGTAATCTGTGACTTGTGAGGATTAATATAGAAATAAAACTGATTTAAAGCTGGATGGCAAACATTTTCTGTCTTTCAGAGTGCCTCAATGTTTTTTAGGTTTTTTGTTTGTTTGTCTGATTGTTGGTTTATTGCTTTTATTCTTGGCTAAGATAAAAGCAGTGACATTTATGACATGCTTTTCAATGTCTGAAAGTTTTCTTGTAAAACCTAGTATTAGTTTCTTTATTGATGATTTGCAACTATTCTAATCGGTCTGGCAAGACTGACCACTGAGTAAGCAAGAGAGCTTTTTAAATGTGTTCTCTCAAATTCAAGATTCTTTCCACAAGTCTTGATGATTCAAGCTAGTCTCAAGACAGTGCAGCTTGTAAGACTGGGCTCAAGCAGGGGTTTATGCTGCAGTTACCCGTTGGATCTCCAATGCTTACCTGCCTTCTCTTTCTCTTGCTGCACTATATCATTCATTTTTAATGAAAGTCTCATGTCAGTGTAATCTTTGTCATCTGGTGAGTATCTTCAAATATATGAACTGGGAAACAATAAAAATAGTGACCTGAAAGATAAGTCAGTATGTTTATTTCAAACAAGGGAAGATGAAATATAAAGCAAAGTGTAAGATATATATTTATATATATATATAATATCTATATTACATATAGATATATATAAAACGTCATCTAAATGGAAATGATAAAGAATTGGGCAAAACAATCTATGAAGACAGAATAATAAAAGTTTTTTATTTAATAATAAAAGTTTTTAAATAAAAAACTTTATACCCTGAGCAATGTCTTCTTCAATAGAGAACAGACAGCTCAATATTTGAAAAGAAGCTTCCTGTGTGCTAATGATTTCTATTAGTTTTGTATGCTGCATAACAAATTATCTCTAAATTTTCAGGTTAAAACAATACTTATTCATTATTTCAATTTCTGTAGTTCAGAAGTCCAGACACAATATAATTACATTCTCTGCTTAAGGTCTCACAAGGTTGAAACCAAGGTGTTAGCCAAGCGGCGTTTTCATCTGGAATACATAGCCCTCTTCTGAGCTCATTATGTTGTTGGAATAATTTAGTTCTTTGTGATTATATAACTGAAGTGCCTGTTTTCTTGCTGGCTGTTGATGGAGGTTGCTCACAATGCCTAGAGGCCGCTCTCAAGTCCTACCTGTGTAGCCCTCCCACAATGTGGAAACTGACTTCTTCAAAGCCAGTGGGAGAATCATTCTCACATCAGTAATAATCTGATGTGAGATTTTAAGAACTTTCACCAAATTGATTCTGGGCCCACACAGGATAATATCTCTTACCATTATCTCAAAATAAACTGATTTGTGGCTTTATTTATGTATACAAAATTCCTTTACCTTTTTCATACAATATGGCCTATAATCAGGAGAAGAAGATTATACAGAGTATGCACAGTGTTGGGGACAGGAATCTTGGAGGGAGGCTATATTAGATTCCCATCTACCACATGATCCAAGTAGTGATTGAGTATCTGATTATAGAAATTAGGAATATTATGACTGGAACTACCCTTTACCACGGTCAAATCTGCTAATCAGGTGCAACAGCAATCAATCAAATAACTCAAGTGGCAATTTGATAACAGAGTCCAATAGGCCTATTGTAAACTAGTAAAGATCATGAACTGGTGGCATAGACACATATGCCTATTTTTGCATTGACCGTTTCCCTCAGCTCACCTCTACAACTTTATGGGTGGGGGGAAGGTTCCTCACAATTACCTCACTGAAAAGGAAAGATATTAGTCTTGGTTTACATATGAATCAACTTGATATTGTTGGAGTGAGATAAAAATAGACTGCAATAGTAATACCACACTAGTCAGAGGATGCAGTTCTGAAATACACCAATGTAGGACATTGACTCAGTAGGTAATAAGGCAAGATTACTTCACTCGATATGAACCCAAGAATATTGATCCAAGTGTACAGAATGCTGTACAGTAGCAAGTGGCTTGGCTGATTGATTAGAGTCCTGAAAAGAGCAAGATTAGAAAATCAGATATATTGAAGTCTGGGGCATAAGCATGTGGATGGACATATTGAAGTGGGCACAAGGTATGTGAAACTTTGTGTCTCACATCAGTGGGCCCCAGAAAGCACCTGCAGCAGAGGAGGAACTCAACAACCTGTTAGGAACATACCCAGTGGATGTCAACTGCTCTGTATCCTCAGCCACTCCAGGCTTGTTCACTGGCCTCATGAAGAGTGTAGCAATGATAATATTGAGGGATGTTAGCCACAAACCACAGAGTGCTTGTGCCTCTCTCCAACCTGTCATGAGCAGAGACCAATTCTGAGCCCTGTATATGGCAGGTATCCAAAGAAGACAAGCCAGTCACTCTCTGCTAAGTTGATTACATTCAAGCCCTTCCATACTGGAGGGTTGAGTCACTTATTCTTAGCAGAAATGATGCTTAATCTGGATATGAGTTTATTTACCTAACATTTTCCTTTCCAGTATTGCTATCTGAGAGTTTTACACTTGTCTAACATAATAAGAACCAATAATCTAATGACTAACCTCAAATATGGGACCCTGCATAGATCCCTTCAGAATAAATAATCTTTTTACAGAAAATTAGGTACAAAAGTGAGAGAAGAATTCCTTGGAGTATTACATGCTCTATTGCTGGAAGGAGCTGTCCTGATCGAATACTGGTATGGCCTATGAATTGCTCAGCTAAAGCATCAGCTCAGAGGCAGCATTCTGCATTGAATCAGTGCCCACTACATAGTGTCATGTCCCACAGAGCAAACGTGCATGATCTGAAAAGCAAAAGGGATAGAAGGAAGAAATAGCTTTTCTTACCAGTGTTATAGTTATAGAATTTATGCTTTATATTCCCACAGTTTTAGGCTCTGGTGATTTGGAAAGGCTAATTCCTCAGGGAGTGAGTATTTGCAAAAGGGAGCAGACTGTGGTGAAGCATTAAGTGTCTCATAGAATTGTATGTGAAGCAAAAAAAAAAAAGGGACTTACTTTATCAACGGCTGGAGTCAAATGGTAATCATTGGGAGCTAGGATTCATGATAAGCAATGTAGGTAGGGAGGAGTATGTTTGAAACATATATTACTCTTCCATTTGCATGTCAAGAGTGACGGGACCATTGAAGAGGCCACTGGAAGCAGGAGTGAAGGCTTTGTCACCCCATGTTGCAGGCGAATAAATTTAGATGAAGTGCAGCATGAGAGTAAGGGGAATCTACAATGGGTGGTGTGGGATGGAAATGGTAAAGATGAATCAATCCCACCTTAGGGATCAACTGCAGAAGTGGACACATATATTTATTCATAGTTTGGATAAAAATACCTTAAAAATTAATAGTAAACATCAGTGCAGATTCAAGTAGAATTTTTCCTTAACTGACAAAATTATTTTAAAAATCACAGGGAAATGAAAGATAGTCTTACCAACAGAAGGAATGTGAAAAAGTACAAAACAAACTAAAAATATGATATGGTGGCAATAAAAATAAATATATTAGGTATGAGCAAAAAAAAGGTTTATACTCTCCTATTAAAAGACTTTGAAATCATAATTTTATAATTCTAGATGTTTTTTATTAATTTAAAGATAATGAATCAGAAAAGTTTAAAATAAAGCCATATGTAAGCAATATTATTTAAGTCATAATATCCTAATTGGGAAAAAGGGTTGTTGAGTTTGATGAAAATAACAGGCTTTAATTGATATAATAATCTATTTTATAAGCATCTCAAGCCTTAAAAAAACAACTGTAAAGTATAGTGAACCATGCATTAACCAACATCTACGTTAAATTAACATTGATATGCAATCATATTTGCTTTAGGTCCTTTACTTTTCAAATGAACATTTACAGATCCAAAGGAACCTCTTTCCACCTTTGCTTTTCTATTTTGAAGGCAGAGTTGAGTTTTGGCCATTTTGTTAATTTTACATATGTGAACATATTCACTAATTATATCATATATTTTCTATGTCAATTTATTTTTTTCAGAATTTATGATATGATTTTCATCACTCTATATGTTCCCAAATTCCCTTAATTATATTTGTGAGATATGTCCACAAAGTTTATTCACTTTAATAGCCTTAAACTATTCCAGGTTTTGAATGAGTCAAATGGAAAATATTTAGTCCCATATTAATGTATATTTAGATTGTTGTCAGTCTGTACAATAAGAAACAAAGTTGCAAAGAATACTGTTCAAAGTGTCTCATATCTTTGCATAAGTTTCTTGTATATAAACTTAGAAATGGGATTGTGGGTTTCCATTTATTAGATATTATCAGTTTCTTTTCATAAAATGTCACATTTATTGTTTTATATCTGAAAAGAATATTTGAAAATTCTTATTGCTATTCTTCATTCCAAACATGTATTCCCTGACTTTTTAAATATAACATTCTAAGTACATGAAATATCACCTAATTTTCATGTTAATTAAATTTCATGAAGTAAGGTTGTGCATCTTTCAGAAATGTTTTCTTAGAAATTCAAATGCTCTGGATACTAATGACTTGGAGGGTTTTTTTATACTTCTTTACCATTCATGTTTTCTTCTCCTCTGAACTGTGTTTGGTGACCTTCATCAGTATTTCTTTTGTTTATAAAACGTTCATGTTGATTCATAGTGAATTCCTGCATGATTTGCAATTCATACTATGCTGATTATATTTTAAAAAAACATATTTTCCTTGTTAGTTAATTGTTTTTAAAATCTTCACATTGACTTATTTATTGTGGTGAAATACACCCCCCCCCACACACACAGAGCCATTTTAGCCTTTTAAAGTATGCCATTCAGTGCTAGGAATTATAGTCAAAATATTCTGTATCGGTCACAACTATCTACTTTAAAAATGTTTTCATTACCTAAAATACAAACTTTGTACCTGTTAAGCAATAACTCCACATTCCTCCCTTTGACAGTTTCTTATCTACATTCTGATTCTATGAATTTGGCATTTCTGGCTTTTTTTTTTTCATGTAAACAGAATCATAGTATTTGTCCTTTAGTGTATGGCTTATTTTGTTTAGCACAATGTTTTCAAGGTTCTAAATAGATAAATCATGCATGTATTTCTGTCTTTGCTATTTTGGCTATCTTTTCTACATTATAGATATACTTTTTAATTGTTGTATCATTCTAATAATCTGTTGGAGATTTTATCAGTGCTCAGCCCATTCTCATCAGGATTAAATTTTGCTTGCCAAAACTCTGAGATGTGAACTCCTGTGACATATTTTTATGAAGTAATTTTTCTGGTCACAGAACTCTTCCTTTTTAAAGTACAGGGGAAGCAAGAATTGCTGAAGTGGTATAGACAGTAGTAGCACTTACCTGTCACACAGCGACAGAAGGAAAGTTGGTAGATGATACCACAGCGTCCTTACCTCTATGGTAGGATAACTAGAAAGACCCTGTTCTACACTGGCCGCTAATTTCCCGGGAAGATGGATATGCTTTTTTGCCCACATGGGTAACTAGCTTGATAATGTACACTTTCATGGCTTCTTTACCTCTCCTCTTTTACTTTTCTACTCCTACCAGTATATGCTGGGATCACTTTCCAGATAACTAACTTGCAGTCAAATTCCTACCCCTTGGTTTCTGGGGGAATCCAAACAAAAAGAGGTGGTACACTTGGTGTCAGAAGCAATATGAGGAAGCAAACAAAGATAATGGAAAATATTCTGGAATTAGACTCCTTTTGGCAAAATGGGAGATTTTAGTAAATTATTGCAGGTAGAAAATTGAAGTATTGATAACCTCACATGCTGTATCTTCACAATCATGAAGACTCTCACTTGTAATAAATAGAGATAAGTTGCAGGTGAATTGGGGTGCACTGACTTATGCAATAGTTCCAACACTTGAGAGACATGAGGGACAGTAAACCACTGTAGAATAGGTTAATTATTGTAAACTACCGAAGCCCTAGAAAATAAACACACTGGGTTAGTCAATTATCAGCTGAGAGCAGTGTATGAAACCATAATACCACCACTGTGGCATTTAAAGAGTTCTCCATTCTGTTTATCAAGAGCACACATAGGCTCAATATGGGACAGAAGATCTAATGGTGAGAGTTAAAGTGTTATGAAGAGAATTAGTTAAACCTTGGCAAGTGTCTACTCTATAGCCAAAGCCCAGATAAGGAAGGAGTGGTATACTGTGACTTGTGAAAAAGATATCTTGGATAACGTGCTTAAAACCATTGAAGTCTAGAGTAGGGTAAACCATTTTGGTTTACGTTAGAAAACCAACACTGCTTTTTTAAGACCAGCTTATGTATGGTGCTTTGAGAAGTGTGAAGCTCACATCTCCTTCAGTGGTAACTGCTGCAGTGAGTGGAGCTGACTGACAAACCTAACAGCTCTGCTTCCTTTACCACATTCACACATAGCCAATGCCTGAACATGGCGGGAGTACTAGGGACAGACCATTTCTGTCTAACAGAGAATGCATGCCAGAAATTTGACTCACAAAACCACACATTTTTGGTTAATCTTCACTGCAGTCTGAATTTCTTCCCAGACAATTGTATTTTTTTCCCTCTCTCACTTTCTTTTTTTTTTCTTTATGATGAACTTTATTTATCCAATTTTTTATTGTGAAAATTTTAAGCATATGGACAAGTTGAAAGATGTGTAGTGATATTTTGCTATATTTCTTTATCACATATCTATCCATTAATCCATCTGATTTTATGCATTTCTTCTTTTTCTTTTTCTTTTCTTTTTTAGGTTATATAGTCTTATTTTATTTTGAAATATTAGGGGGTACAAAACTTTTTCTTACATGGATATACTCTATCATGCTGAAGTTAGGGCTTTCAGTGTGCCCACCACTAGGAAAATATACATTGTTCCAAATAGCTAAGTTTTTATCCCTCACCCATCTCCTACCTTCTCCCCCTTTTACTTTCCAATGTCCTTTATGTCCTTTTGTGCCCATGTGCACCCATCATTTAATTTCCACTTACTCATGAGAACAAGTCAATTTTATCTTATGTGAGAATGGCTACACTAACTTGTTTTTCGTTTCCATTTACTTGGAATATTTTTTTTCATCCTTTTTTTTTTTTTTCAGTCTATGTGCATCCTTCAGAATTAGATGGGGTTCTTGGTGACAGCATATACTTGGACAATGATTTTTCATCCATTCAGCCGGCCTGTCTTTTAATTGGAACATTAAGACAATTCATGTTTAGTGTTAGTATTGATATGTTTGGTACTGTTTTGTTCATCATGTTGAATAATAGCTTGTTTTGTTTTCCCTTTTGTGCTATTGTTTTATGATAGCTGTGAGCTTTGATTCTAGAGTATTTTCACACTGGTGGCTTTCCATTGTGCTGTTTCATGTATAGTGCCCTATGGAGCATTTCCTGCAGAGCAGGTTTAGTAGTGACAAATTCCCTTTGTGTTTGCTTGTCTGGAAACATCTTTATTTCTCCATCATTTATAAAAATTTGTTTTGCAGAATCCAAAATTCTTGGCTGGCATTTGTTCTCTTTAAGAAGATTAAAAATGGGGCTCCAATCACTCTTGGCTTTTAAGGTCTCCACTGAGAAATCTGCTGTTAGCCTGATGGGCTTTCCTTTCTAGGTTAATTGTTGCTTTCATCTTGCAGCTTGTAGAATTTTCTCCTTCATTTTCTCCTTCATTTTCACTTTGGCCAGGTCAATGAGTATGTGTCTTGGAGATGTCCTATTGGCTATGAATCCTCCCCATATTTGAAGACCATAGTGCATCTGGATATCTGAATCTCTGATGATACCAGGGAAGTTTTCCTCAATAATTCCCCTGAATAGGTTTTCTTGCTTTTTGCTTTTTCTACCTCTCTCTTAGGGATACATATAATTTGTATATTGTCTTGTTTTACATAGTCTTATATTTCTCCGAGTGGTTGTTCATTCTTTATTCTTTTTTCTGCATCTCTGTGTTAGTTCAAATGCCTTGTCTTTAGGATCTGAGATTTTTTTCTTCTGATTGGTCTAAACTTTTGTTGAAACTTTCTGCTGTATTTTGAAGTTCCCTAAGTGACTCATTTCTTTAAGTTCTGGTATATCCTTTCTTATGTTGTCTATCTCTTTAGGTGACTCTTTATTTTTTTTTCATTCGTGAGCTGAAATACTTTTTTAGCTCAATTGTGTTGGTTTTCAACTTTTTTTCTATCCCATTTTTCTTATTTGCCACCCATGTTCTAAATTTCATTTCTTACATTTTGACAATTTCTTTATGGTTGTGGTTCATTGCTTGAGGTCTATTGTTATCCCTTGGGGTTGCCAAACTAGCTTGTTTTTTCAGGTTGACAGTGTTCTTTTCTGGTTTCTTCTCATCTGAAAACTCTTCTCTCAGTTCACGGAAGATGGGTTTGCAGTGTTCCTGTTCTTCTTTGCTTGAGACTCTCCTGTTTATTGAGAAAAAGTAGAAATCCAGAGATGGTGATTTTGTGTCCTATTCCAGAACACTGATCCAATAGGAGAGAAGTGCAGGCACTGTGACCTTGTAATGTGGCTATTCTACATTTTCTCATTCACCTATGGTTGTCATGGTACAAACTGGTGCTTTGGGATCTTCATGTGGAGTGGTGGGTTGGTCCCTAGGCTGCTGTCAGAAGCTTGGGCATGGAGCAATGCAGACAAATGATGGCATGCTGAGAAGCTGAAACTTTCTTATGTAAATTACTATGCATTCAGAACCCCCTGAAGCCAAATCTCAAATGTGATACCTCCATTTAGTAATGGAATGCATTCTCCAAGAACAGCAGAAATTAAGATAAAGCAGAAGAGATATGTTAGAGTTTGTGATGAGCACCTTTGACCAGACATTAGACTCATATTCAGACATTCAGTCTATATTAGGGCCAATAAATATGTCAGGAGTTGTTTCTCACAAACTACTTACCACAAAGCAAGGATTTGTTTCAAAATCCTAGCGATACTCATAGTGATTTGTGTGTGTGTGACTTGGGACAGATTGCAAACAGCATTCTTACATTCCACAGACACATACAAAACAAATAATTCCTCTTGGTCATAAAGTCAATGTGATAGAAATGCTTGGACTATAGTCTGGACAAGTTGGAAAACTTTTCCTCTGTTCTGTATCACCTGGTAAAGGATCCAAGTTTTACACATTAGACACATGCTTTTTAAAATTTCAATAAAATTCACAAATGGTCGCCCCTATTTCTTAGTAGACAAAAGAGAAGCAATGTGAATTTTATTTTGAAAGGGAGAGTCCTCAGACCGTAGAGTACCAGAACTTCAGAAGCTTTATTGAACAAAGCAGTTTCTGTTTTACCTCGAGATTTATTTCTTACACTGTGTAATTCATGGGTCCTGTTGAGTCATACATAATGACTGTTTTTTTTTTAACTCTAGAGATTTTGCCAGTATGATGTTCTGTAGGATGATATGATTAATAATCCTGCCAAATAAATCAGTACAGGATCAGATTGCTGTAGAAACCCTAATGGAAAAAAATGATGACCATGTGTACTGCTACCTTGGTCAGGTAGACAGGTGAAGGTTCTGGTATTTTCTGATTATTGAATTAGAAAAAAAATTCATCAATTCAATCACTAACTTATTAACAAGTGCATGGCCTGCTCCACGACTTCACAATGTAAAGAATATCTGTCTAACAATTAGAGCATCAAAACTCTTACATACATTGTCACTTTCAAAGGTGAAACTTCTGAGTCAGCATGTATATGAAATTTTATTATATCATTAGTCTAATCTCTTTAAAACTCCTAATGATATGGATTTTTTTCTTACTTTTTTTTACTGGAAAATTAGAGCCCTAGAAGCTTCTGTATAATTCTTCCTAAAATATCAAAACAAGACAAAAATTAAGAAGCGTGTGTGTGTGTGTGTGTGTGTGTGTACGTTTTTAACAAATATTAAGAGTGTCTATTCCAGAGAAACTCTCAGAAACTGTGAAAATAATATCAAGGTGCATTCTAGGACTCCCTTGTCTACCACGATATGGACTTTAGTCTCATTTGATTTAGTATTTTATGCATATAACCTGTCCTATATAGCCAGTGGACCATTGTGTAGTTCTGAACTTTTAAGAATTTTGGTTTAGTACAGAGAAATCTCATAATCTCCAAAGTTTCAGGTATTTCTTTATATGCATTATGTAGCTAACATAATTAATCACTCAAAACCCCTTTTGGAAAGACTGGGAGACAGATTTATAGTGCTTTTTTGTGTGTGTTGCAGATGCTCTATTTTTTTAATGTAAGTACATGTCTTAAACACTAAATACACTTTCTTAAAGTATATTAAGCCCCTGGATATTTAGGTCTAATGTGGTAGCTCGTGCCAGTTATCTTTTCCTAACATGAGACATATTTTCTGATGTAAAATCTCTTTCAGTCTTAAGGACATTTAACAATCAAAGAGCCCAAAAGGGCTAAAAGCACTTTACTGTTGGTCAAAGAGCACACAATTTCAACTAGAGAGGAGCAACAAATAGAAGAGATCTATTGTTCATTATGATGACCATTATTAATAGCAATATTCTGTATACTTGAAAAGTGCTAAGATAGAAGCAGATTTTGTGTTCTCACAACAAAAAATAACTATGTGAAGTAATACATATGTTAAATAGCTTTACTTAGCCATTCCACATGCATGCATACATCAAAACATGATGTGGTACATCATAAATATATATAATTTTTACTTGTTAATTAAGAAACAGTTTTCAAAGGTTAAATTGTTATAATTATACAGCTGCTGGTACCTTTTATTATACACACATATACACACTCATATGCACACACAAACTAAACTTTTCTTTAGGGTTTAAGCATGGTTATTTAGATTTTGCCATTCAAATATAATGATATATCAATTAAAATCTACTTATACACAGTCTCTTATACCACAGACATACATAATTATTTCAACATTTTCCAACATGTTGGTGTTAACCTCATAAGGTCTGGTCTGTCATTCACCAAAATTCATAAGAGAGAAATTCCAATTACTGCATGGGTTTCACGTGAGTGTTGTACATTATACAAAGAACACATTCACATAAAGACAATAGAGTACAAAATGACTAAAAAATTACTAAATATTATTTCTCATTTCTTTCTGAGAGTATAAATTGAATATAAAATTTGAAACAATGTGAATTATTTATGTAAAAATTTTTGTTTATTTTAAAAGCAGTTCTTACCACACTTCGATCATATGCTTATCAGTATATTTAAACTAAATTTTAAGGAACAAAAAATAATCTGGATAAAAGTTGATATCAAAAATGCAATCACCTATATTAGAACCTATGTGAATATTCAAAGTTAACAGAAATATAATCAAATTTTTTGTGATTCAACAGCTGCCCTAAATGGTTAAAAAGATTCATGAATTGATGTCTGATCTCCATGATTCTAGTGTTCCACTCTGTTTTTCTCTATGCATACTTCTTTTATTCCAACATTCCAACTAATAGGCATTCTATATCTTGAGATTGAATGCCCTGGATAAGGATTTACTTTCACAAGTAGACACCTAGCATGCAATAATTCTAAAGAACTAAATGATCTTTGGGTCATTTCTTAGGCCATTGCACAAGTACAGATCACTTTCCTTGGGTAAGGCACTCATTCCTGGACCAAGAAGGTGTGATAGAGATTGCAGGAGCTCTAAATACAGTACATGCAACACCTTGTAAAAAGAGTCTTTGAAAACTTATTTAAATTATAATGAGAATTTATTTTATTTATTTATTTATTTATTTAAATTGTAAATCGTGAGAATGTCATGATAGGCCAAGTATCTCAAAAGTAAAGTGATTTTTTAATTCTTTCTGGGATTTCAATCATACATTTCATTGATCTGTCATTTTCAACATATGAGATTTCTCTATTTAAGATGTGAAGAGTCCTATAATACAAATAGGTGACATAAATTGAAATGTTAAACATTTGTCTACTTATGTCATATAACAGATAAACAAAATTATTCTTCTGCATGTGGCTATCCAATTTTCCCAGCATTGTTTATTGAATAGGGCTTCTTTTCCCGTGTATATTGTTCTCTGCTTTGTCAAAGATCAATTGGCTGTATGTGGATGGGTTCTCTGTTCTGTACCATTGGTCTATGTCTCTATTTTCATGCCAATACCATGCTGTTTTGGTTACTATAGCCTTGTAGTATAGTTTCAAGTCTGGTAATGTGAGAATACCTCCAGATTTGTTCTTGTTGCTTAAGATTGCTTTAGCTATTTGGGCTCTTTTGGTTCCAAATGAAGTGTAGAATTATTTTTTCTAGGTCTGTGAAATATGGCGTTAGTATTTTGATGAAGATAACATTGAAATTAACCAAGAGATAATAAATAATGAAACCAACATTTTACTCTGTAATCTCTTAAGTTTAATGGTTACATTACTCAACGAGGATGGCATATAATTAAGCTCAAATATCTTTAATATTCAAATTAATTTAACATTTACTGCATCTTAATAGTACAAAAACATATGCTTTTCTTCCTTTGCATCATTCCCCAAACTCTAATGTATAAGAACTATGGTGATATGTTAGTCCTATAAAGTAGAGTAACACTATTTTGCAGAAAAAGAATCAGAAAGAGCTTACCACACTGCTGCTTTTGTTGTTGAGTACTGGCAGAGATAAAGCTGTTTATCTTCTGTAAATTTATAATCAGCCACAAATACTCCACAGTAATACTGAAGCTTTTTACTGAAATGCCTTTTTTGTTTAACATCCACAAACATGTCACACATAAATACTCAAATACAAACATATACCATTCACAGACTCTTAAACAATATAAGCTTAGCCAAGGTAAGAAAAGTCACGGTATCAAGTAAAGATGTGCTCAATTGTTCAGTTCCAGCCACCAGTCTAGACAAAATTTGGGGGTATAAAATGTTCACTTGTGCCAGTTCTTGCTTAAGATGTTATAGAATGGCTTTAAATGGATTCAGACAATGTCTAAGGAAACAGCAACAAATCACATTTGTAATCAAGTTAGTAAAGTCTACATCCAAATTTCTTCAAATCATTTTCTTACCTCATTCTCTCTCTCTCCTTTCCTGATAGTTCAGTTCCATGTGTGCTAAATACCTTGATACTGTCCCACAATCTATTAAGGCTCTTCTCATTGTTTCATTAACATTTTTCTTTATGTATTTCAGTTTGTATTATTTATAGTGACAGGTACTCAACTTCACTAATACATTGTTTTGTATTATCCAATCAACTGTTAATATTATCTGATGAGTTTTTAATTTCAGATAATTAATTTTTAAGGTTTAAGGGTTTTGTTTGTTTTTTTACTAGAATTTTCATTGCTATTCTGAAAACACATATCTTTATACTCATCATATCATTGTTTATCTGCATATACTTTAAAATAATTATGAGTTATTCCAAAGTCCTTTTCTCTGACAATTCCAAAAATAGTTATCTGGAAGTTTATTTCTGTTCACTACTATTTTTCTTGATTGTGGGTCACATTTATGCTTTTTCACATCTCTGGTACATTTTTATGGTATACTTGACATTGTGATTTTTATTAATATGTTGCAGTCTCTAGGTTTTTAGACTGTCTTGATATTTAAAGAGTATTCAACTTTTCTTCAGCAAGATTTTAAATTATGGTTGAATACCTTGATCTTGTGGAGCCTTGGCTTTAGGCTTTATTAGGTAGTGGTTATTGTGGTTTTTCTTTAAGCCCTAACATGATTTCTTAACGTGGGCCTTCAAGTGGTGTATACAGAGTTTAAAGGAAAATCCAAAGATATTTTTACCTAGCCCCAATCTGTAGCACAGCACAGCTTTCAATGGTTGTTCCTCTCTTTCAACCTTCAGGCAGTGCCTTCCACTATGTATCTTGAATTCTTGGCCTAATATAGATCAGTACTATTTAAACATACATTTATGGCAAAGGCCAAGTTTTGAACACAATTTATACATAGATTTTTGGAGCACTCTAACTGTGGCTCTCTTCATTCTATATCATAACCTTCAATTTTCAATTGTTCTGGCATCACTGAAGTTTGCCCTCTAATTCCTCAACCCAAAACACTGCTGCTTTCTGTTGTAGCTTTAGTTCTTCTGTGCAAGGCAGACAAGAATCTGCCTTCTGGGGGAAGAGTCAGGGGGAAATAAAAAGATTTCCCCCAGCATGGCTAACTTGTAAGGATCGAATTCTACTTATTTTCTTCTTTCTTTATGAAAAACACCATTCATAGAAGCCAAAAGTTCATAATAAAGAATGAAATAAGTAATTTCCTCAAACATATGTTTGAATTATTTGCCAACAAGTAGCTAGTTATTGAGTATACAAAGAAACAGGGAAAAATATCATTAACTTTCTCAAAAACTTTCATAGTTCAAATTAGTGATCCCTGAATCCGTTGTGCACATGTTACCTGCAATATTTATTTACATGCAGATAATCAAGCCTCTGGAAAGACTTGAACACAGTGAAATTTTGGTGGGGTCCATTAATACACATTTTAAATGGCACCCAAGTTATTCTCATGCAAGGTGTCTGGATTCAATTTTCTGAGAGGAAAAAAGGATCTGGTTAGATCTAATAGGATGACTGAGAATTCATATGAGTGGCTGCAATTTCCAACTTTACTCAGGGCAAATTGGATTTTTCTTCTTGCCTAGGGCTTTTAGAAAATTCCAACTGAAACCACATTGTCCAAAAAGACTTGTGGGATTTCCAGCTGCACAGTATGATTGCAGTGACTCTCAGCTTGTTTTCTCCTGGTGACATTGCAATCACTCAGTGCTATCTGAATGTGTGCAGTTTGGTAAACGACTTTCCCTCGTGCTGAAACCAAGAGCTGTCTGACCAAACAACATTTGCTGGCGTAACTCAATCTTGCACTGTTGAGTGTTCACAGAATCCTTTGTCCTCCTTCTCAACACTATTGATGTCTTACACTATTTAATTTATCAAAGGTTCTATCTCTAAAAGAACAAAATGAAGCGTAGGTCATTTTAATACAAGCATTCAATCAATTTTTCAATTTTAACTTGATAGAATCAACTGATTTGAGTTCCTTTACTCACTCAGAAATTTCTGTTTCATCCTTAGAAAGAATTGATCTAATTTTCTATTTTTCTAAATGCTTATCAAAAAATTAACCTACTTGCTTTTCCACCATCTAAATTTATCTGTGTATATGCATTAGGGCATACTAATATCTTGCTAGCCTGATTAATGTGTTTGTATTATTACATACTCAGGATGTGTATCTTATGAATTGATAGAATTCATATATATATATATATATATATATATATATATATAAAGATAGAATATATAGAAATAGTTTTACTCCTAGGAAGAACATTTGATAATTTTTTTATAAATAATAATATTTTTTTTGCTAGGGAGCCACATGTTATTTTATTTTTAAATTTCATTGAATTGTTCTTTCCCCTAAAGGATTAAAAGAAGTTTTTAAATGGCAAGTACTTGTTTAAAAAATGAGTGTTTTAACACAAAAGCCTGGAAATATATCATTCTATAATAAATACAGTTTGGTTTGTCATATTAATGGTCAATGGTTTTGTGACTTTAAAAATTTTGTGACAATAAAAGTTAATATATGAAAAGCAAGTTTACGGTGATAAATAACATAATAGTGAAATGACAGCATGGATATTGTTGGGTTTTTAAAAACGAAAATATATAATTGTGACCAATGACAATACTGATTTGATGAATATCCATTTATGCACAACTCTGTACAATTATCCATTACTGAGACTCTACTTTAGCAAATTCTACCTATATAGTTATATGAAATTATAGAATAACAAAAATGTATAATACATAGCTGACAATTATATAACCTTTAACAATTATAATGATTTAATATATTTGACATACTATAGAATGTTAAAGAAACTCAATTTTCAACTATTTCCATGAAATCACCTAACAATACTATCTATGCATTTAACTATAGAAGTTAGAACCAATTATTATTGCAAACAGTGCACTTCTCTCTCTCTCTCTCTCTGCTTTATTTCTGAACATCTGGATGATTAAAATAAAGTAGAAATATACATATGGATATAACTTTATCTTCATATTTTTGTACCCATTGCTATATATTGAAATGATTTGAAGTGTTATTGTTATAGCTGTATAGTTGATATAGTCAATATTTGTGTTTCCAGAAAAGGAAAGTAAAATTAATTATACTTTTATTTACATGTATATGAAATTTTATTTACTTATATAAATAAAATATAATAAAACTGATTTGTATATGGCTTCTCAGAACCTATGGTGTGGATGTTCTTTCATATGATGCCATAACAAGGCCTCTGAGGATATCGCTTTTTGTGATGCTATTTTATTAAATGTCAAAAAGTATAATGATGAAAGATCATGCTGAAGACTTGTAATACATTTTACCATTCCTATCTCATCTCTTTCTCTGTCTTTCTCTCTCTCACACACACATTCAAACACAGAAACACACATCTCTGAAAGATTTATGATATCATGCAAGTTTTATATCAGCAAATTCACTAATGGCTTTTACCAGTGAATCCCTCTGGAGTGCTTCTGCCTTTAAAATGTCAAAATATAGCTCTTAAACGTCAAGAAAGCAGAAATTTGGTGTGAAAAGTTTAAGAGCACAAGGTGAAATAATATGTTTAAAATGATCTCAGCTCTAATAGTTCAAGAACCTTACTCTTCTGTGGTAATTTAAACACAGCCCAGCGTTATAACCCAAATTGGCCACACAGCAGCTCACTCCCTGTCAAGAAGTATGATCACATGTTTGTCTTGTGGTCTGAAAAGAAAATTTGAAAAGACTATTCTGTAACTCTGGTCCACCAACTTCTTTCCTTATTTACATGTTTTCCAAGCCATCATTTTACTTTTGCATATTTAGAGTCACATTGTAATTGTAAGAAATAAAAATAGATATTAAACTCAGGAAAATTTATTTACTATAAACCAAGTTAGTTTGTAAAAAGAAAAAAAAATAGAAAAATAAAGATTCTGTAAGCCTCTGTGACTCAGTAGTGATTTTGAGTCAAGGTAGTGAGATAAATAAACACACACACACACACATGAACACAGGGTTCAGGGTTCAACATTTGGCATGTGTTTCCTAAATGTTTAACTCATTTAATTTTAAAAGTAAATCTACAAAGTGTGTACTATTATCAACCCCATTTTACATATATAGATATTGATGCACAATTTTAAATTGTCTTTGGTCATATTGCCAATAAATAGCAAAGCTGGGAATTGAACCCAGCTAGACCTGGACCCTAACCATATCATGTATAGCTTATTTTCTTTTTGATCCTGTTGCTCCAAACCATTGCAAATCATGTTATATCCTTGCAATGTGGAATTACAAATATTTTTTCTTTATAAATTTCAATTGTATTGTCTGCAACTGTTTTAATTAAAAAATTTTCAAATAGCTCAATTCCTTTTGATCCCATTAGTGTGATTAATGGCTACAATTCCATGGAAGCTGCACCATTGTTGTATACAAATAACGTCCCTTGTGTGTGGGCATACCATAGTCAATGACTTCTCCATTTCTGTCTCACTTGATCCTCTTCCAAAATCCAGCATATCTTTAGAGACATGCAGATATTTTAGGTTATCATTTTCAAATTACTTTTTTAACAGACATTATGTTTTACTTGGTATCAACTTTTTAGCATCATTTAATGAGTTTATTAAGTCAGGCAAGTATTCAGTAAGTTATTTAATCAATTCATTCTTGAATGTCTACAATATAATGTAGGTAAATAAAAAAAGTAAGTATAATAGATTGTAATGGGAACTATGATAAGGATGGACAAGCTCTTATGTAAAAATCTATAGTCCTGAACTCATAGAAGGATAACAACAGCTTTACTACAGAACTGACATCTAAGTGTTGATCTCTCTCTCCTTCCTCTTCTCTTTTTCTCTCCCTCTCCTACTTCCTGCTTTCTCTGCCAGAGCTTGTCTAACACAAGAAAACCTAAAAAATATATTCACAACAACATTTCAATTAGACCATGAATTCTTTTTTTTATTCTTATTTCAGCATATTGTGGGGGTACAAAAGTTTAGGTTACATATGTTGCCCTTGCACCCCCACCCCCCTGAGTCAGAGCTTCAAATGTGTCCATCCCCTAGACGGTGTTCATCCCACTCATTATGTATGTATACACCCATCCCCTCCCCCCACCCACATCTGCCTGACACCCGATCAATGTTATTCCTAAATGTGCTCTTAGGTGATGATCAGTGAAACCAATTTGATGGTGAGTACATGTAGTGCTTATTTTTTCATTCTTGGGATACTTCACTTAGTAGAATGGGTTCCAACTCTTTCCAGGAAAATACAAGAGGTGTTATATCACTATTGTTTCTTATAGCTGAGTAGTACTCCATGGTATACATATACCACATTTTATTAATCCACTCATGTACTGATGGACACTTGGGTTGTTTCCACATCTTTGCAATTGTGAATTGTGCTGCTATAAAAATTTGGGTGCAGGTATCTTTGTCATAGAATTAGGCCATGAATTCTTAACGGTAAGCTTTAATTGCTATTTCACCTAGAATAAAGCTAAAGACTTTTCAACAAATTTCAAAGCTCTGCTTTATTTGGTGCCCATTTGCTTCCTGATATCATCACCAACTATTCCCTAACTTTCTCAACCTGCTCCAGTCACATTTGCCCTCTTGTTTTTCCTCAAGCTTCAGTATGTCTGAATTTGTTGAATTTTCTTTACATACATTTTTATAAACTATTCTCTCTGTTTACTATATTAACTATGATGGTTCTCAATATACTTCCTTTTTATAAATATCATCTTCCTAAATATTAGACTGGGATACTCAAATGACACAAAAATCTCTGATGCCAAATAAAATTGGATGCAGCTTAAGATACTCTAAAACAAACAAACAAACAAAAAACACATTAGGGACAATAAATTTTTAATATTAAAATTTTAAATATGCAGTGAAAATAATTTAAATAATTTTAGCTGATCACTTATGTATTTCCTAAAAGCTATCCTTTTATTCTATCAATAGAATCTTTCTGCATTCCATTAAGTCAATTTAATCTTACCAAATTTCTTTCTATATTTCAAATCTGCTTTAAAAAAAGTCTGAATGTGTTACCTTTTTTTTGCTTCTCTGTAATAGACACAGATTGGCCACACAAAAAGGGGAAATACTATTACATATTTGCTTAGGAGGCAGATGGACAAGGGTAGAGAAAATAATATTGAACCGGGAGTGAGGAAAACTGATGATCCTAATATTAGCCAAGCTGAATATATATTGGCAAATATGTGATTTACACTTTCTCTTCTGTAATACCTAAATTGTAGAATCTTGCAATGTACTATATGCCGAGATTTGTTGTGAGATCCGGTGAGAAAAAAAATGTCTACTGGAACAGATTGATTGGATTGAAGTATCAAATAACTCAATTATGACTAGTAGCTATTGGTGGATTGTAAATGGGAAAAATTACATTTTAGAGTATAGTTCATGGAAAAATTTTTTCTTGCAGAGAAATAAGTGTGATAGGTATATTTAATAGTTAAAGATTCTCAAAATTTATATATTATTCAATTAATAATACTATTTTGTGATAACATAAATCAATTTTAATTGATTAAATTCACTTTGATATCAACAAATTTAAAAGTAATTTTGCATTTTCTTTATTAACTATAAATATTTTGGGTTGTTTTTATGGCTTTTAATGTTCAGTAGGATCAGTAGGCTCAGTAGGAACTAGGTTAGCCAAGACACTGTATTATAATGCAAGCCCCTTTCACTGCTATAACTCAAGTATTAGTATATTGAAAACATGTGCTCAAAGAGAAGAGAGGAAAGAAAGAAAATAATGAGAACAAAATGAAGAAGTGGAGAGAAAGGAGAAAGAAGTAGAAAGAATTCTGTCTTCAGGTGTAAAAAGTACGGTAAATAACAAGCAAAGATTATTATGAATGCAAGAGAAGAGAATAAGGACACACATTTGATATAGTGCATCTGTTGTTTCTGAACTAATTTTAAAAAAGGTGTCACAAAATCAGATGCCTGCAGGTTTCATGAATATATGATCAATCTGGGTATAATAAAATAATAAGAATTGGCACCACAAATAGGAAATTGCTTGCTTTTTCTTAGGGCTAAACCTGTTCAATTTGTGTTTGTTTTTAAACACTGCCTTAATAAAATGACTCTTCAGATCACATTTAGCCTCCAAGGCAAACAGTTTATCACACCTCTGAGAAGGACAGAATTTTTAAAATTTTTATCCACAATGTGTTTAGGAGATATTTTGCCATTAATATTTGTGGACAGGGGACAGGGAGAAAGAAAACTTATTCACACTTGAAGCTAGTAGTCTATGATATAACAGAAATCATTATCTCCTTTGTAATAAAGATAGACAAAACCATCTCCTGGATCTGATCTGATACTGTCTAAATAGGGGACTTGTTTTCTTTCAAAAGCCTTAGTAACATCATAGAGTTAACTTTAGGAAGGCTAAACCTTAACTCTACACATTTTTTCTTGATTGAGTCATGATCTTAAAAAGACAATACTTTCTAACTCAGAATATGTATGTTGCTATAAATGATATTGAATGCTCTATTTGCTAATTGTGGAACTAAAATAGATATAAGTATACATGTAGCTGTATATCACTGAAAATTAACGGAAGACTATGGGTAAGTTTCTAGGGAAAATTAAAATTTATGTTGTCCCCTTGTTAATATGATTAGTTGGAAAATGTATTGAAGGATATGTTTTTAAAATTTAATTTAATTTAATTTAATTTAAATAGATTTAGGGGGTGCAAGTTGAATTCTGTTACATATATATTGTATAGTGGAGAGGTCTGAGGTTTTGGTGTACCTATCACCTGGGTAATGTACATTGTACCCCATAAGGAATTTTTCATCCCTTATAGCCTCCTAACCTCCCCCCTTGTGAGTCGCCAGTGTCTTTTCTTAAAAAAAAAAAAATCAAAAGAACAAATAACTTACAGAATGGGAGAAAGTATTTGCAAACTATGTGTCTGACAAAGCACTAATATCAAGGATATTTTTTAAAAAGGATACCAAATAAAAGCACTTGATTTATTCAATTTTCCAGGGCAATATTGCCATAAATGTTAATATACATTTTGTCCTGCAGAAGAAAGAACAGCCTAAAGATTGCATAAACACAAAAAAGAAAAAAAATCCAGCATTCTCTTGACTCGTTGAAGACTTTGTCTCAAAGTATGACATGAGATAGTGTAAGGGCTGCCTTTTGTAAGTTGCAAAATGTAAAATATAGACTGGCTGTCCCTCAGGGTCATGTTGATAATAATATCAAACAAATAAACAGCATTAATTTAATTGCATGTGTATATCCATATAAAATATAAATGCTTCTTTAAATATGATCTATCAGTATGAGTATACTAAATGTTCTAGATGAATTCTACAAGAGTTAGCATACTGCTTTGTACACAATGCATTAACTAGTATTGAGAAAGTTCTTGCTATAAAAATTATAAAACTTGAAAAGTATTATATAAGATAAATATTTTCAAACATTGAACAACAGGCCATGCAGGACAATAATCATCTAGAGAAGGAAAACATAACCTTAATTTAAAAAAAATTGCTAAATAAAGGCTTAGGCTGGTAGAACTTGATACCAAATTATAAATCTGATCTACAGAAAAGAATGCAGAGCACATAGAATGGCAAATATTAAAGTATATATGAAAGAATGTTTTTGTCCTCCTATTTTTTTGTAAATGTATATGACTAAACCAAAACAGGAATCACAAATAAGAATAGGAGGCAATTGGTGTATTGCTCCAAGGTATTTATGTTTTTATGAAGTGGTAAAATATTAAGGGTTTATTTAATATAAAAAATTAGACCTAAAAGTCAATAGAAGAATTATATTGAAATGAAAGTATAGCAGATATAACTATGAAAAAAATAACAGAAATAGTAGTATAAAATTCCACCATGTTGATAATTATCTTAAATGTGAATGAAACACTAAAAGGCAGAAATTGCCATTCTGGACAACAAAATATAGGATCTAATTATATTCTTTATCTATGAGATGTACTTTAAATTTAAAGATACTGACAGATTTAAAGCTATTAAGGAATGATAAAATGATAAAATATCATGAAAACATAAAGAGAAAAAAACTGCTTTGGATATATCAAAATCAGAAACTATTAGAATTTAAGGAAAAATGCATTACCAGAAAAAAGGGTGGTGATAATTTCTTAATGATAAAATTGTCAACTTATCAAGAAGATAAAATAATTCTAAATGTATATGAACCTAATAATGGAAATTAACAATAAAAATTAATAAAGTTAATATTAATATTTTATCAAATTAATACTATATGAAGCAAAATCTGACATAACTAAAGCAAGAAATGGATAAAGCACTTTGGAAATATTAACAATCCCTTATGAAGAAATTAATTTTTAAAGCTCTACATGAAAAATAAGTAGCATGTAGAAATCAAAACACTAACTTGATGTAATTAATGTTGATGTATTCAACATTCTTGATGTGTTCAATGTTCTAGAATTCTGTTCATGTCATGAGGCTAAGTATACCCAGAACTAACGTAAGCCACATTTTGAAGAACATGCCTACTGTCTACTCAGAAAAGAGTGATATTTAACAATAGACTAACAAAGAGGGATGGAATCTGAGGCTAGAATATTCTGCAAAAACTTGGTTTTATACCCACACGCACATACACACACAAATAGTGTATGTGTATAGACAGTCATACATTAGATAACTACATTTTGGTCAATATGGACAGCATATACAACAATGATCCCTTAAGATTATAATACATTTTTACTGTACCTTTCTGTGTTTAGATACGTTTAGATACATAAATGATTAACATTGTGTTACAACTGCCTACAGTATTCAGTATAGTAACATGTTGTACAAGTTTGTAGCTTAGGAGCAATAGGCTGTATACCATAGCAATACAGCATAGCAATAGACTGTACTATCACTATATAAGTTTGTGTAAGTGCACTCTATGACAGTTGCACTATGATGAAATTGCCTGATGACACACTTCTCAGAATGTATCCCCATTATTAAGCAATGCATGATGTATGTATATGCATGTGAAACAATGCAATGATAAAAGATATTTGCTTAATTAAAAGTAATTCAAGTTATAGTTAAATTCAATTTACTTTGAAATCAGGCTTACTTAATTTTATTCACAAAAATATGCACATATGTTTATTATCTATGTATAGTTCTTAAGTTCTAAATATAACGAATCCATGAATCTTCTTATAGATTATATATTTATTTATCATCTATGTGCTATTCAAACATTTTTAGCAATAGAACACTTTCTCAAGACAGCATTTATTCAGGAATTCAGGATGAAAAATAGATAATATTTTAAATGTTCCAGTTAAAATGGGAGTCTTGCTCTAAGGTTACATACATTAGTCCCCAATGATATATTTTATAGTTCCTGATGCAAAAATTTTATGATCTATGACACCTTTCAAAGAAAATACCATCTTGATTTAGTTATAAAATTACATTTAATGTTAAAGAATAAGTGTATTTATGAATACCAAAATAAAAGATATATTGTTTTTTAAAAATTTGCATAATTTTGGTAAATTTGCCTCATGTACACAGCAGGATGATATACTTCTCTTTGTATTTTAAATCTGCTTATTGGATAATTTCAACTCTAAGCAATAGCTATTAAAATGTCTTCAGATTAAATAAAGACTATTGAAGGCAGATACAGTTATTAAGAGAGAGACTAAAGCGTATTTGTTTATAAACTAACCCTTTTTATTGAACCTTTTCTTTCATATTCAGAGTTTCTTTCATATGCCCTCTTGATTCATGGTTTTTTTTTAATAAAGAACACTTTAATAAAGTTGAAAATCACCGTAAATGAAGCAAATGATTTTACCTGGGGAATAAACTTACCTATCATGGCAAAGTAGGTGACTTATGATGCAGCATCACCTAAGTTTTTACATTCTTTATTGAACTGTATTGACTTACATGAAGAATACACTACTGTGGATGTGGGAAGGCAATACTGTCATTAATATCTGGTTACTACTGCTGTCTACCTTTTTATGTCTCAGTGACTGTGTGAAAGCAAGAATATTGCTCAGGTAATATCAAGTGTATATAAAATGTCAATGTTCACAAAATTTCCCTTAAAGTGTTAGGTTATAACTTTATAAACAATTTCTATGACATTTCTGACATGTTTTTAACTGAATTACTATTTTCTTAACAAGAATTCATGGTCAAAACCTGTAGCCGTCGTCTGAATAGAAAAGACATTATATAGAGTTGACCACCAAACTACTTATAGAAAAGTAAAAAATAAAAAAGTACTTAAATTATTACTACTTATATGTTTATTTTTATTTTAAATCCTGGATAATCACAAACATATTAAATTTAGAAGTAGTTGAACAGTGTATAGTATAAAATACTATTAATAATATGGTTGTTTTTGAAGTGAAGAAAATATTGAATTTTACTGAATACTTCTTAATTATAATAAATTGTTACTAAATATCTATTATGTGCCATTGATGGAAAAAAATCACAAACAAATCAGGTATAATATCTACCTTTAAGCAGCTTATTCAATCAATCTCTCTTTCCAAAAACGAATGAATTGTTTTCTCTGTGCAATGGATACAGTGGTTCCAAGAAGATGAGGTGCCATAATTACATGTTTCTCTACAACAACAGGCAGATTTGCAGAGGGGTAGACATTATTAATGATATTTATAATAACAGGTCACTTGAAGTATAATTTTGTACCTGACAACTTTGGGCCAAGTTTTAGAATTTTCACATAACCTAGTGACTTGAAGAATAAATGTGAGGTATTTCAGTGAAGGCTACAGTCCATTTAAAAATACTTTTCAAAACAAGCAGAAGTAAAAAAAAATAAATAAACCACATGATTTTATTATTAGAGGGTGACAAATTTTAACAGAAGCTTAGTGTTTACAGTGGAAGAATTGAGCCTATTTATTAAACAAGCCTAGAAATACCTGGTAGAAATAGGAATAGAAATTGGCCATTGCTTTGTAAAGTTGATAGTGGATCTTGTTATTTTGTTATTTATTTAGGGTTCTTGGATTGCAACAAACAAACATGGAATGAAGTTAACTTAAGTAAAAAAGCTTGCTGAAATAATATATTGTGGTTCACAAAATTAAGAAAATATTATGGGAAGGAAAAGAGCCAGGTAATATAGTGGGGAGTTTATATAGTGAACATCATTTTCTGGATTCTCCTGAGAGAAAGAATAAGCTAGAACTTTTTTTTCTGTCTGCTTAAAGTTGATATTTTTCGGGAAATAATGCTAATGGATGAGCTTTAATTAAATATCACACGTTCAATGGGAGAGTGGAAGAAAATTTGATTGACAAATCTCATTGATTGTGGGAAAGTTAGATATTTAAAAACTGAAAAATGAAAACTGAATTGCAAAAGCTTTGGTAATGTTTAATTCATTTTGAAATCTCAATTTAATTTTCATTTTTAGTAACACTCACAAGAAATTAGCTAATCTATTATCTTCATTTTATTTTGAATGAAGTAAAACAACTGACTGGCATCCTTATATCATAATCTCCAATTTCCCGTAGAATTCATCTTGCTATTCCAAATATTTTGTGAATATCATAAATTTCAAACATCTTGCCCAGTAACCAACTTTATAACCTCTCAGGAACATTGATATGTAATACATTATGATAATTTTTATCACTCATTCATTCAATAAATATGTAAGGAACACATTTCTATGGGAAAGGAATAAATATTTAAAGACTGACTTTTCTGTGTCAGCAGGCTATCATATTTAATTATTAAAGGCATGCTTTGAGACAAGCATTAATATCACCAATTTATTAATAATACTGGAAAATTCAGAGAGAAATAATTTTTTAATGACACAATAAGCAGGAAGAATTTGAATGCAAAACAAACATTATTTCCTGTTCATGCTTCTGTGTTTTTCTTCAAGATCATGTGGATAATACAAACAGGAATATGTTGTTGTCTTTAAAGAATTTACATTTTGGTAAGTGGCATAAGTCATATAAATGAATGTATATTAAGTTTAGAAACGTGTACAAAATTAAAGATTGTGGGAGAAATGTTCAATTCTATATTGCCAATAAAGGTAAAATCATTTCATTTAAATAATTCCTATTTGAGTTCTGCCAGGGAGAAACTTGAATTTTTTAGTATAATTTGAATCATTGTTAACATATTATTTTATTGTTTCATGAACTCCCTTTACAAGTTACTGAATATTTTTAGCTAACCCCCTTCTTATTTTTAAACTTCCTTGGGGACAGAGGAAGAAGTGTTTTTCAAACTTCAGAGTATTTTATAAACAACAAAAGTAGCATTTTATCTGTTACCATTTTGCACTTCACTCCTGCACAGAAGTGAGGAGGCCAAGTCATTTGGGGATCTGGGCTTTAACTTTCTTACAAGAAGGATACTTTCCAATATTGGACAAATATAGAGTTTTCCAAAGGGGCATATTTCATTCAGGTTGTATGATTAATGTCAAGGTCCCAGAAGGTCATTAGCCCTTTCAAGTCATTCAGAATGACACCCGCCTCAAGCAACCTAGAGGCACAGCTGATTGTTCTAGTTTTAAAGTAAGAATATAAACTCTTCCTGTAACTTATGATTTAAGTCAGTATAACTATTTAGTGGTAGAAGAGATGCATTTGGGAAGAAGTGGTAAAAAAATATTAAGCAAGTTTATTTAACTGAAATATGATTGGATTATATGTGGAAATATACACAAATAACTATGCAAATAAGTGTAGTTTTGAGTTACAAAGTCTCAGTAGAGAGATGAATGAAATAGTGAAGAGAAAATTCCAAGTCCATGTTTCCATGCCTGTTTTTCCATATTTATTTCTTGAAACATTGTTCATCTTTGCTTAAAAAAATAAACAAACCAAATCAGTATTTATAGCCCTAATAAGAAAATCATAATTCATCATGACACTTGTTATTCTTATTTATGCTGTTACTGTTACAAGGTCTCATTCAAGCCTGGACAAAACCTGTACTCTCAATTCCCATTAACAGGACAGGTATGACCATATATCTTAATGCTCAGCAGGTAATAAGGTGGAGTGTGGTGCTTTTGCTTAGAGGAGCTGTGGAAAACCTGAACTAAAACAGAGAAGAGTGTGTGGATTCTACAATAATCTAAATTTTGGTTTGCATTATTTTCCAAGCTTTCCCTGCATTAATGTTTTAAAAGAAGATTTCACTAATCCTCTTGCATTTGAGAAGCAAATAATCTATTCTACCTCAAAAGATCATGTGTTGAAAGGGAGTCAGATTATGGGTTCAAACCTTGGTCAATAGTTACTGCACATTAACAACATGTAGCATTGTTTCAAAATTGGAGCAGATCCCTGAGGCAGATATTGCTACTAAAATTTAGAGAGTCTTTTTCTGGATGATAAATTTAGAATATGTATAATTGTTATATACTTTTTGGTGAATTACAATAAATTTGATGAGATTACAATTGGCAAGTTAACTTCTTGTTTTGCTGATCTTCTTATCACACACACACACACACACACACACACACACACACTTCTCATGTTCATTCCTGAATTTCAACACAAGGTACCTGTGCCAACTGAATTGAAATGCAGTATCCCTGATTTCAAATACAAGGCATTTTACATAACACTTTTTAATCTATTTGTTGGGATAAAATGTTTTTTGTAGAAATTTCACTTTTTCTTCACTCAAAGTGTAACATAGATATATCTAGTTAAAAGACAATTTATTAAATTGAAATTTACAAATTTTAAAAATTAAAATTAGATACAAGTTGGTTATAACTGATAGAATTATATGATATAATCAAATTTTTACATTACCATATTAAATTATTCTCAAACTTTAAAAAGATTTTAAAAAAAATTTATTCAACATGCACATGCTTTTATTTTTCCTTTTCTTATAAAAATGGTAATTATGTCTTTACTATAAGTACACGATTTTTTTTTCCAAATTAGATTACAACTAAATGTTTTTTTTTTTAAATATATCACCAGTTTAAACTAAAAATATGCTTCCTATTAATATATTCACTGTTTTTTTACAAATCACTTGAGCCTCCATCATAGTGTCTCCTATATAGGAATTTTAGATTCTAAAAAGATAATTGTGCCTTATGAAATCATCTTATCAGCTCTTTGGCAGGTTCATCTAGTCCAGAAAGTAAGAATCCCAGAAAAAGAATCCTGCCATATTTTTCAAGGGCAGTTCATGATTTTCCTGTATTAGTTGTTCTTCCTGGATGATCAACCTGGACATTTCATTTCTGCTTTGTATCATGGTAAGATTCATTACCATTGACCACAGAAGTGAAATGGAATTTGAAGTATTCCATATAATAATAGTAATAATTCAGTTCAGAAACATGAAGCATGCCACTTTCACATTAAACTTTTAAACCTCCCTCAAAATCTCCTTTCTGACTATCAGTATGTTTATCTACATTAACAAAGATTGTAAGATTTTAAAGACAGGTATTTTGTCTTGAACCACTTCTAGTCCAAAAAATTGTGGTGGAAACATTTGAAATAAACTGTCTCAGCAATTTTCAAATATATAGTAAATTACTATTAAATATAGTCATTATGCTGTATAATTCATCTCTGGAAATTATTCCTCCTGTCTCACTGAAGCTTTGTACCCTTTGATCAACACCTCCTCACCCCAAGCCCCACAAAAGTGAAATGCATTTATAAGCCATTAAAAAGTTCACTAAGTATTACAAAAGAAATCATGGTTGAAATCTTGCTGCAAACAATTTACTCCCTTTGTAACCCTATTTCACCAATAAATATCATATGTCTAGATGCTATAGGCTACCTATTTCTTCATTCTCTCTTATTTTTGAATGAGCAATACTTCACTTAGGAGAGTGGTCTCCAGTTTCACCTAGATTGTTGTAAAAGGTATTAATTCACTGTTTTTTATGGGTGAGTAGTACTCCATGGTATACATATAACACATTTTATTAATCCACTCATGAATTGGTGGACACTTGGGTTGATTCCACATCTTTGCAATTGTGAATCGTGTGGCAATAAACAGTGTAGTGTAAGTGCCTTTTTGATAAAATGACTTTTTTCCTTTGGGTAAATACCCAGTAGTGGGATTGCTGGATCAAATGGTAGATTTACTTTCAGTTCTTTGAGGAATCTCCATAGTATTTCCCATAGATGTTGAGCATTTTTTTCGTATACCTGTTGGCCATTTATATGTCTCTTTTTGAGAAATGTTTATTTATGTCCTTTGCCCAATTTTAATGCAATTATTTTTTAATGTTGAGTTTCTCTGTACTGTGGATATTAGTTCCCTGTGAGATCAAGAGTTTGAAAATGTCTTCTCCCATTCAGTATGTTGTCTCTTCACTCTGTTGATTGTCTCCTTTGCTGAGCAGAAGGTCTTTAGTTTAACATAGTCCCATTCATCCATTTTTGGTTTTGTTGGATGTGCTTTTGAGGTCTTAGTCATAAAATCTTTGCCTAGACCAATGTCCTGAAGTGTTTCCCCTTTTTAGGTCTTACGTTTAATTGTTTAATTCATCTTGAGTTGACTCTTTTTTTTTCCTTTGAGACAGAGTCTCTCTCCTAGAGTGCCATGGCATCAGCCCAGCTCACAGCAATTTAGGTTCAAGGGATCCTCCTGCCGTAGTCTCCCAAATAGCTGGGACTATAGGCACACACCACCACGCCCGGCTAATTTTTCTATTTTTAGTAGAGACAGGGTCTCATTCTAGCTCAGGCTGGTCTGAAACTCCTGAGCTCAAGTGATCCTCCTGCCTCGGCCTCCCAGAGTGTTAGGATTACAGGCATGAGCCTATAGTATTAACTATATGATTATAAACATGTAAGTTAAAAATATAGATTACATGTAACCAATGCCAAATCATATGTACATTTATTGGACTACGTTGGAGTCTCCTACACAAGAGGTCTATTCTAATTGAGAAAAATTTTGAAGCATGAAAGTTCTCTAATCTCAAGGAGTGTAAATCTGTTAAGAGGTAGGTAAGCAAAAATATGATTCCAGCTGACTGGAATAAGTGACATGTGAATATAATGCATAAGTAAGTAGGAAATAAGCCACAAGACAGTCCTTTGATGCTGGATAAATGAGGAAAGTCACTGTAGAGAAGTAGAAAGCAGGTATATACCATAAATAGTAAATAGCATGTCACTAGACTAGATTCATAATGTGAGAGGAAGGGGGGAGAGCATTTCAGGCAGAGGAAGCAGAATTGAAAAGGTGTGGAAATGATGAAGCACACATCATATTCAGGAACATACGGCAGTACAGTAAGAGTAAAGGATGAATGTCAAGGGGAGTTGAATGGGATGTGAAAATCTTGAGAAGAAAGACTGCAGCAGGATGATGAAAGACTTTGAGTATAATATTACTAGGTAGATTTATCCTATAGTAAATGGAAACATAATAAAGGATATTTTTAAAAGGATGATGTAATAAAATGCCTATCTCAGTTTTAGTGAAAAGAAAGGTTTGTAAGAGAGCAAGACTAGAGGGAGTGAACATTAAGATAAACAAAAATGTGCAAAAATATACAATATAGTCATGAATATTTGAGTGCTATAATATTTTCTACCATATTGGCCTTAGAGGCTTTTAAACAAATGATGTAAAATATAAACCCAGAATCAAATAGCAATTAAAAGATCCCAAATTCTAAAATGTATTCTAAATAGTATACTTTTCTGTTAGTAAGTGGAAAATATATTTCAATCCTAACTGATCAACTTGCTTCCTTAGAAATAGCATATAGTGTTTCAGATGACTATTAAATATGAGTCTGCCAGATTTCATTATTATTATCATTAAAGTGGTATTATCAGTTTTGCTCTTTGAAAGTCAAAACAGATTATTCACTAGATAAAATCAGATAATCTTTTGTTCCTAACATGACACTTAAAACAAGTACTTTTCCTGAATTGTTTGATACTGACTTTTGAAAAGGATTTTTATAATACAGATGAAAATCAGCCAAGAATACACATTTATAATACATGATTAAAACACAATGGTACATGAACCTGTAATTATTGAAAATAATCAGCATATAAATAGAATCTGAGAAGAAATATTACTGTTGGAAATAATAGTTGAACCATTTGTAATATTCACAATATTCAGCTATTTATCTTGATATAGTTTTGGGGTTATTTTTAAAGTTATATTTTCTTTGTAATGGACACATAATTGTACATATTTATAGATACAGTGTGATGTTTCAATACACATATACATTGTATAATGATCCAATCAGGGAAATTAACATAACTATATCTTTAAATATTTATCATTTCTTTGTGGTTATAGCATTCAAAATCCTCTGCTCTAGCTATCTTGTGATATACAATACCTTATTGTTTGCTGTAGTCATCCAACTGTGTAATAGAATATCAGAACTCACTTTTTCTGTCACTTTGTACCTAATATTCATATAGACAAGAAACTATGTCCAGAACAACTTGGACATATATGTAACATAATCTGAAGAAGTAGTAAAAGTGATCCATTTTGCATTATTATATTGACTAACAGAGACATCCATTTTCCCGGTTATTTTTATTCAAATTTGTTTATTTTTATAAAAACAAAGGTATTTATACTTTGAAAGTGCTCATCTTTTTTCTGTATTTGTTTTAGACAATTCTCCACAGTTGTGTATTTTTGATGCAAATATTTTAATTATTTAAAAATATAAGCCAGAAGGGTTGAAAATTACAATATATTAATACATTATTGGGATGTTTATTATAACTAAATGGAAATCTTTTCCCTCTACTGATGAAATTCTAGACAAATGTGAATTTTTCCTTTATTCTTTTGAGAAATAAAGTTTGTTTCAAGACAAATATTTTAAGTCATATTTTTATAAAATATAGTATTATTTCATTGAAATCATAATGCCATTTTATGCTCTATTCAAACCTAATTATTAACTTCATAGCCTGCTAGTCATGATATTCTGAGAGAATAATGACCTAAGATACTCTGAACGGTAAATAAATTTCTCTCATTTCCTTTAGAGAATGAGAAAGACAAAGTATAGAAAATCAGTAAATGGCATAAATGCAGTTTTCTGGAGTTTTTCTTGGTTACAGTTACTTGGAGCTGGTAATTCTGTTCACCCAATACTGTAATTACATAGCCGACTCTCTGAAAAGGGAGCAGAGTTAGATGAAAAGACAAAACTTGAAATTAGACAATTAATTATAAGCTATTACTCCTAAGGCAATATATTACACCTAGGAGAGCCCGAGCTTAAAGGTTATGCTACTAATTCTCTGTTCAAATCGTACTTTTATTACCCATTAAATATCACTCAGTGTGTGATTATTTTTATCCTTGACTTAGAAATTGTGAACCTGAGACACTAAAATGGGTTAGTGGCTCTAAATCAGACAATATATAAAAATTCCCAATTAATTGGTTTTTATAAATTGTTTGGATCCAGATACATGCAGAAAATGAATACATAGCTGCAGGGAAAAACATTTAAAAATGTGTGCTCTATAATAACAAAGATGTAAAATATCAATTTTCCTACTCACCTTCTGTTTAACATCTCTATCCTGAGAAACACTGAGCTAATTCTGTAGTGAAGAAAACTCCTACTAGTTAATCTGTTGGTAGTTGTACATATGTAGGTGTCATTGGATCCTATACATTTTTGAGAAACTGTTGTATTTCGGGGTGTGGGGGTTTACAGTTTGTTTGTTTGTTTATTTATTTATTTATTTATTTCCTTTTTTGGTAACTCCTTGGTTTTGCTGGATTGCCTCTACTGTAGCTTCCTAAGGAAAAATACTTCCGAGTAAGATTTTTGAGACCTTGTATGTCTGAAATCTTCACTTTTAAGTAATTGTGTGACTGGGATATAATTCAAGTTTTATAAATCAAGTTGCCTTAGAAGTGAAAGTATGGCTCCATTTTTTCTCAGTTTCCAGCGCTGCTATTGAGAAATCTAGTGCCAATCTGGTTTTGATCATTACTATATAAACTTTTCCTATTTGAATTCATTTAGGATATTCTTTTTCCCTAGCAATCTGACATTTCAGGTTTACGTGCACAAGAGTGAATCTCTTTACATTCATTTTTCTTGTCTCTCAATGAAGACTTTCAATTTAGAAATTTAATTTGTTCAATGATTGTCTATTCTCTATTATATCTGTTTTCTTTTTAAGTATTATGTATCATTTGAGTAAATTAAAATTATATTAATTATGTATAAATATACATTAATATGTTATATAATATGTGCTATATTATATTATGTTATATATTATATATTAAATTATGTTATATATCATATGATTATATATTTAATTTATAATCTCTTAACTATACATATATATATAGAGAGAGAGAGAAAGAGAGTTAGATCAAATTAAAATGGAGACCAGTCCTGAAGAACCCCTGAGAAATCAAAGCAAGTAAGTCTCATAAGTGACCTTAACCATTCTTGGTTTGCAAGCACAACTTGGGCTATTTCTTGTAAATGCCTGTATTAATAAAAAATGAAACTTAAGGCTAATCAATCAAAAGCCACCAAAAACTACAGTTATTTAACTAGGGATGTTTTACTAGGAAAGATCAAATAAGATACCTGTTCCACTATAAGCAATCAAATATTTTCATTGCTTTACTTCCATATTGCCCTTGTAAAAGCTTTCTCCTTGGCACTCTCTTAGCACAGCCACTCCTGGTTTAGAGCAGCCTGATCAAAAAAAGTCTTTAAAATTTTATTGTTTCCATTTACCAGTTAACAGGTATAATTGTATATATAGTTATGTATAAATATGTGTATATATCAATATAAATATATTGTTAAATATAAATAATGTATATAAATAAATATACACATGCTTTACCAAAGTTCTGATTTGTTTTGCTATTTAAAACTCACTTTTATTCTCATTCTTAGAGTTCCTCAACAGTATCTTTCAGTCTCTGTATTGAAGTTTCATTTCTGTGCCAACATATTGAATTTTCAAGAATTCTTTTGTTCTCTATTTGTTTACATAGTACTATGATCTTGTTTCACAGAAGTGATATCACTTGCTTTATCTCTGAAAATGGTATTGAAAGGTTTTTGTTTTGTTTTGATCCTATTTTGGTTTTTAGTTGTCTCCCTTCATAGTCTCTGTTTTGTCCAAGTTACTTTTTAAAAAAATTCTCACTGTTTAATATTGGAGTATTCCTTTCATATTTGCAACCTGAACTCGTGTTTAAAAGTGAAGCATTTCATCGTATTTGAAGATTTGTACAGATGTGTATTGTCTGTGGACTGCACTTGTGATTTGGCTAGACAATCTCACTGAAAAAAAAAAAAACAATGTCAATATCCCAGGTACTTTTTAGGGAATAATCAAGTTTTTGAGAATATACTTCATTCATTCTCTGCCCCTACTGTGGGGCAGACGAGAGCTAGCTGATCAGTAAGAGTAAGGATTTGCTTAATGCCGCTATACTCAGTACCTGTACTTCGGAATAACTGGAGATCCTTGCCACTTGCAGCATTGAAAGATATTTTCCATTGAAAACTCATTAATTAACCATTTGTGAATTCCTATCTTGGAAAATTGTGGTTATATATCATTTAACGAACAGTTTATTGCTAGCCTACTCCAAAAAAAAAGTTTAAAAATCAGGGTAACTTAAAAAATTTGGTACTTTCATTACTAAAAGATATACATGTTAATCTTTTTTAGTAAAACTTAATATTAAAGTGGTAGAATATACTACCACTATACGAAATAACAGAAATTGTAAATTCCTATGCTAAAATAGGTTATGTTTATTTAAAAATAAGTTTTGGTCTTATCACTTTTTGTTTACTGAGCTAAAATATTAACATCTAGAAAATATAATCATATTTAACAAAAAACATTTTCTGAAAACATTTAATTTGTAAGTGAAAGTTATTTAGATATAATCTATATGAAGTTAATTTAGCCTATTTTGGGTATGTATTTTGACAAATGCATATAGTTTTGTATCCACTAATAGAATCAACTCTGTCACTCTCCTAAAAAAAAAAATCTCTTAATGTCTCTTTTTAGTCAAGCTCTCTTCCCAGCCACTAAACCGTTTTGTCCCTTTACTTATGCTATTTCCAGAATGACATATAAGTAAACTTACACAGTATGTAGTCTTTAGAGTTTGGTTTCTTCCACTTTGAATAATTTACAGTTGACTGTGGAACAATAGGGTTCTGAACTGTGCAGGTCCACTAATACATGGATTTTCTTCAGCCTCTTCTACTCTGAAACAGCAAAACTACTCCCTCCCCTTCTTCCTCCTCCTTAGACAACTCAACATGAAGATAAGGAGGATGAAGACTTTTGTAAGGATCCACTTCCAGTTAATGAATAGTAAATATATCATAACATTTCTTTTCCCTAACTTATTTTATTTTAAAAATACAGTATACAATACAAATAACATACAAAATATGTGTTAATTGACTTTGTTATTGTCATGGTTTCTGGTCAACAGTGGGTTATTAATAGTTAAGTTTTGGGGTAGTCAAAACATATGCAGTTATTCAACTGCAGGAGAGGTCAGAGATCATCACTCCAATGTCCAAGTTGTTCAAAGGTCAATTGTATTTGAGAGTAATTGGTCCCTTGAATATTTCACTAATTGGTTCCTTTGTATTGCTATGACTGCTATGTAATATTCCATTGCATGGATACGTTACGCTTTGTTTATTCATTCACCAGATGAATGAAATTTTAACTTTTTTATGTTAATTTAGTTTAAATGATAGTGTTTAAAATTTATAATACTTTTATGTTTTTATTCCCATATTTATGTTTGTTTTACATATTAAAACAATTTGGAAACAATTAGAGGTTAGAAATAAGTTTCTGTTTAACATGGAGACATTGGGGCATATAGAATTAAAGAGCAAACTGACTGTGTCCAGTTTTTGGAGATTATCAATAAAATTTCAATTTGTGTGTACAGAGTTTTCTATCAACACCTATTTTCATTTCTTTTACATAAATACAAAGGTGTGGAATTCTGGATCATATGGTACATGAATTTTTAAATTAAAAATAAATTGCCAAATAGTTTTCCAAAGTACCTGTACAATTTTTCATTCTCATGATCATATATGAAAATTCTAGTTACCCCATATTTTTACTAACATTTGATATTGTTAGTTAAGCACACACATATTGCCAACAATCACGTGAAAATTGAAAACAATATGGTTTTAATTTGCATTCCACTAATAAATAATGCTATTAAGCATTTCTTCATGTAATTCTTGCCACCCATATATTTTATTTGGTGAATTGTCTGTTCAAATCTTTTGCTAATAGTCTAAATTGGGTTATTTGTTTTTTATACCTGAGTTCTGGGTATTTATTACCAATTCTTGGTATAATCCTTTAGGAAATGTTAAGTTTGTAAATATTCTCTCCCAGTCTAAGGCTTTTTATTTTTTAAACATAGGCTTTCAAGTAAAACAGAGTAGCTTTTTATTTTGATGAAGTCAAATATATAAACATATATATAGATATATATGTATATAGTAGACTCATCAACAATGTGGGGGTTAGGGACTCCACTAGTCAAAAATTTGCATATAACTTTTGACTCTCACAAGACTTAACTACTAATAGACTACTATTGATTGACCAGCTTTAGTGATAACATAAGTAGTCGATTAACACAGTTTGTATGTTATTTGTATATTACATACTATATTCTTACAATAAGTAAGCTAGAGGAAAACTTTTATGAAGATCACAAAGAAGAGAAAATACACTTACATTACTGTACTGTATTTATCAATCCCTTTAAGTTTGGATTGTCTACTTACAAGATTTCTATCTGAAATGGTAGGCAACAGCAGTTGCAGACCTCAATCTGAGATACATTTCAAGGAATTCAACTTTTTTTGGTCATGTCATGACTTTTCTCTGCTTCTTGGGAGCGCTTCCAGCATCACTAGTGACACTACATATGGATCTCATCTCATGGTGTTATCCAAGGTTTATGGTATTGCACTAAACATGATGAAAAATACATGAGAACTGTCAGAGATCACTTTTTACTTCACTACTCAATTTGATGGAGAGACGAACTGCTCACTTGGAAATGATTAGCATCACATGGCATTTTCAGCCTATACTTGCAACACTTGTGCTTACCAATAGCAACAGGAGGTTACTATAAAATTATTACAGTATGTGCTATAGTTAATTTTATGCAGTTATGATTTAATATGATATCTTCATTTTTTTTTACATTTTTCTTTACTGTGAATGTGTGGCCTATGTTTGTCTGATTAAGGTCTGATAAATTTCAATTTTTTTTTTTTTTTTTTTTTTGAGACAGAGTCTCACTTTGTTGCCCAGGCTAGAGTGAGTGCCATGGCGTCAGCCTAGCTCACAGCAACCTCAAACTCCTGGGCTTAAGCGATCCTACTGCCTCAGCCTCCCCAGTAGCTGGGACTACAGGAATGTGCCACCATGCCCGGCTAATTTTTTTTCTATATATATTTTTAGTTGTCCAGATAATTTTTGTTTCTATTTTTAGTAGAGACGAGGTCTCGCTCAGATTGGTCTCGAACTCTTGACCTTGAGCGATCCACCCACCACGGCCTCCCAGAGGGCTAGGATTACAGGCGTGAGCCACCGTGCCCGGCCTAAATTTCAGTTTTTTATAATCTATTTATATATATTTTATGGCAGTAAATGATAAAGTAGACTTGTATCTATATATATTTTAGGCATTCACAACATGCCTCACTTTAATTTTTAAATATTTCTAGGCTATGCAGTTTGTGAGTTTTTTTCAAATTGTTATTAAACTCCCCCAAATTTTTTCAGTATATTTAATGAAAAAAAAAATCCACAAATAAGTGGACCCATGAAATTCAAAACTGTGGTGGTCAGAGGTCAACTTCATATATGTATCCAGTATATAACTTAAGATTATAAAGAAAGTCTTCAATATTTTATTCTGGAAATTTTATGGTTTTGAGTGTTTAAGTTCAAAATCTATTTTGAATTAGATTTACATGTTCCAAAGAATTGTTATTGTACATTTGATTTTTTTACATGTAGATGTTCAATTATCCAGCACTCTATGTTAAAAAGAATATCTCTTCTCCAATAATTGCCTTTATTCCCTATTGAAATTCTTTTTTTTTTTTTTTTGAGACAGAGTCTCACTTTGTTGCCCGGGCTAGAGTGAGTGCCGTGGCATCAGCCTAGCTCACAGCAACCTCAAACTCCTGGGCTTAAGCGATCCTCCTGCCTCAGCCTCCCGAGTAGCTGGGACTACAGACATGCGCCACCATGCCCGGCTAATTTTTTCTCTATATATTTTTAGTTGGCCAGATAATTTTTTTCCATTTTTAGTAGAGACAGGGTCTCGCTCAGGCTGGTCTTGAACTCCTGACCTCGAGCAATCCACCCACTTCGGCCTCCCAGAAGGCTGGGATTACAGGCATGAGCCACCGCGCCCGGCCTCCCTATTGAAACTCTATACATCCTATTCAATACTCTGTATTCAACAACTATATATAGAATATTTGCAACCAATTATCAAAATTGATCTTAATAGCATACATAGAATGTTGCACTCCCAAATCGGGAATATGCGTTCTATAAGTACATTAAAAAAAATTCAATGTAATCTAATGCTAGATCATGAAGTAAATCTCAGTTTCCACAACTGGATGTCGTAATGGTCATATTATGTGATTAAATCACAATTAAATAGAAATTATTAAGAACAGATAACAAAAACCCCATAGGATTGTAAACAAAAACTTCTATAAACCTGTTGCATCATAAAAGAAACTGTAATAAAAGTTTAAAAATATTTAGTACTACTATATGAAAACAAAAGGCTACATTTATAATTTTGTGGTATGCTGCCAAGACAGTCTTTACAAGAAAAACACAGCCTAAATGCAGGTTTGTGCTGGAAATGCCTCATTTTGGCTTGAGTGTGTCCACTGTTATTTTGTTAGGAATTTTATGAGCTTGCTGACATCATGTTGGTAAATTGAATTTAATGATGGTGGGAGCATTGCACTACAGTTATAGTCAAAAGCTACAATTCAAAGTTTTTACTTTTTCTAAAATGCCAGCACACCACTGCTTGCATGTTTATACTTGGAAAGAAGATACACTGAAAAATAAATTAAATTAAAAGTAGAGCTTAAAGAAGCCTAAGAAAGTAGAATAAATAAAATAATAAAGTTAGGAGAAGGAAGTAATAAAGCAGAAAGCAAGTGGCCTATGGATACTACTAAATGTCTCAAATTAATTTTCGTGAAAAGACCATTAAAATAGATGAAATTTTAAAATATTAATAAATTTCTCAAGGAATAAATAACACTGAAAGTAAAACAATGTTAGGAATGAAATAAAGATCATCAAACATGGATGTAACAGAAATTAAAAATATACTTACATATCATAGGTAAACGTATGCCAAAAAGTAAGATAAAATTATTTCTGTGAAGAATGTCCTTGGTATTTTTAAAGAGATTCCATTGAATCTGTAGATCACTTTGGATAGTATAGATATTTTAACAATATTAATTCTTCCAATCCAGAGCATTGCATATCTGTTCATTTTTTGTGTCCTCTTCAATTTCTTTCATTAGTGTTTTATAGTTTTCATTGTAGGATCTTTCACCCTTTTGGCTAAATTTATTTCTAAGTATTGTATTGTTTTTGTAGCTATTATAAATGGGATTCCTTTCTTTATTTCTTTTTCAGATTAGCATATAAAAACATTACTTATTCTTATATATTGATTTTATATCCCGCTAATTTACTGAATTCATTTAGCAGTTCTAAGAGTGGTGAAGTATTTTGATTATTCTAAATATAAGACCAGGTCATCTGCAAACAAGGATAATTTGACATCTTCCTTTTCAATTTGCAGGTCTTTTATTGCCATACTTGTCTCGTTCCAGATCTTAATGGAAAGGTGTTCAATTTGTACAGCTATTACATATTCTTAAAAAAGCAAAACAAAACTAAAAACTTGTCATAAGTGACTCAAGAGTAATAGAAAACTTGTGTAATCTTATAGCCACTTTATAAGCCAGTCCATATTTTAATACGTTTGTATAATGAAAAAAAAATCTAGATTCCTGGGTTCTTTTATAAGAGGAATTTATAATCAATCATTCAAGAGGAATTAAATAAATCTAACCTTATATAACTTTCCTACAGGGTAGAAAAAGGTAATACTATACCACAACTAAAAGTCAAAAACTAGGTGTAATTATACAGTGCTGAATAAAGATGTAAGATACAGAATAATTTTGGTAGTATTATATTTTAGGCAAGTTAAAATGCAAACATGCAGTACAATAAGAATATGTATATAAGTGAAATTACAGTCATTGAAATGGTTTTCTGTGTAAGAAGAAAATGGGAGTAGAGAAGAGATTTAATAAATTTAATTATTTATAACATCAGTGCTTTGCCTTTTATTAAGTAAAATAATTAAATTCAATAATCATACTTAATTGAGATTACATTGTGATAATTAATAATGAAACCCCAAACTTAAGCAAAATGCAGGTCTTTGCCCAAAACAAAGAGACCGGTTTCATTTTACAGAGTCTTAGTTGCAATATTTCAAGCAGTTTGACATTCTCAATGCAAACAAATACTAATTTGTTATGTGCTAATTTATCATATTACTTGTCTATGTTGATAAATTAATAACTGATCTGAAAATGACCCCAACATTTTCTGTTATGGTTTCATAGTTTTAGTTACATGACAAAGAATTATATGTGATCCAGACTATACTGTGTAATTTCAATTATACAAAAAAAAAAAAACTATATAGGAAAAATAAAACACACTAATATTCAGTGTGCCTGGGAGTATGTGTGACTGTTGGGGATTCTAGGGATACTGCTAATATTCTGTTCCTTGAATAAGTCACATTCAATTTTTTAAATTATTTTCTCACATTACAATTTTTTTCAGGTGTGTTCTTTTTGTATTAGCAATAACTGGATATTTGTTTATAACCCCACATGTGAAGGAAAGAAAAAGAAAAGACTAAAGATAGGAAATCAATGTCTAAGTGGAAGGGAAGAAAAGGGAAAAGAGAGAGAGAGAGAGAGAGAGAAAGGAGGAAACATTTTCCTGAAGGTATTAGAACAAAACGGAAATTAATAAGGATTTTAAAGAGAACTTGTGTGTCTTTGTACCAAAAAGTGTTGGAACTATATTGCTGTGTTCAAAGAGAAGTCGAGAATCAAAATAAAGCTAACAGTTTCCATGAAATGTTGTTACAAATAGCTTTAAAGTATTAAAAGCCTAAACAGAAATAATAGTATCATACTTTAAAAATATTTAAAACATAAATCACAAATAATTCAGATATGCAATCTGAAGAACACATCAAAATTGGTTAACGTTATTTTTCTTGGCGGTATCTATACTACAATGAAAAATAAACATTTGTTTTTTCCTAAAATCCTATCTAGTGTAAGGGGATCATTGTCATTTTGTTGTGTTTCACAGCATCAGATGGCACTTGAGTCTCATTTCTTTCCCCTTTTGGGAACTGAGCAGAGAACTGCCTCAGCTAGACCTTGTCAGTCACTCGGCACTATTCACACATCCTACTTTTCCTGGGCCAGCAAATCTCTTAATTAATACTTCTTAAAAAACTAGTTGTTAACCTCACTCTTTTAGGCTGACTCAGTGGTTCTCACACCTAAGCTGGAATCACTTCGAGTGTTTGTTAAATGCAGATTGCTGACCCCACAACCAGAGTTTCTGATTCATTTGGTCTGCAGAGTAGCCCTATAATTTTCATTTCTTACAAGTTCCCAGGTGACACTGATACTTTTGATCCAGGGAACACCCATGGAGACTCTCTGAAGGTAACCTACATATTAATATATGTAGTACAGTGTGAAGAAAGGGCTTGCTTTCTCTTGGCTAAGGAAGACTTGTTTCTGCTGGAATAACTGTGTGTACAGAATACCTATGCCCTGCCTATGCTTTAGAATAATGACAGTTTAAAGGACTGAATGGAAACTATTATTTCTCCATTTGTAACTTTTTCTCCCAACATTGTATCTGTGCTGTGTGTACCTGACTCCCTTATACAATAGCACACAAAATATATGAGGCCTTTTAGAAATATTTTTAATATTTTAATATTTTTAAATGGTGGATAAAATTGTATGCATTTGTCATTACAAGATGATGTTTTGAAATATATATACATTGTGAAATGATTAAATCTAGTTAAATAACATGCATTACTTTACAAAGTTATCATTTTTGTGGTAAGAACACTTAACATTCCCTTTCTTAGCATTTTTCAAGAATATAATATACTATTATTAGCTGCAGCCAGGCACAGAATCCCAAATACTGCATGATCTCACTTATATGTGGAATCCGAAAAAGTTGTTCTCATAGAAGTAAGATAGTAAAATGGTGGTTTCCAGGGGCTTGGGTGGTTGAGGTCAGGACTAGAGAGATGCTTGTGTAAGGATACAAATTTCTACTAGTATGTGGAAGAATTTCAAGAAATATTTTTTTTTTAGGCCATAGAAGGGCAAAGCATTTTAAGAAATAGAAAATAGTAATATGGCAGTGTCTATCTCAATGAGCAAGGATTTCAAAATAAATTGTTACAATGCAAAGGAAACTTAGTTTATAAATTTTTTGGAATTGAAGGCATGGAACCTGCATGAAAAGAGATACATGGAGAACCATGAGACAAATCTACTTAACATTGACGGACCAGTGTTGTAGATCCCAACAGAGGTTATTTTGTCCTCCCGGGGAAATTTGATGATATATGAAGTTAAGAATGAAAATGCCTCCAGATGCCAGTCCTTAGGCTGATAGAAAAAAGAACTAGAACTATATACTTCCTACTAATATTTTGGAAAGTAGAATTTCACTGTAATATAGATAAGAAAGGAACCTCAAGAAACCATATAGATTTATTTTGTTGATAATATTGACCCAGAATTTAACTCACATCTTTTAAGAATAAGTTAATTGAAAATTAAAAAATATAATGAAGTTAGATTGTCAGATTATGTAATAAATAAAAACATAAATATAAAAGGAAAGTAACGTTTTGGAAATATATTATTGATATAATTGCTAATTTGGGCATTATTTGTACTATCTGTTTTTTCAACTATCATGTTTTTTTTATCAGGTGTTCTTTTTTATTGTTTTTTCAAAACTCACTGAATTTTTTTTAATTTTAGCTTTCTGAATATAGTAACTAATGTATTTATTTTCACATTTAGCACTTAAATCTGTGTTAAACAAATGAAAAAAACAATACAATATTTGACTTACTCGTGAATGAGAAACAAATTTAGACCCTATTTTGCCATCTTCTTTCACTCAGGTCCATATTACTTAATTTAACCATGTTTTATAGATTCATATTATTTTTCTAGTTTTATGCATGTATTTCAGATAGATACGTTATTATGAGTTACATTTTGCAAGACTATTTTCAACACATTCACATTTCATTCAATAGATGTGTTGATTTTAACTTTACAAGTTGCTTTTATCATATGGCTTTCTGATTATAAATTGTGTGGATTGATTGATTTTATTCATAAATACATTTCCTCAGTAAAATAACATTTTCTGCAAGAAGGATACAGTATAGTAAAACACATTGCAAATCTGTGGTTGTACCTTGGTTTTAAAAAATGTCTTGATTTAGATTTGGAATTACTGTGTCTTTCTACTCTTTTATTAAATCTATGAAGATGTGGTGGCAGAGATTCTGTTGCTATTCATTAAATCAATCTCTTAATATTCCTGTACACACAATTAGACTACAATTCTCCAGACAGCTTTGCACTTAGGTTTGGCAAACTATATGAATTCTTGCTATGAGAACGTGAATAGTTCTTGCTATGAGAATATGAAGTGGCAACTGCAAGTGTCACTTCCTGGTCAAGTCTCCAAGGAACTGAGCATGTTTTTCCTATAATCTCTGTCTCCTCTTCTGCTCCTTAGGTGCATATGTTTAAGAGACCGTAGGGTGGTTGAATAACAAGGTTAAATTCTTGAATGTCTGTTTCACAATGAGTTAAGCCATTCCATCTGAGTCTATTTGTTATAGCAATTAGCACAATCCCACTATTAGGGCAAATTTTGATTCATTTCTTTGTATTTACTTATGCATATGAAGAAATATGAAAGTCTGACTTGATTTATGCAATGGGTACCCAGTTTATTCTATTTGGTTGCTCTCATGAAAATTTTCAACACTGGACTTCATATGAATGTTTTCAATTAATTTTTTATGAAACTCTGATCTATTTAGATTTGAAGAATAAGATCTTTCATTAGTTGCAGAGATGGAATTTTGCATTTTATGTTCAATGGTTGCCTCTTATTCATTTTGGGATTTTTCCTCTTCAGAGATACTGATTGCTTCACACTTAAAATCAAATATTTTTATGTTGTATCTACTTTAGCTCCTTTTCAACAATCATTTTTACCTATTTGTAGTTCAATTGCCTCTATATTTTGAAATGTATCCGTATTTTCCTACCGTGTCAAGGTTTTTGAGAAAACTCCAAATTTCTTATTCTTACTTGTTTTAAACATGGATTTTAATTTTTCATTTGCATTTTACAATTGATTTCAGTCTTTTTATTTCATTCTGGTTATTTTTTTCTTACCTTTGAAGACATCATCCCTTTTCCTTTGATCTCTATTATAAATACATAGTCCCAGTTTTGAATATATTTTGGTCTTCCCAGTGAAATCTGGTAAGAGAGTGAAAAAAATTGCTGAGTTATTGTCATTGAGGTTTCAGAGAGAATTCACTGCTTATGCCACAGTCTGTGAAGTGCTTCACTTTATTATAATACTCTTCATGTCAGAAGGGTCTCATATGCTCTTGTTCCCACCACCTATAAAAGAACCATGTATAGTTAAGCGTTTTTATTTTTAATTTTTTTAAATAAAAAAATAAATAATCAAAAATATATGTTTACTATCAGAATTTATATAAGATATGACCAGGCTCTGTGAATAAAGCACAACAGTATACCAATTAGCCAAATAAAAAACACCTTAATAGAATGAAATTGGTTTTTGCCTTCCTGCTTCCTTCGGATCTTTTCCTTGCTATAACACTAATTGTCTATTACTCAAGGTGTTTGAACTAAGAAAAACTTCCGAAAGCTGTGATTGTATAAAAACGACTTGACCTACAGAAAGCTTTCCTCCTCTTGTCTTATTTCCACAGGCTGAATTATCTGTCATTGTTTTATTGTGTCATGAATCAATAAAATTCCCTGAGATAACTATTTATGTTTGAATATTTGTATATTAACATGCTTATTTTTAAACTAAATTTGTATCTTTTTATTATAATATAATCCATACTTTTTTTGAAGGGTCCAAATGAGGCAGAAAGGCAAAAGCCAATTTCATTCTATCAATAAATATTTAGCTGATGAAATTTCAGTGATGGAGAACCTGCAGTGATAAAATAAAGATATTCAATCTTTAAAGAACATTCTATTTGAGAAGACAAAGAATAAACCAAAAAACAATTTTAGAATATATGCTAAAAAGATAAATGAGGTCCTATGGTCATTAATATCCACTTGCCAAATAATAATTAAAGGCCAAACCTGAATCAAAATCCACTGATACTTGCATTCCCCTTATTTTTATTCACGCTATAAATATTATTTGGTTATAACAAATGATATAATTTGTGGAAAAGTGCCAAAAAATAGACAATGAATTCAAGTTTCTTCATTGTCAGTAAAAAGTATACAAACTTAACACCATCATAATATTTACACAGACCAGGGCTTTTGTAATGCTCTCAATTGGAGGCACAAATTCCCTTTGCCTATAAAATCCCCAGCAGCTACTAAGTTGCTAACAATGCCAGAAGATTTGGACAAAAAATTATTAAATTGTTTGGAAAATATCCTTTTTTTTCATTTTTAAAGTGCGTTTTGTGTGTTGGTTTGTTTTAAGTCATAGAGACTCCTCCTAAGAAGGATTTGTTATATGACGTTTTGTTCAGCAGATACAAATATCTTGTACTAAACCAAACAATTAGTGATGTGCTTCAAAATTGTGCTTTAGGCTGGTTTTCTGGTAATCCTTTGGAGTAACTCTTCCCTACATTTTTTGAAAACAAAGATTAATAATGACTGGTTGTATAAAATAATCCAGGTTGGATTGGTAAACGAGCATTCTATACTTGTAGTTTCTCTGACATCTTGACTGATAATGTATGATGTATGTATGTTGTCGACAGGCTTCTCACTTAAATAATTTAATCTAAAGATAATCATTCATAATCCCACTCTCTTTTCCTGACCCTTTCCAGAGAAAGCATAGGCATATCTTTTATAGCCAACAGATAGAAAATAATTCAAGGTGTGTTTGGATGGGAGCCGCTGGAGACAGCTAATTTTTCTAGTGGTGAGTTTGGTGGTATATGGGAAATACAGCCACTTCCTTGCTTGAAACTTATCGTTAATATTAATATATCAGTCAGTTGAGATACCTCTAGAGCTGCAGCTTCTAAGATGCATGGCACCTCCAGAGTGCTATTTATAATAGGCGGGTATAGTGGGAAATAGGAAGGAAGACTAGGCAAGATATGTGTCTGCAATGAGTCCATAGGGATTGACAGTCCGGCTATAGAACTTAAAGATAATAGTTTAATCACTCTTGATACAATGGTTTTGTAATTTTTTGTAAAGAGTAAATCTTACGCCATTTATTTTAATTTATGGTAATGATTTTTGTATTACACAGTAATCATATTTAACCACATTGAGCTAAAATACATGTCTAATGAATTCTGTTTCTCAAGGAATTTAAAGAGTAATGTGCAATTTTTACAATATATTCATCAACATTTACCTTCAGTATGGGGGCTGGGTAACATCACTGACCACATCAGCACCTACTTTCAAAGTACTAGTGATTTTTAAGACCTGAAATTGACAGTTTAGCTTGTGCAGCAGCAGCAGATGTGTTTACGTATCAGTCTTTGAAGCCTGACTTTTCATTTAGATCAAATGACTGTTCTAATTCCAGTTAGCTTATTTTGGCTTTCAAGTTTTCTTTTACATATGTAAAAATGGAAGTAATGATTGGTAATATGTCAGTCTCATTAGAAGAGAAATTTCACATTCAGTTAAATGATGTCTTTTTTATATCAACTTCAGTAGATATTTCAAGCAAATATCAGATAAAAGAATTAACTTTTATAATGATTTACTTTTTCCATCCAATTTCCTAAGTAAAGCTTAGGAAGTACATTCTGTAGAAATGGAAACATCTGACATCATTGTGAATGCTGTCATAAATTTAGTTAAGAAGTTCAAGTTAAATTCTATCATTAGTTTTTTGTTGATAAAATTTTAATGGAGTACAATAATAAATATTATCTTAATCACACTATCTTTACCAAATTAATAATAATATGAAACACAAATATATTTATAATTCTTTGTGTTATATACATTATTCATAATTTGTTGGAAATTGTGAGTTTCTTCATATCAATACAAAAGGTGATTACAGAAATGTCCCCGGATGTGTAGTTGACATCTCAGAAATCACCAGTAGAGTTTACTGAAAAGAAAGGCATAATTTTCATTTCTTAAAAAGTAAATTTCTAAAATATGATAAGTTAATTAAACAGATAACATAAATGACACATATGTATGAATAGTTAAAAGGAAAAATACATAATATTCCCTCATAACTTAGAAATTTGAATTTGGTATTTATGTTAGCATTGAAAATATATTTTAAAGGGTCTAACATCAATGAGTAGGTATTCAATAAGTAAAATCTATTATTATTGCATATCATGGTTATTGCCCTATTAATAACCAAAGTAATATTCTTTATCCATTATCTGTAACTTCATTTGGCTATTTCTTCAGATAATTTGAAGACAGAGAAAAAATGGTCTCAATAGTGTAGAAAAAAGACTAGCAATACGAAATTAATGGTGATGGTAGAACTGTAATATATATTCATTTATGGAGAAAGATTTATTTGATATTTGGATGAGAAAATGAGAATCAGGGGTTGCTTCTATAGTTGTATAGATTAGGATTAAAGACAAACAGATAGAACAAAAGTGTCAGTTAAAAAATGTTACCTAACCATTTCATAGAACCCAACCGCCTCCCCATTTGGAAGTCTCTATATTTGCTATTTGTTTGTTTCGTATAACTGACTAAAAACTGGTATGCATCTTATGTTCTAACTCTTTACAAAAAACAAACAACAACAACAACAAAAACAGCATGGAGTTTAATTATAAAAGCCTATAGTATCTCTGTGTCTTATAAAATTCTCTAAAAATATTTCTCAGGAAAAATATAGAACTGATATAAATTCTAAATTCTCTCCAAAGTTGACTTTTTCTTTACATTGTTTTAGTTTCTTCCACTGAAATTCACTCCAGTAGAGATTACAACGTGTAGAAAGAACAGACTGGTCTGCTTTTTGTCAAAATATTTACTCTAAGTTAGAGAACTGGTTGCTAGAATCTCAAGAGGGTGTTTAGGTTACTTGTCAATCATGAAGAGAATTGGAAATTAAATGTCAAGGATAGTTTTATATAATTGATTTCTGAAAACTTCCATCAAATAATTTTGTATTTAATTAAAACTTTCACTGGCTTCCATGTCTTCTTACTTTAAGAGGCTCTCAGGCAAATCCAGTGTGTTTAAAGGTTTACTGAAATAACTTTAAAAGGTATTTCATACAGTTTTTGTTTTGTAAGATAACATTCTTCAAAATAATGTTATGCACCATTTGAATCTGTTTATGCCACACTTTTAAAGAATAGATTATAACAAACATCCTACTGGAATTTAAATTTTTTATCAGAAAATAATTTGGTTTCAAACTGCATCTTAAAATTTGCAGGTAATAGTATGATAAAAGGACACCACTGTGGGTGTCTAGAGATATCCAGATTTGATTATATTACTCACCAGCTATTTGAACTTAACAAACTCACTTATGCATCCATGCTTTTGATTTTCAGCTAAAATGATAATGTATAAGTAGATGATGCTATGGTCTCAATGTTTGTGTCCATCCAAAATTTGTATGTTGAAACCTAATCACCAAGGTGATAGTATTAGAAAGTGGGTCTTTTGTGAAGTTATTAGGTTATTAGGGCTCCCTCTTTCTCACTGAGATTAGTGCATTTATGAGAGAGAACCCAGAGAGCTAGCACACGCTTTCCACCATGTGAGGACACAGCCAGAAAGCTTTATGAGAAAGTGGGCCCTCGACAGACATCGAATCTGTTGGCACTTTGATCTTGGACTTTCCAACCCCTAGAACTGTGAGAAATAAATTTCTGGTACTTACAAAAGCCACCTGGTTTATGGTATTTTGTTAAGGCAGCACAGACATACTAAAACATAAGTTGATGTTGTATAAGATTTCCTCTGATTATGTTTCAAAACTTATGGCTGGGTCTCTTTAGTTTATTGTCTTTAATCTATTGTTGACTTTCCCGATGTGGATGTCCTGACCTAAACCATTTTGCTATTCATTTCTTTCAAAATAATGTGTGATCTTTTATCTCATCATCTCCACTTATGTTTTGATCACCCTAGAAGGCTTTCTGTGTAGATCTATATTGCTAAAATGAGTGTATCCATTAAAAAATATGTTTATATGTTTGTACTTCTGAGAAACTTTTCCCAAAGTGTTATTAAAATAAGTGTTCTCCTAAGGTTTTGCAAAGATCTCGAGTACTAGTAATTTGTTATACTTACTTATTTGGATAATCACATGGCTCTCCATCGCTTAATACACATCTCCGTGTGGAAATTATAACAGAGGTCTTCTCTGTGAACCATTTCTAAAACAGTTCCCATAACCACATAATTCTCTACGCCATTACTTTGCTTCATTTTTATTTATTACTTATATTACAACTTAATATTTTGTGCATTTATTTATTTTTTATTTTATTTTGTATCCTCTTCACTATAAAATGCTTACCTATCCTGAGCGTCACTCTATTAAGCACTAGCTATAGTCAGCCAAAAATATTAAATAATTCTTAAATAAATGAGTGAATTGACTAATTTAGTAAATGAATTACTTTGTTTATGGATGAATAAATAATTTATTCATAAGTAAAATATTGGGTATTTGTGATATAGTACAGTATATTTCAGCTTTCAGATAGTTTAAATGAATTAGGCTGTTAAATAGGTTTGTGGCAAGAATTCTGCAGTGTAAGTAGAAAACACAAGAAATTGTAAATAATATAGGATGTAGATCATTCAGTTCCATGGAAAGCATAACCTTTTGTCTCTATACCTCCAACAACCACTTCCAAGTATATAAATCTTTTCTTCAATCCACTGTGTATGACTCACTAAGAACTTGCTCTTCATTTTGCACTCAAGAAGATGTCCTCAAAACCAACAGCGAGGAACCTAGTACATGAGGAGTGAAGTACTTGATTTTCCCTGGCACTATGGCCAAGTGTCATAATTTCTGTACCCATAAGGTTATAAATTTGTATTTTGATGCTAGGGGGATGACATGACAAAGGTGAAGTCATGACTTTTTAAGCATAAAGAGTTTTTTCTAGAATTATTATTGATCCAATACATAAATGATAGTTACAAATACCAGCAAAAGTTCTTTATAATCACTCAGAAAAACTTGTATTTTATCCGTTTTGACCAATCTGTTTTTTTGTTTGTTTGTTTACTTATTAATTTGTGTGTTTGTTTTAACTTGAATTCTTGCTTTGGAATTTGAGAAACTATAATTCAGTTTCTGTATAAACCCCAGGCCATATTTAATCTAATAGCCTCAGGATCTCCTTCCTGATTTTTTAGATTTTGTCTATTGTTTTTATCCTCCCTTGTTTTTCTCCTTTGCAAGGGTATTTTGGGAGAGACATCTTTATTTTCTACCCAATTTGATAAAAATACATCAAGGCTGGAAGGCTAGCTCCATACAATACCAAGTAACTTCTTGTATATAATCCCATGATTCAGTTTCCTCATCAATAAAAACAGTCTAGTATTATAATATTTAAGTATAAATGGTCCAATCATATTTATAGAGGTAACATTCATAATTATTCTGCAATATTTCTTGCCTATATTTAACAAATATTAAATACCAATAAAACATATTGCAGGCCCTAAAAAAGAGCCTAAGAGATAAAAGAAACAAAGTAAACATACTTTATATAAATAGGAATAAAAAATAAACAAGGAATACTTAAATAGAATATTGTATATTTTAAAATCTTAATAAAAATTCATTTGACTCTCTAAAACTCAACACAAAATATAAAGCTTCCATTTTCCTGTGCCATTTCTTCCTTCTCTTAATATAGGGTGTCTTTAACTCCACTTGAAAAAAACATGAGGGTAAAGGAAAATCCTATTCTTTTTCAAAATTAAACTTACTACTTCAAACTTGTATAATTAAATGTCAATCCTACTGCAACATTTTCTGGAACATGATGATAAAATAAAGACATAAGCATTTAAATTTGTTTTGTTAAAGAAAATAAAGGCATTTTCTTTTTCAATATGTCTCACTTGCTCTTATATTGCAATAAATTTTTACATACAAAATATGGAAAATTTGTGATAAGTATATTTGAAACAATTAAAATATAGAACCTCTAGAAATTCAAATAAAATAAGCTCTCTTTTTAAAAATAGAATAATTTCAAGCATTTAACAGAATTATCACTTTAGACACAGTCCAAACTAAAACATGGTAATTATTAATCTTCAAATCATTAGTCATAGTGCTTAAAGTAATTCTTATAAAATTTTCCAAAATTAAACTAAGTTCATTTGTCATTATATGCTAATCTAATTGTCACATTATATTGGGTCTCCTACAATGAAATGTCCCAGTTAACAGTCACCCATCAGAAGGTAGCCATCAATCAAGGACAGACTAGAAGACCTCTAGAAGTTTTTTCTTTATGTTGAAACAATTTGCATAATAGAATGTGTCACCCCCTCTTTCTCTGTGCTGTTTTCCATGATCCCTAGAATGATGATTTATTACATTTCCCTCTGATTTTCCAGTACCACATTGATTCTGTCTTACAGTCCCAACAGAATATCGATTATTAAAATGGATATTTACAAATATGTACCATAACTGTTACACTAGGTATTTACTAATCAATAGGGCTTTACTTTTTAAATCTGTGTATTTGTCAAATGACCATGATAGTCTTAAGTTCTTCTCAGCTTGACTAATCTTCAGACAGGCTTCTTCCTGGCTCTAGCCCCTGAGCTCCCTTTGCTTAGAGGATTTACTTTAGAAAACTTATAATTGAAAATTCTTTCTATGCTCCTTCAAGATATAAATCTTCTCCCAGTGTCTTGACAGTTTTACAATCCAGAAATGCCTTTCTCAAGGACTGGGAGTCATTTTTTGAAATGTGACCATCAAGGAGGATAAAGTCTCTGTCTCTCAGTCTCTGTGAGAATGCAGGAGCCTAACTTCTCTAAATGCCAATTAGCAAACACAGGTGGCCTAATCACATTGACCAACCTCTCCCCACCTGCCAATAGCCTCTGGTCCTTTTTCACTAGCTCAACTAGCACTAGCTCAATGCTTAGAAACTTTCCCTCCTTTTGTTTCAGTAGAGCTGGGTTCAGTCTCTCTCTCTTATTGCAATAGTTTTAAATAAAGTATTCCTTGCTTTTTAACTACTAATACATCCAATGTAGATTTTCTCTAACACAGGCTGGCATAAAGTATTATCCAAAAGACGGACATTTGCTCATATTTGCCTTTTAAAGATGTTTTCTCTTCTTTTTCCTGCTTTTTGTTTTGTGGAAGACAAATATATAATTGCCTCTATATGAAACTGAGATGTCTTGAGGTATTAGTAAAGAATGAAAAGAACAGGAATATTAAAGGCATAAAAGGAAAATACAGCTACTAATTGAAGTCAATGGGGACTTCATGAGTAGTGAAATTCATTCCAAGCTTCCCCAGATATTCCACTCTTATCATATAAATATAAACTAACATTCACCATGAACATTTAAAGGTCATGTAAATCAAATAATCTTAATCAAAAATATTCTTAAAACTGGATATGTTCTCTTCCAGGGTTTTACTGTGAGACAACTTCTCACTTGAAGTTTCCATTTATACTTATGTTGCCAAGATCATGATTTTAAGATCTTACTACTGTACACAGATCAGGGGTTCTCATCCCCAGTCCAAATATTTCTAGAGGATTTATGTGTGAGCACTGTGGTGTCTTTAATCTCACGAAATTTTATCCCAGATACATTACTATGTGTACATGTGTATCATTTAGAGAGATGTTGTTGGATAGTTTTCCTCACATTCTCAAAGAAAGTGACACATATTGCCAATGGGAGGTGGAAAGAGCATCGAAAAAACCTTCATAGTATAAGATTGAAGGTGAGGACTAGTTTTTATTCATGAAAATGGTGAAGTTTTCTCTACTTCAATTTCTTTGTTTTGATGAAAGTAGGAGATCTTGGTATTATTTAGTTATTTAGTAAAGGGGTTGTGTTACATTTATGTACAATATTTCCCATATAAAGGAAAAAGTCATTTGTGTATGTATATAAATAATGTGTCTGGTCCTACTTTTTGCTATTTGCTGACAGCTTTTAATCCTCACTTCTCCTTCCTCCCCTGTATCATGCGCATCTGGGGAAACTACAGAGTAAGCCTGACTGTCCCTTCCTTTGGCACCAGGAGACTAAAATCACGTGAGCTCCTGCCAGCATGGGAACAACTCTCAGTTCAACCCACCCCCTTGCAACAATTAAATCCTCAAGTCAATCTCCTTTATTTGATTTCTCTAACAATTTTGGACTTGCTTGAGAGACCCTGACCTGCTCTCTCAGAAACCTCAATTATGCAAGTAATAAGTCTTATACTTTCTTGGGGTATGTGTGTATGTGGTGTCCTCAGTCTCAATATCTTAATATCCAAATCAAGTGTGTGTGTGCATGCACATGTGTGCTTTACAACAAATAAATTTGCCTTACGTAGGACTAAATATAATTATATTTTACATATAATTTTATATGTTTCATTTATAAACATACTTTTCTCATCTAGAAATATTGCATCACCACCCTTTCAATTCATCAGCATATTAAATAAGGTGAAATTACTAACATTAAATCTAGGTAGGACTTCTCTTTAAAATATTTTAGTTGTCTTTAAACTCTTGAACAATTTAATATGTAACGTGGCATTAGCAAAGACATGGCAGGAATAGATGCATTACTACTGAGAGAAGTAATAAATAAAATAAACGATAACACAATGGATTATGAATTGCGGCTTTCTCTGTTCTGACAGCTGGGTCATATTATTTTGTGTTTACGGGTATATCACACCATAAGTTAACTGAAACTGTCATTTAAAGACTTCTGTACAAATATCACATTTAAACAGGTCTTTACCTTTACTTTCTACAACCCCATAAAGTAGCTACCAAAAGCCTCCCAAAGTTTAACAAAAGCATGGAATATGAAGTCCAATGACAAGAGAAACCATAAAGGTGATAAATTGCTCAGCTTATCTAGGATAGTTGGAACTGAAGCTATCATCAGGAGAAGTTAAAAGCAAGGAAATTCACTGTGACAAATGTTAGATAAAGTCCCCAGTATCTAGAAATGTACCATACTTTGAAAGTAATAGAGTAGGTGAAAACACAAAGATTGTTTGCGAAATAGGAGTTAGATGGCCACACAGCAGGCTTTACTAAATAAAAAAGCCTAAATTTCTTTTTCTAGGAAAAACTAAAAATAACTGAAAAGAACTATAGACTCTAAGATGCAAAATATAGGTCTAGGTAAGTGTGTTATCCCAAAAACAGAAAGATAAGATAATCATTTAAATAATTGAATAGAACATAATTAAGAAGTATAAAATATGTTTATATTAAAACTGGTTAACATTTATTTTGTTTTTATTTTACTTGCCTTTTTAGAGAATGTGGATTGTCAAATGTAATTCTATCCATTGTTATTTCTCCCTAAATGGTTATAAAACTCCTCTTAAGGAATGCTCTAAAAATAATTCTATGATTTATTTGGAACCAGAAAAGAGCCTGAATAGAATTTTAAGAATTTTAAGAAAAAAGAACAAATCTGGAGGCATCACATTACCAGACTTCAAACTATAATACAAGGCTGCACTAACCAAAACAGTATGCACTGGTACAAAAATAGAGATGTAGACCAATGGAACAGAACAGAGCACCCACATATAAAACCATCTACTTACAACCAACTGATGATTGAAAAAGTACAAAAACAATAGATGCTGGTGTGGATGCAGAGAGTAAGGAACACTTACACACTTATACACTGTTGATGGGACTTCAAATTAGTACAACCTCTATGAAAAGCAGTATAGAGTTCCTCAAATTGCTAAATGTAGACCTACCATTTGATCCAGAAATCCCACTACTGTGTATTTACCCAAAGGAACAGAAGTCATTTTATCAAAAACACACCTGTACTTGACTGTTTATTGCAGCACAATTCACAATCACAAAGATATGGAAACAACCCAAGTGCCCATCAATACATGAGTGGATTAGTAAAATGTGGTATATGTACAACATGGAGTACTACTTGGCCATAAAAAAAGATGAAAAAAATATCTTTTGCAACAATCTGGATGTAACTGGAAACCATTATCCTAAACGAAGTATCTCAAGAATGGAAAAACAAATGTCTCATGTCCTCACTATTAAAATTGATCTAATCAATGAGCACACATATGCACAGAGGGAAGTAAAACTCATCAGAAAGCAATCAGTAGAAGGGAGGCAGGAATAAAGGGCAACAAACCAACCTAATGGGTATTATGAACTCTATTTGCATGACAGGCACTCCTATAGCCAGGACTGAAGCATTACAAAGATTATCCATGTAAACTAAAACATTTATACCCCTTTAATACTTTGAAATAAAACTAAACCAAACCAAATAAAACAAAATTTAATATAGTTGCACCATACTTCTGTGTGGCCAAATCAAATAAGTAAGGTAGTGTTTTTCACATAAAATCAGATGTAAATATGAATTATTCCAAAACAAATTTCCTGCAGAGTAGTTCCTTCTGAGTCCAGGTCTGTTCTAATTTGCTAATGCTGCCATAACAAAGTACCAGAGTCTGAGTGGTTTAAACTGTAGAAATGTATTTCTTACAGTTTTGCAGGGTGGAAGTCCATGATCAAGTTGTCAGCATGGCTGGCTTCTTCAGAGGTCTCTTTCTTGGTTTACAGATGGGTTTCTTCCTCAGTATCCTTGCATGGTCTTCCTTCTGTGTGTGTCTATGTCCTAATATACTCTCCTTACATGGATACCAATCATACTGGATTAAGACCCAGACAAATGACCTCATTTTCACCTAACTATCTTTTCAAAATCCTTTCTTTGAATGTAGTCAAACTCAGAGGTACCTGTGGCCAGGACCTCAACATATAAAGTTGGGGTTAACATACTTTGGATATAACAAGATTCTAAAGCAAATCCCATATTTTCATTCCTGCATTGTTATACAGATGATGTGAGATTGCAGTGTAAATCACAGAAAAATTTTTGTGAAGAAAAGTGAATGAAAATTATGTGAAACGTAAAGAAGTCATAATAGAGAAATTATCAAGCTCACTAAATTTGTTTCGACTTAGAATGAGATCTATAATACTTAATAGTTCTTATTTTTTATTGATTATTTTTGTTGTGCATGTGTGTTTCTTTACTAGTCAGTTTATATAGCCAAACATCTGCTGCCTCCATTATTCTATGGACTATGCACTGATCATGGTGCCTGAATAGAATGTATCACAAGGCTGAGCCTTAAGCAATCAAATTACTTAATTAATAAGGGGAAGTAATTTTACTCTCAAATATCTATGAAATATGTATATTAACTATCCAATGACTTCTTTTAATAATCCAAATTTCATAAATGTAACCTTTATACTAGATTTTATTAATAAAATTTGAATATGTGCATCTGAAAGACTCTCACTTCCTGATACCAAGTTCTAGAAGCTTTGATTAAAGGACATATATTTATATGAATTATTTCATTAGTTAATGCATGCAATAGATACACCAACAGATATTAGATTATTTGCCTTCATCCCAAAACCAATGGTTTGTTAATTAACTACAGGTCTTTCTAGCACATGTTGGTGAACTCCAAGTAAGAATACCCTAAAATGCCAAAATTTAAATTAGAACTTATCATACTACCAACTTGATAAATAGATGATATACATGAAAGCTCCAGTTCATTGGCATCAAACATAAGAATGCTAGCTTCTAACACTGAAATTTGGATTAATAAGATTAACTCTTCTACAGTATATATTCAAGTTTTATAGAATAAAACTTTTACAGTCCAAGTATTCCCTTTCCAATTTTTAACATTTCTTGCCTCACTTTGAATTGATTTATCATGGTACAACACAGTCTTATAACACATCCATTTCAAATAACTCACATTATCTATTTTATGACTCTAACCATTAGTGTATTAAACAATTTCTTATTCCTTATTTGTTTAGTTTCTTTAATTGTTATAGTTATTTTCATAATCTCCTTAGTTGGTACTTTAGTTATTTCCCTGATGTAATGCTAATTAGCTTTACCCAAATGAGTATTGTTGCAGACTCCCAGTGGAAGCCTATAAACAGCAAAACTTAGTTTAGCATTTAGGTCCAACAATTGTTCATTTCTACATTAATTCCAGGCATTACAAAGAGATCATTTAAATATAATTCTTAAACTTCTAGGATTAGAATAATTGCTTCAATTCATAAATACGTGAATCAAAAAATTGAATTATATTCCATTCTCTCTGTGTCAAAATGAGCATATAAAAAACTAACATCTCAATAATAGGTAGTTCTTAAATATTTACATTTAATAACATACAGATACTTATAAAATTAAATATGAAGTATTAAAATTGATTTTAGGCTGAAATTCAGGAAAGCTTTAAAACATCTAATAATTCAGGCATCACTGCATGTCATCAAGCAAAATAGTGTTTACATTAATTTTTAGACAAAAATTTTCAGGTCATTTCTGGCATGAAAGACTGGTAAAATCAGACACATTAAGTCAAAATAAGCAAAATCTCTTCTTTGACACATTCCACAGTCAAAAACACCTTTCTAGCCCTGTAAAACCTATAGAAGTAAAGTACAGACCTATTCTAATTCTTCATAAAAGATCCCATGCATGAAAACTGCAAAAGAGTAAGAAATACAATGTAGCTGAAAATATCTGTATTAGGCATATTCCCCCAAACATTTTTTTTTTTTTCCAAAGAGGGGAGAAGATTAGATGGCTGTCTGAAGACGGTTTTATATCTGGGTTCTCAGTTCTGTTCCATTGGTCTATGTCCCTGTTCTTGTGCCAGTACCATGCTGTTTTAGTTACTATAGCCTTATAGTTTAGCTTGAAGTCTGGTAAATTGATGCCTCCCAATTTGTTCTTTTTGCTTAAGATTGCTTTTGCTATATGGAGTCTTCTCTGGTTCCATACAAAGTGTGGAATTATTTTTTCTAGATCTGTGAAAAATGATGTTGGTATTTTAATAGGGATTGCATTGAATCTGTAGATCACTTTGGGTAATATAGACATTTTAACAATGTTGATTGTGCTCATTCATGAGCATGGTATGGTTTTCTATCTGTTTATGTCCTCCGCTATTTCCTTCCTTAGTGTTTCATAGTTCTCCCTGCAGAGGTCTTTTACCTCCTTAGTTAAATATATTCCTAGGTATATTGGAATCTATAACATCAAAATCTCTCTATACTATAAGAAGAGAAAACTCACAATACATATATATTTGTTCACAAACTTGATATGTTTACTTTGTTATAGTCAAATTAAACCATACATCAAAAAATTAAGCAAAATTCTATCAGATAAGGTTAAGTTCTTTTTTTTGAAAATATCAAAATCTGAAGGTCTTCCTTAAACACTTGGTGATATGTTAGAGACTGGATTTTACTTTTTAAAACATAAGTAGTAATACATTTTTTAAAAAGTGAAGGGTATGAACTAGAATACAAGATTAGTGTGTTATATTGCAAAAACAATTTAACTTATAGTGTCATGTTTTAAAAAAATTACCTACAGTTCATGGTCATACAGCTAATATAGGAAAAATTGAATTCAATTGTGGTTTTTACAGATTTTTAACACTTTAAGTTAATAGCCACTATGATTTATTGATTTGGCTCTGTTATATTTTTCTTTACAGCATAATTTTAATTTTAAAATATGTGACTACGTTTTTCATCTAAAGATTTTAATTTATACTCCTATTAAAAATTTCTAAACCCCTGGATTGTCAAAAAAAATTCTAAGTTCTTTTTTGTTCATTTGTGTTTTTTTCAGATTTTAGTTAATCTGGAATGTGCTTTGATATATAATATTTTCCTGAACTGTACAAATTTATTAATTTCATGTGACTATTATTTCAGAAATAATGGTTTTCTATAGTCTTTTCAACTAAAATGAAACTCTAACTTTTCATATAATAAATTCCCATCTATATCAGGTCATCAATTTGAATTACATTTTGATGAATGATTTATTTGTGTATCCCTGAGATAATATCTTATATGAAGTAGATTTGTTTTATACTATTATTAGGTAAGAAAGGTGGACAATAGTTATTTTAAAATAATTTTCTTGGACATTATGTAATGTGTGTGTTTACCTTGACTCAACTTGTTAAAATTGTGATCATAATTCATGTTCTAAATATAAATCATTAGATAGATCACATAGAACTAGCGATAGAACTAGAGAGAGATAAAGATGAAAGAGATAGTAATAAGGATAGAAATGGGAAATCTATATTGTTGCAGTATTAGTTATTCTCCAAAACCAGAATATGTGTTTCCCAGCTTTTTTAAGACTTTGTTATATTGGCTTATTATGGATGTTAGACTTTTTCCTTACAAGTTCTTTATGTTCTTTTTTTAAAGTTTTCTAAACATTTCACAATTTTGTATGTTTGTTGACTAGCTTTCACTATTATGGAGAAAACTATTATATTACCTTTACATTTAATATTTAATTAGTTGACATAAAACCTCATATGATTTATTTTATTTTCTGGGTTTTGTGAATTTTTGTGCTCTCAAATCACAATATGAGCAAAGGAGAAAATTCAAATGTATTATTGGTTATTTCAATCTGTTCTTATTGCATTTATAAGAATTAAAACATTGTGAAATAAAGATGATAATGCATACATCCATATTATAGTGGAAAAACCTTCAGTTTTTCACCATTTGAAATTATATTTGCTAATACATGAAATAAATAGTATTTTTAATATTTAGGTTTTTCTTTTACTTGTATTTTGCTTAAAGTTTTTGTTATAAATGCCTGCTGAATTTTTAAAATTACTTCTAAGAAGTACCCTTTACTTTTTGAAATGTGGTAAATTGTATTGTTATTTACTATTTCAGGTACTACACAAGACTTAATCAGTCTTCTAGCTTAAATAATAAAACTTTGTAAAACTAAACCATTTTACATGCATTACTGGACTGATACCAAATAAAAATTCTGTAGAACCCCAAAATGAAGGAAACTAGAAAATCCATGAAATGATCATCTACACTTTTTTCCCCCTGAGATTTTCTGCCCAATATGGAAATTTGAGCTTCTACTTTGAGATCCTTCGAGTGCTAGGAAGGGATGAAACAATTTAGGATCTGCCCCAGTGGTGTAATATCACAGGAAATTCCTACAAATATTAGAATCATAAAAAGCTACACTAGAAATCAAATTCATTATACAGAAGGAGACACAAACCTGTTTCTCTCTGCTTTAATCAGGTTAGAGACAAAATAAAATCTTTCCTGAGAATTCATAACTATAAGCAAGACATCACATATTTTTATAGTCCGCATCCATGCTGTGTGGTCCACAAAGTTTCAAAAAGATTCAAGCAGAGAATTTAATTTAATTTAATGTACTCTCATATTAGTCATGCCTCAGGCAAATTGCTGAAGCAGAAGTGAATATCCTCATGAGAAAAGTAACTCCAATCTGTGGTCTCAAGGAGATATAAAGTCCTATGGAACGTAAAGAATGCACAGTCAAAAATCTTTTAATACAAAAAGGAACACTGATATTGTGTACAAATAAGAGCCACTAAAATAACAAATATAGAAACTGAACCACAAAGCAATTAGCAAATTCACAATTTAAAATAAATATATTTTATATATTTTAAGAAATATTAAAGGACAGAACTATTAGCAGGACACAGACAATAATATTAAAGAATAAAAGAGGTAAGGAAAGAACCAAACACAGCACTGACAAATTCTGAGATGTTTGGGATCAAAAAAAGGTGATCTTATAATGTAGTTGAGATTATAAAGGAATTGTTTCTATCTAAGGTATTTCTCAATCTCTTAGTGAAACGAGGGTCTTTTGGACATTTTCGTGGAACATAGCTGGGGAGGGAGTGTGTAAGTCACATATGATAAATCCAATCCAGCTCTTTCCTATCTCCCTAAAGTTTTGAATTCCCTCCTACACATCATGCCAAATAAGCTCTGGCATCCCAGCCTCACTCAATGTAGGTCACCGATGCATACAAGTTTCTGTCAACCAAACAAGTAAGCTGTTAGTCACTTTCAGCTGCTCAAGCTAATACATCAACTAGGAATCACTGGGAAATGCATATACACCAATTAATTTTTCTGGGGACTTGAAAGCTAGCCAAGACAGCCTTTGGGCTCCAGTGTTGGAAGCAGTGGGCTTAATATGCCTGATTTTAGGCCCCAGAGCAGCTTATGTTAGCACTGGTATTAGTGCATCTTGGTGTGTCAATTCCTGGGCCTTGAGGTTTCTGGCTCAGCAGCTAGTATTTGCAGTAGATGGCCAGGTGTGTGCATGGGTGGTCAGCCCCTGAGCAGCGGGTGTGATGTAGGATGTGGCAGTAGCAGTGGTGGAGCCACCCACTAGGACTCAAGTGGTCTGTGTCAATGGATTGGACAGGCTAGTTCCCAGTCCCACAGTTGCCAATAAGAGGGCAGTGGGTATTGTCCTAAATGTGCTAAGGAGAGCTTGGGCTCCAATTTTACTTCCTGGCCTGGTGATTGCTGAAGCCACATAAACTTGAACTCAGCTCAAATGTGGGGGTATGACCCCATGTTAAATTCACAAAATGGTACCAGGTGTGAGTTTGCAATCAAAGAGGCATGGGCAGGAGACTGTAGGGAGTGTGGTTCACTCAAGACTAGTTCCCACAGCAGCTGGCTGCAGGAAGGTGGGCACCATTCCAGATGTGTGCTATAAAGCTTGGTTTCCTGTCCCTCGCTAGCCAGGCAGGGACTGCAGCCATGTCAGCCCAAACTCAGCCCAATGGTAGGATGCAGCCCAGTGTCAAAATTTCAAAATGATGCATTAGACCTGTGGCCAGAAAGGCTGGGGCCTCACCCGGGCAGGCAGTGGGGGCAAGAAACTGGAAAATGCTGTACAGTGACATCTCAATCTCAACTGCAGCCTACTGCAGGGCATTAGGGACCTTCCTATGTGTGTGTGGGGGGAGAGCCTGGCCTCCTCCATTCCTCCTTAGAACAGTGCAATGGCTACAAACATGCCCATGGTTCCCTGGTATCTAGGCTCTCAGAATGGCACTCAGCTTAAGCTGTTCTGTGCTCAGATGCCTGTGGGATTCCACATGGGTTCCCTTTCTGGAGCAACATCTTTGTGAAATGTTCAAGTAGCTCCCTATGTTAGGCCAGACACCTGCATGAGCAAGAGTCTTCTCTTGTAGCCATGATTATAAAAGCTCACCTCAGAGTGGAGCCCTGGGGGAATCCTCTCTTAGTTTTTCTCTGTTTCCAAAAGCTTCTCCCAGTTGTTAGTTAGCCCCTTGCCATAGAACCTTCCCTGCACTCCCTCTCCTTACCCACTTTTGGTGCTTTGGGTCATTTCCCTGGTGAATCCTAGTGTTCTCTTCTAGATGATCTATTCAAAATGTAAGAATCTGCTTACTATTTTGGTTTCTCTCCATGTAGAAGGCACATACTACATGTGTCCATTGGCCATGAAAATAAATTCTTCTAAAATGAGCATAGATATTTCCCAAATATTGCTATTCTTTTTTTTTCAATTCTCAGCTCTATTCAGAAACTCCATTCCTAAGGCTTTCCTTTCACAAACTCATGCTGTTCTTTTTGAGAATTTGGTAATAGTATCTTGATTTTTAATAACACTTGATAGGCTTCTATAATATTCAAAAACTCATCTCCCATTTAAGGATTTATGAAAGTTCTTATGGCATCTTACCAAGCAGGGCACAAAAAGTGAGTAGTGGTATCCACAATAGGAAGCCTCCAAGTAGCTATAAAGCAGGAGGTCTTACCTTTTCACTTTTATCTCCATCATATATTTAGGAACTATAGGATCTGTGAGTGATCTTATATCTTATTAGAGTCTCTGGAAATTAATCTCTCTTGGAATTCTCTGGATTTTTGATTTTTGGACCAGAAGTTTTCTCCAGGCTTTCAATAATATATACATTTTGAAGGAAAACTACTAGCTTGTTACAGAGCCCTAGTGGAAATAAATTATTTGACCAGACATCTCTATTGCAGTGGTTTTTCTCTGAACTAAGATCTTAAAAGGTAGTATAAGCTCCAGAAAGCTCTATTGTAAAATGGAATAATATATCCCATCACAAGTCTAGCCTGGCCTCTGAGGTCTCAGTTAGCTACAAAAACAATATCATCCTTTGGGTACAGAAATGACTCTTCCTGCTTCTATTCAAGGAGGATAATTACTTTTTCTTGTGCAGATTCTGACAGTAAATACTTTAGGATTCAAAGGCCATATGATGTTTACTGCAATAACTCAAATTTTTTTCCATTTTAGCATGAAAGCAGACATAGAAAATTCATAAATAAATGGATATGGTTGTATTCCAATAAAACTTTATTTTAAAAAGTCAGTGGGCTATATTGGGCCTGTGGACCAACGTTTGCCAATCCCTTGCTTATATGATTTATAAGCTGATAAAAGGTCTTGTTTAATGATGGGACTGCATATCAGAGAAGAGTAAAATTCCACCGAAGATGTGAAATAATGATGATTAATTACTAATTTTCCATAGAAATAGACAGCCCATGAAATGGGCTCAACTTCAGGCAAGGATGTTTGTGGTAGCATGTATTACCCTGAGATTAACAGAAGTATATTTTTGCAGAGATTTTTGCAGAGACTGTAGCTAACGATGTTGTTGTAGAGTCAGCTCATTGCACTACCCAAGACTGGATTACTAAAGGTAGACAAGTAAAGGGCACTGACTTGTTTTCATATACAGACTGCATAAATGGTACTTCATGAAAATGCTTCCATATTAAAAAAGAAAAAAATATCTGAAATGATAAAACTGACCATGCCCATGTGTCTGACTACATGCCCAACATAACAATAAACTATTATGAAGAATGTTAAATTCTTAAAGAGATTTATCTGACAAATGAGGACTTATTCTACATGATTTTTAGTTTACTATAATTATAGAGTAATTAAGATAGTGTTGTAACAGTAACATTATTGACATTTAGATGAATGAAACCGGATAAAGTTCCTAGAAGTAAGACTGAACATTTATGATCAATTGATTTTCAACAAAAACGCCAAAAGAAGATAATGGGAAAAGAAAAATCTTTAAACAAAATATGGCTCTGCCTTCTGTGTCCTGCAGAAGAAAGTGTGAAAGCAGCCTCTCGCATAAGAGGCCTGGAGGCCCCAGAGGGAGGATCTGCAGTGACTTGACCTTAGCTTTGCTAGGTTTGGAAGCACATTATCTTTAAAAAAGGCAATATACATAACCTAAACACCCCATAATATTCTGAAAAAAAATTAAAAAATAGATTCCATTATATTAGCAAAGACTAGAAGTGTGAAAATATAATAGCATTTTTTATCGACTTAGAACTAATGTTTGTTTGCAAGTTGCTTTTACCCTTCTAGTTTCCTAGTTCTTGTAGCATCTGAGAGTAATCCTGTCTGTTAGATGACCATCTTTAGCGGGATTTAGTAGAACGTGGTAGTCAGAAGACCTGAGATTCAAACACTACCCTTCCTAACCTTGGTCAAGCCACTCTCTTTAAGCCTGCTTGTTCATCAACCAAATGAACATAGAGCCATCAACTTTGTTAAGCTCACAGAATTTTTGAGAGGATCAAATGAGATGGCAGACCAGAAGCAGCCTGCACAATGTCTCTCTCAGGGATAGGACTGAAAATGGTGAAGAGATGCTCATGTTTGCAGTGAGAACACCGAGAATCCACAGAGAAGAGCTGGGAATGAAAGGAAGAAGATAGCAGGACTGGAGGTAATTAGGAAAGAGGCCTACATGTGGGAGAGGGAAAGAGGAGAAAAGCCTAGACTTCACGCTTCCCCTGAGGAAACCTCAACAGGAGTGGCAGGAGAGCCCCTCCAACCCCACAGTCCTGCAGACTGATAAGGAGATCTGACTGGATGAACTTGAGAGCCCTGGGTGCTGTGGCTGATGTCATTTTAACATCCCAACCCCAGAAGCTACTTTTGCTGAAGGGTCAGATCTTTGACTGCAGCCTCCCCCTTACCCCAGCCAGATGGGGAGGGAGCAGGGAATCCTGACACTCGTGTGTGCCCCATGACAGGTGCCATGGACTTCCCCCACTGCCACTGCTGCCAGGGGCCCTGGGCAGACCAGGAGACTCAGGGCCTGGCACAAGTTGTTGTGGCTTGGGCAATCTTGTTCAACCACACTTACTATGGGACTCACTCAGGTAGAGCACATGCCCATAGCTCTCAGTGTTCCCTGCCCACTCCCAGGGCAATTAGACTGCTGCCAATACGACCAATGCCCAAGAGGCTCCGGGTGGGATAAAGCTACAACCTTTGAATCTGGGCAATCTGCATGCCACAGACCTGCACCGTTTAGCACAGGCACCCAGTGTGCTGTCCCCTACATGCACTCTGCCCTGCCTGCACACCCCAGTCCACAGCTACTCCATCCCATGTGTATGAGTGCCACACCACACAGGCCTGCTCCATCTGGAGTAGGTGCCCTGCCCCATGGGTCCACTCTGTCCAGTAGTCCTGCTCCATCCCACACATGAGCTGTTACCTGCTGGCCCACTCCACACTAAGGGCTACTCTGTCCCATACCCTGTGGACCTGCTGGCCCACTACATCTTGAGCACCAGCTATGCCCTTTGCAGTATCCTAAGTGGACCTCACCCAGAGCATATGCCTGGTACCTTGGCTTCCCAGACCTGCACATATGCACACCATGCCCAGTGAACCTCCCCTGTTCACACCCCATCCTCCTGGCCAGCTCCACCTCATGTGCACACCTAACACCAAGGGCCAACCCTTTAATAGTGGCCCAGTGACAAATGCAGTGGAATGGTGGAGAGGTAGCATAGCAGCCCCTCTTGTGCCTGGTCAAGATTCTGGAGTAGGATCTAAGCACACTATCCAAGGACCCATCCCTATCTACACCATGCACAGAGGTCTTAGCAGAGGAAAACAGGTGTGCCATATCTGCTATCTGTTTTGAGCTAAGACAAGTGGTCCCAGATGAGAAGACACCAACATAAAACCTCCAGCAACATGAGAAAATCAGACTTTCTCACCATCCCCAAAGAATCAAAATAGGTCTTAAGTAATGAGCTCCAACCAAAAGGAAATGGTTCAAATGACAGATATGGAATTCAAATTATGAATGGCAAGTAAGATAAATGGAATTGAGGAAATGGTAGAAAACCCTGTCAAAGAAATAAAAAAATAATAATTTAGGACATGAATGAAAAATTTACTGAAGAGATAGATAACATTATGAAAGAGATAATAGAACTTAAAATGAAAGAGACACTTAGGGTAATGCAAAAATACATCAGAAAGCTTTAAGAACATACTAAACATGTAGAAGAAGAATTTTAGAGCTTGAAGACAAGGATTTTGAAGTAACCCAGTCAGGAAAAAAGTGCAGGAAAAAAAATAAGAATGAACAATCAGGGAAATAGGGGCTTATGCAAAGCAAGCTAATATAAGAATTATACGTATCTCTGAGGAAGAAGAAGAAAAAACAATAAGCATGGAAAACCTATTTGAGAGAATAATAGAGAAAACATTCTCTGATATTGCTAGAGGTTTAGCTATCCAGATACAAAATGGCCAACAGACACCTGGAAGAGTCATAGCAGATAGGACAGCACCAAGACATGTACTCATCAGCCTGACCAAATTCAAAGTGAAAGAGAAAATCCTACAAGCTGTGAGATGAAAGCAGCAAGTTACTTAAAAAGGAAAACCCATCAGACTAACAGTAGACCTCTCAGCAGAAACCTTTCAAGCTAGAAGGGATTGGGGTCCCATATTTATTCTTCTTAAACAGAATAACTGCAATCCAGGAATTTTGTATCCTGCACATCTAAGTTTTATAAATGAAGGAGAAATAAAGTCTTTCCCAGACAAGCAAACACTAAGGGAATTTGTCACCACTAGATCTGATGACCTACAGGAGATGTTTTGAAGTATACTACACATGAGAAAGAATTTGAATTTTGTTTTGAAAGACCTTTGAAGAATTGACAGTTTTGAGCAAGGAATCATACTATATGATTGCATTGTCCGTGGGTGAATAGGGTGTAGAAAGTATAGAGAGTGAGCAGGCAGAGTGCCAATGACATATGAAGATGGATTTGAAGTATACTGTTAACAGTGGAGTTCCAAAAACTGGTCACATTTGCAATCTTTTGAAAGTAAAAAGGACTTGGTGACATTTGGATAGAAGTTATAAAGGAAGTAGAAGAATCAAGAGTAATCCCTAGATTTAGGGAGAAATACATGGGTGAGTTTTCATGCTGTTTATTGAGCTAAGAATGCATAGTTGAGGAAAGGGATTAGAAAAGAATAAGAGCTTTATTTTGGACATATTGAGATGCCTCATAGATATCTAAGCAGTTAGACGGGCAGAACCTGTATACAGAGGAGTTACACAATGACAAATTTTTATAAATCCATGGATGTGGATGAAATGAACAAGTAGAGAGGCAGGGAAGAAAACACTCCTAGGAATTTCTTTTATTTAGCATTTTGGAAGATAAGCAATGACCTGAAAACTTAGATGCAGAGAAAACTTAGAAGCCAGTGTTTCTATAATGAAGTTTCTTTATTAATATATTATAGATTTTTATAATTGGGCTTTCTATATTAAGAAAATATTAAATTATTTCAGTATATTCATAAGGAGAATAAACAGTAATACTCATGATAGCAGTAAATAGTAAGTGTAACATAACAGTGTTAAGAATCTAAAGGCAGAATTATATATATGAGTTGTATAGCACATTGTAATTTTCTAAAAGTCTTTTAATATTTATTATATCATTAGATTTCTCAACAACCTTAGGGTAAAGCAATTAATATCTTAATTTTACCCATGAGAAATTTAATGTTCATAAAGATGAAGTGCCTTGTCTGGATGAGAATAATAAATCAATAGAGTTCTTCCTTAGGTAATAGATAAATTGAATCCCTTATCCAAGTTTAAAATAATGTTTTTACATGATATACTTTTTAAATGCTATTTATTTGAGACCAAGATACCACAAAACAAGAAACATTCTATATCTGTACAACATAAATGGAAATGGAAAAATTTTAAAAGTTGTTTACTTAATTTGGGTAATATCACCCAGCATTTCCTAAAACATATTCTTTTTAAAAAATAAACTTAAACTTTTAGAACAGTTAGAGTTACAGAACAACAGCAAAGATAGTAGAGAAAGTTTCTATGCCCTTATACCCATTTTCCTCTATTATTAGCATTTTAGAATAGTATTATATGTTTCATGCAATTACAGAGCAAATATTTTTACATTATGATAAAATAAAGTCTAGTTTTATTTAGGTTTCCTTAGTTTTTAGCTAATGTTCATTTTCTAATATAGAATCTTATCCAGGGTACTACCTGGACCATTAACATGTCTTTGTAGGCACATCTTGTATATTTCGTCCACCAGTACTATAATCGGCCATTTTCCAAGGAGCTTATTTTCCTTTTATAGGAAAATTATTAATTGGATCAGACTACCCTCCTCCCATTGCTTATCTGTAATCTTCCTCTCCAATAGGGAGATATCTGTCTCCCACCACTCATCATCAATTTATGCCATTGTGTTTTTCTTATTTTATATTAGTTTTATTTAAGACTTCAAAAAATGTTACTGATAAAGAAAACTATCATTCTCTGAAATAAAACATCAAGAATGGATACAATCATTTTAAGCATAAGGTGGATAAACCAGATTATGATATTAAGCATGTAGGCTGTAATTTCAAATATTTGAATGCACATTCATATTCATACTTTGGGATTCAGTTTTCATTTGCATCTATGAGTATGCAAAGTTTTATCACATACTGTTATTTCAACAGTACACATATTAACTTAATCTCTTACATACAGTGGACTATATAGTATTTTTTTTACTGTGGGTATAATTTCTTGTTATATAAAACTATTTTCAAGTATCAATAACAACCAAAGATAGATAACCACAAATCAAGTCCACTTTCTTGAAAATTTGAATTTGAATTCACAAATACTTTGGTCACAATGACACATATATAACATATACAACATGTTTAGAATTATATTTCATTTCTATCAGTAATTCAAATTTCTGTGGAGGCCAGTTGAGGTGGCTCACACCTATAATCCTAGCACTTTGAGAAGACAAGGAGGGAGGATCGCTTGAGGTCAGTAGTTCGAGACCAGCCTGAACAACAGCGAGACCCCAGCTCTACTAAAAATAGGAAAAATTAGCTGGGCATGATGGTGTGCTCCTATAGTCCTAGTTACTACAGGAGGCTGAGGCAGGAGGATCCCTTGAGCCCAGAGTTTGAGGTTTCTGTGAGCTAGGGTGATGCAACAGCACTCTAGCCTGAGGAAAGAGGGAGAGTGTCTCAAAAAAAAAAAAAACAAAACAATTCTATAGAAATTTAAAGATATGTAAGGACATTTTCCCACATGTTCCTCTGTTGATTTGCAGTAAAGTGTTTACTTGTCAAATGTATAAGTACTGAACATGTTCAAATTTGATATACATGCTAGTGATATATGTATTTTCTTCTTATTAAATAATAAAAATAATAGACAAGATAGTTTGACATAAGAATGCATGAACAAAGAAACTAACCAGATAACAAACATTTACTTCCTCTTATGCTTTGAAAGTTGTTTAAGATTTGACAGATGTGACGGTCATGAAAAATGCAGTGTACAAAATTCTAAGTAATAACTTTAGAAAGTAGCTTCCACACATCCTTTCAAATGAATACTTGTTTACCTCATGGTTTGTTATATCCAAGTTTCTCTTATGTATTTTTGACATTTACTGTCATTTTTTTATCTAATTCTTTTCATGTGCCATACTTTATTGCAGCTGTAAAAATTCAGTCTTGCATTGATATTTATGCAATAAAAATTATTTCATGGTTCAGGGGGAAAAAAAGCCCATGCTAATTCCATTTAAGTCCAATTTCTGAAAAAATAATATGTGAAAAAAACCCACTCTTTTCTATTTTGTGGAAATCATATGAAATACAGGTGGACAATTGAGTTAGAGTTCCATCACAATTCCACCAATGAACAAAGTGATTTATGCAACGCATTCAAGAAAAAAAATGTTCAGCCCCAATAAGGCTAGAATTAATGATTTTTCAACAGTATTCAGAGGGGTATATAGCAAATAAAATGTGTATATATACACACAACTAGTATATGTCCTCCATTTAAAAATTTATGTTCTTAATAATTACTGCAGAACTTTTATGATACCAGAGGAACTATTAGCTGACACAAGTTTTCTGGTAAGATTGATAACATTTGCTAGATGCATTTCTGGATGTTATTAATACTTCTAAAGGGAAAGTATCATCACATTGCTTTCAAGAATCACTCAATCATTTGTCCTTCTTTGCCTACACAATCCCCCCAAAATTATTTAAATTATTTCCCTCATAAAAAAAAACAAAACAACAATTAGTTGACAGCAATTTAGAAAAAAGTGTCAATTGCTTAAATGTCTAAAATTACCCCCTGGTAAAAATTATGGGTTTGGGACAAGCATTTACAAATATATGCAGTAAGGATGAAAAAGCAATTTTTGTAAGAAACAATTCAGAAATATTTTAAGTTAACAATCATTCTGGATTGAATTCCAACCTAAATCACACTCCATTCAGGGTACAAATACTACATAATAAAGAGAATTCAATATAAAGGATTGTTAGGTAGGCATTGACTATATTTAAAACACAAAAAGAAAACACTAAGGAAGGTGTCATAGAATTATCAACTGAAAGAAGCTGATATTCCTTCGGGAACTAGGGGAACAAAGCGACTTTATTTGAAATTATTAAAAGCTGTAAGACTCAAGGAAGGCCCTTGCAGACTGACACTGAGACATCAAGTAGGGGAAGCTTCTCAGCTGATGCTCTTGTCTTTGAGTACAAAGGAGACAAGAGAATTCAGACCTCTGAGAGAAACACTAGCCAGCTGAGGATGGTTTTGATGGGAAGGCAAACGGAGCTGCTTCTTTGAGTACTGGAAAAACTAAAAAGTGGATTCAAGTTTTGTTATTAAGACATAATATCGCTGTTAGAAGAAAGAATTGCTAGGGTGGTGTGCATAGGAACAGGAAACAACAGGCTACACAAGAACAAGAAAAAAATGGAAGGAGTAGGTCCTTCCTCCTCCAGCCTTCTAGTTTTTCTCTATGACTACTATTGGCTAAATTTTATAAAGCGACAACTGTCTCAGCAGAAATGTGGACTGCAGTATCTTAGCCCTAACAGCCCAAACGATTCTTTAGAGGGGCAGCTTTGATGATGACAGACAATAAATAAATAACTGGCAAAGTCCACCCCTTTGGTTACTAAGGACCTGTGCACACACTTATACATATATTTTAACATCCTTACAACAACAAAAACAACTTTAATATTCCACTAACAATATGTGCAAATATCTTTTATATTAATGGTCAACAAAAAAATTTCTATAAAGAGCCAGGTAGTAAATACTAATAATCCTGGAGAATAGTGTCATTTAAAGGAATCAACACTGTTCTTTGCTATTGACTGACTTGGAACTCATCAAAAATAAAGCCTTAGTGAGGGACAGTCAAAATGGTTAACACAATGCATGTCCACTGTATCCTGTCCACTATGGTTCACCGAATAAAGTATGAAATTAGTCATCCCATAAAACATGCCACTTTTCCACCTGATTTTTGAAGACTCATCTCCCATGGATACCCTTATCTTCATACTCAATATCTCATACTAAATATCTTCATACTCTGTGTCCATTACGAGAGGTACATCCACATAGAGATTTTTGCATAATTCTTTGTCTTCAATCTCCCCATATAATTTTTTCCAAATCCTTGACAACTGATATAAACAATTTAAATTTTGTGTTGTTTTTGAATATCTCTTGACCAAAATAAAGGAAAAATCAAAATGCACTGCTAAAATTCTATCCACTATAAGAATTTTCTTCACTAATGCTATTGAGGGTTATTACATGCCCCATGAATGAGGCTGTAATGCTGTACCTCTCCACTTTCGGGTTGTACCCAAATATATTACAGGTAGAATCAATTGTAAGATAGCCCAAAGTTGGTTATGTTGCTGTTGTTCTTTTTATTTTTTGTCCGCATTCAAATGGACATCAATAACTCTTCATAATGCCACAGTGTGGATTAAAGTAATGCAACAGGTGTAGCTGTCAAGGGAATCTAAGCAACTTTCTTTTGTAATGCATTGTGCCTTCAAGGCCTTTTATAGGATGATTGTTTATATATAATTTCCATTTGATGATAATTTATTACTGCACATGCTTAAAATTATTGCTTGGTGGCTCAAATATTATCCAGTTCATGAATGACACCTCAGGTTTCTTGATGAAATAATAGGTCGTTTTTAGTATTCATTTCTCCCAGGATCTAGTAGCAAGCCGGAGGTTGTTTCTCAAAAGGAAAAGAGTTATTTGAAGAAGCTGGCATGCGTTTTTTCTAAAACCATAGAGAACTACACTACAATTACCTTATTGTTATTTTCCAGAGGCTTGATTTGCTACAGACACTTCAAGTGTCGTTACAGTGGAAAGTCAAAACAGTTTGCACTGCAGACTTGACTTGCTGCACACTGCTTTGTCGTTCTGTTTCCCCCTCTATGCTTGAAAGCTTAAGATTTACTTGCCAAATAGTCCACAGTGGTACATGCATATGTAATATATATCGCTTCTTAATCCAGAAAGACTTATCAAGCAGCGAGCCTCTATTTTACTGGTAGTTGGTGCAAGATGCAGCACCTTATCTTTTATTATGGAGATGATACACATGGTTGAGACAGTTAGACCCCTGGTACTTTACTGGGGTTATGAATTATAAAAAACTGGCACAGAATTTTTTAGTTTGGTGAGGTAGGATTAAATATGTTTCCGTTACTCAGAATGCAAACCAGATCAATCTTACTTTTTTTTTATTTTCCTCTAGTCGTATTAAGATTTGGAAAATTACATGTCTAAAAATCAATTATCATATATTTAAGAAAGTCAAGTTGCTACATATTTCTGTGGCATAAAAATGACATATTACATAAACTAAGAACATTATCTTTTTTAAAAACTAAATTAAGACTATTTCTTTAAATTTACTTCTTTTGTAGACTTTGTATAGTCACTTTTACTTTAAAGTATTATGGGGACTCTACATGTTCCTTGATTTTTATGGCTTCACATGTAAAAATAATGTATTTATATAATAAAAATGTCTCAAAACTCCTCTTGTTCTTGAGCCTACACTATTTATTTATAAAAGAAATTGATGATCTCTAGGAATCTATTTTGGGGGGAAATGGCCACAAATAAAATAATTAGAAAAAAACATTTCATATATGCACACCCTTTTATTTTCCTATATAACACTACAATTTTTGTTTACAAAACACTGCCTTCAACCTGCAGTGAAAACTGTTAACTAATTGATAATTTTTCAGCTCCTCTCAAACACAAACCTAGTTTATGAATCCATTTTATTTTATGTGACTAACTAACTGGCTATTTTGGCAACATATCTCTATTATTTATTCTCCATAACTGACACATGTGGAATATAGTACCTGCTTAGTACTTATTAGATAAATGGATAAATGAAAGGACACTTGCTACTTTTAGGACTGCTCATTAAGAATAATTTATAATAGCACAGAAAAAAATAAGGTAGAAAACAACAAAGATGAAATAATAGTTATTAAGGTAAATTTTAAAATGAAGAAGATAAAAAATAAGTCTGTTAAAGGAAGCTTGAAATCCCTGGAATAAGTATTAATATGTTTTTTTAAGGAGCATTGCATAAATCTATGGTAGAATTAACTAACATAAAAAAATACAAACCCTCCACAATTAACTAACATAAAAAAATACAAACCCTCCACAAAAGTGAGACTTGATAGATTATGGCGTATCCTCACAAACCCTGGGTATGTTGGTAAGGAAGCCTCTGAGAACACAGATTTCCTTCACTCATTATTTTATAATAACACCCATGGAGGGCTGTGTGGCTGTCATGGATCTCCGGGACTTGATGATAAATTAACTTTAGTATTACTGGACGATGTTTCACTTTCCTAGAGTAAGTGTTGGCAAACTCACCGGAGGCCAAGGTATTAAATATTTTAGACATTCTGGGCTATAAGGTTCTTTTGTGACTATTCAGCTTTGCTTTTAGAACACACGAGCGGCTGTAGACAATGCACACATAAGTGAATGGGTGACGATGTTCTGATAAACCTTCATTTACAAAAACAAGTGACCGACCAGATTTGGCCTGTTGGGCTATAGTTTCCTAAGTCTTGTCTGAGATGATCTGCTGGATAGTCAGTCATGAGTGTAATTTTTACAGCTCAGAATAGTTCTGAATTTCTCAATTATGTATTTAATAAATGTATCTTCAACATAAAATATATAAGCATTAAAAATTAAAAAAATATGTGCAGTTATATGCTGTTTTATGATGAAATCAGGTATTATAAAAGAAATAATATTACATATCTCTTTATATAGACATCATCATTTGTGAGCACCTCTGGTTTCTCCAGAATAATTTAGTGACACTTTTATTCATCTATTACATTCGCCCTGCATTGATCTACAAAACCACTAAAGGTAGTTTCATTTATATTTTTAACATGGGCACATTGAATAATGCTTAAAATCCTGAAATTTGAAAGCTATAAGATATAGATTCAAGTAGCTGTTTTGTCTCATACAAGCGTGTGACTTTAGTCAAATTATTTAAATGTTTTAAGACCCATAATCCCTATAATGGGGATTATAGCAAGACCTATGTTGTAGGACTGCATGAGAATTCAATGAAATAAACTACGTGTGAAATGTGAAGCACTGTACCAGGCTCATGGTAAATACTCAGTACATAGTAACTACTGTACTTAAAGTCTGTTAAAAGAAGGTAGAAAAATATTTTTAAAGGAGTAAGTTTCTGCTTTTGTTTTTATAGTGAGATTGTCTGGAGAAATGATCTAGGAGATGGAAAGGTTACTTTCTTTTTCATCTTTATCTCTCTCAATTGTCAGGCAATTTCAAGAATGTGCCATATAGTTTATTCTCAAATACTTGGAGAAAGGCAGGCCTATATAACTTGAATATAAATTTTATCTTTGTCACAGCCTTAATTCAGACTCCCTTATAGTTATACCAAGAAAGCACTATTTCTAATTTCTTATTGAATTTAATAATTACATGGTCTTAATAAGCCAGTCCCATTAAAAATACGAAGTATCATACACTTGATTTAACACACTAACATGATGTAGCTCCTCTTCTAGGCTTTCAAACTCACCTATATATATTCCTGCAATCCATGCTTTGCAATTTACATATACTGGTTGATTTGTGCAAATCCCTGCTATATCCTGTAATGTAGAGATTTGTGTGAATAATTCCATTTCCTGTTTTTCCTCCTGCCACCTGGGTTATTGTTACCTAGTTGGTAGGTAAACTTTATTTTATTCTTTTTTCAAGAAGATTACTGAGTCAGATATGTTATAAAAATCATTCCTACACATTTATTACTGCTTTTTATTCTCCTTTGTGCTTTTTTCAATGACAAATGTACAGACAATTCTTTTATTATTTTTTCTCTTGGAGCCAAAACCATATATAAGAACATCATCCTGTATAATTTTGTAAGCCTTTATGTATTTATTTATTTTTCACTTTGGAAAGCAAGGGTTTATGCTGATTAGAAATATTATGTAACAGAAATCTCAAATCAAGGGTCAGGCTGGGAACACACTCTAAATTCATATGTCTCTGATTAGGGTTAAAAATTAGAAGGTCACTCCAAGCGAAGATCATGACAAACTATCTGGGAAAAACAATATCTCCTTTCTCCTTAACCAAGAATTAGGAAGCTTAAACTTCTGGTGACAAAAATCTAAACCCTTAAAACTGGTTATATAAATAGAACTTACTCTGAGATAAAAAGTTAAATCTAACAAATTTCATCTGACCCCAAAAGTTGAGGACAGAAAAGGACAATTTTGTGTATAACTGTGTTCACTGCTCATATTTTTGCCCAGGTTATGTATAAAGAGTTTACTAAATTGTAAAAAGTCTGCAGAGAAAGAGTTCAGTATCACAAGGCTCCACTTGACGAGATGGAGAAATTTATCAACTCCAACTCTCAGAGAATTTGGGGGCTAAGGTATTTAAAGGTAGTTTGGTAAATAAAGAGCTAGGGAATTGGGTCTGCTGATTGGATGGGGTTGAACTGATACATTGGCAAATAGACATTGTCTTCTTGGCTGAGACAATTTCTGGGTAGAGGGTCGCAGGACCTGTTGAGTCAGTTCCCCCACATATGGCCATTGGTCCAGTTGACATAAGTTGGTCCCCTAAATGCAGAATCTGAAAGATATCTCAAAGAACAGTCTTAGGTTTTACAATAGTGATATTATTAATATCTATAGAAGCAAATGAGGCAGTCACAAATCTTGTATCAGTCAAGGACACGTGCCTCTTAGGCAGCAAGCATTTACAGGAAGGCAAGCTAGAAAACAATGGTTGGTTAAATTTTAGCTATGTTTATCCTTCTGTAGATATCAGACTTTTACCACAGTTCTTTCTTTATGGCCTTAAATTACCTTAATACATATGGTTTCCCTATATAGTTGACTGCATTTGTTGTGTAGGCTTGGAAGGCTTATTGTTACTTCTGTCTCCATGTCGTTGGTCAAAACAAGTCACATGGGCCGTGTCAGGGTGTGGATTCTGAGTATTGTGAGGAATTAGGCCAATAATTAAGCTAATGATAAGTCAAAATTGATAGAAGCATCTACACAATGATTTCCTTAAGAGGATCAAAATATGGTTTCTGTGGCTAGTATCCCTGGAGAAAAAACTGGGTGCTAGAACTCATACAGATTGTGAAAACATTAACAATAAAAATATCTAGATTTTTTATACGTGACGTCAAAAACTGAGATGTAAAATTATATATACTATGCTATATAATATATAAATATATTTAACTTTTCTTCATATTTATATTATAAAAATATATATTTATTTTTAATGTTACTACAATGTTACATTGACCTCAGACTAGTATGACCTGTAGATTCTTGGAATATGTGTGTGTGTGTGTGCCTGTGTGTTTTGTTTGTTTGCTAACTACTGTATCTTCAGGTCTTAGAATGGTGCCTGAAATATAGTTGGCCATAGTTGGCACTCAATAAGTATTTACTGAGTGATATATTTATGAACTTAATATACTTTTATTTATATAAGACCCAAAACATTTTTAAATATATCACTTTATATGTTACAACAGATAATATGTCACCAGGTTTTCCAGCACATTGTCTCTTAACTATGCCTGGTGTTTTCAAAACCCACAGGCCTACTTCAGTTATAGATCATATTTTCCCATTTCCACTACTGCAAATCTCCTTTCTATTTTACCTTCCTTTAATATATACTCTATCTAAATAAAGTAGCATCAATCATTTTTTATACTATTAATTGAGATCATAAATTTGTCTTATCCACAAACTATATCTGGATATCTATGTGTATGTGTATCCATTATCTCTTTTTCTCTATTAATTCATCATCATTTCCAATTTACCACTTCCAGTATAATTATTTTACAAAACTACTAATGCCAGTTACTGATGCCCACATACATCTGTTCCTTTTTAAATTAGGTTAACTTTTGCCAGATCATCTTGACTATTTTTTTAAATTACAACAACTTAGCAATGGGAGAAGCACTGTAAAAATATATATGTTATATTTATGTTACATAGTACTTTCTGTAGTGCAACTGGTATACAGCTAGAAGCCTCAGGATATCTGCTGTTGAAAGAATGCAGCATTTTGAAAGCAAAATCTTAATCTGTTTGTACTCAAGGGACACTTGTAATTAGTCCAAAAATAACAGTTAAGACATTATAATTGATCTTCAGTGCTTTGGGACTTATAACTTTTGGCTATCGTATGTAATGTTGGGTTTGGAACTTGAAGCATAAAATAATAGGAAGATAAACAGTGAAAGATAGCGAGGAATTCTAATTTGTGAGATAAATAAAATTTCTTTAGAATCATAAGATCAACATGAAAGATCCAAAAATGCATAAATTGATGATACATCATTGTATCTGGTTCACATAAAAAAAGTTAAAACACATTTAGAAATGTTCAAACAAAAAAAGTAAGCTTTCTTACGAAGACTAGTGGACATCATGAGAACAAGGAACTTTTCATATCAATTGTGGGTTTTGAATTATTTTAAACATTTATGGATATATAATAGTTATGCATATACATGTGATACTTTGTATACATGTGATATTTTGAGATAAGCACATAATGTGTAATAATCAAATTTTGGTAACTGGGATATCCATCACCTCCAACATTTATCATTACTTTATATTGGGAACATTCCATATCTACGCTTCTAGTTATTTTGAAATATACAAAAAAATATAGTTAACTGTAGCTGACCTAGTGTGCTACTAAACACTAGCTCTTATTCCTTTTATCTCACTGTATTTATGTACCTATTAAGCAACCTCTGTTTATTCTCCCTCTCCCCTGCCCTTCACAACCTCTGATAACCACTATTCTATTCACTACCTTCATGAGATCAACTTTTTTAGCTCCCACATATGACTGAGAGCATGCAACATTTGTCTTTCTGTGCCTGGCTTATTTCATTTAACATAATGTCCCCCCATTCCATCCATGTTATTGCAAATGACAGGATTTCATTCTTTTTTAGGACCAAATAATATTCCAGTGTGTGTGTGTGTGTGTGTGTGTGTGTATACACACACACACGGCATTTTCTTTATCCATTCCTCCATTGATGAGCACTTAAGTTGATTTCATATCTTGGCCATTGTGAATAGTTCTGCATAAACATAGAAGTGCAGATATCTCTACAATATACATTTTTCCATTCTTTTGAATATGTACCCAGCAATGGGATTGCTAGATCATACGGCAGTTTTATTTTTAGTTTTTTGAGAAATCGCCATACTGTTTACCACAATGGCTATACCAATTTACACTCCTGCCAACAGTGCATGAGTGTTCCCCTTTTTCCACATTCTTGCCAGCACTTTTTATTTTCTATATTTTTGATAAATGCCATTTTAACTGTGGTAGGATAATATCTCATTGTGCTTTTGATTTGCATTTCTCTGGTGATTAGTGATGTTGAACAGTTTTTAATATACTTAATGGCTATTTGTATGTCTTAATTTGAGAAATATCTATTCAGGTCTTTTACACACTTTTAAATCAGATTATTTGGGGTTTTTTGCTAGTGACTTGTTTGGGTTCCTTACATATTCTTATTATTAATCCCATGTCTTGAACAATTTGCAGACACTTTTTCCCTATAACTTTAGGTGTCCCTTCACTTTGTTGATTGTTTCCTTTGCTGTGGAGAATCTTTTTAGTTTGATAGGACCCCATTTGTCAATTTTTACTGTGGTTTCCTGTGTTGTTGAGGTCTTACTAAAGAAATTCTTGCCAAGACCAATGTCCTGAAGCATTTATCCAAGGTTTTCTCCTAGTAATTTCATGGTTTAATGTTTTACATTTAAATCTTCAGTCCATTTTGATTTGATTTTTGTATATGGAGATAGTTAGGGGTCCAGTTTCATTTTTTTAATATGGACATCCAGTTTTCCCGGCACTGTTTATTGAAGAGATTGTCCTTTCTTTAATGTAGGTTCTTGGTGCCTTTGTCAAAAATTAGTTGACTGTAAATGTGTGGATTTATTTCTGGGTTCTTCATTCTGTTGCATTGGTCTTTATATCTGTTTTGATGCCAAGTACCATGCTGTTTTGGTTACTATAGCTTTGTAGTATAATTTGAAGTCTGGTAATTTGATGCCTCCAGGTTTATTCTTTTGCTGGGTGGTCTAACATATGCAAATCAATAAACATTATACATCACATTAATAGAATTGAGGATAAAATATACAATCATTTCAATAGATGCTGAAAAAAATTCAATAAAATTCAATATCCCTTTATGATAAAAACACTTAACAAACTGGGTGTAGAAGAAGGATACTTCAAAATAATAAAGGCCATGTATGACAAACCCACAGCTAACATCATATTGAATATGGAAAAACTGAAAGCCTTTTCTGTAAGATCTGGAACAAGGATGCCTGCTTTCATCAATTTTATTCAACATAGTACTGGACTCCTAGCCAGATCAATTAGACAAGAGAAAGGAATAAGAACATCCAAATTGGAAAGGAAGAAGTTAAATTGTCCTTGTTTGCAGATGATATGATCTTTCTTATATTTAGAAAAACCTAAAGACTTCACCAAAAAAATTAAAAAAGAAAAGAGAAAACACACCACTATTAGCATTAATAAAAAAAATTCAGTAAAGCTTCAGAATCCAAAATCATTAAACAAAAATTAGTAGTGTTTCTATATGCCAACAGTGAACAACCTGAAAAAATATCAAGAATACAATTCTGTTTACAATAGCTATAAAAATAATAAAATACCTGGGAATAAACTTAATAAAAAAGTGAAAGATCTCTACAGTGAAAAGGACAAAACATTGATGAAAGAAATTTAAGAGGACACAAAAAAATTGGAACAATATCCCATTTCCATTGATTGGAAGAATCAATATTACTAAAATGACCATACTACTCAAAGTGATCTACAGATTCAGTGAAATCGCTATCAAAATAACAAAGAAATTCTTCACAAAAATAGAAAAAAAAATACTAAAATTCAGATGGAATCACAAAGGACCCAGAATAGCCAAAGCCATCCTGAGCAATTTTTGAGGTCAACATTTCATGATGACTCTATTGATGATGATCAGAAGAGCTGCAGGCAACAGAAGCTTATGCTGTTTATCCTTGGGTTTCAGTTCTTGGTTCCATTGTTAAATGCTATGAAATACATTGCCCCCCTCATCTGCAAGGGTATACATCCATAAATTCTCAGGTTCATGAAACTACAGATATTACCAAACTCTATCTATGCTATGTTTTCTTCTTATGAGGTTTAATTTAGAAATTAGGCAAAATAAAAGATGAACAATAATAATAATAAAATAGAACAATTATAAAAATACACTATAAAAAAGTTATGTGAATGTAGTGTCTCTCTCTCTCTCTTTCTCTCTCTCTCTCTCAAAATATCTTATTGTACTGGACTCACCTTTCTTCTTGTGATTGGTCAATCATGTAACCAAGATGGCTACTAAGTGACTAACAGATGGGTAGTGTATACACTGGACAAATGGATGATTCATGTCCTGGGTGGGAGAGAGCAGGAATGGTATGAGATTTCATCACACGATTCAGAATGAAGCACAACTTAAAACTTATGAAGTGTTTATTTCTGGATTTTTCCATTTAATATTTTCTGACTATAGTTGATTGTGGATAACTGAAACCATGGAAAGTGAAACCACAGTTTAAAGGGGGACTGCTGTACACAAACGTTATAATACAGTAACCTAAGAAGAAGGGGGAAAAGCACCTAATACCATAATCTAAGAAAGGGAGAAAAGCCCCTCACTTTTGATAGTCAGAAGTTGTGACTTGTTTTATCCTTTTATTTTATTCCAATGCCTATTCATCAAATTTTACTATATTGTATTTTATAGCAGTTTCTATATATTAAAATATTTTACATTTTATCTAAATGACATACAATATTTTGCTAAAGATTCAATAAAAGCACGATACATAGAATTCATTACTAGTAAAGTGACAGAGCTAATGTATAGAAAACATAAATTCAGTCCAAAACAACTTCTATTCCTTATAGAAAAACAGGTTATACCATTAGAATTACTAGGAGTTCCTTTCATAAGTATCATGTGATATTAAGCATTTCTTTAAAATTTGTTTTTGACATAAATTGTCCTTTTTGGATTAGCTAATATTTTCCAAAAATACCAAATTATGTTTTAAGAAAAGTATGGACACAGACATAAATTTTCATTGGAAAGTGGTTAGAATTCTATGGCATTCTTATCCAGAAGCATTTCTTTCTGAGATTCAATGTCTAAGTATCCTTGCTTAGAGTTTGTTGTTTCTGTTACAGTTGTTTGTCCTTCCTTCCTTCCTTCTTTCCTTCTTTCCTTCCTACTATTCTGTAATTATGTCAATGTGTAAGAATCCTGTTTCTGCAAGATAGTCCATGCATATATACCCAAATGAAATAAAAATTGAGCTTCATAAGCTTTGTAGAATAAACATAGAGTAAATATAGATTTCAATATAATTTTGATGGTTTATAGAGTCTGTAATAGAATTTTTCTAGTAAATTAATTCATAATCCATTGATAATATTATTATTTTCTATTATATAATTGGCTTAAATTCCTATTCCAGTGAAGAAACAAAATTATTCAAAATCACTTATTACCATGGAATTTCATCTACTCAGTTGTGTAGATTTTATTTTTATGAAAAAAATAAACATTTATCTAAAATAATATTTTCATGAGGTCCCCAAACCATTATAATATGAAAAAAGTTAGATGAGACTTTGCTAATTTTAGAAAGAAAAAGCACATAATTCTATAACAAACATTTTTGAATACAGTAGATGTGAAAGCACATTGTTGATCATTTATATTGTTTTGCTGTTTACTCAACACCTTAGGGAAATTTATAAACAGTAAACTTTTGAAGAAATTGAATTTTCATAATGGGAACTTCCAATTAATTGATGTTTGACAAATGCTCTTACACCTTATTAAATATGACTTTAGTGAAATACATCAACAAAATGCATCTGTTGATGACATATGGGAGACATTGTCAGTACATTTTTATGAAAAGTACCGCCTCTGAAATTACTCATTTATTTCAATCTGTTATCCTCAAGCACTGCTGTGCCATCCCTTTGAAGAATTGTATTGATATGTTATACAATTACAGAGACCCACAGACTAAAGTTTGTTAAACACTCTAAGATTATTTGCCATAGGGAATTAAACAATGTAAAATAAAAAGTAAGGATCACTTCTAGACATCTTGGCAAGCTTATCCTTAGTCCTATACATTTTTGTTCTTCTCCTGGATTGCTCTTGAAGAGGTAAAACCTCATAAGAATCACTAGGTTCAGAGTGCCCCAATAGGAAAAAATATGTAAGTGCCTGTAAAAGATAATTCTGAGGGAGAAATAAATAGTTTTGAAGAAAGGGAGATTATCAACTTTTGATGTAAGACTAAAATGCAAAGGAGACATAGAAAAATATATTTAATTTGTTTTTAATTCAATTGCAGACTTGGATTGGAGCAATTAATTAAAAAAATCTGTATTTTACACACAATTACAACACACTAAATTCATGTAAGAAATACGAGGTAAGGGTAAGTTTAGAGGTTGAGTAGAAAACCTTGTAACTAGCTAGGTCATTTTGGTTGGATTCTGAAGCCAATGGAAATCTAGTTAAACAATATAACTTAATCAGAAGAATACTATATAATATAACAGATTGGCATTTGGAGAGACAAATCTAGCAGCAATGTGCTGAATGTGTTGTGTGAGAGTAGTATTAGAGACTGAGAGAACATTTTATAACTGTTGTATTAATTCTATCAAAAAAGTACAGTCACCTAATGTAATAAAGAAAAAAAAGAAAAATTATTTATAGACATATTACAAAAAGGAATAATTTTATATTTAGTTTCAGTAAGGCAGAGGGAACACATATAAGTGTTTTCTATAATTATGACTTAAGGATTGGGTAGATGATATGAAACATTGAGATGGGGAACCTAGAAACAGGCATACAACAAGTGAACGGTGAGTTAAATTTTGGACTGGTCGTGTCTGTGATATCTGTGGAAAATTCAAATGAACAGTATAATATCTGAGCTTTTAGCTTAATAAAGGAGAATGAGCTGGAAGCAATAGTTTAAAATTCACCAGTAATATTGGTAACTCATTTAATCTAACTATAAATAAGTTTTCCTGGGTACAAGTTATAAGATGAGAAGAAAATGGAACATGAGAAAACCATAGGCAATTGAAAATACATGGTCAATAGGAAAAGAAGAGGATCACACAACAGAAAATGAGAATGAACATTCAGAAAAAGGAAATGCATAGATTCAGAGAGAGGAGATGACTTTAAGAATGAGGAAATAGTCAATAATGTTATGTTCCACATAGTGTTCAGTTAAGATAAGAATTTAAAAATGTCAAATGAGATTAGCATAAAGGAAGCCTTTAGTGACCTTACTGAGCACAGCTTTACTACAGAAGTACAGGAAGAATCTGAAAAAATAGTAAATTCTATGTAAAAGTGGAGTTCTCAAAGTGACCATATAATTTACACTTCTGAGAGCAAAAAGGACTGATTTATTATCATATGAACGATTAGATGATGATCACAGTGTTAAATTAGAAATTTCCCAAGCAAAATGGGATATATGGCCATCTCAAGAACAAAGTATTTATATAATGTGTAGCGTTAGAACATGTCTATTCATTAAAATTTTCTGTATAATAAATAGAAGCTAACACTTATTTAGCACTTAATCATTGACCTTCTTCTAATAATTTAACATATAAACATTCATTCAGTCATCATCCTAAGTACTACTAAGAGCAGGTAGTAGTAGTATCACATTCATTAGGGAGAGGGAATTAAGACAGGGATGGTTAAGTGAATTGCCTAAAATCACACAGTGAGTAAAAATAAGAGTAAGGATTTGAACCCTAGCTCTCCAATTATTTAGGGCATATTCTTAACAACTACACTGTATTGTGTTGGGGCTCAGTTTGTTACTGTAATACTGCACTCCAACATTATATTATGTTTGAGGTGTGTGTGAGTGTGAATAAGTGACACATTTTCTCAGACACTAAATAATATCAACTGTGAAGAACTGATATCAAATAAAGATTTGGATGACCAATGAATGACAGCAGAGTGCTGGAAATGAGGTGAGGAGAAGAAAGTAAGTTGCTTAGACATATATTTTATGCACTTTAATAAAATGTTTTTGAAAAACACAAACCAGTGTATACCCATTTATTAACTGAGTTCACCTATACCATAGGACAATAGTATCAATAGCATAGATGAGATAATTTTGTTATGGAAAATAAATAATAAACCCTTACAAAGACCTACTGTATGTTTTGATTTATGTTTTGACATTAAGTGGTGACATCCATTATTGGTCCTATTCTTTCTATTTTGAATTTCCTCAGGCTCAGAAAGAGATAATAGATAAACAAACTGTGGGAATTAAGCCCAATAAACCAGTGGGATAGCACTGTGTATGCAGTCAATTGCATTTAAACAGAAGATGCAACCTTCTTAGACATTTAATTAGATCTGAGATACATATGAAAAAAAGAGGAGTGAAAAAAAGTAGGCTTCCATAGTTGTTAAATATAATTTTTCTTGAAAGGGTGGCTTCTCCAAAGTAAAGGGCAAACAATATAAATTGCACATGAATGAAAGAAAATTATATAGCAGATGCTAATATAATATCAATATGCTTTAACAATATTCATTAAAATAAGCAGGGGTGTAATTGGGAAAGTGAAAACCCAATTAACCTGCTTAACCTGCCTATTTAGGTTATAAGTTGCTAGCATACCTTGCATACAATTCCAGTATCATGGAAATACGTGGTGAATGCAAATGAATTTAAGACATACTGAACAGTAAAATATGCAATTCTGAAGATGAAAATAAAGCAGTATTTGATTAAAATAGACTAAATTCTAAGATTAAATATCCATTGTTAAAAAATCTATTTACCAATGCCACATATTATATTTTAACTTGTATTTTAAAAAGCATTTCAGTCATACATTAGAAATGGAAAATGTCCAAGTACCATGCATGTGTAAGATTAAGAGTGTGTACTATACTATCCCTAATATATCACTTTTGCAACCCCAAAGCAATACACTTATTATATTAAAAAGCACTGCAGAGCGCTCTGGAAGCATGAACTGTACAAAGAGGCAGTACGAAGAAGAATGGAGCCTTGGGTCCCTTTCCTTTTAAAAGACAAGTGTGAATATCATTTTATTCTCAAAAAAATTGAGAAACAAGTTCAGTGATAATTGCAAATATTCTCTCGAGTGTGTGTCAAGGGGATCTTTATATTTGCAAATATATTAACAGAGATTGTAATTTCTATTTAAATGCAATGCTCAGTTCATTTCAAATTCCCATATGACTTAGCTGCACCTCATGGCATCAATGACTACCTGTTATGGCCAAGGACATTATGAAAACTGATTGAAAGATGGCAATTTATTCTACTGTGAAACCATTTAATATTTCCTAAAGTGAAATGATATACACTTAATGTGTTATAGAAAGCTGAGCAACACAAACAATAAAACAAAAATTATGACTTGGGAGACTGGCAGAAAATTGTTATAAGATCATCTCTCTCTGTTATTATGGGTAATTCATCATTACTCATCTATGTGTTCAAAACATATAAGACACACTGAATTTCCTCCTACTTACCAATTTTACAAGTGCTTTTTCAAAATTGCAACTGATTTTTTTTTACCAAAATTATATGCCACAAGAGCATGTCATTTATATAGAAAGGCATTTCATATTTTTTCCTTTCTTTTAACTCCTTGTCAGCATCATGCAATCTCAGCATAGTACTATGTAATAGAAAAACTTTGTAAAAGTAACTTCAGATGAAATATTATACAAACTTTAAGGACTTTTCTCAAATCTAAGGCAATTTTAAGGAAGTTGGATTCTTAAAAACACATTTTCATTACTACTAATGTTAATTTCATGTTCATTATAACAGTTCTTTAGATATGTTTGCCTGAATTTAAAAACATTAAATAGTATAAATTCTTAGTTTTCACAAGATTAAGGCTGTACAAATGCATGCTAGTCCAAGAGACAACTTTATACAATGTTTTTAGGTTGTTAACATTTTAAAGTTAGCCCAATTGATTCCTATGGATTAATATCATTTACTACTGGGATGTCAACAGAGTGAACAATATTCTCTTGTTATCTTGTCATTTATAAAATGCTAACATTACTGTTAAAATAAAAATGAGACTCCTTGCCTTAGAAAGGTTGAGTGGAGGCATCTCTGCACTGAAAATTTTCACAAAGAATATGACAATTTCTGTACATACAGTTATTACTATCTCTGTCTTTAAAAGGCAGTTGAAATATCTTTATTTTTCTGTAATAGTAAATAGCAAACTTAAATAGTAAACTTGATTATTCTACTCAATAATGCAAACATAATTTATTTGAAAGTAAACATTTCTTTCACATGCAGCAACATGGTGTTTAACACTGTTACCGTCTCTTTTATTTTTCTCTGTAGATAAAGTACATAGCTACACATTTTCAGGAAAAAAAATCCAGTAAATATTTCAGAAAATTATGCAGCATATAATGTACTATCTTTCTTTCTAACATAAACCATTTTAGTTTCAAATGCAACATTTAAGCCAAAGGCACTATCTAGGATTCATTCAATATTTGAATGGTTTCTGGCTGGATAATGGCTTAGTGTAGCATTATGAAAGATATTTACAAGACATAGTGGCACAATGTTTTCTATCTTCTATACTCAGAAGATCTTATTAATGTGGTTCTTTTAGAAAGAAAAATAATCAAGGTAAAGTAATCAAAAATGTCAATTAATAATGATATGTGAATACTAAAATATTTTTGCCCACTTCAATTTTTATTTCATTAGTCATCTAAGTTTTACAACTGAATTAGTAAACCTTACATATTTAGATGGAGGAGGAGGATTAGGAGCAGGATCAAGAGGGAAGAAGAATAGAAACTGTCACCTCAGTTGTTGTCATTGCAGTTAATGTCCCAGAAAATAATTGAAAACAGTTCTCACAGAAAAAAAAAAAACACTTATTTTTACTTTTGGAGATAAAAATACAGACATGCACATCCAACCTTTGAAGTGAAGTGAAATTTCAAAACTTAGGCTTTGGAAACAAAGAGGATAAAATCTAACATTGTCAGGCTATTGCCAAATAGTCCAATTTATTTCTGGGTGTTTTGAATACTGATGAATTTTAATAAAATCTTTCTTTAAAAATTTATAATATATTAATTAATGTAGAGGCAAGGATTATTTCATTTATTTAACCAGTAGTTATGCATATGAAAGCACTTTAGAGACTAGAGTTCAAACTACATGTGTTACCTCCAAACTATGTAAAGGCACAAAATCAGGAAATACCAAAATCAATGACAGATGTAAACAATATTCTACAAGTCACAAATATATAATTCATTAGTACAAAAACTTTGCAATCTAAAATATCATACAATTCAATTTTAAAAAGTTTCAATGACAAATAATAATGCCTTGTCATATTGTATAAGTGACAGAAAAAGGGAATAAAAATAATAAATGTCATATTTAATATGTAACTCATACTTAATATGAGTTGATATTTAAAGGTGCAGTCCAATGCAGAGATAATGTTCTTTAAGACTACTGGATAGGAAGATAAGAAAAGTTTTAGTATACCTAGCATTATTCAAGAAAAAGAACATCATACATTGTATACGCCTTAATAGTTAAAAAATATCCAACATAAGGCATGAAAGCATAAGAATTCTAGAGAAAAATGTAGGACAAACTCATTTAGATATCGGCCTACTCAAAGAATTTAGCAGCTTTATCTCCTGTCCCGTGTAGGTATTACTGTGTCTTACCACATCTTGGTGCTGCTGACAATTCTTTCAGCTTTAAACCCCTGCATTACATTGTAGAAGTTATTTGTGTGCTTTCCTCTTTTGTTTACTAATTTGTAAGCTACCTAAGTGATGGCTCCTTGTAGAGTCTATCTTCATTTATTCTGCGTAACTTACCACAAAGCTTTGCACACAGGAGTCAATTAGTAAAGGTTAATTAATAGCAACTAATTGTTAGATATCATCTTCCTTTATTTCCTGCAGCATGAAAAATGGTACACGGCTTTTAATTGCTTAAGAAAAATATTATACAAATAAAAATACAGATTTTTTACTGTGAAGACTCCATTTCCATGTAGACCTACTGCTTTTGTCTACTCTGTTCCTTAATTTTGCCTTGTATGTCTCAAATGAATAATGTGATTTAACATAATATTGAAAAAATACTATTTTGGAATGACTTGTCTATGGTACTGAAGTTACCAGGTATTTTTGAGTCAAAAATAAAGCCCAACTATTACTAACAATGTTATAATGACATCAATAAATGTAATAATATATTTATTTTTTAAAAGTTTAGTCTATCCTGCATTAGCTTCCTGTAAATATCATTGTATGTAAATATATACATATATATTTATATATACTATCCTTGATTTTTCTTTACGTTTCTTCACCTCATTTTGTTAAAGTTATGAAGCTACAGTGAAATGTCTTCACTTATAAAGGCAGACATTTATTTGGGAAAAATGAAATCCCTGAGTGTGTTAGTGAACTTTATCTTGGAGACTTTCTGATTTAATTGATGTAATCTGACCTTGCCATTAGTCTAGCTGGAGGCAAGCTATTTCTGTCTGTATTACTTTTCATTACTGCTTCCTTGTATAAATTCACTACCTGCTCCTTCATATAAATATGTGACAAAACTAAAAACACAGTACAGAAAGTCATTCAATTTTCATCTGCTATTTTCCTACCAATGTTAACATACAATTGTATTTTTCCTAACCTTCATAGTTCAAAGATTGTTATCTCAACTGAAATTTGGAAAGTCTACCCTCTGACTTGAGATATAGAAGAAAATTGATATTCCTTATTTATTTATCTAATGTCCAGGCTTCATCACCGATGGTATAAATTACTTGAATTCCCTAGCAACTTGCTTTGCAGTGGTGCCTAAGCTGATTATTAATTTACTGTCTTCTTGCTAGCTTCAGAGTGAAGGAGACAATCAAGTCATATATCACATAAACAATTAAAAACTATCCTTTGGCTGTAAGCTTTTTGAAATGATGAAGTGCTAGCATGGAGTGAGCTGTCCTTGAATTACTTTGTTTGGTAAGTATTAGACAGTATGATGAATTTTTTACAAGCCACACATTTGGAATGGTATCTTCACAGCTGTGTCAGCTGTCTATTTATCTTTATTATGACCTAGAAACTGATAGCAAAAATACATTGTTAGTACACATATTACATTAACAACAATTATGGGCTTTATTATTTTTCTTAGAGATAAATGCAGTAAAAGTTGTGCTTTCACAGCAATGTCATTGCTATCTTTCCCCTTCCAAAGTTAAAAAGTAATTTCAGTGTAAATATATGATCATGTTTAAAAATCAAATTATAATATTTTATGCTCAAAAGTAAATCCTTATGGGACCAAATGCAATTTTATAATCTGCCTTATAAAGTATAGATGGCTTCTTAAATATTTTAAAACATAGATATTTTTAATATTTTATATGAATAGATATATCGATGTGTATTAGTGCAATGATGGTATCTACTGTCTACACAAAAACAGATTATCTCATATTTTGCATCATTTTTTCTAATTCATTTGAATTGAGAGTATACACTAATGTATTTAAAAAGTCATATTTTAAAGCAAAAGAGACACGTAATGTAGCAAATCCTGAAGCAGTCATCATTGTATTTGTAATCATATCAAAATTGTTTTGAACTGGAAGCAAGAAGACCCTGCTCAGATACACACACAGTGCATTACAAAAGCAATCTAGCATAAAAATTCACTTTAAAAAAATTAAGGAAACAACTGCAATACTGAAAGGCTACATAACTTATGTAGAAGCTCAAAGCTAGTAGGTATTGAAACTGGTTCCAAAGGATGCTTTCTCAATTCTAATTTAAAACTCCTGCCAGGGAATCACTCTCCCTCCTAGGGCATATATAAGTCTCTGTCAGTTTCTGTTTACATCATGCCTCTAAGTTAACATTGAAGATATTTTCAGCAATATCCACAATTATTGATATTAAACATTTAATGATTTAAAAAAATATAATGTGGATTTGCTCAACAGATTTTAAAATATCACCAAATTATTATACTGACTAACGTTATTTCTATCCAGATAAATAGAGCCAAGATAGCTACACAGACACACACATATATGCACACAAATACACATGTACTTGTGACATTCACCTCTAAATTATTTGCTACTCTGATGAAATTCTATTTTTGACAAAATTATATCCACATAAAAATTACTTAGAAGCAGTCAACCAAATTTGGACCCACCTGTGTTCATTGTGTACAAAATGAAATTGAAAATTTGAACTGTGAATAAAATAAACAAAGAGGCATGGCTTTTCATGTATGAGTCTACACACCAAGAATATTTGATATTTAAGGAGCACCAGAGGTTATGGGCTTATAATGATAGTCAGATTAAGTTTTATATTTGTACTTTATAAAAATTAAAGTGCTTTCTGTTTTAATTTGTTCATCTGTCTTATTAAAAATATGCTCACATGGTCAACCTAGCATAAAAAATTCTTCAAAGAACAAACTATGAGTTTGCTTTTAATAAAGGTATTCTACATCAGCATGGATTCTCACTTATTGTGTTCAAATTCACTCCATCTTAGACTCATTTATCTGAAAGTACTTTGCTCATTTACCTTTTGCTCATCTCTTTGCAGCCCATTGCTTTTATGTCTAAAGACCCTGCATCACTATTTCTAAAGCCATCTCCACCATTAACATGCTGAGGGATTTTAAGTAATCATTTATTTCTTTGAAAAATATAATGCATAAATCAAATTGACATCATTATGATGAGATGTATTTGACATAAAAGAAATCTGTAAAATAAGCTCTCTCTGTATAAAATGTTTTGGTAAATAATGTCAGATTAAAATATTGATATTGATGCTAAATAAAATATACTTCTAGTCCGAAGTATGTTTTTTCCTTTTCTTAAAATAACACTATTTAGCATTCTATCAAATTTGAGTAGTTAAAAATGTATATTTGATTTATATAAATTATATTTCAAGAAAAGTAAATAGTCATAAAAGATAGACATATTGTTTTTAAAGAAGAAAAATATTGTGCTTATTGTTAGCAAATTCATTCCAATTCTTATGAACAATTATTTACAGTATTTGATTACACATAAATATACAGGATATTCTGGTAACTTTTAAATGGGAATTTTTTTGAGGCCATCTATATATTTCAAGAAAAGTAGTTTTTTTTCTTAATTCTCAATTGAAAAGCACCATCAAAATTACCTTAACTTTATGCACCACTTGGCTCTATTTTGAGAAGAATATAATTTGTAAAGAGAAACAAATTTATGTAACTTTCAGAGTTCACAGCCTCACACACCTGGTAGACTTTTCTTCTTGGCTAATAAAAAAGGTTATTTGAAGCCAAACTTTATAGTCAGTTACTGTATTTTGGTACACCTTTAGGAATATTTTAGTGGAAGTATCAAGAATGTACAGTTTACCAAAGTGGTAATCATAAAATTTATGTTGTATTCTTTTATTGAGATCCTTGTGGGTGACATTTTAAATTGTGAATTTCCATTATCTCCATGTACCACATACTGAAATTTCTTCAAGATACATCTTTGTATCAATACACATCCAGCTCCAAGACAGTTACTTTTGTACTATATTGTGTTTCCAAATATAATATTTTATTCATATCTGTCATGACACGTCATATTCATTATACATTTTAATTCATTAGCCTTTGAGCTAATTGAAACTGAAAACATTATTTTCATCCTTTTATACCTAGCATTTAAGAGAGTGTGTATTATATGAATTTTTAGGCATGGTTTAAGGAGTAGTATAAAGGAAAGAAAGTAAAATAAAAAGGAGACTGAAGAAAAGAGAGGAATAAAAAATCAAGATGGAAGGAAGGAAGGAAGGGAGGGAGGGAGGGAGGAATGGAGGGGAGGAGGGAGAGGAGGAGGGAGGAAGAAAGAAGGAACCAAGGAAGAAAAAGAAAAGGAAAATGGAAAAGAAAGTATAACAAGGAGTGCTTATTTCCGGCAAAGCTATATAAACATAGTCTCTCTAAGGTTGACTCCTGGTTGCTGCTTCTTAACTTAATTGATCTCCTTCTGCTTTTATCTGTATTGTTAATCAGTTCAATTCAGTTAATCACTTCAATAGCATGTGACTTTTATGAAAATATTTAGTATCAGTCAATAATGATGTTACTTTCAAATTCACAATTTCCCGTGTTGATATCCAATCCCTTCAGATCACCAAAGTCTCTTCTAAAATGGTTTTGGAAAAAAAGTTTAAGATCACAATTTAACAAATATAATTCCTTAAATAATAATAAAAGAGGATTCATTTTTGTTTCCACCTATAATGTGAAAGCCAAAAACCATATTGTTCATTAATAATTAGAAAAATTCAGATAAACTACTAAACACACATTTGTCTTTAACCCATGAGAATGATAACAGTGATAATTTCTGGCATCGCAGTTCCCAGAAACATAAGGAGGACAGTCCTCTGTCAAAGGAAGACAATATTTGAGGACTGTCTCATTTGTGGCAGAGCATCAGATGAAGGGATAGCCTCACATAAAGGTAGGTAATAAGAAATAAGCTGAAATTTTAATGGTTATCAAAATGTCAAGTGTAGGCTAGTGTGATTGTATAGCAACAGTGGGATTCCCATAAAAAAAATAAGTTCACATTCACTCACCTGCTAGTTTTCTCAGACCTTTTGCTATACAAGGGACAGAATAAGAGCAGGGCAGAAGACTAGAGAAACTCATTTGCTGGTAGTACAAGCATGAGGGAAGATATTGGCAGTCAAGTTCTCTGCAGGATATTTGTAAGCATTGACAAGTTAATTATAGAATTGATTGTGGCAAAGCAAAGGAACTAGGAGACCCTAAACAATTTTGAAAAAGAAGAACAAATTTAGAGATTTACTAGTAATCTGCAGTAATAAATATAATATATTGCATTAGTGTCAAAATGATAGACATATCTTTCAACAGTAGAGAATGGAGAGTTTGAAAATAGGCTTACACACATATAGTCGATAATTTTTTTTTTTTTTTTTTTTGAGACAGAGTCTCACTTTGTTGCCTGGGCTAGAGTGAGTGCCATGGCGTCAGCCTAGCTCACAGCAACCTCAAACTCCTGGGCTTAAGCGATCCTACTGCCTCAGCTTCCTGAGTAGCTGCGACTACAGGCATGCGCCATCATGCCCAGCTAATTTTTTCTATATATACTTTTAGTTGTCCAGATAATTTATTTCTATTTTTTAGTAGAGACGGGGTCTCGCTCAGGCTGGTCTCGAATTCCTGACCTCGAGCGATCCACCCGCCTCGGCCTCCCAGAGGGGTAGGATTACAGGCGTGAGCCACCGTGCCTAGCCGATAAATTTTTTGACAAAGATGTCAAGTCATCTCAGTGAAGAAAGGATAGTCTTTTCAATACATAATTCAAAATTTTACAGTTCTGTGCAAAAGAAGAGCCTTGATCCATACTTTCACCACCTAAAAAATTAACCTTATGTAGATCATAAGCTAAATGAAAACTCACATCTTATTGAAATTCTGAAAGAAAACATAGGAAGAAAACTTTGTGACTTTGGACTGGAAAAAATTAGAGCAAAAAGGCATGAAATAAAAGGAAAAAAATGATGAAAAAATAAACCTTTATTGGAAAGACATTGTCAAAATATAAAAATAGAAACTGCATATTGAGGGACAAAGTGAAAGGAAGAAAAGCACCACAATGTGATACGATTCAGCTGAGACTAGCAGTTGAGACTATCGGTTTTTGGTTTGGATGGAATACCATGTAAGTGCCATCTACTGGGCCTAAGGAAAACAAAACTCCTCTGTAAGGAGGCATGATGCTACATGGAGAATGGAGGGTTTATGTCGCTGTCTTCTGGATGGAATAATCTGATGCTCATGTGATAAACAGTAGCTTTATAGCTCTGAGCTAAGTATTTTTTCCTGGGTGGGCATAGCAATGTCACCCACAGAGATCCATAGTAATAAAGAATCTAGATACAATTTTTAGTGACCTTCTTTTACTCAACTCATGATACCGTGTATTTTACTTGCAATCTTGGCACATCAATGTTCTATTTTCAAACTTTCATCAATATTTTCCATTAATAAAACATTTTCACAAGTAATCATGCTTTCTTACAATCCTAGGGCATAGTGCACTGTTGCCTATATTTAATAGAAAATACAGAGACAAGTAAATCTTATAATAATCTATATTTTGTACTCTGACTTCAGATCTGCCAATAACATACTATAGATTTACAGGATATTATATGCTATAAATTATATCCAAAACCACATAATATGAGTTATTTCTGATTTTCTACCTAATTTGGAGTTTATATGAAAATGTTAGGAAATCCAAATTAGTACATTCCCATACATACTCTTTGCAATAGTTTAAAAAATAACAAATTAAAAGAAGCTGATCTTGAAAGTGTTTTTCTGCTAAATATTATTAATGCTTTTACCTGCGATCTCCCCTGTCATCAACACACACACACACACACACACTCAGTTTAGTCTATCTGAAATATAGTGAAAATTATGGAATATTGAGAATTTATCACAAATGTCATTAAAAAGGCTTTAGGGATTGACTTGTTCTTATTGGATATGTACAAAATCTTATTACAGATATTATTACAAAACTATTATATATCTTTAATAGTCATGAAGGGGATTAAGATGGAATACTCTAGGAATTCTTATCTAGATCATACAGTTAAGAAGTACTCACAGGATATTGAACACAAACCATACCAGTTATTGGCTGGTAATGAACCACAGCTTTGCAAATGAGTAAAAAAAAAATCTTTCTAGTCTGACAATGACTAATTACATGGAGAAATGATTAATTTCCTTTAGAATTCAAATCCTATACAATTATCTATTCTGCCTATATTTAAAACTTGCTTGATTTAGATGCAATAGAATATCTACATCTGAGAACACATTACTTGGGCTGGTGTCTTATTCCATTTGCATGCTATCCTCTGTCATGTTTCCACATAAATCAGTCAGACAGAAAACATAAGTACCATAGCCCCATTGTAAGTTGATTATATTACATTAGGAGAGCATGCATTTGTTTCTCTTCACTCATGATCTTGAAATAAGAGGAGATATTGTTGGAATACTAAAGGGAAAATGGTCAGTGAGTCAACCAGAAAACTAAGTCAAATTGGATGATAATTTTAAAAACAAATTTCAAAACAAACCTTAAATAAGATTATTTCTGAATGCTACCAAAATTTTTCTACATAGTTTCATCCTCATATTACAAGAAAAAGAAGCTCCAATTATTAAAATATATAAATATTTATTATATTTAATTGCTGATATTTATATTATTATGGTTACTATTTCTTATTTATAATTATTAATAAAAATATTAGTATACTTGTACTGTTAATTATATGAACATTATACAAAAAACAGTGAATGTTTATAATGATTGCTACCATCCATTTTTTTTTTTTTTTTTTTTTTTTTTTTTTTTGAGACAGAGTCTCACTTTGTTGCCCGGGCTAGAGTGAGTGCCGTGGCATCAGCCTAGCTCACAGCAACCTCAGACTCCTGGGCTTAAGCGATCCTACTGCCTCAGCCTCCCGAGTAGCTGGGACTACAGGCATGAGCCACCATGCCCGGCTAATTTTTTTTTTGTATATATATTTTTAGTTGGCCAGATAATTTCTTTCTTATTTTTAGTAGAGACGGGGTCTCACTCTTGCTCAGGCTGGTCTCGAACTCCTGACCTCGAGCGATCCACCCGCCTCGGCCTCCCAGAGCTAGGATTACAGGCGTGAGCCACCGCGCCCGGCCATTTTTTAACTGAAGAAACTTAAATACCAAGATGCCTATATAAATTGTCAAGCATGTGCAACAAGTAATGTAGAAAATGTTCAAATTCCAATCCTTCTCACTTCAAAGCCTTCTAATTACTACTGCTTTCTCCTGTAGACATCTACGTTAAAAGAAAGGCTGGTTTTTAGCCTTCTGTGTTTCCTGTTTTACCTATGAAGAGGTTGTTTATCAATATTCTACACTGTTTACAATCACATGGATAGAATATGTGTAATCTTACAGTAGGATTGTTCTAATATCAAAACCAAATAAAAAACTAAGGTATTAAACTAGGTATTAAATTTAGGAAATAAATAATTTAGGACTTCAGACATTTTTTTGTATATTTATACATATATCAGAGACTTCATTTCTTGCAATATCATCTGCTTTCCCTAATTTTATTTGACAATATAGATTCACATACAAAATTTCACCCAGAAATATTTAATTAGTTTTAGCTTGATTAGCAGATGAATATTATTTCCTACAGGCGACTAAGGAAATGGTAACCAGTATTGAGACGATAGGGAAAAGAAGACACAAAAGGAAAATACTATGATCAATTCCCTCATAATTTACTTTGGCTTCCTTTTTAAAGTCTTTGGAGTTAATTATGCATTCCTACAAAGCTCAGCTATGATCTCACAGAGAAGGAAAGCCTTTGCTTCACACAGCAGGAGATGTTCCAGAACTGAATTTCTCATTGCTTGTGTTAAGGGAAAATACATTTATATTCATCGTGTACTTCCTAGTTTTGAAAAAGTAGATTTTTGGCCAATTAAGATGCCCTGAGGATAAACAGTTAGTGTTATTTTTCCAAATTAGTTGAAACTTTTAATTCATATTCAAGAACAAATTGTAATCATGAGGAAAAGATTTGAATACACAAAAGTAAATCTTAGTCAATCTTAAATTCCTGCCAAATGTTTATTTAGGAGTATTTTATATGCACATAATGTTTTTTCAGTATTTATTAATGCAAAATTCAACTGATTAATTTCATTTTGAAGTCTGTCATATCATTTAACCCCCAAAACATAATAATAAGATTCCATACATTGAATTTTTTCTCTAAAAATATAAGAAATTTCTTGGTATTTTTCACTGGACTTTATAACGTTTGTGGGCAGATACCATGCATTTTGATGTATCCTTTGTATTACTCCTATGTCTGCAATGTGATAGGCATTTAACGTATATCAATTAAAACTAATTCCATGAAAAGATACTCAGATTGTTCTCTCAGATTGCATTGCCTCTAACAGAACATTTCAGATTGCTTCTTCACTATTTTTTCTCCTTCCATTGAAGTAACTTTGTTTTTAGTCAAAGCTAAGTGATCACCAATGCTTCTTACTGCTATGTAATAGTAACTTATGTTGTCAATTATTTACTCAGGGTATTTCAATTATCTGTTTAGCTTTTTAATCTTTGGATTTTTCTTTTTATAGCTTTTACTGGCCCCTGTCTTTCTCTTCCCTCATAATTAAGCTCTGTCTATACTATTCTAAAAAATATTAAAATTAGGATTAAAAATCTTCAAAGCAAGCAAATGCATACTTTATTTGTGCATGGCCATCACCTCAGTTTACTTTTCTTTATTTTTTTATTTTGTATTATTCAACATATAATATCATAATGACTGATTTGCAGTTACTGTTTCAATTTTACTCACTCCTACATATGTTAAAATAAATGAAACAGTCTTTAATATTTCCCCCATTATAAGGTTCCATTAAAGGACTTTCTTAAAACCCTAACGAATGTTTTTGAGAGTTTATACTATTGTTGGGCTGGAGGCTCAACTTCATAGTTCTGATAGTCAGTATAGGAAAAAAAAAATCCCCATATTTAAAATAATAATAATTTGCTGTTAACATAAAAATTAATAAATTAATTCCTCTTGTTTACCCTTCTTTAATAAAGAATTTCAGCAATATCAGGATCCTGTGTTTTAAGAATTCACCACTTCCCTCCTTCTATCACAGATTTGGAAACTCAACAGTATAAGGGATCTTCCAAATAAAAACATACTGTTAATTATTAGAATGTTTTGTCCCCTAGGTCTGAAATGAAAACCCCAAATATGGTTAATGCTAGATCTGACCTTGACATTCCAAGCATTCCATTAGGCTCATACCTTAATCTTGGCCCATGAGATTTTGCAAGGTGATCAGAAAAACAACAGGGGGGGGGGGAGGGTGGCTGGGGGAAGAACCACAGGAAGATAGCACCAAGACAAAACAATGTTTTATTTTCTCCCCAGAACTAGCACAGAATTGGCCAAAATTCCCCACCTTTATGTGGAAGAGCCTTCCTGAGTTAGAGGAAGTTTTGACCCCACTTGCCATGCTGATCGGATGGGAAGAAGATTCCAAAAGAAGGGTAAAGTCAAGATAGCATGAATACAACGCGTGTCTATGAAAAGTGGTTTTAAAATCTCATAAATTGCACAATATAATACAGACATACAAAATGTTAAACTTCTTTGATCATCAAACCAGTATCTCCAACTCTAGTCAGTGATGTTAGGGTCTTGTTCTTACTACTGTGCCTCCTAGGTGTGGAGTAAGGAGGATGAGAGCCTGGAACACCATCACAATAAGGATGGATCACTCCTCCTACAAGCAGACTTGATGGGGCATGTGCCTACTTCCCTCTGTTCATTCCTGAACCCTGCCTTCTCTACCTTCTCCCTGTGTTGCAAATGAGACAGGGCATTATTCACACTCTCAGAGGCAGTGGCTAAAGAACTCTTCAAACTGCACAGAATGAGATGATTCTATTCTTTCTTTGTAACTCTTAAAAATGGTTTAGCATTTTCCTGAAAGTTAACATTTTCATGCAGTGTAGGAAAAATTAGACTCTCCACGTACATGTTTTAAAAAGAGAGACCATATTATTCTCAAATGATAAAGTATTAAGGATTTCTTAGATCATCCATTGTATAGAATTAAATTGAGAAAAGGATATTCTACATTCTTAATGTTACATAGGAGTTTGTTCATTCCACTCTACCCTGAAAGATGTTTTAAATGAAGTTGCTGCAGTGATATCAATATTAATTATGACATTTTTAATTTCTGTGAAATTTTGAACTATTCTCCTTCAACACATTTACTTATGAATATAGCAGTTAAGTCACAAAATGGAAAAATCCAGGGGACTACATGACTGAGTAGACATGTGCCCAATGGTCAGATTAAGAGAGAATAATTTTCATTAAATTATAAACTACAGGCAAAATCAAATTTATTCACCTCAGTCTAATTGCTCAAGTACCAGAGGAGTTGCTGTATCTCTACTGCCAGCTCCAGTTGTCATGTAAAAAAGCTGATATAATATTAATTTGAGGTAAAATATTACTCTTCTGCTATAACCATAAACCATTCAGGTAATATTTATATCATGTTTTAAACCTAACAGGATAATGAAGATTTGTCAGAGTATTATAAGTTTTGTTTTCAAATTTTAAAATATACTTTTTGAATTATAATGATAACTTTTATCTATTTGGACTTCTTTATATGTTAATGCCAAATGGAATAGTGATCACAGCTATCTTATTCTAATGAGTGCCCAGGGGTTGAGTAGTGGGTAGCTTGTTGAAAGGATGTTAGAATTATAAGTTCTTTAGGGTATGGATTTATCTGTATTCTAACCTTTCTGAAACACTAATTCCATTTACATCACTTTATGAATAATGAATAATAATGGCAGAGCAAGTTCTATTAAAAATTTTAGTGCCTTCGTAGGTGAATCAAATTACTACTTATAAATTAAAATCACCATTCATACAAATTGTAACATTTCATATCAGTGTATCTCTAAAATGTATGAAAGTTTTCTTTCGTCTTGAAAATATTTTTTCCTAAGTGATATTATACAGTTAAACAGAGGATTTAGAAGTCCACTAGAGTGCTATTTTATTTATTCATACTAGAGAATGATGTAAAAATTTAGATGTTAGAAAACACAGATTACAATAGAATTATAGTAATTATTTACTCATTCATTTTGGGTAATGTTTGTTAATAACTCACAATTAAATTTATTGTATTATGTTTCTTTCTTTTTGAAAGTCTTTTTATTGCATAATTAAAACTTATCTAGAGGGACATTGACTTTCAGCTGTGATACAGTAACTAGTATTGGGCTAGCATCCCAACCTAAACAACCGTAACACTGGGCAAAATATAGAACTGTTTTGAGGCAACAAGTAGCATAAAATTGTGATTAATAAGAGGAAAACTCATGAGATGGACCCCATTTTAACCTGGATCACTAGCAAGAGAAATTTCAAACCTTTGATTAAGGGTTCCGAGTGCCAGAATAATGAAGGTAGAGGATTCTACTGAATAAAAGAAGCACAGATCAGAGTTAAGAACAGAGACTTGTCTTTAATCTATGGGACAGATGCCAGGCAAAGGGAACTGTGCAGGGGCTGGGAGTGGTGGTGGTTGTCAAGAAGTCTGCAATGGCCGGGCGCGGTGGCTCACGCCTGTAATCCTAGCTCTGGGAGGCCGAGGCGGGTGGATCGCTCAAGGTCAGAAGTTCGAGACCAGCCTGAGCAAGAGTGAGACCCCGTCTCTACTAAAAATAGAAAGAAATTATCTGGCCAACTAAAAATATATATACAAAAAAAAAAATTAGCCGGGCATGGTGGCTCATGCCTGTAGTCCCAGCTACTCGGGAGGCTGAGGCAGTAGGATCGCTTAAGCCCAGGAGTTTGAGGTTGCTGTGAGCTAGGCTGATGCCACGGCACTCACTCTAGCCCGGGCAACAAAGTGAGACTCTGTCTCAAAAAAAAAAAAAAAAAAAAGTCTGCAAGGTTATGTCCTGTGAGTTCTTGGTAGAGGGCTGCTTGATATTTTGGTAGGGTCAGACTACAGGATACTTACCTGAAAATCACAGCTACAGAGTTGAGAATAGAACAGAGATAATGAAAGTCAGATTTAAATTTGTGCTGTGTTAGAGAGACTATGTGAGGTGGCTGGCCAAGGTATTTCTCTTATTTTTCACAAATTTAATCTTGGCAGGACTCAGTGTCCAAACTCTGTATCACCTGCAGTTATTGGCAGAGATTGCATCCACCATGACTTTTCCCTCATATGTTCCTGGTGAAACATGAGCAGGATACTGTTGACATGTGATTGGTGGGATGTTATAATGTTATCTGTATTGAGCAATAAGAAAAAATTTAAACCCTTGATCTAAATGACAACCTTAAGACACAAGGGGGGAAAAGCTAATTAAAACCAATATACGTAGAAGTAAAAGTAAAATTTTAAAAAGCCAAAATTTTGTTCTTGAGAAAATTTAATAGCTAAGAGATAGCAAAAACCATGTGAAAACTAATTGAGGTAAAAAGAGAAACACAGACATGCATATGCAAATATCCATAAATTAGCAATATTAGAAATGAAAAATGATATCACTCTAACTTGTAAAGACATTAAAATGACAAAAAGAAAATACTATGATCAAAATCATGCTAAGCATTTTGCAAACAGAAATGAAATGAATAAGTCCTTACAAACCACATCTTAACAAAATTTCATGCACAAGAAAGAAAAAAATCTGAATATTCCTATACCTAGTAAATAAATAAAATATTTTCTCATGAAGAAAATTTGATGCCATTCACTATTTTTACTGGTGACTTCTAACAAATATTTTAAAGAAAAAATTCAATAATGTGCAAACTATTTAAAAAAAAAATGGGATTCTGTTCAACTCATTTTATGAAGGCATTATTACCTGAATACCAAAAGCTAACATAGATACTTCATGAGAAACGAATATTATTCTTTATGAACATAGGCAACAAATCCTCCACAAATATTAACAAAAATATTAATGGATAAAATATAGAAACATTTATAAAAACATAATCTATTGTAAATAAGCCCAATAAGTACAATAAAAATGCTTAATGTCATTTATCATCAAGGACAATGCAAATTATAAGCACAGAGAGATACTACTACATGCTTACCAATGTGACTAAAATTAAAAATAAAACCAAATATTTTCAAAGTGTTTGAACAATTGGAACTTTCATACGTTGCGGGAGAACTGTGAAGTTAGTACAACATCTTTGAAAAACAGTTTGGCACATTTTAAAATTAAATATACAGTTACCATATGATGTAACAATTGTTCAACCTAGGTGTTCCCGAAAGAAGTGAAAACAGATGCCCATAGAAAACAACAATGACAACAACACATGCAAAAACTTTTATACAAATTATTATAACAGTTTTTCTAATACTAGTCAAAACTGGAAACAGCCCACATATCCATCAACATATGAACGTATAAACAAATTGATATACACATACCATGAAACTGCTCAGCTATTGGAAAATAAACACATAGAAAATTACAATAGTACAGATGAATTTGAAAGCCATTATGCTAGAAGAACTCAAACACAAAAGAGTATACATTGTCTAATTTAATTTCCACAGTAACAGAAAACTCTATTATGTATACCCAGGTTACCTGGAGTATAAGGGAAGGTGATAAGTTTCAAAATGACTTGAGGGGACTTTCTGGAATAATAGGAATATTATGTCTCTGGATTTTATCTGTAATTACTTTAGTGTGTTCATTTGTCATTACTTATTGAATTGTACAATTAACAGTTCTTTATTATACGTTATGTATACAATGTAGGTATATTGTTCATGTTCATTATATTGTTCACACATTTATAATTTATTATGTATAAGATATAACTGTATATTATATGTAGGCAATTGTAAACGAATTAATTTGACTTTTTAAAGTTATTTCAGTTAAGTCAGTTAATACCAATTTGATGGTAAGTACATATGGTGCTTGTTTTTCCATTCTTGTGATACTTAACTTAGTAGAATAGGCTCCAACTCTACCCAGGATAATACAAGAGGTGCTAGATCACCATTGTTTTTTGTGGCTGAGTAGAACTCCATGATATACATATACCACGTTTTATTAATCCACTCAGGTATTGATGGACACTTGGGTTTTTTCCATATCTTTGCAATTGTGAATTATGCTGCTATAAACATTCAAGTGCAGATGTCTTTTTTATATAATGTCTGGATTGCTGGATCAAATGGCAGTTCTGCTTGTAGCTATTTGAGATATCTCCATATTACTTTCCACAGCAGTTGTACTAGTTTGCAGTACCACCAGCAGTGTATGAGTGTTCCTATCTCCAACATTTATTGTTTTGGGACTTTTTGACAAAAGCCATTCTCACTGTAGTTAGGTGATATCTTATTGTGGTTTTGATTTGCATTTCCCTGATGATTAGAGATGTTGATATAAAACATCCTCATATAGCCAGCTAATCTTTGTCAAAGCAGACAAAAACATGTGCTGGGGAAAAGAATCCTTATTTAATAAATGGTGCTGGGAAAATTGGATAGCCACATGTATAATATGGAAATGCAGTCAATTCTCATTGACAGCTTAGGTGACTAATTGCAGAAGGATGAACTGCTGGCTTATTTTTTTCCTACTTAACTCTAACATTCACCATGCATGCTTCTGGCATATTTTATATGAAAATTAAGGGTACTAAATAAGGAATATATGTCAGAAAATATTACAAAGTAAATTTGTAAGTATAATTATATACAAAAACCCTCTAAATTTTCAAGTGAGGTGGCAATTGTTTCACCAATAATATATAAGTATTACTGAGAGAACACATTGAAAATGTTGTGCCAGACAATGAGTTTGGGGACTTATTAGCAAGAACAACTTTATGCATATTGGATCCACATGCTTCTCAGGACCCTGGTCTTTCAGCTTCCCATGCAAAGTGCTATGCTCCAGTACACTCACATCTATTTTTCTCAATTTTATAGGGTCAAAAAGGAACGTTTAGGCATCAGAGTGTCTAAGATTTTGTGGTAGCCTCTATACAACTGCTATGAATTTTTGCCACCTAGCACCTGAAAACCTTAGGAAAGATGGGATCATGCTCATGACCAACTTTTGGGGTACGGGGAGCTCCATGTACTATAAGAAGTTCAGCTATAAAGCATCTACTTGGGGGAGTGAGCACCCAGCTTATTAAGAATCAACACAAAGAGAATTTCTGTAGCCATCATCTTATAATTGTTTCTGTTTTTATTTTTTCTCCAAATTGTGAGTCAGCAGAGTTTGATCCATGTGTCAATTCTTGATTGTGGCTTGCTTTAGGAAATAAAATTGTATTGGAACTTAGGGATAATTATTTGTTTACATTGCTTTTATGCTTCAACAGCATGGTTGAGTAGCTGTGACAGAGATCATATGCTCTCCAAACCTAAAATACTCAGTCTCTGGTCCTTTAGGTAAAAGCTTGCTGAATCCTTCTGTAACTCCCCTCCCATTGTCTTATTTTAATCTCATGAATGAAATATTGTTTCAAAGAATATCAAACTTGAGTTGTGTGTTTTTGTAGTTGTATACCTATATATATAGTAATGCATTCTTTAGTATGCTTATCTTCCAGTACATATTTTAGATATCTTGTAGCCTTCCTTTTGTTTATACAATGCTATGTATGACACCATTGGATATCCATCCCTTTAATATCAATTGAATAAAAAATGATATACCTAGTATTTTAGGATATGTAACTATAACATATAAGTTTTATTTATGTTTGTGCCAAGATATGAGAACACCTATCAAAGAAATTCTTAATAAAATGATTAATTTGAAAAAACAATTGGAAATAGCCATTTAACCTCACTTTGATGAAGGCGATTACACTGGAGGGGTCAGGCTCACACCTGAATCCTTGATCAAGTATAGCATCATTAAAAGTAGGATAATCAATCATTTTATGCCTCCTGGTGTGAAATAATCATAAGTAAACATCATCATCATTAAAATTTTCTTGTCAAATATATTGAAACTAAATTTAATCCTTATAGACTTATTTAACAGTTTTCAGGAAATAAAGGGACTAGAAACAAAGAACAAGTTAGCCAGAGCAGAAGTTGAAATCACGTTTGGCCCCCAGCCGCAGTCTCACCATTAGGTTGCTGCATCCATGTCAGTCAATCCAGGAAAGACATCACAAAACAGCCCACTTGAACCTAGTTCAAACAGCAGACTCATGAGTGAATAAATGGATGTTGTTTTCAGCCACTGTTTTGAAGTGGATTATCAAAGAGAAGTAGAAAATTATACTATTGTTAAAGCGAGTCAGTTCACTTGGATGATATTTTACTAACTTCTGTACCTAAAAATATGCTTGATGTGTTTTAGATTTTTTGCAAAACTGTACCTTATAGACACATTTGTGGCTATGATATTGCAAACAGATTAAGTTGTTAATTATATACACTTGCAAATACTTGGAAGGTAGAAGTGAAGAAGAGGTTATTTTCTTGCCCCTTTTGGCCACCTTTATGCTGGAAGCAAAGTCATGAATACGTGAGAATCCAGAGATAACTGAAGTATCTGCAACAGCATTTCATTGTCCAATCACTAGGAACCAGTGTTGCATGTGTTCTTGGACACAGCCTCTTGAATCCCACTTTTCAAGTTTTGCTAGTTATTTGTAACTCTTCATTTACATGTATTAAATCAAATTGGCGGGATAAAACTAGAATGATATTAATTGTACTAAACCCTAACTGATAAAATTTTTGGTCCCAGAAAGAAAGAGTAGAAGTAAGAGAATCTAAGGATTGGGAATCTGGGTTTAGTTACCAGACTTTTTCTAAATTAAAACCAGGAATGCTCTCATTAGTTTGAAAAATTGGGCTTTATAGCCCAGCATATGCAGTAGCTACCATACTATAATACAAGAACAAGTAGAATAATTTAAAACAGTTTTTTATATTCTACAAGAGAATATGCTTTTGAGAGACTCCTTGTCAATTGAAATTCTTTCATTTTTCAGATGATTCCTTTTATATCTTTCTGTTTAGTATTGCTTTGAATAGAAGTATCTGAATCTTAAACCAAAAAGAGTATAATGAATCATAAGGAATTTTATGTATTTGTTTTTAGTACATGTGCATTCAACTACTGTGCCTAATCTTTTCCAACATCTGTTATTTGACAGTGAGTTATTCAAATTAGTGTTCACTTCACTAAGTATTTAATAAGCCTTTTCATGAAAGCAAAACTTGCTGAGTAAAACAATGCTTCTTTCATGTCTGCATATTCTAGTTTAAAATTGAATTTTATCACAATCTTATAGAAAATATCTTATTGGATACAAGCAAGTGCAGACAATCTGGCAGCCAAGATATGATTGCATGCAAGACAAAAATAAATAAAAGCAAAAACTGCATCCATTTTAAATTAGAACAAAAATAAAAGAAGACTTTATTTATAATGGGTGTATTATATAATAATTTAATTAATTTTACTGTAAAATTTCTAGTGCTGTATCTATATTTGGATATGTACTTTTTCATGTTGATATTGGTATGTGAAAATATATAAAACATGAATTTCACCAACAAATGAATTTGTGGGAGACATAAGGAAAATTGTAAAATGTTAGCGATCACATTTATAAATTGTTGGATCCACAAAAAATACAAAATTGTTTCTGAAAAACACATAATTATAAATTATAAAATATTGATATATTGATATACATACAGTATCCATGAAATAATTAGCAAGAATATATGTTGCAACAATAATAATGAGAAAAAGAGTATTGTGAATTTATTTCATGTATTCTTTATTTCCATAAAAACATTTAAAAAGATGCAATAACATATGCAAAGATAAATTAGCCTTTTTTTTTTCTCTCTTCTTCTATAAATTCACTCAAATGGGACCTTGGTCATCTTAATATTGATATTTATAACTTAAATAAAGTCCAAGAATATCTTCACTATGTGCAAGTTCACAATTGAGCAAAATGATGGAAATCTCACATTCTAGTTTTTTATATATATAGAAATATTAATATATAAAGGGTATTACATCTAAAGTAATTATCTAGTTAAGTCTATTAATTTGGGTTTCTAGTGCCTGGATTATTGAACATTCACTTCTTTCATTGTTTTTTCATTTTTCTCTGTTTGTTCCAAAACCTAGATCATATGCCATGAAAGAGAGAATGCGAGTTAAGGAAAGAGGGAGTAGAAGCCAATTGTCCTAGTGTGTTTAAAACGGCATGAAAAACCTACAGGGTACTATCATTTAGGATGCTTTTATCTGCAGGAAACTGAAACCTCAAACTAAAATGGCTTAAATAAAATAGATTTTAGGGTGACAAAACATGAAATCCAGATGTAAGGCAATATTCTTGGTTGTTTGATTCAACTCTTAAACATTGTCATCAAAGACCAGTTTCATCTTAGCTCTGCGACTTGCCACTTAAATAATGCATTAACTTTATCCTACGATTGATCCCTCTCATGGTCATTAGATGGCTACCATAGCAATTAGAAAGTATAGGTTATTTTTCAGAACAAATGATAAAAGTCATCTGTATTTTCCCAACATAAGGAAACACCTATTCTGTTTAACTGACAGAAACAAAGTAATGTGCATCTATAACAGTCATCAAAGAAAGCAATTATAAATAAGCCAGATTCTACTTCTTAATCAGATTATTATCTTTATTTTATTATCAACAGACTGTATTTTTAGAGCAGTGTTGGGTTTACAGAAAAATTGAACAGAAACCACAAATAGTTCTTACATACTCCTCAATGTCCCTTATTAACATCTTGTTTTTGTGTGGCATGTTTGTCATAATTGATAAACCAATACTGATATATTATTATTAGGTAAAGTCTACAGTTTACATTAGCACTCACTCTCTGTGCTGTACAGATCTATGGGTTTTGCCAAATGCATATCATCATGTATCCACCATTATAGTGTAATACAGAATACTTACCTTGCCATAAAAGTCTCCTGTGCTCCACTTATTCATCCTTCACCCTTCTCCCTATACTATCTTTTCAAGAATTATATAAGTGATTTAGTCACTTAGTGAACATATTAAAAAAATAAAATTCTGTTTAGAAAAAGACACTTGGGAATAAATACTTAATACAAAATCATTGTTCCACTATATGAAGAATGGAAGAATAACTGAAGACTGTGTTAAATAATCCACTGGCAAGTAACAGAGTTTTTTAAAAAAAAGTTTAAATTTAGTTTGGGGGCTTTTTTGGTTTAAGATTCAAATATTTCTAGCCATGCTGGCATTACACAGAAAGAATATAATTATGGGCATTCTACAGTTGTAAGAAGGAGTATGTGATTACATAACATTCACTTGTATTCCAGAATAGTCACAAGATACACCTTGTTAATTAACATTATGTCCTTCATTTTTTCCAATGATTTATTTTATATTTCATCAAAATACACATTTCCTAAAAATGTACAATTGAATTACAAACTATACGCATTAACGATTTTAAACTGTAAAATGCATATAAATCTGAAATTTGTTCTAATGCTATTAAGATTATTGAAGCTACTGAAAAGAAGTTAAAAACAAAAATACCACAATAAAACATACGACAAATTGCTTTGTTTAAAAAATATAAACTCATTCAGCCTTTGGAACATAGGGTTTATGCTGTGTTGGTAAATTTTGTTTGTTTTCTTTGATTTGGCCAATTGATTCTTTTAAATTGTCTTTTTTTATTTCAATAGATTTAGGGAGTACAAGTGCTTTTTGTTACATGGATGAATTTTATAATGCTAAAGTCAGGGCTTTTAGTGCATTTGTCAGCAGAATAGTGCACATTATACCTGATAGGTAGAATTTTATTCCTCACCTTCCTCCAACCCTCCTCCCTTCTTAGTTTCCAATGTCCTTTACATCACTTTATGACCATATATACCTATCATTTAGCCCCTATTTAAAAGTGAGAACATGTGGTACTTGTTTTTCCATTTCACAGATTTTTCACTTAGGATAATGGTTTCCAGTTCCATACAAGTTGCTGCAAAAGACATTATTTCATTCCTTTTTATGGTTGAGTAGTACTCTATGGTGTATATATATCACATTTTATCCACTTTATACACTCATCAGCTGATGGGCACTTAGGTTGATGCCATATCTTTGCAATTGTGAGTTGTGCTGCAATAAACGTTTGAGTGCAGGTATCTTTTTGATATAAGGACTTCTTTTCCTGTGGGTAGATAACCAGTAGTGGGATTGCTGGATGGAATGATAGGTCTACTATTAAATCTTTGAGGAATCTCTATACTATTTTCCATAGAGGTTGTACTAATTTACATTCCCACCAATAATATATAAGCATTCCCCATTTGTGCTGACATCTATTGTTCTTTTTTTTTGTTTTTGACTTTTTAATAATGGCCATTCTGACAGAGTAAGGTGATATTTCACTGTGGTTTTAATTTGCATATCCTTGATGATTAGTGACTTGAGCATATTTTCATATGGTTTTGGCCATTTGTCTATCTTCTATTAAAAAAATCTACTCATGTCTTCTGCCTACTTTCTGATGGGGTTATTTGATTTTTTTTTCTTGCTGATTTATTGAGTTAATTGTAGATTCTGAATATTAGCCATTTGTCAGATGTATAGTTTGCAGATATTTTCTCCTATTCTGTAGGTTGTCCATTTACTCTGTTAATTATTTTCTTTGCTGTGCAGAAACATTTTAGTTTTATTAAGTCCTGTTTATTTATTTTGTTGTTGCTATATTTGCTTTTGGGCATCGTACTCATAATTTATTTGCCTAGACCAGTATCCAGTTTTTCCTATGTTTTCTTCTAGATTTTTTCTGGTTTCAGGTCTTACATTTAAGTCTTTATCTTCAGTTAATTTTTGTATATGGTGAGAGAAAGGGATCCAGTTTCATTCTTGTGCATGTTTCTCTCCAGTGTTTGCAACACCATCAATTGAATAGGGCACCCTTTCCCCAGTGTATGTTGTTGTCTGCTTTGTCAAAAATCACTTGGTTATAGCTATTAATATTTGGCTTTATTTCTGGGTTCTCTCTTCTGTTTCTTTGTTCTGTATGTCTACCTTTCTACCAGTACCATGCTGTTTTGGTTACTATAGTCTTGTAGCATAATTTGAAGTCAGACAATGTAATGTCTACAACTTTGTTCTTTTTGCTTAGGATTGCTTTAGCTATTCAGACTCCTTTTGGGTTCTATGTAAAGTCTAGCATTGTTTTTCTTGGGTCTGTGAAAAATTACATTGCTATTTTGATGAGAATTGTGTTGAATCTGTAAATCACTTTGGGTAATATGGACATTTAATAATGCTGATTCTCCCATTTCTTGAACATGGGATATTTTTTCCAGTTCTTTGTGTCATCTATGATTTCCTTCATCAGTGTTTTGTATTTGAAAAATCTAACTTCAAAGATTTTATCTCCTATTGTACAAAGAACTAGAGTAACAGTCGAGATAACCCCATTGAAGATAAGCATGTGAAAATGTTTTGAGGAGGTTTAAAAGTATGAGTACTGAGAATATATTTTCAAGAGAAGACACAGAAATGGCCAACAGGTATAGGAAAAACTGCTCAGTGTTACTAATCGTCAGGGAAATGCAAATCAAAACCATAATGAGATATCATCTCACCCGAGTTAGAATAGCTACAAAAAGACAAAAGATAATAGATTCTGGCAAGGATGCAGAGAAAAAGGAATTCTTATACTCTACTGTGAGAATGTAAATTAGTATAGCCACTATGAAAAATAGTATGGAAATTTCAAAAAAAAAAAAAGCTAAAAGTAGAACTACCATACAATCCAGCAATCCCACTGCTGAATGGAATAGCAATCAGTATATCAAAGGGATACTTAAATCTCCCGTGTTTATTATAGCACTATTCACAATATTCTAGATATGAAATCCACCTAAATTTCCATCAACAAATAGATGGAAAAAGAAAATGTGGCATATACCCAAGGGAATACTATTCAGTCATTAAGAAAAATGAAATCCTGTCACTTCAACAACATGGATGGCACTGAAAGTCATTATGTTAAGTGAAATAAGCCAGGCACAAAGAGAGAAATATCACATGTTCTCACTCACAGATGGGAGCTAAAAAAGTTGATCTTATTGATTCAGAGAGTAGAATGATCATTACTAGAGCTAGAAAGGCTAGTGAGGAGGGATAAAGAGAAGTTGGTTAATGGATTCAAACAGAGTTAGATGAAAGAAATAATTTCTACTGTTCAATAGAACAGTTGAGCAATTACAGTTAACAAAAATTTGTTGTATATTTCAAAATAGCTAAAAGACTTAGAATGTTCCCAACACAAAGGAATGATAAATGTTTGGGTGATGTATACCCTAAATAGCCTGATTTGATTATTACACATTACATGCATGAATCCAAATACTACATGTGCTTCATAAATATGAAAAACTGTTATGTATCAATAAAAAACACAAAAACAAAAAAATACAAGAAGACTTTGTTCTTTAGACAGGTTGAGAGATCATTCATTTGCTAAGTTTAGTAGTAAAAACAGAATAATAGAAGTAGATACAATTAGGTATAGATCTGTGGTCCCCAACCCCTGGGCTGGAGTGTTATCCTTCTGTGGCCTGTTAGAAAGTAGGCTGCACAGCAGGAGGTGATCAGTGGATGAGCAAGCAAAGCTTCATCTGTATTTGCAGCCACTCCCCATTGCTCACATCATCTCCTGGGCTTCACCTCCTGTCAGATCAGCGGCAGCATTAGATTCTCAAGGGAGTACGAATCCTACTGTAAACTGTGCATGCAAGAGATCTAGGTCATGTGGTCCTTATGAGAATCCAATGCCTAGTGATCTGAGGTGGAACTGAGGTGGTGATACTAGCACTGGGGAGTGGCTGCAAATAAAGATTATCATTAGCAGAGAGGTTTGACTGCACAGAGACCATAATAAATCAATTGCTTGCAAACTCATATCAAAACCATATCAGTGATTGGCAAGTGATAATTAAACTGGATCTGGTGGCTGGCTTTATAGTGACAGGTGCGTCAATTGTACAGCTGTATCTGGTGACAGGCTTTAAATCAGAATCTGACACTTGTTTTAGTCCATGTGTGGCCTATTTACCACTCCCATCTGTGCCTCTTTCCTGCATTGTACACTTGTTTCAGTGATAGTTTTGGTAAGCCCACAAGCAAACCCTAGCAAAAATAAGTGAAAAACAAACATTGCTAGAGAGCTTCTTTGAAAAGGGAGAAAGACCCAATGATCAGACAGCAGAAGACTCTAAGCCTACCAACAAAATGAAAGCTGTGTTTGAAAGAAAATACCAAGAGTCCTACTTAAGTTATTGTTTCATTGCAACAGGTGCTCCACATTCTCCAAGCCCCAAGCCCGCTTTGTATAATACGTGGCACCCGGCTATCCAAGGAAGTCATGGAACCTTCAAAACTGCTTTGCCATATGGAGACCAAGCACCCTGCATTAAAAGACAAGGCTTTGGAGTTTTCAAAAGAAAAATACATGAATATCAAGAACAGAAGCAATTATTGAAGGCCACCACTTCATCGAATGTGTCTGCACTGAGAGCATCATTCTTAGTGGCTAACTGCATTGCTAAAGCTAAGAAGCCCTTTATTATTGGTGAAGAGCTGATCCTGCATGCTGCTAAGTACTTTTGCTGTGAACTTTTAGAAGATTTGCAGTTCAAAAGGTGGTACATGTTTCTCTTTCAACTAGCACCATAACTATACAAATTTATGAACTAGAAGAGGATATTAAGAAACAAGTGTTAGAGAGGATTAATGAGTCATCATGGTATGTAATCCAGGTTGACAAGTCTATTGATGTTGACAATGAGGCAACAATGTTTGTTTTTGTGTGATACGTTTTCAGGAGGATGTGCATAAGGATATGTTATGTGCACGTTTGTTGCCAAACAACACCACAGCTGCAGAACTATTCAAGTCTTTGACTGATTACATATCAGGAAAACAAAACTGGTCATTTTATTTAGGTATATATGCATGGGAAGAGAGGCTGCTATGATTGGAAGACTTTCTGGTTTTACTGCTCCAATCAAAGAGGTCACTTTTCAGTGTGAGTCTATGCACTGGCACTGTGTCATCCATAGAGGAATGCTGGCTAGCCAAAAAACGTCACCTGAGCTAAACAACATTTTGCAGGATGTGATTAAAATTATCAACCACATTAAAGTATAATACATGCCCTTAACTCATGTCTGTTCACACAGCTCTGTGAAGAGATAGATGCAGAACACAGGTCATCTCTCATGCCCAGAAATGAGATGGCTTTCTAAAGATAGATCACTGGCTAGAGCTTTTGAGTTATGAAAACTGCTCCATATATTACTTTTAGAAAAACAGTCACCACTGGCAGCACATTTCAGTGACACAGAATGGGTCGCAAAACTTGCTTACTTGTGTGACATATTCAGCCTGCTCAATGAACTCAATCTGTCACTTCAGGGAGAAGGACAACTGTATTCAAGTCAGCAGATAAAGTGGCTGCATTCAAAGCCAAACTGGAATTATGGGGCAACAAGTGAACATAGGGATTTTTGACATGTTTCAAACATTAGCAGAGATTTTGAAGGAGACTGAGCCAGGGCCTTCTTTCTCCCAGCTGGTGCATGATCATCCACCTCAGCTTTCAAAAAGTTTGAGCATTACTTCCCAACCACAAAAGACCACCGAACTGGGAAGTAATGGATCTGCAACCTATTCGTGAATAAGCCAGGTGAATTGACTTTGTGCTAGAATAGGATCAACTGAATGCGATCGCAAACAATGGTGACCTTAAAAGTATGTCCGAGACAACTTCAAATCTCCATACATTCTGGATTAAAGTCAAGATGGAATTTCATGAGACTGCCACAAAAGCACTGAAAAGCCTGCTTCCATTTCCAACACCCTATCTTTGTGAAAGCAGGATTTTCTGCAGTGACAGCAACTAAAATGAGAATGCCAAGTAGACTGGACATAAGCAACACACTATAGGTATCACTGTCTCCCATCACCCCCAGACGGGACCATCTTGGTGCAAGAAGACAAGCTCATGGCTCCTGTTGATTCTGCATTATGGTGTGTTGTATAATTATTTCATTATATATTACAATGCAATAATAATAGAAATAAAGTGCACAATAAATGCAATGCACTTAAATCATCCCAAAACTATCCCTACCCACACCCCCAGTCCATGGAAAATTATCTTCCATGAAACTGGTCCCTGGTGCCAAAAAATCTGGGGACCACTGGCATAGATCATTAATTGTGGTTAAAAAAAACCTTTTTCATTTGAATTAAAATACAAGAAAATGACTACTCAGAGCAATAAGAAATGGAGAAAAAAGTCACAAACTGTCAGACTGTATCCTTAGGCATAAATGGTAAGGGACCATAGCCTTCTTAAAAATAAATCATAATCATTAGTTATTAAATGCATGAATTGCTTATTGAAATATTGAAATAAATAAAAGTGTTTGCTTAGTCAATCAAAGATACCTTCTTTTTTAAATAAAATTTTAATTGCTTTTATTTTGAAACAGGGCCTCACTCTGTCCTCCTGGCCAGAATGCAGTGGCATCATCATAGCTCACTGCAACCTCCAACTCCTGAGCTCAAGTGATCCTCCTGCCTCAACCTCCCCAGTAGCTGGGACTACAGGCAGGCCACCACGTCCAGCTAATTTTTCTATTTTTAGCAGAGATGGGGTCTCACTCTTGCTGAGGCTGGTTTTGAACTCCTGACCTCAAGTAATCCTCCCACCTTGACCTCCCGAAATGCTAGGATTAGGGACATGAGCCACTGCCCCTGGCCCAATCACAGATATTTTCTTTTCCCACTGCCTATGATCACCTAACAACCTGGTACTCCACAAAACACACACTGAGTAAAATTATCCCAAACATACAAGTTCTAGGATAATTAATTGATAAATATAATTATGTAAGTTAACAATGTGTTTTGCAGACATTTATTATATTTTTTGGTACCTGAAGGCTATAGATGTTTGCTAATGAAATTTATGCCCTTTTAGAGGTGTCTTAATTGGTGGAAAAATTTAATTAATTTAGGGATAATATAAATTTCATATTTCAAGTCTATGAAGATGCCACATATCTTTAATTATGTCTTACCTTCATTTTTTTCTTGATATCACTGAAACTGTTGATGAACGTATGAGACTCTTATTGCAGCTTCTATTTTCCAGTCCATAGCTAACTATTCCTGAAAAAAATTGAAAATGTCTTTGTTTATTGAAAATATTCTGTTGTTAATTTTCCATTGTAAATTTCTGAATGATCTCAGTAATGGAAATAATACCAAAACCTAATTGAAAGTTTTGGCATCAGATGAATTAATCTTTAAGTAAAAATTCCAGCAAACTGTTTCCTGTTTCCAGCATGAATATAATTTTCTCCTGAGCCTGACTCGTATGTGCTGTTGTTACCTCTTCAACCCAGGTAGAATCAATAGTGTCAGCTGTGTGAAACCCTCTTCTCCTCCATCAGTCATTTTCACCATTCAGTAAAAATGAGCCAAATCACTTTCTCTTCCCTGTTTTAGAATTGACATAACTATAAAAAAGATAGGGGTGGAAATTATGAGAAACCACTATCATTTCCTGAATACATAAGATTTCAGCAAAAATAGAGTGGTCTGGAACAGATATTTGAACACAGCAAAACACTTATCGAAAAAATCTAACACAAATGCATGTCTTCAAACAGGACAGAAAAAGCTTGAGAAATATAAATAAGACATAAAAATATGATATCCTCAATTTTCTATTTTATACTTGTAGACTTCTCTGTTAAGTATTAAAGGAAAGATTGTTCCTTAGTCCTTCTTGCTCAGCAACCCATGGAGTCAATTGGTAGGAAGTTCTTATCTTTTAGAAAATATTTAGTAGGGGTGTGAACACTGAAAATCATAAAAACGAATACTGCTGAAAGAACTGGTATGTAGAGATGTGTTTAATTAAAAGAACAAGCACCATATTTCAGTGCAACTCCCGGAAATTCAAGAGAAATTTAATAACAATTAATGAAATTGTAAAAATGGATAAGAGCAAAACTAAATGAACTTACATTTTCTAAAAATTAATGAATGTAAGTCACTTCTTTATTTTGCATAAGTTATTCAGGTAATCATTTTATTTTTATTATACTACATTTTTAAATATATCCATGAAATCATCTAATCTTTGTGAATTTGTGTGTGGTATTGAAATTCAAGCATTTCCTTGCTCCATTTACTTAACTAATAATATATCATCATGAAAACATTTTCAATGTAGATTTTATGTGGTGAAACAGAGATAATTTTTATATCTGATGATATTTTTATTAGTTTCTCAAGTTAAATAAAAATTTGAGTAAATATGACATTTGGATGCTAAGGTAGTTTTCTGCAAAAAAAAAAAAAAAAGAAAAAAAGCTATTTGTCTTCTTGCATAAAATATTCCAACTGAGAAATCTGATTATCATTGTAATTCTGAGAATAAGTTTTTCATCTTCTTTATAAAGTTTTAGAAGTTTCATTTTGGTCTTCTATATTCTTAAATTTCACATAATATATATAGAAGTGGCAGTTAGTTTTCTCTCCTGTTTGTCATTTTATGACATCTTTCAATGTGGGACCTGGGAGGCATAATAGAAAAGAGGTTAAGCAATTACTGTGGAATCAGATCCCTTATATTCAAAGCACACTGCTGGTGAAATCTACCACTTACTAGCTGTAGGACATGTAGGAAATTTACTTAACCTCTTTATACCTCAGTTTACCTATACATAAAAAGGGAAAATATTAGTATACAACTGATGAGTAATTCATTGAAAATTAGATGTTAATTATCATAAAGCATTCATTGGTTTTATTAACATACCTATGCTAATACTTAGAAAACTTAAAGATATACTTGAGCAAATTAAAGTTTTTATTGGAAAATATTTCTCCAGTATTTCTACCAATTTCTAACTTATAAATTAGAAATAATAATAAAAGCAACAGTTGTTATAAGGTTAAATTAATTTACATATTTTTGATAACTATGTATATTAAGCATATACATATATACCTACATATATACACCTACATATATACACAGATATATGTGTGTATGCATGTGTATATATACACCCACACATATATATATATATGCACCACACAGATACACATATATACATATGCATACAGGTCTGTGTATATGTGTTTGTATATAAATCTTAGAATAATGTCCAATACATAGCAAAGACTACAGAAATCTCAGCTGTTGCTGTTTTTAATATGTCTTAAAGAAAGGCCAATGCCAAATGTTTAGATGCCAGTTATAGATATCCTGAAGAGTTTATGGATTTGGGGAAAAGGTGAAAAGTAGAAGCCTGCATGCACCACAGGGACACTTTTTTTTATTACTACTTTACATTATTTTAAATAAACTTTTTATTTTAGAATAGTTTCAGATTTATAAAAAGGTGTGAATATAGTGCTGAGAGTTCCCGTATACTCAGCACCCAGTTTCTTCTATTATGAGTATCTTGCATTTAGTATGATACACTTGTTAAAATTCATAAACCAATTCTTAAATATTATGATTAGCTAAAGTTTATACATTATTCATATTTTCTTAGTTTTACCAAATATCCTTTTTTTCTGTTTCAAGTGCTTGTCCAGGATACCACATGACATTTAATAGTCATGTCTCCTTAAGCTTCTCCTGGATATGACAGCTTTCCACACACTCTTATTTTGATGATCTTGACAGTGTTGAGTACAGATTAGATATTTTGTAGAATATCTTTCAACCAGAATCTGTCAGATATTTTTTTCATGATTAGATTAGAGTTTTGAATTTGGAGACAGGAGACTACATAGGTAAGGTTTGGTTCTAAACACATCACATAACAGGTACCTACTACACACATGAGTTATCACTTTTGATGCTAACCTTGATAATCTGGCTGAGGTAGTGATTCTCAGGTTTCTTCACTGTAAAATTACTGTATTTTCCCCTTTTCATGTTGTACTCTTTGGAAGGAAATCACTACGCACAGTCCATATGTAAGAAGTGAGGAGTTCTGCTCAACTTCCTTGATAGCAGGGTTGATAACACAAATTATTTAGAATTCTTCTGCACAGGACATTTATGTATTTTTTCCCACTGATTGATTCAACATATACTTATGTTGGCACCAATACATGAATCATTATTTTATATGTTGGGTTAAAATATACAACTACTTTATATATATTCTTGCTCAAATGGCCTTGGCCATTGGTAGCTCTTTGGTTGACTTTGTGCCCCTTTGACATATGTCCACTGTTATCTGCTTTTTGCTTTATATTGTTTTTTGTTTGTTTGTTTTCTGAGTATGTTATTACTTTCTGACACTACAGGATGCTCCAGCCTCATCTTATATGTTCCCTGCCTACCCCTACAACCATTTATTTTTCCAAGGAGCTATAGGGCCTTTTACTTGACAGTGCTACTGGAAACCATGATTATCCTGCTTGGGTTGCTTGTTGCTCATGGAGTGTTATTGCTTCTAGGCCCTCTCAGGTCAAAAAGCAAAGAAATATATGCATGTACACTAACTGGAGTGTGTAAATATAAATCTATCTATAAATATTTCCATATGCAACCATGTCTATCCATATTAAACTAAACAAGACTTAGTACTTATGTTTCTAAATGTAATCCACTACCACACAATCTAACTTAACCCCTTGCTTATCTGTGACACCCCACTCTAATGCTAAGAAGCCTGGTTCCCACCATTTGTGATCCATTTGTTTAAGTAATCAGTTCCACTGTGTATATATAATGGTTTCAGAGCTGTTAACCTATATTTCTGTGGGAAACCCTTTATCAACTAGAATATGTTGTTTATGAATAGTTCCTTTTGCCTTTTGTCTTACAGATTCCACTCAATTCTAAAATTACTTAGGTCAGAATCTTTTACTCCCACACTATTTAGTGAGAGTATATCGCCTGTTTGTATTAATAATACAGTTAGACTATATTGTCAAAATCTGTATCCCATCGTGGGATCCCTTGATGTAAATTTGCCTAAATTAAGTTTTATACTTTATGGTGTGAGTTTTGATAAATGCATAGAGTCATAGATCCTCCATTTTAGTATCACATAGAATAGCATCACTGCTCCAGAAATACCCTGTAATCCATCTGTTGAAAACTCCATCCTTTCTAAACTTCTGGTATCCATTACTCTGTTTAACATCTTTGTAGTTTTTTCTTTTCCAGTATGTCATATATTATGAAATCATGAATGGAATCATGCAGCATTTATCCTTTTGAGACTGGCTTATTTCACTTAGCAATATGAACTTAAGATTCCACCATGGCTTGATAGCTTTTATTGTTTCCTATCTCTGAATATGATTACAATATATTATATTACAGTTTATTAATCAATTCACCTATGGAAGGAGTTTATTTTTTCCTTCCAGTTTTTAGTGATTATGAGTAAAGCTGTAATGACCATTCATGTGTGCAAATTTTTGTGTGGGCATAAGTTTTCAAATAAGTTGGGAAAAAGCTAGGAGGGCTATTTATAGATCATATGCAAAAGTTATGTATAACTAGATAAGAAAGTACCCATCTTACAAAGTGTCTATACCATTTTCATTCCCATCAACTATGAATGAGAGTTCCTATTGCTTTGCATCCTCAACAACAATTGATACTGTCAGGTATATGAACTCTAGCCATCTAGAGTTGGCTAGTTCTATAATGTTATAGTTCTGTAATAGTATGTCATGATTGATGGATCCAAGGAAAGTCATGTGTTTTCAGTTTTCTTAACATTTTCTTGTTTTAGGAATGGGACTGCAACATCCAAGCACTTTCCATGAAGAAGCTAAAACCAGAAATCCACAAAGAGATACTTTTAATAACTCCTGACACCTGGCCAGGAATTTCCTGTAGTCAGAATTTCACATTTACCCTCTTAGAGTGAAGAAATGCAGAGAGTCACCCATACATTTCAATCTAGCAAGTCTTCAGCAACAGGACTTGCTTGACACTAGCACTGGTAGTTCTTAATGAGTTGCTGCTGATTTTATCAATAAGTGGGTTGGCCTTTATTGTACCAAAGCTACACAAATGTATACCAGCATTATCAGAACATAAAAAGATTTTGTCTCCTATCTTCTTGGAACTACCTATGAATTTTCCCTTAAGCAGGTTTTAACCTGCCATTCCCTCCCCAATCCTACCTTCCTTCAACAAATGCACAGTAGGTCAATATTGTTTATAGCTTCTGCTGAGCTTTTCACATTTTTACTGTCAATATTTTTAATAAAGTACTCTAAAATATTCCCCAAAGACAGTATCATATGATGTGTGCATATATATGTGTGTATATTTGTGTTTTTTTCAAATAAATCATAATTTGGATGAGCTGATCTTTTACTCAGTAATATACATTCCAGAGGTGGTCAATTACCATTTTATTCAAAATTATAGATTCCAGATGTGGCTCCTGTAAATATTTCAGCTACCTTAAACTCTGATCAAGACTAGAAATGTTACTATTATAATGAATGTCATAAATAGTTTTTATTGGTAAAATTAATGGTTTATTAATTAGCATTATAAACATTAGGCATAGTTCCCATTAGCAAAATTAAAAGTATTCAAGTTATGAGGATTGGTTAAAATATTTTGCACACCCTTGATATCTAACAATGCCTATAACCTATATGATTAATGAAGGCATCTGAGGCTTAATAACTAAGTGATCTCAAGTCCAACTATTGGTATGAATAATTTCTTATTGCCTTAAGTTGACCATAACACTAAATGAAACCTGTCTCTACAAATGAACCACAGTAAATTTTTGTTGCAAGTCAGTGGGTTAACTATCTTTTTATTATTATTTCAGGGTATTTAGGGATTACAAACACTTGGGTTGCATGTATTGCCTTTGCACCACCTGAGTCAGAGCTACAAGCATGCCCATCCCCCAGAAAGTGAACACTGCACCCATTAGATATGAATTTATCTATCCCTTCCTCCCTGTTTCCACCTGCCTGATACCTAATGAATGTTACTTCAATATGTGCACATATTATTCATCAATTAATGCCAGTGTAATGGTGAATACATGTGGTGCTTGTTTTTCCATTCTAGTGATACTTCACTTAGTAGAATGGGCTCCAGCTCTATCCAGGATAATACAAGAGGTATTAGTTCACCACTGTTTTTTTATGGCTGAGTAGTACTCCATGGCATACATATACCACATTGTATTAATCCACTCACATTATTGATGGGCACTTGGGTTGTTTCCACATCTTTGCAATTATGAATTGTGCTCCTATAAACATTCAAGTGCAGATGTCTTTATTATAGAATGTCTTTCTTTTTTCCTTTGGGTAAATACCCATTAGTGGGATTGCTGGATCCCATTTAAGTAGTTCTACTTTCAGTTCTTTCAGGTATTTCCATATTACTTTCCATACAGGTTGTACTAACTTGTGGTCCCACCAGCAGTGTATGAATATTCCCATTAATATCTCTCTGCAATCACGCCAACATTTGTTGTTTGGGGACTTTTTGATAAAAGTCATTCTCACTGGAGTTAAGTGATATCTCATTGTGGTTTTGATTTGCATTTCCCTGATGATTAGCAATGTTGAGTGATTTTTCATGGCTTTTTTTTCAATTAGTCTACCTTTTTTTGAAAAGTTTCTGTTCATGTCCTTTGCCCATTTTTTATTGGGGTTGTTGATTTTTTTCTTGTTAATTTTTCTGAGTTCTATAAAGATTCTAGTTATAAGCCCTTTATTGGAAGTGTAGTATGTGAATATTTTCTCCCATTCTGTAGGGTGTATGTTCGCTCTAGTGATAGTTTCCTTGGCTGCACAGAAGCTTTTTAATTTGATCAGGTCTCATTTATTTACTTTTGCTGTTGTGGTAATTGCTTTGGGAGTCTTCATAAATTCTTTGCCTAGGCTGATGTCTGTAAGAGTTTTTTCAACATTTTCTTCTAGAATCCTTAAGGTTTCATGCCTTAGGTTTAAGTCTGTTATCCATCATGAGTTGATTTCTGTGAGAGAGAGAGGTCCTGTTTCAGTCTTCTATGTGTGGCTATCCAATTTTCCCAGCACCATGTATTCAATAGAGATTCTTTTCCCCAGTGTATGTTTTTGTCTGTCTTGTCAAAGATCACATGACAATATGAGGATGGTTTTATATCTGGATTCTCAGTCCTGTTCCATTGGTCTATGTCTCTGTTCTTGTCCCAGTACCATGCTGTTTTGGTTACTATAGCATTGTGGTATAGCTTAAAGTCTTGGTAGATGTTTGTTCTTTTTTGCTTAAGGTTGTTTTGGCTATACAGAGCCTTCTCTGCTTCCAAACATAGCATAGAATTATTTTTTCTAAATTTTTGGAAAATGATGTTGGTATTTTAATAAGGATTGCATTGAGTCTGTACATTACTTTGGGTAATACAGATATTTTAACAATATTGATTCTGGAAATCCATGAACAAGTTATGCTTTTCCATCTGTTTATCTCCTCTGCATTTTCTTTTCTCAGTGTTTCATAGTTCTTATATAGGCTCTCATCTCCTTAGTTAAATATATTCCTAAGTATTTTATTTTCTTCAATGCTATTGTAAAACGTATTGCATCTTAAAGGACCTTACCAGACTTTGTAAAACAAGTTTGGTAAACTTTCTTTTATGATTTTTTTGATGCTGGTTTATAAGTAAATATTTGTTTGATAAATGTTTGTGATGATTCCAACATTTGATCTATAGATTATGTTAAAAACTATTAGTAAGATGGTAGAGGTGATATCTACGTCTATCTGTCTCAAACGTCACCAAATGGCTACAATTATTTACCAAAAGTAACTAAGATCTTTGAACAACTAAGTTAACTAAGGTTAATATGCAACAGCTAGTTCCTGAAATGTACATACAACTTAGCACCTATGGTTCTGCAATATTGATTTTGAGAAAAGGAACCCAGAGGATAATAATTGTTTTCCACATTTGTAGGAGCTGGAAACATTGTTATTTCTCTGTAATATAAAATTATACATTTTTTAGTTTGGTATAGTGTTAAATGCTTTCTGCCAGATCAAATGACATATTCAATTACTTTGATTTTATATTCTACTAAAGTATTTGATTTTGTATCATTACTTAGTGAACACTGGAATTTGTCAAAAGTAGTGTGCAATGTTACATTAAATTTATTCTAACTATTCTCAGTGGGTTTTTCTTGGATAAAATCTAAATTTTTATTTTATATAACTTCTCTCCTAAAATACTACTTATTAAAATTGCATGTACCATTTACTGCAGAGAAGTCTTTCCCTTTTCATTTCTAGAACTGTATCTTGTAAAAACTCTATTTTTCAATACTTATGAATATTTCAATAGTTATACAACCTCTTCAAGAATATTTTTAGTTTTCATTTGTATATTGCATAAGACTTTATCTTAAAAACAAACAATCACTTAGGTTTTTCCATGATATCCAAAGTAAAATTTAAGAGACATAGGAAAGTGAAAATAATTACTTTAATGATGTGTCTTCACATCATAGAGTATGCCATTGGTATGAAAAATAAGTAGTGGAGTAAATTTAAAATCTAATTAGGAAATGTATATACTGTACTGTCCATCAAAAAACATAGTGGATCCCAGTGCTTTTATGTTATCATTATTTTTGACTGATAATAAAAGTTACATCCTCGCTTCAGCAAACAATGCACAAAGCAATTGTTCAATATTTCTATAACTGGATTAAATAATATTTCTATGTCTAGCATTTTTTAATTCAGTAGGATTTTCCCCACACACATATACCTCTCTCTGTCTATCCACATACACACACACTTCTCAAAACTCCTTTCTTAAATACATATTGTCAAACACATCACAGTATTATAGTATATATCCATATCCATCCATGACCTGTGTTTTTATCTGTTTTTTTCCACAATGTTTCAGAGACATATTACTTACATATTATATTCCAACCAATTCATCTTACATTCCAACCAATTCAGCTTCACTTTTTGTAGCAACACTAGATCACATATGAATGATGCATTTTTTTCTAGTGTCGTTAATAAAACTGTGTCCTTGAGCATTTTATAAATGCATGTGCTTTCATGATGCTACCACATAATTGTTTAAGAAACATGGAGTTGCATACTCAATAGACTTTAAAGTTTAACAAGTGCATACACACACATACACACACACGCACACATGCTGTGGACTAAAGGTTGTGTCCCCTAAATTTATATGTTGAAACCTAAACCCCCAATGTGATTGTATTAGGACATGAAGCATTTGAAAAGTGATTAGGTCATGAGGGTGGAAACTTCATAAGTGGGATTAGTGGCCTTACAAAAGAGACCACAGAAAGACCCCTTATGTAGTCCACCATGCAAGACACAGTGAGAAGACTGTGGTCTATGAACCAGGAGGCAGTTCCGCATCAGAACTTGACTGTGCTAGCACCATGATCTCAGACTTTCAGTCTCTGGAACTGTAAGAAATAAATTTCTATATTTATAAACAAGCCAGTCTATGGTGTGTTTGTTATAGCAGCTCAAACAAAGACAATATATTACTGAAGAAGATAATAGTTGCCTTATATACCAGAAATTAATCATCTATATTCAGAAAAAGAGAAATTTTCTAAATCCAAACCACTTAAAAATTTTTAGACATTTAATTTCTATATTTTCCTTTAATATATTTTATATAAATTCAATGTATTATATTTTATACATATATACTATACTCCAGTCATTTTCATTTTTTTGAACTTTGTAGCTCTAAGTCTGAACTCATTTTTGTTTTGAAACAAGTAAAATTATTTTTTCAAAAGGGCAATCCTGTCATTGTCATTTTGTTGCCTAAGGTATGAAAACTATATAAATCCTCATAAAATCCTGTAAAGAAATGAAGACTTTCCTGTACATTGGTATTAAGGTCATCTCTCTTATCCCTGGGGACTGGAAATGTACTTGGCTTTGAGATCCTTGTAAGCTGAGGAGCTGGTAATTTTTTACTGTTGCCTGACAATGCATTTTAGTTTAAAAACATGTATCCCTCATTACAAAAAGTATGATACTGAAGTTTCAATTTCTTTTAGAAGATTTTTTTTCTATTTCCATATATTTCTTTCCATATATAATGCTATATATATATATATATTTATTTCAAAAAATTATATGAACACTGATTCACATAGAACATAATGCTAAAAGGTTTGAAATATTTTAACAGATATTTTTATAATGAAATTATAGTATAGTACATTAAAAAACAGTTGAACAACTTGGCTATCATATTTATCTATTTTGGAAATCATTAAATTCAAGGGGATTTTATTACTTAATTTTAAGGTAGTAATTTTTAAAATGTGCAACCAAGAAACAATTAAGCATTAATATTGGGAGATATCTCCTTAGGTACAGCATCATCTCTCCAAGTATAATAGAAAGTGTTACTTCCTTATCAAAAGGCATTACAAAATATCAGTGATATGGTTAAAAGCCCCTGAGGTTTTAAGATCTTTTACCAATTTTGCTCTGCTATGTACTGGTTGTTGATCTTTAGAAAAGCTATTTAACCTTTATGCTTCCATTTCTGTTTCATTACCTACCTCAGAATTTTCAACTCATGAACTCCTATTTTGGAGATTGGTTCATAAAGTTTTTTTTATCATAAACATCATCTCAGAGTTCTATGTGGCAGCAATCAAGATAGTTGGCCTTTCAACTCAAATGGGCTAACAAAACATCTTCTAAGCTTTCCTGAGTTATCAGATTTTGATAAAGAATTACCTTTAAACTTTTAATTTCTTAAATTGAAAAGATAATCCTTATTCTTAATCTACTAAGGTACTAGCTTGTTTATATAATGCTTTAACATGTAAAAATAATAAATGTTGGAGGATGTAGCATATTTTTCTCTTATAATTCTATATCAAATCATGTTTGATACTCATTTTTGCACATCCTTTATCTTACAAATAAGACTGATCTTTATATAATCTACTTTTCCTATGGTTCTTCCAGCCATTATCCTCCCTTGATTTCCCAGATACTGGGAAGCTTATTGGTTTTTCAGACACTAAACTTGTTCTAGTCTCTTCTCCATACTTCATTATATTAATGAATATGATTTAATCTTGTCTCCCAACACTACCACTAATATTTATACCATGAATAAAATAGAATCATATTTGAACAAGAAAAAAAAAATCAAACTCATTCTGTCAGATGGTAGAATTCCCAGGTTCAACTCCTAAGGAGAAAAAAAAAAGAAAAAATAACTTTCAATAAAAATATTTCTTGACCCGGCATGGTGGCTCATGCCTGTAATCCTAGCCTTCTGGGAGGCCGAGGCGGGTGGATCGCTCGAGGTCAGGAGTTAGAGACCAGCCTGAGCAAGACCCTGTCTCTACTAAAAATAGAAATAAAAATTATCTGGACAACTAAAAATATATATAGAAAAAATTAGTCTGGCATGGTGGCGCATGCCTGTAGTCCCAGCTACTCAGGAGGCTGAGGCAGTAGGATCGCTTAAGCCCAGGAGTTTGAGGTTGCTGTGAGCTAGGCTGATGTCATGGCACTCACTCTAGCCTGGGCAACAAAGTGAGACTCTGTCTCAAAAAAATATATATATATATATTTCTTGACACTATGATTTACCCTTATTTATTAATTGAATTTTGTCACTGGGAAAGAGAAAAGCCAAAACTGGTTTCGCTATTGTCCTGTTACAAATTAAAAATGTCAGTGCCTCTTTGGGAGCTTGTAATTTAACATTTTGAAGGTGCTTTTAAGTCTTCAGAGTTTTATGTTCTTTCAATTGAGATACATGAAACACCGAAAACAGAAAACAAATGCTGGAAATGTTCTGTAAGTCAAACTTATTTGCTTCATCTTCCTTCCTTCATCATTATTAATGTAATATCATTGGTGAAAAGATGTACTCTAAAATATTTATTCTAAGGTTTTTTTCTTAACAAATAGTAAGAACCTAGTATGACATATTGTCACTTTCAGGGGAAAAAAATTTGATGTGGGGTCAATCTCAATGTCATTAGAGATCAATATCTGGGTTCTCAGTTCTGTTCCATTGGTCTATGTCTCAGTTCTTGTACCAGTACCATGCTTTTTTAGTTGCTATAGCCTTGTAGTATGGCTTGAAGTCTGGTTAATTGATGCCTCCCAATTTGCTCTTCTTGCTTAAGATTGCTTTTGCTATACAGGGTCTTCTCTGGTTCCTTACAAACTGTAGAATTATTTTTTCTAAATCTGTGAAAAATGATGTTATTTTAATAGGGTTGCATTGAATCTGTAGATCACTTTGGGTATAGATATTTTAACAATGTTGATTCTGTCCACCGATGAGCATGGTATGGTTTTCCTCCTGTTTATTTCCTCTGCTATTTCCTTCCTCAGTGTTTCATAGTTCTCCCTGTAGAGGTCTTTCACCTCCTTAGTTTATTATATTCCTAGGTTGGCTGAGCACCATGGCTCAAGCCCGTAATCCTAGCACTCTGGGAGGCTGAAGCGGAAGGATTGCTTGAGCTCAGGAGTTTGAGAACAGCCTGAGCAAGAGCGAGACCCTGTATCTACCAAAAAAAAAAAAAAAAGAAAAAATTAGCTGGGTGTGGTGGTGCATGCCTATATTCCCAGCTACGCATGAGGCTGAGGCAGGGGGATTGCTTGAGCCCAGGAGTTTGAGGTTGCTATGAGCTAGGCTGACACCACAGCACTCTACTTAGAAGAACAGAGTGAGACTGTCTTCAAAAAAAAAAAACAGATGAGTACCTGAATATTCAAATACAAATATTGATGTGTGTATACATATACATAGAGAGAGCAAAAATGTATACTTAAATAAACATATGGCAATATATAGATAGCTTAGACACTTCATATATATCTATATGTAGCAAATGTCTAAATAGTATCTACAGTGAGAAAGAAAATGAGAGAGACAGAGAAGAATTGATTTAAGCAGATATTAAGAGGATTGAAGAAAAACAGCCACTTGATTTACCAGGCAAAATGAAGTAGATCACGTGTTATTTGCAAGCCCTCACCAGAAACTTTAGACCATCCCGTCCTATGATATTTCTAGATACAATTCTAAAGACAAGAGAAGCCAAAATCTGAGAGATCCGCAAAGAGAATAACTTTCCAAACTCAGAACTTAGCTAGGATCAACTCAAACGAAGTGTCATTTAACTTTTACTAGGTATCCAAATTTCCCTTCAGCCCTCTCTGTCTACAGTGAATAAGCAAAGTGAAAAGGAAGGGAGTGTTCCACAAAATGTTGATTGCCTTCAATCTGTTTACGTTCTATCAAGGATTCTCTTTGGAAAGATCTCCTTCAGGAATAATTCTTTAACTCAAACATCATGCAGAATATACAATATCTTTACTTAGGTAATCACAATAAAATAAAAATAAATAATCACAAGAATATGTGACTCAAATTTTAGGAATACTTAATGCTCCCAAATAGAAATCTTCTAATCTCCTAAGCATATTTGCCTCTGTTTCTTTTACAAACTGTTTAAATCAAAATATTACATTTGGACATTTTATATGAATAACTAATGAAAACATCTCTATTTGACAGTATGTGTTGTCAATAAAATTAATTATCCCTCCCACTTCCCAAACTATTAATATTTCAGTTTACTTTATAAGATATCTAACCAGGAATGTCTACTTCTTGCAAATAAAAAAATGCACTTATTTATGTGGGTCAAATTGTAGGTCAAAGAAAATACAATTGTTTCTGGTGAAATTAATGCTGGAATATGTCATGTTATATCACAATGACTTGAAAGAGTTAATTCTGCTTCTAAATGTAATAATTCTTAGTAAAGAAGTATATTTGTTGCAACAATAATAGAGTTAAATAAACACAAAGCAAATAAATATAGCAAAATGATGGTCTTTAACACATAAAGCACTTGACTAGGTTATTCAAATTCTTTGGTCATTTGTGAAAAATATATACATGAAGATTAATTATATGCAAGAGGCAATGTGTAAGTTTTAATAATAAGTACTTTCTAGGATATTAATAACCATTTCAAATTATGTATTTAATATTAGTGATAAATTATTTCACTTAAAATAATCCTGGTATGAATTTTCACAAATCCTTTGGGTTATCATCTTAATGATCTTTTAATTCAATCATTAGCTTTTAAGAAATTCTAATTATAAACATTAACCTATTATATCCAATTACAATGACAAATTTATAATGCCATAGATTATAACTTTAGCTCTATGTTCTAAAATTTTCTTTTAAATACAAGTTACAGATTTTTTAAATAATAGTGTATGATAAAGTCCTAACATTTTAATTATTATCTATTCTGATTTGTAAGTTATAATGTTGAACTGTGATCATATCACATGAAAACCCTTGCAAAGTTATTTAACATAGTTCCATGAACTTTAGACAAGCAAGGTCGGTATGTAAACAAAACAGACAATGGTATTAGTTTAACATGAATAAGTTTAAAAGAACTTCTTTGGAAAAAGATAAAAGTATGGTCATCTTATACTCTATCCTTTTCATCAGAGGTGGTGTCTTGTGTAAATTCTAGCTTAAATGTTGTATTTACTAATATAGAACCACATTCTGTTTCTAGTGGATATTTTAATGTTATTTGTTCCTTGTCATTTTAAAGTTTTATTTTGGATATTTGAGGATTTTAAAAATCAGAGACATAGCTTCAATTTAGTAATACATAAAATGATGTTCTTTAGAAAATACTGAGATGAAATACAGGAAACATTCATTATCTATGGCAGAGGGGCATTCTGATTTCAACGAAAAATGTTTATACAAATTGTGGATTACAGTGATTAACTTAAATGAAAGAAGTTGTCAGTTCTTTGTATTATTCCTCAGTAGTCAGAAATTATCTTTTTAGTTTGCTAAAATAAGCCATTTCAAAAGCACTTCTTTTAAAAATAAAGAAGTTATTCACTTGCATTTATTTTGCTCTCTTTTCTCCTCTTTTCCTCCCCATCCTATTTCATCAAAATGGCTCAGATAGAGGCAAAACAAGTGTAAAACTACGTTCTTCTTGGATGTAAAAAATAAGAGCAATCAAGGACTATGAATCACAATGACACAGGCAACAACAAAAACTCACCATAATCTTTGGCATGGGTCCCACCAGAAAAAAATAACAAAAACAAATAAACAAACAAAAGCAAAACACACAAAACCCTAAAGCCAAGCCTTTCTGAAAGCCATTCCAAGCCAGTTGGGGTTCCAATAATCTCCAAAATTGTGTCTGCTTCAGATATTGATTGTTAGAATTATCCCCTTTTCAAGCGTTAGTTTAGTTTCTCTTTCATCGAGTTTCCATGGTTGTAAATTTCTTAACCTATTATTCTTCTTGTGTGGTAGTGGCTGGGATTTTTGGTTTTAGAAACCTAAGTCAAGGGTACTTTGAGTCTTTTGAGGACCCTCCACCAACTTCTTTTGTTCTCTGCAATCCCTCATTCCACACTCTCAGACCTACACTCACAGGATCCTGACTACTATGGTCAATACACTAGAGAAAAGAAACTCAGGTCCAAATACAGGGGAGGATTTATACCTGGAATTTGTAATCATTTAACCAAACATCAAGATTAGGCTAATTCACTGTTGTGCCAGCTAGCACTGATGCACCTAAAACAGTAATCATCCAAAGTATCATGAAATTATTTATATGATTTCCACTATAAAGAAAATATTTTTGAAATTTTCCCATGAAACTTTATGGCCTTGAATTATGATACAATGTGGAATACCATTTCTAATGTAATTTAAATTCTATTTACAAATAGGAATAGATTGTGTGTGTGTGTGTGTGTGTGTGTGTGTGTGTGTGTGTGTGTGTGTGTGATGAGAGCGAGAGGTGAGGGGATTTATTAGGGGAAATGGCTTACATGGTTATGGGGGCTGAGAAGTCCCATGATAGGCCATCTGTGAGATGGAGAACCAGGGATGCGAGTAGTATGACTCAGTCCCAGTCCAAAGGCCCCAGAACCAAGGAATCCCACAGTGTAACTCTAACTGAACCCAAAGTTCTGGGATGCTGAGGGGCCAGTGGTGCAAGTGCTAGACCAGAGAACCTGAAGTTTTGATTTCCAAGGGCAAGAGAAGAACAGTGTCCCAGCTTCAGGAGAGAAAGAGAGACCATTCACCTTCCCTATGCCTTTCTATTTTATCTGGACCCTCAGCTGATCGGATGATGCCTGCCCACATGGGTGAGTGAAAATCTTCCTTATTCAGTGCATTGATTCAAATGTCAATGTTTCCAAAACATTCTCACAAATATACCCAGGAATAATGCTTTACCAGCTATCTAGGTATCCCTTAACCCAATCAAGTTGGCACCTAAAATGAATGATCACAATCCTGTTTATATAGTTTAGTACTAATATACACTATTTTTATTTTTCTAAGAATATATGATATAACAACATTTTGAGTAGTGAAAAAAGTATAAATAAGGTAATACGGCTTAAATGATAAACCATGTTACCTATTGTTAAAATAATATAATACTTAAATTATTATATAGTCTATTTTAAATTCTGGCAACTAGAGTACATTATTACTCATTAATAATTAAGAGAGTAATTATGTACAAATCGATATACTTATTATTTGAAATTTGCCTTATATTAACATAAATATTTTTTCTCATATTTTGTTAAAAAGAGTTGAATTAAAATATGTTTTGGAATACTTCCAGTGTTCTTACCTTATTACAAGCACTGGCAGTCTTAACAATTGAGGAAAGTTTTTTGTGGTAGAATTTCATTTGTAGGTAAAACTAAATGAATTATATATCATTTTAGGTAAACAAAAGCATCACATTGAAATAATGCTATATTATTGTTTTTAAAATCATACTTCTGCTAGTATTAGCTTCTGGAATCAGATGTTAAATTTCAATAAATAAAATAAAATTAATAAATAAATAAAAGAAAATTAAAAAATTAATTATATGTGATTTTTCATTTCATTTGTATTTCAGTCAAATGTAAATATAATTTCTAAAGGATTGTTTGGCTTGTTGGAAGATAGAAATAAATGTAATTTATAACAATATATAAAAAGTCTACTGTAGAGCATCAGCAAAATAAATAATTATAGACATTAGTTTCTTATACAAATTTGGGAACAATTCTATTTAGTGTAGCTTTCTGCAATGTCACAAACTGGTGACTCACAAGCCAAGGCGTGCTATACAGGCTTTTTTAAATGGTGTTCTTGTTTTCTACCCTTGTCTGACATCAGGCTAATGTATTATATAAAGTAAATCACTCTCTAAACATAGTATTAGAAAGTTGTGAATGTGTTTCATTGGGTAACTAGAGTAAATAAATAACACTTGTTCTCATACAGAGATCATCAACACTGTTTTACAGGTTGAAAGTTATTTAAGGACACATTGTTATAGTCTGAAAAATGACTGGGAAGACTTTAATACCAAAATTGATGACAGTACTAAAAGTCTTGCTACGTTTTAAATATAGGTTATTAAACTTTTGAGACCTTTCCCTTTGCAAATCATTTTTCTTTTTATATTAATTTTACCAGGAGGATAGGTCATTCATCTAAAATATTTAAGATATCTTAATTTCAGATGATTCAGATTTAAAAGGAAGCTGAAAATGACAGAAGATATGGTTGATAAAATACTGTATTTCTAATTAGTTTCTGATTTGATATTATATCTTGCTGCTTACAAGATGATATTACATCATATTTTAATACATGAGATCTAAATAGCTAAAATTATGCTTTTTCTATAATAACTTAAGTGTGTCTTAATTTTATGAAGTTTGTATGAAAATTTAACATAGATCAAAGCCTGATAAGCAACTATTCAACAGAAATTGTGTTGTTGATTTTTTTTGTAATTCTATTGTATATCTAACTGACCTTCCTATTAATATCCTTAAACAATAAATGAGACATATTTATGAAATAAATTATGGTTTCATTAAATTTCTTAAGGTGGAAAGCATTTATGACATTTCAGACTTAGAATAGCCACATCAAATAATTTCTCTCTGACAGGTCCAATAAATTTTAACAATACCAAGATAGTAAGTCCTGTAAACGACTTACAGGATTCAGATACTTAAGGTTTTTCTTTTTCCTTTTTCCTTAGTAGACTGACATCATAAAACAATCTGGGAGTGAGACTGAACCTTTAAAATATTGGGCCTTTGCCTATAGGCTTAAAATTATTTTCAGTTCTCACAGTAAAACCTTAAATAATATTATAGATTCAGAAAGTCCTATTTCATGTGAAAATCACTCTGTCAATTAAAGCATGAAAATTGTAATATTGTCATATTCACATTCCTCAACAGCAAGGTTATAATGGTGTTCTAATGTATGTTGTATCAGCTTATGGAGAGTTATGAACAGGGTTAGGGCTGATAGAGATGTTCTGCTACAATAGTGCTGTTACTGCCCATTAGACACAGAGATTCTGTAACTTTGCAAGCTGTATTTCCACTGAGTGCAGTCAATGGCTTTTGATTTGGTCTATAGTAATTTCCATATTCATAAAACCAAAGACCAATTTTTAGTCTTCATGTCATTTGAGCTATCATTATCATTTTTAATAGCTGAACACTCACTTCTTTAGTTTCTTTGCTAGACTACCAGGAAAATACTTACTGTTGGTTTCTCACCTGTTCCTCATATCAATTGTTTATCTTTCTTCTCATCTCTTTTACTTTCAAACATGAAGTGCATTAAATGGAAATTGCCAGTTGACAAATATTCTTTTCTATTCTAGACTTCTCTCCTTGACTTGCAACTTAGATGTTAAATAGATTTTTCCAACTCAACATAGTCAATGCTGCATTGATTTCTCCCCTAAACTTTGTTCTGCTATTGTATCACCAACCTTGAGTAATAGCATTTCTATCCTTCTAATTGCTTAGGTCAAAGCTTTGGAATAATCTTTGATGGCTAACTTTCTCTCAATCCCCACATTCAGTCAATCAGAGAAAAGTATTAGCTCTAACTTAGAATCGTAACTGGAATCTAATCAGTTTCTACCATCTTCAATGTTACCACCCTGGTTTAAGAAACCAATATCCCTCACCTGTTTTATAGCAATAGATTTCTCATTGGTCTTACTCTTCTATCCCTGCCAACCTTTCAGCCAGAAAGTTTATCTCAAGATATAAATTAGGGCTGGGGGCGGTGGCTCACGCCTGTAATCCTAGCCCTCTGGGAGGCTGAGGCGGGTGGATTGCTCAAGGTCGGGAGTTCAAGACCAGCCTGAGCGAGACCCCGTCTCTACTAAAAATAGAAATAAAAAAATTATCTGGACAACTAAAAATATATATAGAAAAAATTAGCTGGGCATGGTGGCGCATACCTGTAGTCCCAGCTACTCGGGAGGCTGAGGCAGTAGGATCGCTTAAGCCCAGGAGTTTGAAGTTGCTGTGAGCTAGGCTGACGCCATGGCACTCACTCTAGCCTGGGCAACAAAGTGAGACTCTGTCTCAAAAAAAAAAAAAAAAAGATATAAATTAGATTATGTCATTCCTCTACTCAAAACTATTTTTTGAGACAGAATTTCACTCTGTCACCCAAGCTAGAGTTTAGAGACATCACTGTAGCACACTGCAACCTCAAAATCCCAGGCTCAAGCAATTCTTCTGCCTAAGCCTCTGAGTAGCTGGAACTACAGGTGTGCATGCCACCATGCCTGGCTAATTTTTTTTTCTATTTTTTGTAGACATGGGTCTTGCTCTTGCTCAGGCGGTCCTGAACTCCTGATCTCAAGCAATCCTCCCAAGTCAGCTTCCAAAAGTGCTAGGGTTATAGGCTTGAGCCACCGCACCCAGCCTCTGCTCAAAACTTTTAATGTCATACCAAACACAACAAAATTATTTCAATAGTTTGAATGCCTATAAGAACTGGACCCCATTTCCCTTCTGGCCTTATTTCTTACTATTCTCTCAGGGCTCACCCTAATCCAGACACATTAGTCCACTTTCAGTCTCTATATTATGCTAAGGATTCTCCTCCTGTGGGAGAGAATGGGCTGTTTCCCATGGTTGGAACTCTTCTCCCCCGGCTTGCTCCCTCCTTCACTCCAGTTCTGCATTTATTAATGTATGGCACCCCATCATCGATCTATTTCCTGACAACACTGTATAAAATGGGCACACCCCTCCATAACAACTTTCCCACTTACCCACCTTTACTCACTATAGCACTTAAAACTATCTGATGTTAAACTCTGTCATAGTACATATAGATAATAATTTATTACTTACTATGTGCTCATGTATTAAACAAAAGGAAAATCCAAACTATCATAAAAATCATGTTTTACTAGAAGGACATAGGTAAGAAACCATTAAAAAGTAACAAATTTTATATTTGAATCGTTCAATTAAGTATAATAAAATGGGAAAGAGGATACCAAAAGTGAAAAAAAAGGGGAAATTTCACATATGAACCTCAGGAAAGAATTCATTAAGAAAATGGCATTTGAAGAAAGACTCGAACAAAGAGAAAGTGAGAAAGTCAAGGACATGTCTAGGAGAAGGACATTATCAGCATATTAACAATTAAGTGAATAGCTGCTAAAGTCATAATGTGACTGGTGTGACTGAGAAATGGTTAAAACGTTGGTGTCACTAGATTAGACTAGGGATGAGGAAAAACGGAAGTATTGTGTTAGGAGTGTTGCAATGTTAAGTAGGGTTGTTAGGGCAGGTCTAGGATTATGCCTGTATTGCTGAAAGGGATAACATAAGGGTGAAGTTAAGGAAGGGGAGAGAGAGTATTAAGAGATGAAGTCATAGGCATTCCCGGCCAGATCACTTAGAACATCGCAGGGCATGGGGAGGATTCAGCATTTGCTCTGTGTGAAATGGAAGCTCTTGGAGGATTTTAAGCAGAGCAGTGAAATAAAGTGATATACATTTTAACAGCATCATTCAAATTATTATGCTGAAATACTGCTAGATGGCATTCATATTAATAGAAGAAGAATTATTTGAAGGCTACTACAACAATCCAAGCAAGAAGTGATGGTGGTTTAAACCAGAGTGTTAAGATTTAAGGGAGAACAAAATATGAGGAGAGAAGTAATGACAAATTTTTAATGGATTTTTGCTCAAAATTGGAGGATAGAAGTGATGTAGTACCTGAAGTGAGAAAATGCAGTCTAGGAGGAGAAGGAATAATTCAAATGAGAAAAAGAATAACATGCTTGTATGACAATAAGAAGTTGTCAGATATGAGGCATAATTTGAGATTAGGGTCACACTGGTCTGTTTATTCACATTCCTCTTCTGCACTTGAATGAATACTATTGAGGCAGATACCTTGTCTCTTTTGTTCAGTTCCATATTCCCAAGGCCTGCAAATTCCTTAGTACCTCAAATGTATTCTGTAAATATTTGTTAAGTAAATACATGTATTATGAAATTGCTGGTAACTTGACGCAGAATTTTAAAAAAGAAGAGTACTAGTTTATGTATGATAATGAAAGAGTATTGAATTATGAAACAGGGTGACCAAAATGATTACAATATGTATTGGAAATAAACCTCAGTTTTTCTAGCATCTTCTGCCATAAACAGGGATACCCAGTCACTAGAAAATGGCTATGAAATTCAAAGATCATACATATTTTCCCATATGCTGAATAAATTTAATGAAAGCTAATAATATTTTCTTCATGCTCACCATGTACCAGGTAGGAGTCAAATAAGGATAAAGAACACAAAGCCCTTGTCCACACAATTTAGAAAGTCATAAAAATTAATTTACTTTAAGTAAGACAAATCTCAGAGATAGGGCCACATCCTAGGAAGGCTTTCACAGTTGTGCAGGATTTTGTTAGATGAAAAAGGAGTATGTGATCGCAGGGAGAAATAATATGATTTACAAATATATTGCACATGTGCAAATATGAAAAATTTGAATGGAATTATACCCTGATCTTTGGCAGACGAAGGGGTGTTTTTGGTATAATGCTAAATGTGCCTTAATATTATGCAGTGGGGGGAAGTATTTTATGTTTAGAGCTTATTCAAGAGTGAATTTTTTTATTTCCAATCAATGACCACAAGAACAACAAAGAGAACAACCACAACATTTTAAGCAATTCTCCCATTATTGCAGTTCACAGAGTACACAGTAAATTTTGCTTGAAACACTTTTGTTTATTTTGCATTCAGGTACCATTAAACATTTTATAAATGCTAAAACCCATTTCCACAAAAATGTAATGTACATTTGCATATGCAAAAAATTTCACACACTGTTTCATATGTATTATAGAGAGTCCATGAAACACAACATTGAATGACCATTTTAGACTAATTATTCATGAGACCTATGTTTTTCAGGTCTTACTGAATGAAGCAATCTTCCTAATTCATAAGCTGGTAAGAAGTGTATCACTAGGAAAGGTGAAGCATTTGCAGATGTAAAACTTGAAATACTTTTTGTATGGTATTAAATAATTTGAAATAACCAAGTACATCAAGCGTATCACTGTTCTAAGAGCTTTACATAAATAACTTTATTTCTTCCTCAAAGTATTTTTTAGTATTAAGATAATTAGTACCTCCTTTACCATATCAGGGAAATAAGACAGAGCAATAAGCAACCTGTCATTGTTGAATGTGAGTAAATGGAGGAGCTGAGATATAAACACAGGTGGTCTGATTCAGTAATCTGCTGTGTTAATCAAAATACTGTATTTCTTTTAACAAAGAGGATTTTAAAAATGAAATTAGATGATTAAAGGAGATCAAAGCAGAATCAACTAATGTTACACACTAGTTAAACACTATAGCCATGTTTGAGTAAATATGAATTGGATGTTTGTTCAATGTCCACTAAGAAGATGTGCTTCTAGTATTGGTGGAATAGGTTTTTTGCCAAACAATTCATCCACTGAAAAAGCGGAATCAAATATATAAATGATATCTTCAAAAACATCACAGTGCTATCAATAAAGTAAGAACTTGAGGGACCAAAACCCAGAAGAAAAGGGAAATATACAAAATTGAACCTCAACTTTTGCACTTCTCTCTTTGAGGAATTTGCTCAGCATAATCTGTGGTTGTGAGTTTGAGGGGTTATGCAGCCATCCTACAGGGATGGAAGGAAAATACCAGAGTTAAGGGTGCTTCATTAAGGAGAGGCATTGTCAACTCCAGAATTTTCATTTGAGAAACAAAAAAAGTCCAAACCTGAGCAGTGAGGATAAAAGATAATGAGACCAACTCTTACAAAGACTGATACAAGTACCCAAACAGCCAAATCCAGAAGTTTTGTTGTTGTTTCTAAATTACCAAATTCATGAATATAAGTCTTCATTTTCTAAAGAGCAACTCAAAGTTGCATATGTTGCATGAGTTTTTAATATATTAATAATAAAAATAATACTCATGTGCATTCTCATCACTTTGATCAGTTATTAAATCTTTGTTAAAGAAGAAATTTGAAGTTGCAGAGCTTTCATCTAACTTGTCAAGTTGTGCATTTGAGGAGAAAATTTTTGCAAAATATTCATTATTATAATTAGTAAATAAATATTCATTAAATAAATAATGTGTAATGGCCTTTTCAATGTATTATCTAGGTAACACTACACAAAAGTCTTCCACTTTCTGGGTCTCCAGTTCTTAAGAAATGGAAAATTAATGCCACTTTAAGGATGTTTCCATTTCTTTATTCAGCTATTTTTAATAGCACATTTATTTCATATTTAACTTATCTAAGATATTATTCTCTATAATCCCATGAATTACAAATTAAAATGGTAGTACTAATTGAATATACTATTTACTATATGTCCAGAAACTCTATTTTCAGCTATACACTCAAGAAAAATGCACAGTTATACATACAAAATGTTTACGGGAGTATTTGTAGCAGCATTCATCATAATAGCTCAAATCTGGAAACAATCCAACTATCCATCATGTATATTTGGAGTATAATGGAGTAATCATTTGTGATAAAATTACATGATAAAATAATGTATGGCAAAGAAGATAAACTAATTACTACTACATACAACAGCATGAATAAATCTTCCAAGCATAATGTTGATCGAGATGTCAAACACAGACAAATATTACCTACATTGTTTCATCTATATTAAGCACAAACACAATCCAATTAAAATCAAAAGTGATAGAAGTCACCGTAAAGATTTTATGGAATTCAGAATATGTGTGAGATTATCTAGGAGTTTGCACTTTGGATAATTTATTAGATTGTAACTTTATTATTTTTATATCATTATATACTCCCATAAATTTATCTAAATATATGTTTATTTTTAAAATCCCATAAAATGTTTTCATATGCATATTTACGTCATTTTAAATAGAAAAGGGAAGGAAGAATAAAGCCTACAACCTCCTCATCCCTTCAACCCACCAAAAACTTCTACATCCTAGCTTTTATAAACTGTGAATACATTACCTTGTGTGAAAAAAATGTATTTTATAGATTTGATTAAGATTATGGACCTTCAGATGGGAATATTATCTGGAATTATCCACTTGACCTCAATATAATCATGAAAATCCCTAAAAATAAAGAACCTATTCTACCTGAGAGAGAGAGAGAGAGAGAGAGAGAGAGACATTTCCTTAGTAGCTGGAAAAGAAAAGGAAATGGATTTTCCCCTTAAACCCCATGAAGGAACATAGCCTTGCTGCCACATTAATTTTAGTCCAATCAAACCCATGTTAGACTTCTGATATACAGAACTGAAAGACAGTAAATTTGGGTGGTTTTAGGTTATTAATTTTGTTGTAATTTGTTACTGCAGTGATCTAAAACTAATACATAGAACAAACTATGTTATCTAATATTCTGATTTCAGAGGGCTAAAACAACCATTCTTAACAATTTTTTTGGTGGCTTTATATGCACATTAAAGATATAAGGATTAGAAATAAAAAGATAAATATGGGGGATTTCAAAGAATGTATAAGGAACTACAAGTTTTGAAAAGAGAAGGTAAATGTATCACATATTATATATGATATAATTTTATTCCTGGAAAATATCAAAGGATCAAGAATGTCAATAAGGTGGCAGAATATTCAATTAACATGCAGAAATTAAACTTATATGTTTAAACAACTGAATGTTAGTGAAGAATTTTACAATATGAATAAAAGTATATCTTGGGGAAAATATTTGTAAGACATAGAAAAAATCTATATTAAGAAAATTTTGAAATATTCTTGAAAAGTTTTAAGGAAAACTTGCACAAATGGAATAGTGTAATATGTGCTTTTTTAAGATGAAACTTTACAAATATGTCTGTTCCCTAAGCTGAATTATAATTCTAAGGGTATCTAAACAAACATAAGAATTTAAGAATTCATATTTTTGAACAAAAAGACTGAACCTAGAGTTTATATTGAAATATAAAAAAGCACAAAGAGGAAATTTCCAGAAAAAATATAACATATTACCCTACTTTACAGTAAAATATATCAAAATATACTGCAAAGCATCACTATATAAACAGTATGTATTGACACATATATAGAGATAAAGGTAATATACACTAACCAAAAGCCTAGAAGTGAACATGTTAATAAAATAAAATGTTAATGTCTCATATCTAAGGAAAATTTTTCAATTTTTAAATAAAGAGGCATTTAGAAGATTGAAAAAATGCCTTCTGAAGCACAAAAAGATAAAGTCCAAATAAACTACATTTAATTTTAAAAAATGCAAATCATAACTCTAATAAAAGAAAACATGGGCTAATTCTTTTACAACTTCAAGATGAAAAAGACTTTTCTAAATAAAATGCAAAACCCCTGAAAGCATAAAATAAACTACTGATAAATAAAAGTGTATATTAAAAGTTTTCTACATAGAAAATAATAAGCAAAGTCAAAAGAACAATAATATGTAAAATTAATACCAATACCAAGAAAAAGTGCTATTCCTTAACATAGAATTCCTATACACCATTGAAGAAAAAAATATCAAATAGAAAAAATAAAATAAGTAATATGAACATACAACTTCAGCCAATGAAATGATCCCTAAATATAGGACATAAGAATATTTTCTGATAAGAGATATAAAATAAAAAAAAATAGAGACACCATTTTTTTCTTATCCTGGTGGCAAAGATCTAGAAGTTGCATAATATAATAGTTGATGAGGGTATAAAGAAACTGAAATTCCCAATCATTTCTTCCATCTAAGTACTAACAGGCTTGACTTGGCTTGTCTTCTGAGATCAGAAAAGGTCAGGCACATTCAAGGTGGTATAATCCATAGATAAAGCTCGCTCATTTCTGATTGGAAAATAAATTTCTTTAATATCTATGAAGGGCAATTTTGCAATATTTGTCAAAATAAAAATATGCATTTAAAAAATCATTTCTAAATTGTTTTCCTCATTTAGTCAAATAAATATGAAATGATGTAGGTACAAGATTAATTACTACAGTCTTACAACACTATTTTTCATAGTACAATATTAGAAATAATGTAAATATCCAAAATAGAAGACAGGTTAATTAATTGTGGTGTATTCATTAAGAAAAAGAAAAGGGAACTTCTACAAAGCAATAATGAAAGCATAAACTGTGGAATACTAAATTCCTTTCCATGTTATACTCCGCTGAGTTGAGGCTGATCAATAAAACTATTTTAAAGGTTTTTAAGGTGAAGAGTAATGACCCTCACTGGGAATTGGTGTGCCCTACTTTTCTGTCACTTTTGATATATGGTATAGGAAACCTCTGGTATCAACAGGAATGATTTTTGGTTTGGAGTAACTCAAACTTGGGTTGAATTATTTGAACCTTTTCAGCATCAGTTTTTCATAGACTTATTTGAAGAATAATTCCTAACTTTGTTCAAAGAGTAAATGAGAAAAGCTGTGTTAAGTGTCTAGGACAATATCAGTTTCTGTTTAATATCATATTTAACTGGTAAGGTTACTGCACATCTTTGAAAACTAATGCATGATTACAATTTGGAATTGATCTTTAAAAAAGCAATGCACAATCACCATTCAAAATTAAAATAATTAAAATAGTGGTGCCTGAGCACCCTGAAAACATAATGCACCTTCTAAGTTATATTATTACAATATCTAAAGGTACAGTAGATTTTGAATATATAACATTTCCTTGCTCTAGTTATTTGTAGTAGCTGAAAAAGTAATTCATATATATTATATATACATGATACATAATACAAACTTAACTTGAAATACTTTTTGAATTATAGCAATTAATAAAGCAATTATACTATGACTTTTATTTTGGCTCTCTGGTACAGAATATTTGTGAGAGAACTTTATTTAATCAACTAAAAGCTCTCTGCTCCATAATGCCACATGTTCAAGTTCCTCGGTTTGAATCCAATTATTTTCATGAACACTGAGAACAATTTATCAATATGTTTTGTCGCCTTGTGTGACACAAATTACTTTCCAGGGATCTTTGCTTGGGGATCAGACAATTCCCTAAGTTTTGTAAGTAGGACATTTACCGTCTGGCATATTTGTTTCATGTGAATCAAAAGTTACTAACATATCATATATATGTGCTTTACTGATACTTTTATTTTTAGCTTTTCGTCTCAATGAATATCAGTGCTCATGTGGATAACATTTCTCAGAGAAATAAAAGATCGTTTGTCATATTCTCACAATTTCTAACTTAATTAAGTTTGCAAACATGTCAGAGAATGGTCTCATTGATGATACTTAAACTTTTGTGAGTGGAAGTGTCACCTGGGGAGCTTGTAAAAATGCAGATTACATGGAACTATCAAGAAGTCTTAGGAACTTTCAGGATCTGCCTTTTAATAAATCAGTATGCATAATGATGGCAAAGCTTATTCATGCATAATTAACTGAGAGTTTGAGTGTCTATGTGATAATCACTAATTGTAATTTTAAAACCTTATATTAAAAATCAATAAGATTTAAAGCACAACAAAAAGAAATCTTGGTCCAAACTTCTTAAACTCGATAATAGAGGGTTTGTCCTAACTGCCTTTGTAGCCATAAAGTAAACAAACTCAAAGAAGTTTACATCCCTATTTGCTCTTTTTTAACCTCCACTCTTATTCTATGATACTTACTACTACTATTATTGTTGTAAATTCCACTTTGTATCAGAGCAAATAACCCATTTATTATAAAATTCAGATGTTATTTTTTTCTGGTAAAATAAAAGCCAAAATAATATAATATTGAATGAAATATTTGTATTTCAGTAACCTCTCATTACAGCTAGATGGTTACTTGAGAAAAGTTTCAAAGACCAAGAATCTGTGTCATGAAATCCTCGCATTTCACTAGAAATTAGCAAATAAAATATATAAAATATAGTCTTGTCTGGGTTTGGTACAGGGAAATGTTGTCCACATAAAATAAGTTTTAAAGTAGTCCCTCCTTTTCAATTTTTGGAAGAGTTTGAGAAGGAGTAGCATTATTTTTTCTTTCAATGTTTGGTAGGATTCAGCAGTGAGGCTGGAATATGCTTTTGACTTTATCCTGCAACGAGAAACACCTAAAGTAGGTTTTCCTTTATGTGACAGAGAAAACAGTCAATCAAATCAGATTTATACAAATAAGAGAACTTAACATCAAGCTGTACTAATAACTGTAAAACATAAGTGTTCATGAGGCACAAACCAGGGAGCATTTCAGAATCATCCATTAAGCTCTACAAATTTTTTCTTTTTTCAGATGATATATTCTGGCCAAGGTTAACATGTGATATCTCTGAGTAGGTTACACATGTTAATACCTACCCATACGACAACCATCACAGCCATCAAGCAACTCTATGTTATACTTAGTACTAAAGCTTTATGTGACATTTATTTCCCAAGGAACCATGCCCCATATATCAGTAATTTTTTTTCTTTTTCATAAACACTCTTAGACTAAAAGGTACATCCTGCTAAAAGCATTTCATACATGAGAATTCCCTTTCTAATAAACAGCATCAGTTTGTTCATTAGGAGGTCTGTTATTGGCATGTTTACAAAGGGATTAAACGTAGCCTTCTTTTATTCCTGAGGACATTTTTCTCCCTTTTTTAATAGGAGAGGGTGGATTGCAGGTCTTCAGTGTCAACATTTATTTTAATCCTTAAAGTAAACTCAGCAACCTCAGTATTACATCAAATTTCTAGTTCTGTGCCACTATTTTAGACCCCAATGACCATTTATATATCTATATGTCATTATTCTGGTCCATTATATTGATTAGAGCATATCAGTGAGCATTTAAAAGAAAACAGTAACTTGATTTGTGGTAACATTGTTTTTATTTTTATTGAATTATTTTTTAAGAGACAAGGTCTCACTATATTGCCCAGACTGGACTCAAACTCCTGGCTCAAGGGATCCTCCTACCTCAGCCTCCAGAGTAGCTGAACTACTGGAATGGCCCACAGTAATTGGCTCATGATAAAGTTTGAGATGTGACAAATGTTTTGACTGCAATATTAGCAGTTTACAAAGAAAAAGTCTGGAGAACCAGTAGCAATGAATAAATCATGATGTATACAGGTTATACAGTGGATCTCTCAAAATGGTCTCAAAGTGTAACAGACAGTATTTTCACTCTGTGACAATGCTCATGGTAGGGATACCAACGTGGTGACTTTTTTTTTTTTTTTTTTTTTTTTTGATGCCCACACTTGTCCTCTTTTCACAATCTACTTAGTGGTTGAAAAATAGCAAAATGTAGTCTATGCATAGGCTCAACCAAGACACAGGACATTTTTTTTTTTTTCACCAAGGTTTACCTAGCTACTGTTGTTGATGTTTTCTCATTTGAAGAAACCAACAAGAATATCCAATTTGATACTGTAACAAGAGGGCTGGATGGAGCCACCACCCTGAACACTGGTCTGATTTATTATATTGGATGCCTTCAAACACCGAGTGAGTAATAATTTGTTTTCAGTGAAACACACACAGAGTCTGGACTGCTTATTCCTCATACCCCTCCCAGAGCCACGATTAATGAACTAAACATCTAATACACTATCATGGAGTCCCATTCAATGTTACCTCTACCCAAGAAACTTGTTTTGGCAAAAAGTGAGAGACAATGGGCTGATGACATACATGCTTCATCATATAACCCATTACCCCAAAGAAGGGATGTTTTAGTATCCTTCTGTAAACTCTTTGTATTAGCTAGGAAAATATTGTTAAAATAATTGGGTTCTGTCTTTGGAAAAGTGGTTATACTCTGAATGAGCAAATCATATATCAAACTGTGTTGTCCATAACTGGAGCACAATTACAAGAATCAATAGGTAATGGTGGGAATGTCATGTCTCCTTATTAATCCAAATTACTCACTTGAAAATAACTTGCTTTCCATCCATTTAGAGGTTCAAGTTATTGTGTTATAGATATGTTAGTACTAAAAGGTCAAATTTTTCTACCAGTGACATTACAATGATTACTTTAGTTTGCAAGTTGATATTTCAGTTTCTGCCTCTGAGAAAAGCATGTGAAAATGAAGTATTTATTGGTGTGAATAACCTTTACTAAGGAAATGTGGTATGGCTACTTGGGGGCAGAAGACAAGTATTAATCGGACACAATCATTTAAATTATGTTACCTCCTTCTATGTCTTACCTGATGATAAAAACTAAGAAACACTATAACTCCACAAAGTATGAACAACAGAAAGTCATACATCTTACGAATGAAGGTTTAGATAATTACTAGTTATTGAATACTGATCAATTAGGGTGCTACTTTATATAATATGTAAAGAAAGATTAAATATAAAGAAATGAAACTAATTACAAATTCTTATAAGTAAAGTACAAATGAAGATAATTTCTTTTACTCATATTTTCTTATTTTTAGTGTACTTTAAGAGTATATATATGTATTTAACCAATTAACATTTTACAATATCTTTTTTCATTATTGTGTATGGGTTGTATTGTTAATGGTAAATTATATAAATTAATATAAGGGCTACTAAATAACAAAACTTGAGAGGAAAAGTAGTCCTGAACTTTGATCTTGATGATGTAATAGGTGAAAGTGAGACATTATTCACTTTGGAGATTGGATGAATAGATTCTCAATACTAAGAAAGAGTTAATTTATATGGTAACATTCTTTGAAAGTAGAAAATTGAAGGAAAACAATGATAACAAAAAATGCTCATATTTAGTGGATATTTAACTGCTTAAAATTCAAACATACAGATTTTTTTTTATCAGTCTCAGGAAATATTTGGGCTTATTCTCCTACAATAAAAAATAGAAAATAAGATCTTTTCTTTCCCCAAGCTCTTATATGCTGTCACATTTTGCTGTTATACTGTCTATTTATGCATATAACTAATACCCTATATTGTATGTTAACACTATTTCCAATGTATGAGTATGTGTTTGTGTGTGTGTGTTTATAGGTAAAGGAGAACTGAACACTCTTGCACATATATTTTTTTGCCAATTTTTTCATGCATAAATTATAAAAATTAACTTGTTTGTTAAAAAATATACACCTGAAGAAACTCTTAATATACATTGTTATATTTATAATTTAGGGAGGTATAATATTTTACTTCTATACCCATGGTTTTTTAATATGTTATTACAACAGCCTCAAAAGATCCTTTGGTGGAAAATATATTAGATTTTTTAAAATGTATCATTACATTATATCACACTTTGAAAATGTTTGATATTTTATTAATTGCCTCCATGGTTTTTTCCTCCTAACAAGCTGTTTGTCTTTATTTTGATGGATTTGTTTTTTGGTTTTGTTTTTTGTTACCTGGGCTAACATAGCTCACTGCAACCTCAAACTCCTGGGCTCAAGTGATCTGCCTGCCTCAATCTCCCAAGTAGCTAGGACTATGGGTGCATGCCAACATGCCTGTCTAATTTTTCTATTTTTTGTAGAAATGGGGTCTTGCTATGTTGCTCAAATTGGTCTTGAACTCCTGGCTTCAAGCAGTTCTTCCACCTCAGCCTCCCAAATTGGTATGATCACAGATGGGAGCCACTGCACCCAGCCTTGATGGATTTTTAACAGCTTCGTATTAAAGATGGCAACACTTTATCAAATATGTTGTGTTAATTTCCCATGAAATTCTTTTGCATTTTATTTTAGTGATTTTTTTCCATGTAGAAAATTTAGTTTTTATGTAGTTCTTTCAAAACTCATCAGTTAATAAATGTTAATTGAACATCTACTGTATGACAGCCACTGTTCTGATAATGCACGAACAACAATGAATTAAACAGTTTGATATCATTGTAGTTATTATGGGTTATATTAATAAAAGACAATGAACTAATACATAAAATGCAAAAGAAAAGTTATCAGAAAGGAATCTTGCTGTGTTACCCAGGCTGGTCTTGAACTCCTGGGCTTACCTGTGATTCTCCTGCCTCAGCTTCCCAAGTAGCTGGGTTTGCAGGTATGCTACCACACCTAGCTTTGGAACTTACATTTCTAAAAAGATCACTTCAGCTACTGTCTGTTGAATGAATTACAGATAGGCACATTTAGGAGAAGTGAAAATATTTTTTCAGTTATTCAAATAAAAGTTTAGAGATACTTCACTTAGAGAAGTTTTGGCAAAGATGGAGAAAGAAATAAAAAAAGAAAAAAAAAAACAAAGGAAGATAATCAAATTGGAAAGGGTAGAATAAAGATGTATCTCCCCCTAGAAATAATCATTCTCCTATATTTCAGCATAATAATTTTTTTGCTCTCTATGATAATTTTACCAACTGTGGACACATCCATGGACAATATTGTTTATGTAGTTTAGCAGTTTAGCCTGTATTTTAATTCATAGTGTTTGTTCATTTTTTGCCTTGCATCTTTTCCTCAATATTATTTTGTGTGAATTTTCATAATTATTGACTATAGTTCAGATCTGTTCATTTTGTCATTGATAAATAATATACCATTGGATAAAGAGACCACATTTTATTTTTAATCAATTTTAATGCATGTAAACATTTATATATCTACCAGATGGAATATATTCTAGAAAGATTGGTATGAATATTTTTTTTATTTATTTTTATTTTATTTATTTATTTTTTTTTGAGACAGAGTCTCGCTTTGTTGCCCGGGTTAGAGTGAGTGCCATGGCGTCAGCCTCAGCCTCAGCCTCAGCCTCAGCCTCCTGAGTAGCTGGGACTACAGGCATGTGCCACTATGCCCGGCTAATTTTTTCTATATAGATTTTTAGTTGGCCATATATAATTTCTTTCTATTTTTAGTAGAGACGGGGTCTCGCTCTTGCTCAGGCTGGTCTCGACGAACTCCTGACCTTGAACGATCCACCTGCCTCGGGCCTTCCAGAGTGCTAGGATTACAGGCGTGAGCCACCACGCCCGGCCTGGTATGAATATTTTGGAACATGTACCTTACTATGCTAATACTAGAGTTTCTTTAAGATATTTACCTAAGAGAGTAATTGTTGGGTCACAGGTTTTGGATATCTTTAAAATACCTAGATAATTCAATTCAAAGGAATTGTGACAATACATACCAGATTAAAGGTGTCCTTGATCTATAAGCTTACTCTGGTATTGTCAAATATTTTTAATTTTTGAACATCTATAATGTATCTACTGACTGAATTTTTATTTTTATTTTAATTTCCAGAAATACAATAACATTTATGGTAATTTTGATTTACTCTTTTTGTAGTAACATTTCAAGTCATTTGCTTATTTATGTAGAGTCTATTTTTAATCAATTTATATATACTTTGGATGCTTGTCATTTATTGGTTGTACATATTTAAAATAATTATTGAAAATATCTTCTCACACACTGAGGTTTATTTTCTTCCGTACTATGACTTTTTGAAATACTGTCACATTTGCATTCTCTTTTTAGCATCTTGTGATTAATTCAATTCAATTCTTAACTTTAATGTACTATGTTTTTTTTTTAATACTAATATTTAAGAACTCTTTTACTATCATGGTTTTGTAAAGACAGTATGATATCCTTTAAACACTATCTTTTGCCTATTACTATAAGGTAATCATTTTACATGGGAATGTTCTATTTATATAGGCTGGAACAATGATCCGTTTTCATTTTGTAATACCCTCCCAGTGTGATTTATTAAAATGCCTACCATTTCCCCATTTTTCTTAGTAGCACATCTATCATGTACCCATATATATGTGGATTTGTTTCTGTACACAATACTTATTGATTAGTTTATTCTCTGAATCAATATGGCATTGTCTTACTTACATGGCTTTATAAAATATCTTGATATTGATAGAATAAACCTTACAACCTTCTTTTTTTGACATTATCCATTTATTTTTATTTAAAAATGTTAATGAGGTTACAAATGTATTTGTTACGTGGATGAATTGTATAACGCTGAAGTCAGGGCTTTTAGTGTGTTCATCACCAGAGTAGGGTACATTGCACCAAACAAGTACATTGTTATCCCTTACCTTCCTTCCACCCTCACTCCTTCTTAATTTCCAATGTCCTTTACATCACTATATGTATACCCATTATGGAGCTCCTACTTTTAATGAGTACATATGAGGTTTGTTTTCCCATTCCTAAGATACTTCACTTAGGATAATGTTCTCCAGTTCCATCCAAGTTGTTGCAATTTACATTATTTCACCCTTTTTTGTGGCTGAGTAATACTCTATGGTGTGTATATATGGGTGTGTATATAGATACATACACACACACACACACACACAGACAACACATTTTTTTTTTTTTTTTTTGAGACAGAGTCTCGCTTTGTTGCCTGGGTTAGAGTGAGTGCCATGGCGTCAGCCTAGCTCACAGCAACCTCAAACTCCTGGGCTTAAGCAATCCTCCTGCCGCAGCCTCCCGAGTAGCTGGGACTACAGGCATGTGCCACCATGCCTGGCTAATTTTTTTCTATATATATTTTTAGTTGTCCAGATAATTTCTTTCTATTTTTAGTAGAGACAGGGTCTCGCTCAGGCTGGTCTCAAACTCCTGACCTCCAGCGATCCACCCGCCTCGGCCTCCCAGAGGGCTAGGATTACAGGCATGAGCCACCGTGCCCGGCCCCACATTTTCTTTATCCACTTATCAATTGATGGACACTCAGGTTTATTCCATATCTTTGTAATTGTGAATTGTGCTGCAATAAACATTCAGGTGCAGGTATATTTTTGATAAAATGACTTCTTTTCCTTTGTGTAGATACCCAGTTATGGGATTGCTAGATCGAATACTGAACACTGAATAGAGAAAAGTTGAAAGCATTCCTTCTAAGAACTGGAACCAAACAAAGCTGCTCCCTTTTACCACTTCTATTCAACATAATACTGGAAGTTCTCACCAGAACAATCAGGCGATTGAAAGTAATAAAAGACATCCAAATTGAAAAAGAGGAAGTCAAATTATCCCTGTTCACTGATGAGATGACCTTATATCTAGAAAACCAGAGAGATTCCACCAAAACTCTGAGAATTGATAAATAAATTTAGAAAGGTTCAGGATACAAAATCGACATTCAAAAATTGGCAGTGTTTCTATACACCAATAACAATCTATCTAACAACCAATCAAGAAGCCATTTATAATAGCTACAAAAAATGTAGGAATACATTTAACCAAGGAGGTGAAAAATCTCTACAAGGAGAATTACAAAGTACTGACGAAAGATATCGTGGATGACACAATCAAATGGAAAAACATCCCATGCTCATGGAATGGAAGAATTAATATAGCTAAAATGACCATACTGATAGAAACAATCTACAGATTCAGTGCAATCCCTATCAAAACACCCATGCATTTTTCACAGAATTAGAAAAAAAACACTCCTAAACTTCATATAGAACTAAAAAAGAGCTTGAATAGCCTAAGGAAAAAGAACAAAGCTAGAGGCATCACATTACCTGACTTCAAATTACACCACAAGACTACAGTAAACAAAAGACCATGGTACTGGTATTAAAAAGACACATAGATCAATGTAACAGAATAGAGAACCCAGAAATAAAGCCACATATTTACAGCCTACTTACCTTTGACAAAGACAATAAGAACACATGCTGGAGAACACCTTTTTTGATATAAATGGTGTTTGGAAAATTGGATTACCATATGAAGAAGAATGAAACTGGACCCCTATCTCTGATCAGATACAAAAATCAATTCAGCCTGGATTAAAGACTTAAATATAAGACTTGAAATGATAAAAATACTAGAAAAAAACTAGAAAAAACTGTTCAGGACATTGGTCTAGGCAAAGAATTTACAATTAAGACCTCAAAAGCTTAAGCAACAAAACCAAAAATAGATAAATGTGACTTAAACTAAAATGCCTCCTCAAGCAAAAGAAATAATCAACACAATAAACAGACAACCTACAGAATAAGAGAAAATATTTGCAAACTATGCATCTGACAAGGGACTAATATCCAGAATTTACAAGGAATTCAAACAACTCAACAACAACGAGAACAACAAAATAATCTTATTAAAATGTGGACAAAAGACATGAATAAACAATTTTCAAAATAAAACATACAAATGGGTAATGGGCATATGAAAAAATGCTCAGCTTAACTAATCATCAGAGAAATGCAAACTAAATCCACAATGAGATATTATATTATCTTAGACCAGTCAGAATGGCTATTATAAAATATATATATATATATATATATATATAGGCTAGGCACAGTATGTATTCATTTTTCATAGTACCTCACTCCAACATTTATAGATGCTTAATTCATGGCACAATTTTATGTCATTGCTTATTGAATATTAACTGAAGAACTATATTTGGAAAAACTAAATCCCTTAGCATTTTGTAATACATGTGCAAATAATTTAAAAAAATGTAAATCATTCATGGGTGACCACTTTTAAAGTTGTCACCCCTGCACTAAAAATATTATGTGAGACATTACTATGCATAGAATCTGAAAGCTCAATAATACTACAGAATTATAATAAACCCACATTATATTGTAGTTTTCAATGTACATGTATAAATAATAACACTAAAATGCTTTGCAGTTTTTTTCAGCAATGTTTCTCAAGATGACTGGCCATATAAAAAGTTTTTTAAAAAAAACTTGATTTCATTATTTTTTATTTTATATATTTCAATTTTGTCTAACCCTAAGGGAAAACCACATATTTCTCTCTTCCTAGGCAAAAGTAAACTTAAAATGACAAAATATATTTAACTCAGAGTTTATGTGGAGTGAGAGAAGAAAAAAAATGATATATAAAGAAAATTATATTTGAGTTGAGAATTCCCTGGACAACAATAAAAATTAAATTGAAATTTATATTACTTCATCTTATTTCAGCTCCTCTGGGTGATATAAAATTCTTCGTATATATAAGGAACATGCATCTTTATTCATGATATTTTCCTGCCTAAAGAAAAGCACATAGCCTATATATGGGCAAAAAGTGCCTACCATAAATTAGAAAATCAAGAAGCAGGAATACTTTCTGTGAGGTGGCATGTAAAATTATATATGCTCATTATTATTCTAAATCAAGAAGTTATTTGAAAAACAGACTACCTCCCATGTCATAAGATTGATAAATGTTAGGGAAAAATTATTATGTAGTTATTTCTGTTGTTTTTCATTCATTCAATGAACATTTATAGAAAGGCTATTAGATGCCAAGCTACTAGATGCTGAATGAAACAAAGAAGTGTATGACTCAAATGGTGGAACAAAAAAGAAATAATTAAATATAATAATTAAATGATAATTACAAATCTGTATAAATGCAATGAAAATGAGCCTACTTGAACCCATTAATGAAAATGGGCCCTAGTGAGCTAGTGAAAGATTACATAATATGAAGTTGTGTAATTTAGGCAGGAATCAGACTATATAGAATTACCTTAGAATACAGAAGACAGTAGCCCTACAGTTGGTATTATTATACTTGAAGAAATGCTCAAAGTAAATGTAAAATCTACATAGACACTAAAGATTAAGAATTTGCATTATTTATCTAGTGCTTCCATTAGAGAATGAGGGAATCTTGCCATAAGGACTGAAGGCCCTACTGAGGGACACAGTTTTTTCATAATGTCAGTTCTATGATTGGTTTTGAATTTTTTTCTCAATCTCGTATCCCTCAAAATCATTATAGGCATGGAATCAACTCAAAATAAATAAATAAATGAAAGAATTACTAAAGGAAATCCTCAGTATGGTATTAATGAATTTGTCCTCAAAAGTCATAATTCCACATTGTGCTTATTCCTAGCTCACGAAACAATCTTCGATATGGAAATCCACAGATTTATCCTACAAGGAGGAAAATTTGTGTATCTTTGTCCTATCAGTAATATTTCTCGCAGTAAATAATTGCTCATTTTTGTGATAAACATAAATGTTTATAATTTTGGTTATCATGAGTCAATACTTCAAAATTTACTCACCACTTACACTTTGACAAACTACAAACTTTAATGAATAATTTGATGAATACCTTAGCATGCAAGGTACATTCATTGTTCATCAAGCACATGATATAACATAAAGCAAAACATGTCCTACATGATCCTGTTTTTTCTTAAGACCAAAATCAAATTTTAAAGGCAAGATATTAGGTTGATATAACTCTCATTACCTTACTCTTCGTGGTAGACAATTTCACAGTGCTCCCAAGTACTAATTCTAAACCTGAATTATAATATCATGAATACTGATGACTTCCTTTACTTTCTATTCCTGTGATATTCTGCATATGTACCAGAAATGATCTGTTCAATTTATTTATAAATGTTACAAGAATTTGATCAAATGTAAGTATTTGATAAAGCCACGAGAAAGAGGTTAATTTGGGCAAAAGTATTATGTAATTGAAAATATATTCAAGATATAATTTTAACAAGTAAAGAAATACCATTGACTTGAATAGAGTAATTTACATGATGATAACTAGCATTTTATAGTGCCTTCAAGTTTACAAAGTACATCCACATATGTAATTTCATCTTCACAATAACCCTATGTAGTATGCAGAGTATATTACATTATTCACATTTACAGATGTTGAAACTAGTACTCAGATTTTAAATGAATACCCTGGAGAATAGCCATGCTGGGGACAAAATAGAAGATTGGAGAGGGCATACCTTTTGGATTCAATGGCCTGTGTTAAAAGCACAGCTGATCCACCTAATTATCCTGGGGGCTTCAAAAACTTGCTTGTCTACTCTGAATTCATTTTCCTTTTGATTTCTAAATTGGAAGTAATAATAACTTTCTTTGAATTTGTGGTAAGAAAGGTACAGGTAATATAATTATAGACTTTTCATATACTGGTCATTTAATAAATGCTAGTTGCCTTTATGATTAATGACATTCTGATGATCATTATTAACTCGAGTGTTTCAATTGTCAATAAAATACTTCTTCATCAATAAATGGAATGTAAAGACAAAATAAACTCCCATTTCCTTACTTGGAACACAACCCAAAGCAATATACAATGTAATTTCTTTTGGTATATTTTAATAGCTTTATAAAGGTATAATTTATATATTATAAACTACTTGCTTAAAGTCTACAATTTGGCACAATTTCACTTATTTATAAAATTGTCAATGTCATCAAGAAAATGAAAATTTCTGTTACATAAACACAGTAAATATTAATCTTTTAAAAATATGTACAGCTAATATGGTCATATTTTCCATAGGGGATATAATAAAAGGCATCTTAGGTTATCACTTTTACTTGATTCATTTTAATTCTTCAAAACTGAATTAGTCTTTGTTTCTTTTTCATATGTATATACACACATAGTATTCTATATGTGTATGTGTGTGTGTGTGTACATTGCGTAATGTTAAACAGATTTCTCTAAAAACAGTTGGTTTAGGTAATACAGAAATTTAATTCTCAAAAATACAAAGTCTTTTTATAGGTATTTTAAAATTGATGCATTGAATTCATCATGCCATCATGTATCCATCCTTAGGAGGTATTCTTTCCATTCTTAAGGCTGTTGATTTACTGTCACAAGTTGGCTGCTGCTGCTCGGGGCAATATAAGAAATGTGATAAAAGGGAGGTGGAGTCCACCATGTTTATTCCTTTTATTAGGAAAATAAAAAGTTAAGGCAAATCCTCAACACAGTTTCCCTTGGGTCTAATTGGCTAGAACTGGATTTGGGACATCCCTGATGACAAGGAGTGTGAGAAATTTAGTCTTCAGCAAAGAACAAAAAGACTGCCATGGTTGGCTTGACAAATAATGATATTGTAATTGCTTAGGACTGGGGGCAGAATGTCACACCTAAAAGCTCTTGGATTTCTTAATGATAAGGAGGGGGAATGGATATTAGAAAAAATATTAGCAAGTCTGCCACAGTTATACTGTATCTTTTTATATGAAATTTAGTCTTTATGAGAAGATTAAGACACATGAGCATTCAAAATGAGGTTTGACTTTTCAAATACAATCATAATCATTAACAACTACTGAGTATGAGAAAATAACACATAAGAATAGAGGAAAGCACTTCACAAAAAGGAAGAATTTTAATGCATAAAAGATTTATTAGTAGAAACAATGTAATTAAAATTTAGAAAGGAAATCAATGTTACAGTGACTTATGAAATGTAATAAAATATTGTATCTCTTTAAAAACTGAAAAGTAAGTCATACTTTTGTTAATAAAACTTTATGAAATTATAGATAGAGAAAAGCCACATGTTCGTCATTCCTTCTATTTAAGTGCAATGCAATTTTGGAGATAAAGAATAGATAAAGAATCCTGAACCTTTATATTTATAATACTTTAAAAAATAAAGAAAAAATAAAGAAAATGTTTCTACCTGTAAAATGCAGTTTTAAGAGATGATGTACCTTATAAGTCAAAAACAAATAAAGAACTAAATAAATTTTAACAATTGATTTTCATTTAGATTACCAAAGGAAAGTGTATTCCATAGCAGTTTTTTTAAGAATTAGCAAATATGGCAAACACTGGTCAAACAGTTGTTATCGTATTATCCCACCAGAAGACAAGATTACTCTCAGATAAACATTTTAAGTGAATAACTTAAATTAGTACAAAAAAGTTAAAAAAAAGCAAATCAGTTCATAGCTGAGCGACCTCAACTCTAAACAGGATATCATGTTTGTATTTGAATACAAATACTAGTGAAAGGATTCTAATGAGGTCATAGAATGCAATAAGCAAAAGAAAAAAAATAGCGGAAGAAAACAATGATAAATTAAAATTTCTCAAAAGTAAAAACTTCTGTTTATACACATCACCATTAAAATAATAAGTGGGCAAGCCACAGAATGGAAGAACACATTTGCAGAATATTTATCTGAGAAAGGACTGGTGTCCAAAAAATATAAAGAAGTCTGAAAACTCAATAAAAAGCAAGTAAAAAACAAAACAAGACAAAGTAGTCAAAAATTTGAACAGGCATTCCAAAGAAACACAAATGGTCAATAAGTGCATAAAAAGATCTTTAACATCATTAGTTGTCAAAGGAAGACAGACTTAAGAATTGTGCACATATTAGCTAAGGTTCTCCAGAGAAACAGAACCAATCTTTCTCCACAATATTGGTTCTGTTTCTCTGGAGAACTTTTATTAATATATGCACAAATATATCAGAGAGAGGGACAGAGAGAGATGGGCTGGTAGAAAGAGGAGAGAGAGAAAGAGAGAGATTGAGATTTTATGGAATAGACTCAAGCAATTGTGGGATAGACTGGTAGGTGGGCAACTCAGGGAAGAGTTCTTAGAGTAGGAAGAAGATAGCTGTCAAAAATCCCTTTCTCTTCAGGAGATGTCAGTCTTTTCTCTGAAGGCTTTCAATGGACTGGATGAGGCCCACATATATTATGGAGGGTAACCTACTTTACTCAAAGTCTACTGATTTATATGTTAATCTCTCTAAAATATGCCTTTCTAACAACATTCGATGTAGTGTTTCACCAAATATCTAAGCACTGTGGCCTAGACAGGTTGACACATAAAATTAATTCACATAATTGAATCTACCACACTACATCTATTTCTCTTGTACATTTTACATAAAAATAAAAAAACCCCTGCAAACTATTATTAAACAGTAGCTAAAGACTTGCAGACTGAAATGATGAGTGTTAGGGGGTAGTTATAATGGTTGAAATTTACATTGAAATGTGTCAGAAAACTCTGATGGATCGGTTGATGGACATAGGAATAAATAAACAGACATGTAATAAAACAAGCACCATGGAAAGCTAGACTTTTACAGATGCTCATTCTAAAGTGTGTCATGTTGGGAAAAAAAAGAAATTTTATGCCAAACATATATGCAAGAGTCAACTGAGAGGAAGAAGAATCACCTCAGAATCATTTGATCATCATATGTTTGAAGCATGACCTTGGCAAATGAGGAGAACATCAATAACCAGACGGGAAAGATGGAGAACTTATTTTTAATGAGATTTCAATAATAGATTAGTAGACATACTAATAATCAAAAGATATGCAAAATATTAGAAATGATCATTGCAGGGAAAGAACCAGTGTATTAGGAATGGCTGATAAATGTTTCTATACTGAAAGACACTGAGGTCTAAATTTTTAGATAGCAACAATTTTAGGTGACAAATTAGTAAGGGATATTTCTGCACTCAGATTTATTTACTGTTTTTTAAAATCTTTGCTCAAACCTTTCTAAGGTATTAAAATTACAATAGTACCATGTTTTTAAATTAAAATGCCATTTTATATTTTCATTGAGAACAGAAAGTATATATACTACAAAGCAAATCTCCTAAGGTCATAATGCATTATGGCACAAATAATTTTATATTTAAGGGTTTCTTACTCTGTTTTACAAGAACAGTCTATGCCTAATGAGCTAACAAATTCCTTAAAAATATGTTTCTCAACTCTAGCATACAATGAGCCAATAAAAACAAAACTTCAAGGGGAAAAAACAGTATTGGCCTTTTTTTTTTCCCTTTGTTGTGGCTAGCAGACAATAATTGGCTTAGTCCCAATTCACAGAATGTTAATGCAGCATTTAAACAGCACATTAGTGCCTCCCTTCTAAGGAAGAGCTTTTATTGCCAGTTCTCTCCTCTTATGAATCTCTTCTCTGTATACCATAAAGTAGTTGTAAATATAAGTATGGCAGAGAAATGAAGTAAAATTGTTTCATAATGTATTATATTTTCTCAGGAATTGGTGAGTTTATTAAAAGCAGCACAGTTTTGCAGGGTAGGTTAAAGATTCTGTCTGTAGGCAAATTTTATTATATGATTTGTTTTAAAATTTAGAATTTATGTTTAATTACTATAGAAAGTTCTATTTCAAATATCATATATATTTATAGAAAGGGTAACATGTTGTACACTTAAAAGATAATGTTTGCTGTAGCTAAACCAAATAAATCAAACCTTAGAGCATTTTATTTTTAACAATTATATTTTTATGAAACTATTAAAAATAAAGCTGGCTATGTGAAATAAAATATTTATTCAGGCAAAGAAATTGCTCTGAAAATAGTTTTGTTTTATTTTTATTTCCTTTATCAATTGGGCAGTACAAGGGTTTAAAATAATCTCTAATTTTTCTAGACCAAACTATTCAAATACAAATATTCATAATAAATTCAGAGAGTAGAACATTACAATTAAGCACAGAGAATTTGATTTCAGCCTATAGATAGTCAAATCTTTGTATTAATATGATAGTTACTAATCATGAGCACATTACTGAAACGTTCCTTGCCTTGTTTTCTTCACTTTTAAAATGGAGATGATAAAACACCTACTTCCTTTCTTTCATGGTGAGTTCACCATGTTGAACGATAACTGCTCTTTACAAATTAATAAATGGGTGAATGTCAAGAACTGTGGTAGCCGAAACTCTGCAAACGCATGGGCATAGCTAAAAATAATAATAATAATCAGACATTGTTTCCTAGTTTTCTTTCCTATAATTGCCACTCAGGAGTCACACAGCTGATGGTCATAAAGATTCTTAACTTTCTCCATAGAAAGCATCACCTTAAGGCTAGTTTTTGAGATACGTTCCAGGTCCTGAATTCCACTAGATTGACTGACCTACCCAGACCAGTAGCCCGTACCAAGGAACATGACTCAACTGGTATTGCAACTGCCACCCAAGAACTGACTCAGCACAAGAAAACAATTTCTGCACCTCTATGGTTCTGTCCTGAACCCAGCCAATTCACAGACCAAATTGCTTAGCTCTTTGCCTACCAAACTATCTTCAAAAATCCTTTCTCCCAAATTCTCAGGGAGATAGATATGAGAAATTCCTCCAATCTCCTAACTTGTCACTCTGTAATAATAAACTCCTTCCCCACCATAAGCCTAGCTATCTCAGTGTCTTGGTTCTTCTCTGTGCAGTGGGCAACAGAACCCAGTTGGGCTGCAACAATCCCTCCTGTCTAATTAAAATTGTGTAACCTTTGACCAATATCTCCCCAATCCCTCCAATCCTAACCCCTGGGAACCACCATTCTACTGTTTCTATAAATTGGTCTTTTTTTAGATTCCACGTATGTGAGATCATGTAGTATTTCTCTTTCTGTGCCTGGCTTATTTTACTTAACATAATGCCTTCCAGTTGCATCCATGTTGTCTCAAATGAAAAAAATCTCTTTTTTATTTAAAGGATGAATTGCATCTCATTGTGTTTATATACCACATTTTCTTTATTGATTCATCTGTTGATGGACATTTAGGTTGATTCCACATCTTCACTATTGTGAATAATGCTGTAGTCAACATAGGAGTACAGATATGTCTTCAACATACTGATTTCATATCCTTAGGATATATACCCCATAGGAATTATTAGATCATATTATAGTTGTAATTTCAATTTTTGAGAAATATTCAAACTGTTTTCCATAATGGCTCTCCTAACTTACATTTCCACCAACAATATACCAGGGTTCCCTTTCTTCCACATCTTTGTTAATACTTTTTTACCTCTGTCTTTTTGATAAAAGCCATTCTAACATGTTCTAACATGTGTGAGGTGACATCTTATTGAAGTTGTAATTTACATTTACATGATGATTAGTGATGTTGAGCATTTTTTATATACCTATTGGCCAAGTGTAGGTCCTTTTTTTTTTTTTTTTTTTTTTTTTGAGGAATGTTTTTCAGGCCCTTTTCTCATTTTAAAATCAGGTTATAGTTACTATAGCCTTGTAGTATAGCTTGAAGTCTGGCAAATTGATACCTCCCAATTTGTTCATTTTGCTTAAGATTGCTTTTGCTATACAGGGTCTTCTCTGGTTCCATACGAAGCATAGAATTATTTTCTCTAGATCTATGAAAAATCATATTGGTATTTTAATAGGGATTGCATTGAATCTGTAGATCACGTTGAGTAGCATAGACATTTTAATGATGTTGACCCTACTGACCCATGAGCACGGTCTGGTTTTCCATCTGTTTACATCCTCTGATATATCCTTCCTCAGTGTTTCATAGTTCTCTCGTTAGAGCTCTTTCACCTACTTAGTTAAATATATTCCTAGGTATTTTATTTTCTTTGTCGCTATTGTGAAGGGTATTGGGTCTTTGATTTGGTTCTCAGCTTTACTGTTGTAGGAATGCTACTGACTTGTGTACATTGATTTTGTAACCTGAGATTTTGCTGAATTTGTTTATAAATTCCAGTAGTCTTATGGCAGAATCTTTGGGGTTTTCAATACATAAGATCATATCATCAGCAAAGAGTGATAGTTTGACCTCTTCTGCTCCCATTTGGATGTCCTTGATTTCCTTCTCTTCTCTGATTGCTCTGGCTAGGACTTCCAGCACTATGTTGAACAGAAGTGGTGATAGAAGCTAGCCTTGTCTGGTTCCAGTTCTAAGCGGGAGTGCTTTCAATTTTTCCCCATTCAGTATGATGGTGTCTGTGGGTATTTCATATATGGCTTTTATGGTACTGGCACAAGAACATTAAAAAGTGGGCAAAAGAGATGAACAGAAACTTTTCAAAAGATGACAGTTTAATGGCAATAAATATATGAAAAATGCTCAACTTCTCTAATCATCAGGGAAATGCAGATCAAAACCATAATGAGATATTACTTAACTCCAGTGAGAATGACCTCTATCAAAAAGTCCCAAAACAATAAATGTTGGCGTGGTTGTGGAGAGACAGGAACACTCACACACTGCTGGTGGGACTGCAAACTAGTGCAACCTTTGTGGAAAGTAATATGGAGATACCTCAAAGAGCTACAAGTAGAACTCCCATTTGATCCAGCAATCCCATTACTGGGCATCTACTCAAAGGAAAAAAAGACATTCTATAAAAAAGACATCTGCACTAGAATGTTTATAGCAGCACAATTCACAATCACAAAAATGTGGAAACAACCCAAGTGCTCATCAATACACGAGTGGATTAATTAAACGTGGTATACGTTTATCATAGAGTTCTACTCAGTCACAAAAAACAATGGTGATCTAGCACCTCTTGTATTACCCTGGATAGAACTGGAGCCCATTCTACTAAGTGAAGTATCACAAGAATGGAAAAACAAGCACCACATGTACTCACCATCAAATTGATATTAACTGATCAACACTTATGTGCTCATATAGTAATACCATTCATCAGGTGTTGGGCAGGTGGGGGGGCATATTCACATTTAATGGGTGCTGGTGCACACCATCTGGGGGATGGACACGCTTGAAGCTCTGACTCAGGTGGGGTAAAGACGATATATATAACCTAAACATTTGTACCCCCATAATATGCTGAAATAAAAAAAAATTATATTGCAATCAGTCAATAAATAATCAGGTTATATGTTAATTAGCTTGGTTTAGCCATTTCGTCATGTATGTCTCAAGTCATCATTTAAATCATATATATACAATTTTTATTTTTCAATTAAAAACAGAAATAGCTACCTTAGAGAATTGTTGTGAATGTTAAATGAGTAATTACATATAAAGCACATAAAAATTAATGTGTTTCATGTGTTAGCTGCGTATTACCAGTATTGTTATTGTTGTTGCTTGTTTAGAATGTTTTGTAAGTATGGACACATTTATTGTAATTTTAAAAATAAAAACTTAATAATGCGGTCAATTATACATCAACAAAATCACAATATAGCAATGCTTTATACAATAAGAAATGCAAAGATTGTTAAGAACAATATCAACATATGTTTCTCTAACACTTTTCAGTGTATGTTTATACTTAAATTGTGGCAAGTCATGCACTTTGCAGATTAAGTCATTGAGGTTAAGTAATGTTGAAAAGCTTGCCTCTTAGTCACACAAAATAATTGGCAAAAGTGAGATTAATTGTGGTTTTCAAATCCAAATCCCATATATCTTATTTTAATTTAAATACATAAATAGTAACTGCCATAATTATTGGTATTATTATTTCTCATCTCATTACATTAGTGGTGATGAGTGTTTCCTTATTTGGGATATGTGTTTCTGTAGGAATATTTTAACACAAAATGTATGAAGATAATTTCTCAGGTGAGCAGAAATAAAAAATGAGGGGGAAGTTTATATTTTAAACTCAAAGTTTTGAAATGAACATACTGAATTGAATCAAATTGAACATATCCAATTCTCCTACATATGTAATGAAGTAGAAGAGACTTGAAAATGAACGGCAATCATAAATTGCTTACCTTCAAATTATTATGATTTATCAGCTCTGCATTGACAATAAAGAGTAAATGGCAAAAAAGACTTTTTTGGAAGAAGTTTAGGCTTAAAGTTGAAAAGAAGGCTGTGCCTATTGCTAAAGGTAAAAAAAGCTATTATATGAACAGCAGGAACACACTTTTGATGTATCTATAACTTCTCTCTCACAGTGAATAGTGGAAGTTTATTCTCTGTTTATTTCTAGAGTATTATTGTTAGCTTTGGATTATGAAAATATAAAAGAATATGTTTATATTTATGATATGCGAACACATGGTAGTCATTCATATGGCCCTCTTGAAGTAGTAGGATCTAAATATGTTCTGCTGATATTACTACTTTACAAACAATCACATCAAATTAATTTCTCCTTTTTTAATATTATGACATTTAGATTAGTCACTGTGAAGCTTGACTTTCCAAATATACTTTGAAATGGAATGGGGAATTGTCATAGATCATGAGGAGCTAGGATGTGAGTCTTTTTTTTTATATTTATATGAAAAAATTAGTTATCTACTGGTTCTATTACTTACTATTATCTGAGTATTTTTACTCTGTTCAGGAAGAACTAATAATTCAAGAAAGAATATATTTACAAATATATTTTTGATTTATTATGACTAAATCTCTAAGTTATGGAGGAAAAATTACCATGCCTTTTATACCTCAAAGATTTCTGTGGGTTATGGTAGATATTGTTGTCGGGGGAAAAGAAAGGTATCATTTAACAGTTGAGAGAATTAACTTTGCTTTTAAAAAAATCTTGGAGTTCAAAACTAAAGGTATACAAATGTCCAACAAACATGTGAAAAAATGTTCACCATCATTAATCATCAGAGAAAAGCAAATTAAAATTGCAGTGAGATACTGTCTTACTCCAGTGAGAATTGCCATTATTAAAAAGTCAAAACCAATAGACGTTGGCATGGATGTGGTGAAAAGGGAAAACTTAGACACTGTTGATGAGATTATAAATTAGTACAACCTCTATGGAGATTAGCATGGAGATTTCTCAAAAAATTCAAAGTAGATTTACCATTTGATCCTTATTTATGACTGGTAACTTTACTCCAGAAGCTCAATACTACTAAATATTTTATCTCCATTTCAAATATGGAGAACATGAGAGACACTGAGATTTAAATAAGAAATTCAACATTAAATAATCTGTAACAAATCACTTGGTTGACTCAATGCATATAATTTAGAGCTATAGTAGCCTTTTCTCAATTTTCTTGATTAGAAAGAAAAAAATGACATGATTCAAATTACTCTTCTAAATTCAGATGAGTCATGACAATTTCCACAAAGAGCTGCTTTCCAGTAAACTGAAGCAATCAGAAAGTGTTCCAGAGCAGCACTATCCAGTAGAAATCTAATGCAAGTTACATGTTTTTAAAAGTGTTTAGTAGCTACATCAAAACATGTAAAAAGAAACAGTGATACAATTTTTAACTCAGTATAACCAAAATATTGTCATTTTAACATGCAACTAATATCAAGCATTATTAATGAGATATTTACATTCTTTTTTTGTAGAAGTCTTCGAGATACAGTGTGCATGTTACATTTCCAACCTATCTGAATTCTGACTAGTCACATGTAGTTTGTGGCTACCAAGTTGGACATCAATGATAGACATCACCTGTTAGTGACAAAAGTACAACCACATTTTGAGCACCAAAGCTGGGATTCCAAACATAAGGCTATATTTCCTGGACTCTATGTACATTCTTGCGGCGGCTGGGCCTAGAAGAAAAGATGGATCAATGGAAAGAATGTGAGCAGAGTGAATGAAGGAACAGGCGAAAATGCCTACTAGAAGCTGTTGTTTGCTGTGTGCAAAGGTAAGCTGAAAACAGCTGACCGTGTATGGATATTATTAAAGAAGTTAGCAAAGGCACAAAGCTTTGTCCCTCACCTAAGTCTTTGTTCTGAGAATTATTAGCTGATATCTACACATCTTGTTCCTTATCTGCAAAGAGCTATGCTTAAGTTTCTGCATCCTTGTTTACTTCCCGACCTTCTGCACGTATCCTTTGTAATATACACAGGAAAGAACTTAGATGAGGAGGCCATTTTCTCCTTCTGACTTTGGTCTCTCCTCTTCTCTCTAAACACTGTTTCGAGTAATTATTCTTTTGCTACTGAGCTTAGCAGTGAAAAGCGACTGCTACAGCTTCTCTGAATCAGGCAACTCAGAGGCCTATGGTTCCTCTCTGTTGATATGTGTGGCACATGAATGAGCCCTGTTCCAAGCTAAGCAGTAATGAGTTTTATTTATAAAGCTTATTTGAATTATGTGTATCATTCTTTTGTCTAACAACTGACAGATGATAATTGAATAGCAAAATATATATATATATACATATATACACACACACATATATATAAATGCTTTGGGATTTTAAAATTATATTAATTTTATCATCTGTTTTCACCTAATTCTTTCTCGTTTGCTCATTTTTATTTTCTTTTTCAAAAGAGAGATCAAGTCAAATGTTTAGGGGCTTTTCTCTTTGGGGACATTATAATTTGTATTGAAGGAAATGTGTCAATGTTTAATTCATATCTCTTTTCTTCTTGCTTCATTTATCCATTTCTGCTCATAATTTATTCTTCCAATAACTTTTTTCCTATCCCTACTTTCTACACTCTCAATTCTCTAAATAAAATAGATTTGGAAGAATTTCTGAAATAAATAAAAACTAAAATTCAAAATTAAAGTTTAAATCTGAATCTAAAGTTTAGAAGGAATCAAAAGATGGGGAAAAATTTAAATATAGCTTCTCTTTTTAATGAGATGAAAGGAAATTGTTTCTGCTTCTGAGAGATGGGAAGAACACAAGGGAAAGAGGCAAAGAGCAGTGGCAATAAAAGCCAGCAAGATGGTAGAATCCTAGAAACCTAGAAATCCTTTATGCTAGTGAGATGGTATTCATGGTAATATCCCCCTAGTAGAATGTATTAATTATTCTCTGTCCTTCACCACCAGTTTTAGTGTTAATTTTATACATATGTCCTTTTCTTTACCTTCTCTTCACTTGGTAAACTACATAAATTGGGCTTTCACTCTTATTACACAACCAAAGTAGCTCTCACTGAAGCCAGTAATAACTTCATTGGTTGTATGAGGCATCACCTGAATAGGGTACCCTTGAAAAGGAAAAGGAAATGATTAAAAATCAAACTGGGCAATGGGCATAAATAAGATTTTCCTTGTCAAACCTGAATCCTTGGTCATTCTTAGTAGGAAATTTTTAGACTTCATCTTATTTGATTTCTAAGCACTACAATTGACCCCTGAACAACATAAGGGTTAGGGGTGTCAACCCTCAGTCAATCCACAATCCATGTATAACTTTTGACTCTCTCAAAACTTAAATATGAATAGCCTACTGCTGATTGGAAGCCTTACCAATAACATAAACAATTTATACATATTTTATGTTATATGAATTATATACTGTATTCTTAAAGTAAGCTGGAGAAAACGTTATTAACAAAATCATAAGGAAGAGAAAATGTATTTACTATTTATTAAGTGGAAGTGGATCATCATAAAGGTCTTCATCCTCATTGTCTTCAAATTGAGTAGGCTGAGGAGGAGGAAGAGGAAAAGAAGGGGTTGGTATTGCTGTCTCAGAGATGGCAGAAGAGGAAGAATTGGAGGAGGTGGAAGGAGAAGCAGCAGAGGAAGGCACACTCTGTGTAAATTTACAGAAATATATTGTAATTTCTCTCTGACTTTTTTGCTTTTTTATTTCTCTAAAAAAATTTCTATATGGTACCAATTCCTCTTCCACCATTTGTGTTAGTTTAAGTACCCATATCATAAAAGGATCCATGTTGTAAAATAAGTCAAAAGTAGTCTTGAACAATTAGAACTCGCCTGCCAGATTATCTAATATCAATTTATTTTCTGTCACTGCTTCTTCAATATCTTCTTTATCATCTGCTGCTATTGGTTTGTAAGCACTCATCTCCATTAAATCATTTTCTGTTAATTCCTCTGGTGTGATGTCTATTAGCTATTTCTGAAATTCTTCATCCTCCACCTTTTTGTCATGTCCACAATCTCTTTCATGATTTCCTTGACTGGCTCTGTTGTAAATCCTGTATAATGATGCACAACATCTGGGAAAAATGTTTTCCAGCAGGAATTTATTATTTTGGGCTTGATGGCTTTCATAGATTCTTCCATTAAAATGATGGTATTTTTCAGTGGTGTAATCCTTCCAGACTTTCATGCTATTCTCTCTGTCAGGGTTTTCTCTTTTGTACCATTGACCATCCTTTCTATGGGGAACCATATGTAGTGAGTTTTAACGGTTCTTATTGCCCACATTCTAGAGGCTGAATTAGAGACATTGTGTTTGGGGGCAAGTAGACCACTTCGATATCTTTGATGTTGAACTCATAGGGTACTGGGTAGCCAGGGGCATTGTCTAATATCAAAAGAACTTTAATCAGCAACACGTGGCTGGCCAGGTACTTCCTAACTTCGGGGAAAAAGTATCAATCAAAGTAATCCAGAAAAATGTTTCTCATTGTCCATCCCTTCTTTTGTACAAGTAAAACACTGGCAGCTGGTGCTTATCTTTTCCCTTCAAGGCTTGGGGATAGCAGCTCTGATCATGAGTACATTTGCACAAAACAGTAGAGTTAGCCTATCCCTTCCTGCTTTTCTTCTTCACTACAAAAAAATCCTTTGTGGGATTCTTTTTACCCAGAATAGGGCACTTCAGTCTGCATTATCCACCTGTCCAGGCAGATATTCTTTCTCTTCAATGATTTTCTTAATTGCTTCTGGAAACTCATCTTCTGTCTCTTGGTTGGCAGAAGCTGCTTCTCCTGTTATCTTGAAATTTTGTAAGCCAAACCTCTTTCTGAAATTGTCAAACTATTCTTTTCTGGCATGAAATTTTCCAACATTAGATCCTTCACCTTTCTTTTGCTTTAGGTTGCCATATAATGACTTCACTTTTTCTCAAATCATATTAGAATTTATAGTTATGTCGTTCTTATAGTAATCCCACAACCACATAAAATCTACATTTTAAATACAAGATAAAAAGATATTTTGCCAAAAGTGCAAGAGTTTTGCGCCTGCTGGCATACCTGCAGCAACAGTTTCACAAATTTCCTTTTCTTTTTTTACAATAGTACTTACACTGGATTTATTTATCTGGAAATGGCAGGCACTGCATTATAGAACTCAATCTATGGTACATATCAAGCAATTCAACTTTTTCTTGCAACAACTATGCCTTTTCTCTGCTTCTTGAGAGTACTTCCAGCATCAACGGCAGCACTTTATTTGGGTCCTATGGTGTTATGCAAGGTTTACAGTATTGCACTAAGTAGGATTAAGAAAAAAAGTGAGAACCACGAGAGATTGCTGTTTACTGCATTGCATAATTTACTATAGAGATAAACTGCACACATGGAGATGAGTAACACCACAAGGCATTTTAAACCGACACTAGCAACACTTGAACTCACCACAATAGCAACAGGAGGTGTTTATGAAATCCAGTTTTAATTTCATAATGTATTTTTACTTCTGTTTACATTCCTCTCAACCATAAATGGCACTATGTGCAATTTGTAAGTGTGTGCCCAAGTTTCAATAAATTTTAACTTTTTATAATAGATTTGCATGTACTTATGGTAGTAAATAATACAATAAACTAGTACATACATATATTTTATGCATTTATCACATACCTAATTGTCTCAAATTGCCAAAAATATTTTTCAGTATATTTATTGAAAACAATCCATGTATAAGTGGAACTGCCCAGTTGTTGTTCAAGGGTTAACTGTACTAAGCACTGTTGACGATTCCCTTCTTAAAACATATACTTGTCAGAATTCTATGATGACCTTCTCTTCAGATTTTCCCCCCACTGGCCACTTAATTTCAGTCATCTTTCGTAGGATTAGCCATTACCTATGGATTACTAAATATATCTACGTTTTATTCTTCCTTAGCACCTTGCTAGACCACAATCACAACACTGTGCATTCCATTTGGAGCCACATGACTCTTTCTCGTTAACAGAAGATGAGTGAACAGCTGTGAAGTGGCTGTATCTGTTTGTTTTTTCATTTTTTTTTTCTTTTCACTGTCATGGCTGCCTTATCAAAGTCCTTGGAATGTGGTCTGGCAGGAACTGATGTGGTGAGTTAGTACCCCTACTGTCAGCTTAGGGCTCTTCAAGGCTGGGAAAAGGAAATCTTAGAGATAATGTCTTGAAGACAAGGAGTTGAGCCCCAGGTGTTCAATCAAACAAAACAAAGGGCAGTTGTGCTGTAAGTTTTCTCTTCAAAGGGGAAATTATGTGCTGCAAATTTATTTCTCTTACTTTCTGTTTGATAGTTTATCTTTCTCTGTTAGCTTGTATATCAGCAAAGCTGCCCTTTCAATAAGATGTATAGAAAATTGCAGGAAGCAATGAAGTAGTTTTCCACTGACTAGAAAAAAAAAAAAAGGAAGAACTAAGTTGAACTAGAACAAATAATTGTGAACTTTATAGAAAATTTCTGTGTCCTGCAAACTCCTGGCCCTGGATTCTCCCAGTGTATGAGGTCCACTTGGATGGAGAACTAGTATACAGTCATATTGGTAAATCTTGAAAAATATAAAAGAATACCTCTGAAGGCATTTTCAACTATCACACTGTCATTTTTCAAATGGCAAAAGATAAGTTGGAAATTACAAAAATAAAAACTTTTGGGATGAGTCTGGTTTTGGGATGGGGAATTGAATATAAATAAACTGGGGGCACTAAAAAATGCAAGACTACAATTGAAGTTATTGAGGAAAATAAAGTGTTTTGAGCCTTAGACCACATTTTCTGTTCTATGAACTTTGAATTTTCATTTTTATAAGGAGGTACATGAGGTGTGAGAAATGTAAATTTACAAATTATACATTTTACTGACATGAATGATATATATATTACACATTTCTTATGCATTCCACATATCCAATTACTTTTTCCAGAAAAATGTATGTTGATTTTGCTAAACTGTTGTAACTGTGGCATTATTTGCTTGCAAGTGACAAGCAGATGTAGTTCTGACATGAATGTTTCTTAATATTTTCATGTATATTCATGAAGAAGGTGAAAGCAAAACAGCAAAGACATTGTCAGAACTTCATTCTTTCTTCAATGATGGGATTATATGTTCAACAATTTATCATAAACCTTCAAAAGTCTAAATGTCTACTTCTATTTTTTTAATTTGTTTACAAAGTGTTATGATACTTGCTTTTAAAATCTTTTTCTATTTAAATTTTGAATTGTATGTCAGTAAATATCTACCTTGTTGTGTTTCATAATAGGCAAGTTCATTATTTATTTAAATATTACACTATTGGTAGATATTGGGTTATTTCTGACCTTATATGTATTTTTGACCAAGCTATTTCTATCAGTAAATATAAATGTACTATTATGTAAAACATAATTTTTATATAAATACAAAACAAACAAAATTTAGACATGATTATTAAATGTTAATTTAATGAGTTGTCACATTCCTATGTAATAATACTCATTTTCTCAAGTACTAGATAAGTTTTGAAATTAAGTTTTAGTGTTTCTGTATAATATTTAACCGGTATATATTATTCTCCCTCAGGTAAATAGGCCTTGACTATGTGTGAAGTGACTTAGTTCACAGAATGGAGACAGACAGTAGAAGAAAGAGGGAAAGAGAGAAAAAAAGCAAAATACACACACACACCAGGGGGAAGGAGCACAGAGAGAGAGAGAGAGAGAGAGAGAGACTATATCCTATGCTTTACAAGCTGATCAGAGTATCAGAGTAGAGACTTAAAAAAATCACATCTTTCATTATCTATTTGTTTAATTATCGTGTATCAGAGCTAACATTTAGAAGACTAAGTTATACCTGGCATGGCTGGGACTACTTTGATATAATAAGGAAACTATTCCACATATTTTATAATTGAAGATTTTTTATAACCATGCTTTATGTATTATCTGAAGTTAAATGATGCATCCTGCGAATTCTAACACAAGGGACTCTTTCTTCTGTTCAAATATGGCTTGACTGATGTCACCTTGCTTCAAGTGTATTACTTAAAAAGCAGAGTGCAAAGAGAACAGCTGTCAGGGTGAGAAGTCTAAACACATTTTTGAAAGTAGCCTGGTGCTGACAAAATGCATTTAATCATGCTCAAGGTTCATGAAATTGAGTTCATTAAATTAAGATTTTAAACCATTAAGGCTAAGAAAAATACTCTTTGTATCTAAACTATTAATAAAACAAAGATATAAAGCTGTGTCAGATGATGTTAATATTTTAATAAAATGAGTTAATGAATTTTGCTTTCAACCTTTCAGATTTTTCTAGGAAACTAGATAAAAGAGAACCCTGAAACTCACTTATTGTAGTGTAATAGTGAAATAGAGAGAAAGGACTTGGGCTGCTGCTTTGAGCATTGACATATTTCTTCTTCGTTCCTACTAGAGTTAACAACCTCATTTGTTTTATGGGTATTTTGTGTGTCACCATAGAGATAGCTGTACTATAGCCTAAGGTAAGTCACTGTAATCTATAACCTTGAGAAGCAACTAGAATTCAATTAGGAGAATAAAAACTATTTTTTCTGTATTAGTATTTTATAATTTTTCAGTATAGTCTAAGAAGTGTCCATCTTTTTACAGAATAATTAACTCCTAGTTAATTATCCTAGTAAGATACCTGGAGGATCAATAATTAAATATGTCAAGAGTAAATATAATTAACAGTCACATACCCTAATACCTAAGCCAGAAAAATATCCTGCAAACAACTACAACAAAAACTGCAGACCAATATATTGAGTGACCATAGATATAAAAATGCTGAATAAAATACTAGCAAACCAAATTCAACAGCACAGTAAAAGAATAATATACTATGAGTAAGTGGGATTTTTCCATAAGAGTCAATGATAGTTCAACATAGGTGAATCAATTAATCCCCATAGGTAACATTAACAGAATAGAGGATAGAATCACATCATTGTCTCAGTAGGTGCCGAAAAAATATTTGACAAAATTCAGCACCCTTTCATAATAAAAACTCTCAACTAACCAGTTATAAAAGGAACTTACCTCAACAGAATAAAGTCCATCTAAGAAAAAACCCACAGCTAACATACTTGATGGTGAAAAACTGAAAGCTTTTCCTCCAAGATCAGAACAGGGCAAGACTGTCCAGTGTCAATCCTTCTATTCAACATAGTACTGGAAGTCCTAGGCAGGACATTTAGGCAAGAAAGAGAAATAAAAACATCCAAATTGACAAAGAAGAACAGAATTATCTCTTTTAGCAAATGACATGATCTTATATAGAGAAAACCCTACAAACTCCACCAAAAAGCTGTCAGAAGTAATAAACAAATCCGGTAATGTGGCAGGATATAATATCAACACACACAAATCAGTTGTGTTTTTATACACTAACAATGAAGTATCCAAAAGGGAAATTAGGAAAAAAAACAATTACCATAGCACCAAAATGAATGAAATACTTAGTAATAAATGCAACTAGTGAAAGATTGGTATGCAGAAAAACTACAAAGCATTGATTAAAAAAATTAAGGAAGACACAAAAAAATAGAAAGACATTTGTGGTAATGGAAGGAAGACTGAACATTGTTGAATTGTCCATACTACCTGAAATGACCTATAGATTCATGCAATCCCTACCAAAATGTCAATGGCATTTTTAACAGAAAAGGAAAAAAATTCCTAAAATTCATACGGAACCACAAAAGATGCCAAAAAGCAAAAGCTATCTTAAGAAATAAGAACAAAACTGGTGGCATTGCACTTCCTGATTTCAAAATACATTCCAAAGCTACAGTAATCAAGACAGTATTATACTGACAAAAACAAACATATGGACTAAAGGAAAAGAATACAGAGCCCAAAAGTAAACCCACACATATGTAGTCAACTGATTTTTGACAGGGATGCCAATCATGTACAATGAGGAAATAATAGTCTCTTCAATAAATGCTGCTGGGGAAACTGGACACTCACATGTAAAAGAATGAAATTGGACTCGTAAATATATCATAAATGAAATCAACTCAAATGGGTTAAATATTTAAACATTGAACCTGAAACTAGAAAACTCTCAGAAAAAAATATAGGGAAAAAATTTCATGACATTGGTTTAGGCCAGTGGTCCCTAACATTTTTGGCACCAGGGACCAGTTTCATGGAAGACAATACTTCCACAGATGGGAGTTGGGGTGGGGTATGGTTTCAGGCTGATTCAAGTGCATTACATTTATTGTGCAGTCAAACCTCTCTGCTAATCATAATCTGTATTTGCAGCTGCTCCCCCACACTAGCATCACAGCCTCAGCTCGACCTCAGATCATCAGGCATTAGATTCTCATAAGGAGCACGCAATCTAGATCCCTCGCATGTGCAGTTTACAGTAGGGTTCACTCTCCTATGAGACTCTAGCGCTGCTGCTCATCTGACAGGAGGTGGAACTCAGGTGGTGATGTGAGAGATGTGGAGCGGCTCTAAATAGAGATGAAGTTTGATTTGCTCACCTGCCACTCACCTCCTGCTGTGCTGCCTGATTCCTAACAGGCAACAGCCTGGTCCCAGTCTGTAGCCCAGGGGCTTGGGGACCACAGGTTTAGGCAATGATTTCTTGGCTATAACAGCAAAAGCTCAAGCAGCCAAAGCAAAAATAGACAAGTGTGTTTACATCAAACTAAAATGTTTTGGCATGTGATAAACAAAGCAAAACAAGACAAAACAAAATCAACAGTAAAAAGGCAACCTGTGCAATGGTAGAAAATATTTACAAATTATTAATATATATTTTATAACTGGGTAATATTGGCAATATACTAGGAACTCCTGCAACTCAAGAGTAAAACAAAACAAACACACCAAACTAACAAAAAATGATTAAAAAGTAGGCAAAGAACCTGAATAGACACTTCTTCAAAGAATAAATACAAATGACCAACAGGCATATGAAAATGTTCATTAATCACCGCTAATCATCAGGGAAATGCAAACCAAAACCACAGTGAGATATCACTTCACCCTGGTTAGGATGGCTATTATAAAAACAACCATGAAACAAAATATAACAAATGTTATAAAGGATGTGGAGAAATTAGAATGTTTGTACAGTGTTGGTGGTAATATAAAATGGTATAGCCACTATGGAGGTCCTGATCATCACCTAAATGTACATCAGGGAAGGATACCAATTGGATATCAGACTGGGATGGGGGGGTGGGGGGAGGGGATGGGTGTATGCCTACATGACGAGTGCATTGCGCACCCTCTGGGGAATGGTCATGCTTGAGGGTGCAGACCCGGGGAGGTGGGGGGGGGAGGGGATCGAGGTATGAATACATGGCGAGTGCCAGGCGTACTGTCTGGAGAGTGGGAGCGGACGCGCTTGGGACTCTGACTCGGGGGGATGGGCGGGACAGGGACAATGTATATGACCTGAACTTATGTACCCCCATGATGAGCTGAAATAAAAAAAAAAAAAAAAAAAAAATAATTTGTAGTAGTCACAGAACTACCATACGAGCCAGCAATCCTATTGTGGGTATATATGCAAAATAATTGAAATCAGGATGCCTAAGAGGTATTTGCACCTCCATGTTCATTGCGTCTTTACTCACAATAAGTAAGATATGGAAATAATATAAATGTCCATAGATGAATGAATGGATACAGGAAATGTGATTTTTATATACACTGAAATATTAGTCAGCCTTAAATAAAAGAAGAAAATCTTGCCATATGCAACAACCTGGATTAATCTGGAGGAAATTATACTAAATATAATATGCTAGTCACAGAATTACAAATACTGCTTGATTCCACTTATATGAAGTATCTAAAATAGTCAGACTTATAGAAACAGAGAGTAGAATGGTGGTTACCAGGAACTGGAGAAAGGGGGAACTGGAGAGTTGCTTTTCAACGGTTATAAAGTTTTCAATTATGTGTGATAAATATTAGTAAGATCTAGAGATCTATTGTACAACCTTGTGCCTGTGATTGACAATATTGTTTTGCACATTTAAAATTTATTAAGTAGGTCAACCTAACGTTAAATGTCCTTACCACAATTTAAAAAAATCACAACACATGTTTACTATGTGTACGTATATAGCTACTAAGCATATGAAATTATACAGTAAATATTAAGATAGACATATTTTACAAGGTAGCCACACACAGATTTATTTGATAATTGCATTTATACTGAGGAGAATAAAGTTAGTCTCATTTTTGCAAAATATGAATTTAACATTATCAGACAGTATTGTATACGTTTTTATTTCTCTAGAGATTAACCTTCATCTAATATAGGATGTTGCTTTTTTAATTTTTCTGAATGTATATTTACTACAAGTCTCTGATTAAAAAAATTGTTAATGAAATATAGGTCTTGCTTCCCATTATACATTTTCCTTGTTGAGGGCATTCAAGTAATGTTAAAAACACCTTTAATAATCAGATCCTCATTAATTAAAATTAATGATCCAAACCGTAAAATGCCCTTCCTTTTCCCCATCACTTCCCTGAGGGCTCACTGAATGTTATTAGCAAACATTTCATTTTAATGGATGTAAATTCCAACTGGGTTACTCCTCACCCAGCCATTTTGTGGCTGACATATTTGGTGGCATAGTTTGATGTATCACTGAGAATCATTTCCTCTATTAGTGTTTATAGATTCTTAGGCAAACAAAAACAAAACTAACAGAAAAATAGCTTCACTTTTCTCATTATTTTACATCCCTTCTACTCTCATATACATGAACAGTGCAAGATTACCAGGAAAACACTGAAAATTATTCACCTTCATACTCAAAACACTATCTTTACTGTATCTGAAGAAAGATATAAACATTGTCTCTTTCACATCTGGGAGGTGCTTTCTCATCTTGCTTAAGGTAGTCCTCTTGTAGGGTGTGGCAGCATTCCCCTTTCCTGGATCTAGAGTCTTTATTCCTGTGCCCTGGAGCATATTCAGAGCTTTCTTTTTCATCTTCTCAAAGAAATGAAAGGGTCTCATATATTAAAAAAAAAAAAAAATTAAAGGTTCTCGTCTTATATGTTGAAGTTTCTGTGTTACATATATTACTTTGTAGCTTTTGCTAACCATCCACAAATTCACAGTCATTTCTGAGGAACTGGTAATACAAAGATGAAAAAGAAAAGAGAGAAGGAATGGAGAAAATGAAAAAAAAGGCAAAGAGGAAGGAAAAAAAGGCGGAAATGGATGGAGAAAGGGCGGAATAAACAGGAAGGACAAGAGACAGAGACAAATCGACAAAAGAAGGTGAGGGAATAGTTATGGAGAGAGAAGACACACCCCCACAATATACTATATAACAGAGTGTTTTAAATTTATAGACATTAAAACCAGACTAGCTGAGTTCACATCCAAATCTCACTACTTCATGACTAAAAGACAGTGACAATTTGTTAACTCCCCCTAGCTTCATCTTTCTCATTTAAAAAGTGAGAAACAGTACTCCATTATGGTAAACACTATTAGATACAGCCACACAAGTGAGCATAGTCCATTAGTCCCTGAGGAAGACACTGCTTTATCTAGGTTTGTGCCAAATGCATAGTAGATTTTTGTTGCTTGGCTGTCGAATGATTTATAGACACAGAATCATTTCAATTTATTCTGCTGCACACGATTCAGTGACCATTCCAGGCACCTGCACAGCATACTATTAGAGATATAGGAAAGATGACTCATTTGTTACGCGATATTCAAAGCTTCAAATGCACTTTCCTTTTGCTCTATGACTTCCCGTTTTCAATTACCTGACATTTCTTCATTTATGAGTGATTGATCAGATCAGGGCTAGCATGTTCCATGATCATGTCATCATTGCGTTTTGTTCCTTTGTTATACACTATCTTTTTACAGAATTTTATGTAACGTGGTTGCCTTAGGTATGACTATCTTCTTTAACATTTAATATATTGAGAGCACATCTTCAACACTGCGATCTAAAGACTTGGTTTCAGTTTCAGAAGCTTTTAGTTTTAGAAGTCATAGTTCACACACACAAATCACATATACCTATAGATAATCTATATGACAGATGGCAGCCTCTGTCATTTTAGAGATTTGGGTTATGGTGCCTTGAATCTCCTCCTTTTCAATGCAAGTGGGCTTCCAAATCCCTCTTAAAGATATTGATAAACTCTCTCTATATATATATGTATATATATATATATATATATATATCTCCCTATATTTTCTCATCATTTGTGGACAAGGCTTCATTATTTGCTGTTTTTGCCCTTTAACTTAACAGGTCTGACATCACATTCAGAGAAAGAGAGAGAATATGTGTTTGAATGAGTGTGTAGTCTAACAATTAAAAATATTTCTACCTAAGAAATTCCAGTTATCTACACTTTGAGATTTTTTTATTCTACCAAGGAAGGATTCCTCAAATTAGGAAATATGTGTCTTGAATAATGTGGCACTGTTTTCAAGTCATTATTTACACTTTTAAAACCCAACCAAAATAGCATTTTATGCCAATAAATCCAAATATTTTCAATGGAGGGACTTTAATTGTCTATGGGAGTTTATCTCATAGAAAAATTTCAAAATTATGTGTGTATGTGTGTGTATCCCTTTCTTGCCTCTCGCTTGAACTCTAATGTTTACCTTAAAGCATTAAGTAGGCATTATCACACTTTCCACAGCTTAAATTCCTTAAAACTTGTTTAATGGCTTCACAGTCAAAGCAATTATCTCTATCACTGCCTAACTGGGCAACTTGTTCTCCAGAGCAAAATTAATAGATATCATTTAATGGTCAGAGCTGTTTCTGACCTTTCCATGACTCTAGGGCACTGAAACAGTTTGTTCAATCTACCGCACTTACATAAAAAGCTGCTGCTAACAGCTTGGATTTAGCATCAATTTTTGATAACAGAAGGTCTTTCACAGCAGGGTCAGCACACTCGGTATGGTGCAGTACAATGGCATCAAGAACTGTCAATATTATGAAAATTCAACTCAGGACACGGATGTTAAAAAAAAATGTGCATCTAAGCTTTCTTGTGGATGTATATACTATGTCTGCATTCATGCTATCACATCTTTTTGAACTGAAATGAATATATTATGAAATAAATTAGAAACAAAAAGAGTGAATTATGAAAACAGTATAATTCAAGTACCTGGAGAGGCAATTCAAGCCAAACAAACCAGAATACATAAATGCAATAGTTTACTCTTTAAAATTTTATTTATGTAAAGCCTACAATTAGTATCTTGAGAGGATTTGGGTAATCTTGGCAGTCCCTGTTGCTCCTGTTCTGCACAACACCAAGTGAGCTAACTCCTCTAAGAAAGGCCTACTATTACCATGAGTATTCTATGCGTAAATAAGACTATTTAAAAAATGAATCATATTTTTATTTTTTTGGGGGGGGCATCTTTTTTTATTCTTATTTCAGCATATTGTGGGGGTACAAAAGTTTAGGTTACGTATATTGCCCTTGCCCCCCACACCCCTTGAGTCAGAGCTTCAAATGTGTCCATCCCTTAATTTCTTTAATATAATATCAAATATAAGCAGTTTTCATATTATGAATTTTTTAAAAAGTTACTTTTGTAGGAACAGGTCCTATAATATAACATTATGTGTTCATCTCAATAATAAACACATTTTTAAAATATCAGAAAATGTCTCCTTGTCCATATTCTGGTACTGAATGAATTATAATTATTAGTATCCCCAGCTCTGTAAACAAGTATACAAATAATGTAATCAGTCATCTATAAAAGTATATTTAAATTTACTTTGAAATAAAAAGAAACTTGGGATACAAATTTATTTCCTGAGGTCTTAATTTCTCAAAAAAAAATGCTCTAAAAAGATGAATGAAAATATACCACTGAATATAAAAGCATAACTACCTAACTCCAATACTATCTGAATTCAAACAGAAAGTAGGGATTCAACATAAGTTTAAAAAAAGTTATTGCAAAGAGATTAAGTCTAGGAGGAATTTGGTGCAAATATCATAAACAAACACTTGGCTTTTTTAGGTCTTTATAAATTGAATCCCAATGTTGAACCCTAACTATTTTCTCATATCTCTTTCTCCTTATTTTATTCAGCTTCCCCAGATTTGTCTGTTTGGTGACAACTACGGCTTTAAAATTGCTGATTTGAAGATGAAACTGCCAGAAGCAATTCTACTAATGGATCTTTTAAAAGTGGCTCAGTAAAAAACAATATGTTTATGCACCTTCTTTTTGGTTAACTAAATATATTATCAACTAAATAATAACTATTAATATGAGAACTGCAATTTTGAAACAAATAACAAAATATAACTCCCTCTTGTAGAGTCATAGCATTAATATTTGCATTTCTTTCTTTTATAAAAGGTAAAAAAATGTATTTCCAGTAACTGCAAAATGTACATACTAACTTTTCCTTGATTCTCCTTGGTGTGAAGTTCAAAATATCCTTTTAACTGTCGGAAGAGTGTGCTATCAGTGATAGTAGCTCTTTGAGAAGACTTTTAGCATCTTCAAAGACATCATTTTATTTTTATGACAATCAAACAAGCTTATAAATTTTTCAGCAGATGATACAGTGTCAGGTAGCTTAATTGATTTACTGGTTTCTTGAAATAAATAATTGCTCTGAAATTATCATTTTTATATCTTCACCATAGTCTTATAAATGTCATTTTAAAAATGGAAAAGAAAATCCGTTAGTATATATTTAGTTGGCAGTTCTGAATGCAGTATAATATATTTTTAAATATCAATTTGATTAAATTAGTATTGCTCTGTCCTAGTCTGTTGGAATTACATTTAAAGTTATGATGGATGGTGTGCTCTCATACAAAGTCAGTTTTCATTGTAAAACCATAATGATTATAATCAAAATCAATTTCAAGGGCTCCAGGCCCTTTAGGATTACCACACTGACCAAAATAATGGAAAATTAAAATGATTTAAAATCCATTTTAGCTCTGTATATCTTAAATATTATACTTTATCACATTATGTAAATTACATATATTTGCCACATAGTCTAGTTTAACAGCCTCTTATGTCCTCATGCAAGTGATAAGGGTGACATACTATCCACTTTGTAATGAGTGCATAAAATGATAATTTTGTAGACAAAACATCTTGCTGGCAGATGTTATAAATGGCTGTTCAAGAACCTTTTCAAAGCAAGTTGAAATAGTCTGATAATCAGTAAATAGCAGATGCTGTCATTGTAAATTTTAGAATACACAAAAAATATATTCCTAGATTTTTTTGAAAGCAAACTTTTGCCAAATTTTTACCAGTATATGTATTTTTAATTGAATCTTCTAATTACTTCACATGAATCAGAAACATCAAATATCGCCATAATTATTTCAGACAGTATCCTTAAATAATCTTCTAACTATATTTACCTATATTGGTTATAATCATACAAAAACATGCAGTGTTTCAATATATACATTTTTAATAAAAAAATATTGTACTCTAAAACATGGCTGCAATTCTGGCTTTCAATTTATTCCACTCCCTTTCTCTGAAAATAAAAGTTTACAGTTTTAGGTAAAGGTTTACAAATTTATTCTCAGTAATTTTTTTCAATTATTAGATAGAAAATTGATTTGCAAAAGACCTAGAAAGAATTTATCTTCATGCTTTTATTCAGGGACAGACTAATTATTCCCATTGTGAAAAGAATATTTTGTTTTTTGGCTCAGTTTTATGTTTTTGCTTTCAGTTTGAATTGACTACATGCTCTATGACTTTCATCTCTTTTAATTCTGTAAAATAAACGTTTTCCCTGGACTTACTTAATTTTTAATTTATCTAGAACCTCTAAAATTATTAACATAGTTCAGAATTTGGTGACAAATATTTAGAACTCTTGAGTAGGTAGAATAATGTCCAGTATATAACATGCCAGAGAAGAAACATTATAAACACCTTGCCACGAGTTTGGCTGAAATGGTTTTAACAGTGACATAATCATATACTACCTGCTGAACAAGCAAAGAAATAGAGTGTTTTTTAAAACATTTCAAAGGCAGTTTTTCTCAGCTAGGATAGAATTTGGATCAAACTGGAACGATACACCTAGAAGAATCCACTAATACAGCTGAGATTTTTATACTATACTCAAAAGCAAATTCCGAACATTGCCACTAGTTCAAAATTTTAGTTCACTGTGTAAGGAGTAAGAATATGGTGCGATTTTAAAAGTCCCATGAGTTGTTGTCAATTTCATTATAAACAGGGATCTATCTGAGAGAAGCCTTCCTTTGGCACTGTTTCTGAAAATACGAGGCTATTTATAATCCAAAATTCCCTTTTTCTATAAAAAAAGAAGTTTCCTTTGATACATTTATGCTAAAAATTGCTACTCTCACCTTATAATATTATTATGTTTAAAGAAATATCAGTAAATGGTATTTGTCTATTGAATACCTCCAGCATATTTAAAAAGGTTTAGATGAAAAAGCACATTGTATGTAAATATTGTATTTGTCATATTGTCTGATATAATTTACATTAAAAGTACTTCAGTGCAGAGAGTTTGAAATATGTATGCATATATTATTATTTTAATCTGTATTGCAGGCTAAGTTATTTGATGTGAATTATTTTCATTATAAATCTATGGTCTGCTAATGGTTAGCTTTTGAAAGGTATAAGGAATAAGCAGACCAGAGTTAAGCACTGAAAATATAATTATCAAAATATATACCTTAGCATTCATTAAATAGTATTGTTGAGGCTAGAAGTAATTCTTTAATGGATATGTTTCATCTGGTAAAGATGTTCAGTTTTCTGCCAAAACAGTGCTGCCATGTCTACAGTATACAGTTTGTGTGGAGATTCGGGGGCCCAGCTAGGTGTTTTATTTCTAAATTTCCTTTCATTTTGGCATGAGCTTCTGATTTATTTTTACCAGTAGAATATTAGGAGAATGAACATGTACCTTATCAGTGTCAAAGTACATTTTAAGAAGTGTTTTGTATGTTCTACAATTTGTCTTTTTCCTTTTTTAATTTCTAGATATATAAAGTAGGTCTATATTCTCCATCTTTTCTCTTTTCTCTTCTGATTTGCAAGAGTATATGCTGAGATGGTCCTTACAAATTGAAAAAGCTACAAGATTTAACAAGCAAACAGGCACCTTCTGACTAGAAAGATTGTATGGGCCCTCATACTTTGCACAAATGAAGCCTAACAATTAAGCAATCCCAGCAACCAAACACCTTTGGGATATAATGTGAGAGTTTCTATTCCATGGTACGTGTGTGCTCAACATTCACAAATGTCTTCTGAGTAAGTAACTCTATCTGATAGTAATCTGTAATGTGAGTCTAAACATCAGAATAGTTTTACATATTGGAAGAAAGTGTCTTTCCAGAGGCAGTTTTCTAAGTCCTAATTGCAGAGATTGAGACTTTGTCAAGACAAGTTTGTTTTTTTTAATACTGCATACTCATAAATGTTTAAGCATATACAAATATATAGTCCAAAGACCGGATTTTATTTAAATATTTTTTCTGTTAACAAATTATTGAATAATGGATGCATAGCTTTCATGTACATGTTAACAAAGTAAGTTATTGTCATAAATAAAAATCATAATAATAGTTATGAAATTAATTTATATAAGTTCAAAGTAATATTTTATAAATTTAAGTATGAACGAAAATACAATTTTACTATAACTTGAGGTTGAGGAATAAGTAGCCATACAAGAATAGGGTGATTTTTAGTGTTTTTTGTTTATGCTTATAGATTCCCAATTTTTAAGTAAGTTGCTTAGATTGCACTTTCTACAATTGTAGCTATTTAGAGATTTTTATATTATTTTTGGAGTTGTAAATTTGGCAGTTTATTTTATTTTTACCCCACATCAGCAGCGGCAAAGTTTGGCAGTTTAGGTGATAGTTTTTGAACTCCTTTTAGTGAATTTTCTTTGATAAATTGCTTTATAAAACACACAAATAGAAAAAAGATATATGAAGGGTTTGAATAATATAATTACACTATTTTCATTATGCTATTTTTATTCTGAGATGAAAAGGGGAAGGAAAATTAGAACAGTCTAGTTATTTAAACTCTAATTCTCTCAATACCCTTTAGAGGAAGATTATATTAAAATAGTTAAGTGTTTGCTGCAGTTTAGTATTAGTGCTTCAGTGTCTTCATGTCCTTTAAAAAGGGATAAAGGTCAATATTAAGGATTCTTGTTTTGGCTCAACAATACAGGGATAATGAATGAGAAAGAAATAAGAGGAAAGATAAATTAAAGAATTACTGAGAGGCTGGGCACGGTGGCTCACGCCTGTAATCCTAGCACTCTGGGAGGCCGAGGCGAGTGGATCGCTCGAGGTCAAGAGTTCGAGACCAACCTGAGCAAGACCCCGTCTCTACTAAAAATAGAAATAAAAATTATCTGGACAACTAAAAATATATATAGAAAAAATTAGCTGGGCATGGTGGCGCATGCCTGTAGTCCCAGCTACTTGGGAGGCTGAGGCAGTAGGATTGCTTAAGCCCAGGAGTTTGAGGTTGCTGTGAGCGAGGCTGACGCCACGGCACTCACTCTAGCCTGGGCAACAAAGTGAGACTCTGTCTCAAAAAAAAATAAAAAAAAAAAAGAATTACTGAGATAGAGTACCTCCTCCTAAATTTAATGAATATTTGGATTTTTTTCTTAATACTGTTCTTTGAAAGTGAATGTCAATTATACAGTAGGAAGTTTCTTTTTCTTAATAATCTTTATTCCAAAATGTCATAATTGGGGGAGTTGGCAATTGTAAATGGTAAATTGTAACATGATAAGTAGACAAAAATACAATTTTCAAAAGAAAAAATAATATATTGACTTAGATAAGGAAGATTTTTGTATCCAGTGCAGAAAGCACCAGATATATTGTAATCTTTAATCATGAGCTATTTCCAGGGGATGAGAGAAATGTATGATTTCTTTTAGCCTTTGTTTGATCCTCATTTACCATTATCTCTTAGGGAGGACAAAAAACAAATCTATAACTTTTTTCCAGTATTTTTCCTGAGTTAAATTCCTTTAATGTCATGTGTATTTTAACAATTTGATCTACATAGCGAAAGGTACAGACTAAATCTTCAGAAATTTTTATTGTCATGATCACAAGCGTTCTTGTTACATGTCAAATAGTTTAAAATGCTTTTGCTTGTTTGTGTGACATAACAGCGCATACATAGCATGGCATGATGCCATTATATTACTTTCTCCTTTAAAAAATCATAACTAAAAAGCATAATTTATTAAATACAGTAAAAACATATACATTATCAGGGACAATTGATAATGCTTGCTTTCTGTGTAGAAGACAGGGATCAAATACATATGAACAGTGTCACGATGAAATGACCTTGAAGTACACTGCAGGCCCATGATCTTCCAAGATACTTTCTGATGTTCCAGACTGTATCTCTGAGTTAGCAAAATATGTTCTGATGAAGTTCAGAATGCATTGTTTCATAGAGTGAATACTGTACCTTTCACTCCATTAGCGACTGCCAGATTCATTTTGGATTTGGCATTCCCTATCTAATTTGACACCAAATAGCTAATCTCTTTACTCTTTAAATTTCTGATGTGTCATATTGCATTACATTTCTTCTGTCACCTTCCATCACTGTATATTTTGTCGCATAGAAAAACCAATGTGATTTGACATAACACAAGATGATGGGATCCAAGAGATTTACAGCAATGCTAGTCAGTGGAGCAGAAATGTGACACATTGCTTCAAATGTGCAAATACTCACTTTTTGAAAAGTAGATATCTGCTAAAAGCAGGTACATAGGGTGATCCATAATAGTTAAGAGAAAAATATATAGATTTTACCTTTTAGTGATAAATTTAAAACTCTCGGCTGCCCTATATAAATAACAGAAAAATTGATTCAAAGTGACAATGGCCAGAGAAAAATTAGTTTGATTCTACTGTATTTTGTATGGTAAGCATTTTTCTAAACTCACTAAATAATACACCAACATGCTTCTCACAGTTTTGTCATTTTGTTTTTGGACAGAATTGTAAATAACTTGCATATGTTTATTTATGTCAAAACAAACATTGCTTTTTGTATTGTAACATTTTAAATAATAATAATAATAATATACACTGAAAAGAAATTTTCACATTGCTCAAGTAACTTTTTTGGCTCACTTTAAAGTTATAATGTGTTTTTGAAATACCAGTTTACAAACTGGTACCATAAAGTCAGTAATATCCATGAGATAAATGGAATCTAACTGCTTGTATATAGCCCAGAATCATCTTGGAAGACGTGACTACCTCTTCTTGCACAAATTATTTAATTCATATTTTTAACTTGTACTTTTACAATAAATCCACTGATATATTCCATGAGCAAAGGCTAGAATAAATGGTAGAAAAGAAATAACTTATTTATAATTCAGAGGCAGGGGAAAGTTTAATATCTATGGCTGACATTCTGATATTTTTTATATCAAATGTACCATATTTGAATGCACATTGTATAATTGGAGAATTCCCCACCCAATGAGTATTGGTAGGTCATAAAGTCATCTTCTCAGTAAACAGAGAAATACATTTTAAAACTTATTCACTATCTACTTGGAAACTCAAATATTATGCAAGAATATGAATTAGGTTTCACTAATCTGATATACTCAGTCAATGCTAAACAAGAAGCTAATAAAACAATGGATGCAGGATTATTTGGGGGAGTGGTGATTACATCAAAATCTTATTTTTATGATAGGTAATAGCACAAGTACCCTGCTGGCAGCATGACGGGTGTCCAGTTTCAGATATGGCAATGGTGTAAATTCTGAGTACACTGTACAAAGGCAATTGTAGCATGGTGTTTGCCTGACAGATCATGGTGGGTGAAATATTTATTGAAATGTCTAGCTTCCCCTGTTCCATCTCTTCTAAGTCTGGATCTCTAGACTTGCATTAAATATTTTGAGCTACACAATCACGATGTGCTTTATATATATTTCTTTTTAGTTTAATTTTAGCCAAATTTTTTCATTGTTTTATTGTAAGAAACTTTTGCTATTTGAATGCAAAAACTCAATGAAACCATTGAGAAAATAGACAAAGAATTTAAATAGACACTTCTGAAGAATGCACATCCAAATGGATATTGACAAATAAAAAAACCAAATTTTCTATTGATTGATTAAATGTAAATTACATGAATGTGGAAATTTTATTTCACTTTACACATGTTAGACTTTTAGGTAGACTTATTTTAAAAATTATAAGTAATATAATCTCATCTATTGTTGATCAGGATGCAGAGTAAAAACTTACTCTCATACATGGCTGATGATAAAGTGAATTACTATAGCTTTTTTGATAATATTGAATATATGTATTTAAAAAGAGAGACAACAACACACTTTTTGTCTATCAAGCCCCTTCTTGGTGTTCTAACCCATGGAAATGAATACATTAATGACATGTAAGGGGAATCTAAGAAAAAAAAAGAAATAGATGCATTAATACATAAAGGTATTAATACATACACAATGAAGGATGTTTAGTGAAATGCTATTTATCATATGAAAAAATTTAAAAGAGGAAATACCAATCAAGAGGGGAAATTTGAATAAATTGTGGTGCATCACTTATGTGAAATAGTCTAGAAATTCTAGAAGAATCTGTTAACTCCATTCCAGGTGAATAGATACATTTAATTTTGAACTTTTTAGAGAAGGAATCAAAATGCCTAAGAAGTATGACAACTTGGTCTGTTTTAAATAAAATAACAAGAATATTTATATTTACATTTATACTTATATTTTGATTTATAAATATTTATGTTATACACATATATAACTATAACAATTTGATGTAAAGGCAGACATTATTTTGGTAATATTGTTTATCCAGCATTGAGAGGAAGTGAGATATAATAACAATTTTTACCAGAAAAGATGAGTAAGTAAAATTAGTACTTAGCAAAAAAAAAAAAAAAAATAGGTGGCCTGTGAGAATGAAAACGCCCAGTAGGAACTGTGTGTGACATTTGAATGTTACACTCAGAAAACAGCATGTATGACTGTACCGGAATCATCCTCTGAATCACATAGCTAAAGAGTTCTCACCACTGTCTCTGGGAAACGAATTACTACTGAATTACGACCCATTATATATCCTTTATATTCATATGTATATAAATATATGGAGTAAGGTATGAACATGATGGAACTTGTCTTAATATCGTAAATATCACTTGCTTAGCTATGACTTTGTGTCCTTATTAACTGGTTCTTTACTCTGTTTTTAATACTTGAATCCCTGCTTCAGAAGTATCATTAATTCCCTTCTCACTTGAAGGACATTAAGCTGTGTTGTGGAGCTGGTTTCAGATTAAGACTGCATGTGTATGCTACTAATTGCAGTGAATTCATGCCAGGAAAACTGCCTGTCTGATTAAATCTAATATCATCAATTCCCAGCTCCCTGTTGCTGTGTTGTGGTACAACAGTCTAAGACACCCTCTTTGGTTTGGTTTGGATCTTGCATATGCTTACTTCATGTCAAGACTACTGGTTACCTCTGTTTCAACCTCACAAATGTAATGCCTTGTCCCTTGACCTAAATGTTTCCCCATTATATGTAGTCTGTTCTCTCACACATTCAAAGGCTACTTCACACAATTCGATCAGTCTCAGTTCTTGGTTCTGGTCCCACTTAGTCTGCCCCAACACATTTAAGAATTTGGGTCATGATCAACTATAATTGTCATATAAAAATTAAAAAATCTTATCTATAGATAATTATAGTATAGTTTAATTGCTAAATATGAGAGTACATCTTAATAATAAAGTGTAATGCTGAAGGTACTCTCATAAATAGTACAGAATCTAGAATTAGAGATGAAATGAAGGCTATAAAGATACTAGTTCAGATTGATTTATTACTTCTTGTCATTAGGAATATGATAATATTCTATTAGCAGGACCATATATGATCCTTCCAGAGAAAACAATTTTCTACCAGGAATTTATTTAGGTTCACCAATAATAGAATTTTAAAGAAAAGTTTTTAAAAATACTTAAAAACTTTCTGGAAATAACAGCTCATGATACCAACAATAGCATGTGAGTAAATTGACATGCACCCCTCCCTAAGTTGTTGTATGTTGGAAAAGAATATAAAATTCTGAGAATAATATTGTTAGAGCTTACAAAAATAATAATTTTCATTCAATATAGAAATCTACATATGCACCCTTGGCATCAATTTAATCAAAGCTTTTCTCGAAATGAGAATTCAACAAACAGTGAATATATGGGGAACAACTAAGAATTTCTTGAACTGCTCACAGAATGTAATTATTTTTTATTATAGTTAAGAAGAAATTAAACTTTTTAATTAGAAAGTTACATTGTAATTTGAATCTAAGCAACTGTTCATAAAATAGCCACTGGCACTGTCATTAAAGTAAAAATAGATTGAACTTAAATTAAAATAAATGTCTTTTTAAAAAACACAGCTGGGCTCCTAACATCATTTTCTCCATAATATCTCCCAAAATGAAAGCTCTAAATTGTTGGGATCATATCTACCATTTTAGTAGTTATCAAATTTTTTTAAAAAATATACTTCTTCTTATTTCACAACCCTAGTATTGCATTAACTATTGTTTGTTATAAGATTACCTGAAGGAGCAATTTCAATACTAAATGCATAAGAATATCTCATTTTTCCTTTTACATTAAAAAAACTCGTTGAGTAAATAAAAGATTTTGTGATGTACATTTTAATTCAATTATACTACAAGTGATGGAATGAATATTACAGGTTAATAGTTCTAATTTTTTGCTTAATGGTTTATCTTTTTTTATTGAGCAGTGTAAGTACAAATAAGTGTTTCACAATGAATATTTTTAAAAGGTATCTAACATAATGTGATAGAGTTTAAACCTTAAGTGTTACATCATTGATAGTGGGAAAAAAAAATCCTGTAAATATCCCATGAAGGAAATAGGGAGCTGCTGAATAAATTTTAAGCCTTAAAAATCAAATTATGATTCAATTAAAATACCTCTTGTTAGTGTCTGTGTGCCTTAAGAGAAAAGGAATATTTCTGTCTTTAAGAACTTTTCCATCGAGTTTGTTGAAAATAAGAAGCAACTAGTGAACACTCAAGCATTTATATTTTAGCATAAGTTGTGTGCTATTACAATTTATCTTGTAGTAATTCATATAAAATTTCAATTAAATTTTGCAACAGAATTCTAAAAAGAAAAAGTACACAGGGAAATGTGTTTTAGACCTTCCAAAAGTAAGGGAGAGGTCCCTGGTATACTTCACTTCATTATACTTCTAGTTCTTACAGACTATCTGATAACAAAGTGAGACCAGAAGCCAAAAGACAGTATGAATAATTTCAACTCCAGAATAGCCCACAGGGTGTCAGTTCAGACTAGACTGAGAAACTAGAATCCACTCTTAAAAATTTCTAACAACAAAAGGAAACGGGGCTTGGAGTGATGAGAAAAAATTTAACACAAGGACTATAGATCTAGAAAAAAAGGAAAACAAAATGGGAGGTCTGAAGAGATAGTGTATGTTTGTGAGACAATGAGAAAATATTCTGTTTGCTTCAGATATCTCCATTCTGTACCAAGTGTGGAAAATAGAGAAGAGAGTATGTGCTTGTAAAGGGCTTTAAATAGAGGAAGTTGGACTTTTTTCATCATTTGAAACGGGAAGCCCCATTGTCACCCCTCCGCTCACCTCCTTGTCCCTCCTGCCACATCCACCTATCCCTTGTCTCTCATCAAGTAGGAGAATGGTGTAGTTAAATATTTTTCAGCAATCGATAGTGAGTAGAATGTAAATAAAATTTAAGAGAGTTGAGATGGAGATAAGTGGCTTTAACAGGAAAGAAAAATTTTCATTATAAGAAAGAAATACAGTTGACCCTTGAATAACAGGAGTTTGAACTGTGCATGCAGACCCACTTATGAGCAGAGTTTTTAACCAAACCCAAATGGAAAATACAATGCTTTGTGTATATGGAGGGCCTGGGTATCTGGAGGGCAGACTTTTCCCATCTACAGGTTCCACAGGGCATATTTCAGGACTTGAATATGTGGATTTGGGTACACACAGGAGTTCCTGAAACTAATCCTTTGTGAATACCAAGGGATGACTCTGTGTGTGCTTATGTGTGTGTGTGTGTGTTTATATTCTAAATTATGCATAAAAATATAGGAATTCTTATATTAACAACAATATATGGGATAATACAAAAAGAGAGGGATAAAATAGAAATTTCCAGTTAGGCTTTAAGATTTATTCTGTGAGGTATGGATGTTCAATATTGATTTGTATGCAATGAAAAGTCAGATTAATTTTGGTAAAGGAGGAAATCCTACCCCGTTTTTTAAAGATAAAATTGAAACAGGCGTGGAGTTCCTATTGAAGAAAATAGAAAACAGTAGAAGGGAGACCAATAAAGCCACCTTTGTACTATTTCAATTAAATAATTACAAGATCCTGAATGAGAATGATACAAATAGACTAGACTGTTCACACAAGAGAGATTTCAAGTAGATTGGGAGTCTTGATAGATATAATTGACAGGATTGATAATTTTTTTTTCTTTCTTAGCAAGTAATAGCAAGATGTTCTTTCGAGAGAATTCTTACCTTTTTTTAGTGGCAATAAATTTACAATTACTGATTCACCAGTTGGAAATGCTAAATTTTGATGAGGCTTTTTAGAAACAAATTCCTCTTTCATAGAAGATAAGTTTAAACATTCCCAGGCAGAACTAATTTTCTAAACAGTACGAAATATCTGACTTATGTGTCATGATTCTCTTGAGAGCCTTTAAAGTCAATAGAGTAATATATTGAAAGATGCTATGTGAATCAAGAAAAGTAAATTTTACTTTACCATTACAAATGGTCAGAGAATTTTGACACTTGAGCTCATTTATACTTAAGAAATTTCAGATGAGCGAAACAAAAACATCTATAAATTTACTTTTTTTTTTTTGCTGTCTAATTTGGCTTACCATTATTATTGTCTAGTAATTTAGGTGTGAAGTCAAAGAACTTCTTTGATTAGGTAAGAATGATGAAGAAAAGGAACATTTAGGTAGTCTACAAGTCAAATTTCTATTTTAGTAACAGGTACCTATAAGGGTTGCAAAGTCCCAGTGTATCTTCCTATTTAGCAGATATGAAATGTCTTGGGAAAAGGAAAGTTTGGGCTTAGAAGTGTTGATTCAGCCCTTCAGAGTTACATGTGATACTTCATTTCTGTTAAACACTTAAGCCAGAATGCGAAGTCTTTTCTTTCCAAGAAAAGGCTGCCAAGACTCCTCAGGCAGTGATTTATCAGAGGAGTAAGATGAGAGGAGAACAACCCTGCTTATACTACACTAGATAAATGAGGGTTCCTTGTGTGCTAAGATTGTCTGGCATATCTGCACAGACCAAGTTATGTTTGGTGAATTATAAAAGAAAAGTCTGTATTGTAAAGCCCTTAGGAGATACTATCAAATGGTAGAAAGACTGAACTAAATATGTAACTTCAGACAACTCTGAGTCTTATTTTATCATGTGTACAGTAAGTATTAAAACACAAAACACACATATCCTAACATAGATGGTTGTTGTCAGAATTAAAATAGATAATGCAAATGGCGCATTTAGCAAAATACAAGACAGTAAGCAAATATTTTGCCATATAAACATTTAGCTTGTTTTCCTTTTCTCGTTTTAAGATGGCTTTGTAATCTTTTTAAATAATGAAATGGCTACTTCCTGCCACTATGATAACCTGTTTTTATGTAGAGGCAGAAAACAGCAAAAATAAAAATGTACGAGCAGGTAATAGGCAATGAAACAGGCTTATTTATTTTTTAATTCTAAATGCCAGTAGAACTATGCTGTTTATGAGTTTTTTAGTTGTAAATTTGTTAGAATAAAGTTATTAAGTTAAAATAAAGGAAGATACTTAACATATTTTAGCTATCCTCTCTTTTTTGGTACCTAAATAAAGTATATGAGTCCCAGTGGCCATATTTTCTTTATCACATACAACAATTCTGATGAAAGCACTTGAGGCCAAGATAAAAAATATAAATTTCCAAGAATCTGAAATGATAGTGCAGTAACTGAAAAGTTAAGCACGGTTGGAATTCTTAAATGCTTAACTAGCTTATTGAACAAGCTGGACCTAGTTGACTGCGGATAGAGACTGTCAACCATCTCACTTGATATTGCTATACAGTCATCATTCACTGTCTGTGGGGGATTGGCTCCAAGACCTCTGCAGATACCAAAATTTACAAGTCTCCAGTCCCTTATATAAAAATGGCATGGGATATGAACATATCCTATGCACATCCACCCACATACTTTAAGTCATCTCTAGATTATTTGTAATACCTAATATAGTGCCTACACATCACCTCACCTGTGTTGATGTAATGAAGTACTTGGTGCGTGTCACATTCATTATCCACTGTTCTAAGCGCTAATATGGTAAAAATTCCAAGATATACCTGTGTATTTTACTTAAATGAGTGAATAATCAATGTACTAAGAAATGTGCACCATTTATATAAAGAGTAAAAGAACACATGCACAAATTAACAAGTATATAGGTTTACAATTGTGATTAATATTTCAAGCCCCTTCAGGAGCTGCCTGGATTTGAATCTTGCCTTGTACTAGTTGTATGATTTTGATAAATTTATGGAACATATTTCTGCTTTAGTTTTTGTATTTTCTACCTCCTAGGACTGCTGTGATAAGTAAATATGTCAATTTTAGCAAGTGTTAGAACACTGAAAAACAATTATATATAAGCAACCATATCACTATATATAAGCAATTATTAATCTATAGTGATACGGTTAATTATATTTCTGTGTGACAACATACTGCCTTTTGCTTTAAGTTAAACTTACATAAGCACCTTTAAATTTTAGTTGCATTGGTCTTATGAGAGGAGGAATACTTTCAGATAATTTTTCTGTTAATAAAATGGTAATTTCTTATATATTTTCTGATAAGTAAGTGACATGAATATGGTCATATACATAAAATTAGTTCATAGTAAAGGTGAGCAAGCGCTTCCTCCTATGAAAAACACGATTCATAACATTAAGAAAAAAACATTCTCAATGACCAACATTCTCTTAAAAAATTCTGGCTTATTAAAACATGCCTAATCTCAAGTTTCCTAAATGTTCAAACAAACCTCTCGAATTTGCAACAGTTCTCTGTTTGTTTCTAGAACACAAACTTAGAAATTCAACTCTATTTTAACTAAATCAAAAGTACATTTTAAGTTTGCATTATATGTATTCTGGTAAACAAAATCCTTTCTAACTTTCATTAATGTCTTGCCAGACTAAGTGTAATGACTGCCTCCCTTTATGAGTTCTTGTAACAATTGTAGCAACAACCTACCTATCATTTTCTAGGTGTTTCTCATTGATAGCTATTTAAACTTATAGCTCATAATTTCTACTGTATACTTAGCCGTGATTGCATCCAATGATTTTAGTTATTCTCTCATATATAAATATACAAATACACATATGTATTTATATGAAAACTTTTAAAATAATTAAATGTCCAATGAAGGATGCAAAAGATACTGGTAGGTTTAATGAAGGTAACATTTTAGGGAATTAATTAAAAGATAAACAATATAAGAAAATCAAAGACAAAACTATATAAAAACTAAATTTGTAAACAATTCCTTATTAAAAGTTGCATAATCATATGGGGATTGGTGCTTTTATATTTTGTTTGTATCACTTTGCTATAGTATATAAAATGTGGCATTCCAATATTCCTTAATAGAAAATTATTAAGAAATGCGTTCTGTCTCTCTTTTTTTTCCTAAGGTTTCCAAATTTGAAAAAATGATACAAATCTTTTTACTTTTTGTTAACATGTTTCTTTTTGCAATAGGCCAAGATTCACTTTATTTCTGCTCCATCTTTTACTACTTGACTTTTATTTTTCTACAGTCTGGATAGACACCTCGCTTCCATTTTCAGGACTAATTTGTTCAGTTCTATGACTAACTTTGGCAATTACATTGTCAAGAATTCAAACAAATGACTTTTGCCAGTATAGTTTTTCTTCTAGATCCAAAATGACTCCAAAACATGTACCCTAGTGTTTATTTATTTTCAAAATCTCCATGTTAAGCTGAATTGGCTTAGGATACATATTATAGTTAACAAAGTATTGAAGTTTAAATAGAATCATGAGAGTCAGAGATGTTTATCAATTCCCCTGTGTTACAAAGCTAAAGAAATTGCAATGCTAGTAAAACCTGTTCTCATTTTACTTTACTTTTAAGTCTTTTGAAGCTAGTGATAGTGTTTTGAGCCTTTTTTCTATCCATAGCACCTGGCACAGTATTTTTAATCAAGTTTCACATAAACAATATATGTTAGTAAATAGAGTGACCGCACATACTAATGGATGCAGGTCTTTCAGCAAACCCACTGAAGAATACAAGATAGATACACAAGAATACGAGATAGGAATAGTGCAAGATACAATACAGCATTTGGGACTCTGTACAGACATCAGGCAGGAATTTCACCACAAAAATTTGTGAAGCTATAGAAGAGCTCTGTCAGAGGCAATAAACATGATCTTGGATCCCAGTGCCTCAATGTGAATTTGCTGTTGACACTCCAACAAGAATCAAAATGTGGCTCTTGGACTCCAGGCAATGGATGGAGGGCTATTACCAAATTTAACCTTATATATATAAAAAGACTAGCACATTCCAAAAGGCTATCTTGGTTGTCACCTCATCTCACCTAGTTCTAAGATAATCTCTCTGCATTTTTAAAATTCACCATTTTCCATTGTGAGTATTGCTTCATTTTAGCAATTGCCGCTCATTCTGCACTGATTTGCCACAGGAAGAAACATCTTTTAGCACACAGAGTAAAGGACACGAGATAATATAAAATAACTCTTTAGGTAGCAAGTATTGTATTATAAACATACATAAAGTAAAATTAAATTTAAAACTGAATACTAAATATGAAATCTGACCGTTTCCTAAATCCACAATCTAGGTCTCACTAGAGTTTCCCACCAAATAACAGAGATCCCAGTTCCGAGCATGATTCATTTATGTCTATGGTTGAATCTCTAACCCCTCAAAATATAAATATCAACAAGTTTCCTCTCCATCTTGGATTTGCCCTGAAATCAGCTGCCTTTTCTTGATCGTTTGATTTCTATTTTTAGATAAGCCTCTTTTCAGGATAACAATAATTCAATTAAATTTGAAAGACTTATTTTGCCCAGATTGTGTACCAATCAATATTCTAAGAACTGTAGATACATTAGTGAACCACAGACATACAGATCATTGTTGTAGTGGGAGAAGGTGGATATTAAAATAAAATAAGGTCTTTATAAGGTAGGTATACTATAGGGTGAATCCTCAGGAGAAAAATAAAACAGGAGGCTTTAAAGTGAGTTTTAAGAGAGGGATGCAATTTTTAAGACTAGTCAGAGCAGGTCCCACTGAGAAGGTGACATTTAAACAAAGAAATGAAGGTGAAAAAAATCAAAGATTAAAAAAACTAAATTAATACATTTAATCAGTTCTATAGAATATACAATATAATATAGAACATAGCATAGTTTATACATAGAATAGATGACAGCTAGAATTTATTAGTTATGTGCCAAGCCCTAGCTTTAATCATGTTACATAACACCATTTGTTAGCTTACATTACAACTCCACAAAGTAGGAAAAATTATTATCCACATTCTACAGATAAAGAAACTGAGGCAAAAAAGGTTTATGTAATTTGTTCAAGGTCATGCAGCTGAATAATATTTTCAATTACAAGTGGTTTTGCTCCAGATCCCAGGATTTTAACACTAAAATAGTCATGCTCTGAGAGGTAGGGTGATTTGTATTCTGTTTACTTCCATATAGAGAAATAAAAAAGCAAACTAATCCTTCCCACTGATCTTGGCCTTGTCCTATTTGTCCTCCATTCAAAACCCCCGCAACTGTACAATCCACTGGAGAACATTTATTACAGTATAAGAAATTTAGTTCTCAGTAATACCACATATGGGAATCAGCCAAGCAGTGTAAATTGAACTTTAGAACTTCAGATCTGGTTCCTTTTACAGTCTGGTGCCAGCATCAGCACCAGGGGATGCCTCCGGGTCATTCCTGTCATCACCAGCCTCTGATTTCCATCTCCCTTAGGAAGACAATTTTAGAAAAGAATACACACACACACACACACACACACACACACACACACATCTACACACACACTCCCTACTTCATCCTAAAACTAATAATTTTCATTAAAATGCTGATTATATCCACACAAAGAAAAAATAATTTCCCAAAGGAAACACTCTATAAAAAAAATGTCTTGTAATGCTCTCTGATCCTATGTCTTTCAACTCAGAAGTAATCAAGTATGCAGGTAGAGGCAAAGGGGAATCTGTGTGTGTGTCTCATACTTATGCCAGAGATCTTCTGAAGGTTGGCTAGGGGAGCCAAGGTTCCAACTTTGTCATGCAAAGAGCAAAGATGCCAAGGCAGCCTGAAAGGGTTTCAGACAACTAGTAATTTGAAATCAATAGAGGAGAGGGAAGGAAAAGAAATGTGACCAACAGAAAAATATGGCTAAAGAGTGTGAAATGAAAACACGATAATAAATAATTAGTAGTAAACCTAAATAAATAGAAGGAATAAAATCAAATAGCTTATTTATCTCCAAATAGATTATTTATACACATCATTACATAAATGCAAATGATTTAAATCTTCCATGTAAAAAACAAACCTGAAGCATCTCAAAATGGTTACAAGCAAAATCTGGTGGTTTATTAGTGATACATCAAATACAAAGTGACAAGAAATATAAAAGACAAAAGAATGAAAATGGAATACTGTGAAAAGTGAACAAATGGTAGGTAGGAGTAGAAACCATCAAACCAAGTAAAGTAAATTTCAAAGCCCAAAGTACTAGAGAGAGAGAAAGAGAGAGAGAGAGATTGTTTTATTTTATTAGAATAAAATGTTCCTTTAATGTTGTATTTGTGGTAGTAATTTTGTTGTCTAAAAGAAAGGAGAAGATAAATCTTGTAAGTAAATCCTGACCTCTACTTGCCTGTAAAAAATAATAGAGTTCCAACATATGAGATATTTCCAATGTTTCTTTAAAACAAAAACCATCAAAATAGTTCATAACTTAATAAATACAATTAAGAGGTGCCAATAGAATTATAATGAAAAATATTACCCACCTATATCCCCACACTCAGGATGCCAGTCTCATCCCAATGCTGCTTCTCAGATACCCTCACTTTCAAATATTTTTGGCAGTTACCTCAATGATTTTAATATGTGCATAGTGGCATTTAATATTCACATTAGACCCTATTATTTATATCTCGTTTTGAGGTATGAATATGTGGTTTCCCCTGACCCTCTCCCTCACTCATCAGGCCTCTCCTACATTTTCTCAATATTTTTCTAGACATATATTAGTTAAAATTACCTTTATGTTATCATGCCTTTAGGAATATTAGTATATTATAATTGCATTTTGGCTCTTTTTTTAATTAATGGCATTTTGAATAGGCTTTTTAGTGGTCTTTTGTCGTCTTTGCATTATTTATGTATTATATCTTCTCATTTGTACTTTGGAAGTGTTTCAATTACACCTCCAGTATTTTATTAAGTCTGACCCCTGAAACCTTCTTGCTGAAACACACCCTCCACTTTCCTGCTTCAATCTTAAACTATCTGTCCTTGATTCCTGCTGTGAACCACCTATCCCAAGGCTGCCTTTGACTCTAGTCCAGGATTGCAGGCTCCTTTCTGCTTTGTTCTTTAAAACATATACCAGTAATTTCAGAGGAGTAGATGTGTGGGAAGTCCTGGTGTTTCTAAAAAATGTTTTGTGCCATCTTGTCTTGTTTCACTCAGTTGGTAGCTTAGCAAATTATACATTTCTGAGTTGAAAAGACAACATCCCTGAGAAACATGAAAACATTTCTTCCCTGCCCTCTATTAGCTAATGTCATTCTTGGAAAAGTTGGCTGCCATTTTGTTTGTAGATAATCTGTTTGTGTGCTTTGGTTTGGTTTCATTTTGTTTACCTCTCTAACAGATTTCAGTTTTTAGTATTTTCATAATTTTATTAAAATCTCATGAAAACATACCTTTGTGTGTACATCCACATGTTTATTTCATGTATAATCCCTGACCTGGAGAGTATTATCATTTTTCTCTTGAATATTTCCACTATTGTTTTGCAGATATTTTCTTCCCTCAATTTTCTCTATTTTTATAGGTTATGGAAAATTGTATAAATAATATATTGGACTTTCTTAAAATTTTCTCTATATCTATTACCATTTGTCTTCATGTTTCTTACTTCTCTTTTTTTTCTATTTTCTGGGAGATGTTTTAACTTAAGTTTCTAAAGTTGCCAATAATTTCACATAAAAAAAAATGTAGTTTTTTTTTTTGGAGGGAAATATATTTCTCCAAAGTTTCCTAAAAATTTTTCTTTATTTTAGATGCAATATTTCCTGGAAATTTGTTAAACATACTTATCAGAAGTGTATTTGCTTAAATTTTCTTTTCTTTCATGGATTACCTCTGTTTCCTCTAGGGTAATTACTTTTTGATATTCATCCTTCATCATTTTGTGTTGAAAACTTTTCTTAAGTGTCTTAGTGGTCATAAGTTAACTGTTTATATGTAAGAATTAAATAGTACAAAAAAACAATCAGGAACATAATACTTTAGTGGCCCTTATCAACTGTCAAGCTTTGGTTTAGGTTAATTAACTCTAAAATACCAAAGTTTGGAATTATTTCCTCTGGGTTCATTTAAATTCCCCAATAAAACTTCTTATCTGCTATCTAGGGGTGTAGAAGTACAATTGCTTGCACTCCAGATAAAGAGATGGGACAAGTTTTCAATATTGAAAACTTCAATTACTCTTCCAACTATTCTTTCACTATCATCCTTTGAGTGTTTTTTTTTTTTTTTTTTAAAGATGGGATCTCGCCACGTTGCCCAGGCTAGACAGGAATGACTGGGCTCAAGTAATCCTCCTGTTTCAGCCTGCTGAGTAGCTAGGACTACAGGCACAAGCCACAATGCCTAGCTTATTATGCACAATTTTTGTAACAGCTTTCTTCTCTCTTCTACTAAGCACTATCTCTCCATTTTGTTAAAACTGTATTTTGTTAAAACTGTATTATGTGATCACCCACATTTTATCCTGTGCTTTGAGATAGTGGGTTAATGTATATAGGTAACCCTTCATCTTTATTCAGAATGTCTTCAACATTTCAAATACTCCAGATACAAGTCCTAGTGAAACCTAAAGTCAAATTGCATAGCCTAGGATGGAAGGGTTCTGTGATTATGCTCTTCATGGAAGAATCAGAATAAATTTTACAACCCTCTTCCAGAGCAAATCGCAATGACTTGTCTTTTCCCAAGTACATAGACATCCACAAAGTATTAAAAACTTGAAAAAGACTTGAGGAGATCGAGATGTGAGTCATGGTATTGAGGCTATGTGGGAGAGAAGCTTTCAGGAAAACCAGAGATCTTTCAAGAACAGTGAACAGCAAAAACAAAGACCTTGAGGTAGGACTCTGTCTGTCATGTTAAAGGAATATTAATAAAGATAAAATACCTAAAGAGAGTGGTGAAAAGATCATGTAAGACTCATAGTCCACTGAGAATTTGATTGTTAATCTGAGAAAGATGGGAGTGCACTGAAGAGTCTTGAGCAGATGAATAATGACATCTATTTGCATTTAGAAAGAATCAGTCTGGTTGATGTGTTGATTTGTTGAGAATACAGTTTACAGAGGTAAAGACAAAAAGATGATCAGTTATAGAATTTATATATATATATATATATATATATTCCTTGCATTTATTTAATTGTAAATTGCATTAGGTTGTGGATTTTTTAGTTAAATTTTTAAATAATATAATGGAATCTGCAAACATGATTGGATGATTTCCATCAATTTCATTACCATTTCAGATCTATGGAACCACAGGGGCTGTAAAATTTAATAAGATTCACACAGCTTCCTCAAACATTACAAATACTAATAGGATAATGGAGTTTGATTAAATTCCATCTCTTTAGAGCCAGTGTTATTGTACATCATTTTATTTATTTATAGTTATAAACAAAAAGCTAGTGTAAATTTCCCACATGGCTATTAAAGAAATTGTAGTATATACTTATTGCTTGTTAATAGTATAGGTATTTTTCTTGCTATATAATGTTGCATTAATTTTGAATAAAAATAATCATTATCCTTAATTAAAGGAATGGGAATTTATTATAGATGTGCTTAATAAAATAATAAAGGCAACTATTAGAATAAAGTAGAGAGTAAGTTGGCTGATTTAGAACGGTCAAATGCAGATGATTATTAGAGTATGTTTGGAATGGCTGAAATGCTAAGAAAACTATTGGGAAAGAATAGTCAATAAAATAAGTTGTGAGTATGGCTACCATATAAAACATGAGGATTCAAGGAGAGCTACTAGGACCTCTAATAAAAAGACATGAACTGACAAGAGAAAAAAAAAAAAGAGCTCAGAAATCAAAGGCAGTTTAGAGGACACAAAATGGTTAAGTCAGCTCTGCGTTTCATAGAAACTACACTAGAACTCAACTAATATGGATTATCTTGAACTGACAGGATCTCTATAAATAGAAATTCTATCTGGGGCAGTTACCATAGAGAAAGCACCTGGTCCTATTTTTTTTTTCCCCAAAAGGACCTTGTGATATTATGCTGGGGGATTTATTTTTTTGTATCAAATATCTACCTTTAGACCAGAATAAACTCCAGAATTTGTTAGGTGTTGGGGGGGGGTGGAGGGAGTGACTTATTTATAAACCATAACAATTAAAGTTTTCCTTGAAAAAACTAAAAAATAACAGTGAGTATCTTTGAATATATAGGAAGGAAGAAAAATAGCTATAACTGTAACAAATCTTTAGAATGGGAACATGAATATATCATCCATAAAATTATATATGAACATGTAAATCAAAAATATAAAATACAAAATGATGAGATAATAAAGAAAAGATGTCAATGAGCAAATATTTCTCATTTTCTATACCAATTAGGCCTCAGATACAAATAAAAAACTGAAATTGAGAAATTTCAGGACAAAATATATTTGTTAATAAAATTATATGAAACTTACAGTATCATTGGTAGACAATTAGATTTGAAGTTACACCATCTGGAATGACAACAAATTCACATGACAGAAGTGGTACAGTTAAGACTCTCCAGCCACTTCTGGGCACTAGCCTCAGTAGCCTGCTTGCTGATATCAACACTGGAATTGGGATGCTTCAGCTTGCCCCATCTATACTGTTGATTGTAGTCCTTGAATGCTGTTGTAAGAACTTTTTTAATGCCTTTGAAAACTAACCTAAACATTTGTATCCCCATTATATTCTAAAGTAAAACAAAATAAATAAAATTAAAATTAAAAAGAGTTAAAAAATAGAAAGCTAGAAGTAGAAACCATCTTTTTTTTTCAAAATGAAAGAATGAACATATATTGGAAAATATTTTGCTAGTGGAAACCAAAAAAAAAAAAAAAACTGTATAAGCTTATATATTTAATGTTGAGAGAATACGTAATCTTAAATTTGGGAGAGAAAGCCTTAAGAAGAAAGAAAATGGGTCAAATGACAACAGAAATAAAAAAGTGGTTAACAAACATTGATACAATGAGGAACAATAGCAGAATATACTTTAAAAAAAGAACAATTAAAATATACACTAGAGTACAAAAGTATACAATTCACACTACTAAAAAATAATTATTTTAATGGGAAGCATGTGAAAACTGCTCCTAAAGTGCAAAGAGAGATGACAACAGGCTAAAAACTATGAGAAATTAAATAGTAGGTATGAAGAATAGGAGATAGAGGATGCCAAAGAAGAAAAGAGTCTTGAAAAAATTGTCATAAAATCCACAACCACTAAAAAACTTATTGAGTTGAAAAACATATTGTATATGCACACTAAAAATCTAATTCAGTTTTTTGAAAAAAAATCTTGAAAAATTCTGCCATTTTTGAATTTCAATAATACAAAGGTTTGGATAGAAAATGTTTTCTTTAAATTGATAATTTCTTTTCTGCATCGTAAAACTTCAGAAGAAAATGAAGTAATCACTACAGAATTTATGACAAAATTTTTTAAACTGAGAGTTATGTATTTAGGCAAGCATTTTATTTATATGTGATAGACATAAATGATATGTTTGTCTATTTAGGAACTCACATTTATACCAGGCACAGTTACATAATTCTTTAGAGATTACATTCAATAGAACCCTAATGTTAGGTACGTAGTGAGGGAACTCTGGCTCCCCTAGGGACAAAAGTGGGTGCCCTGCCTGGGTGCTGTCTACAGCAATTGTCACACCTGGGGAAGAAGGACAAAGATAGGTGCTCTGGCCTTGGTGCTGCCCCACCTTGATCCTGCCCCAAGTAATTGCCACACAAGGGGGAAGGAGGAACACCCTGAGGATGTGCAAAAGAATGCAGGGAATTCCCCAGCCCACAGGCCATAGAGCCCAGGCACAATAGGATCTGGAAGATGATCTAGCATAAACTAAGACTAATTATGTCATTCACTGTCCACCAAAGTGGTTCAATGGTGACATTTGAACACCAGGAAGGCATAATCCAAACAATATGAAACAGGACCCCAGACCGTAACCAGGGCCTCTTGTTATGACACGGGGCCCATTTGGCCTCTGTGGTGAATGCATCTTAACTTTTGACCCCTGGTTTTGCATGAAGCAAAACCCTGCAGTTGGTTACTGAAAATCTTACTTGTTGATTTTTTTATTGCTACAATTAATATTGGAAATTTAATTGTAAAAAACATGGATGGCATTGCATATAGCTAACTTGCAGAAAACAATAAAAAATAACAAATAAGAAAGGATGGTTTTGTTTTAATAAAACACCGTGGCCCCAGAAAAATTTCTTTTTTCTAGTGTGGAAGTCAATATGTTAAAGTATATGGGAATTGTGTGTGGCAATGTGCAAATACAGCATCATTTTATATCAAGGATTTGAACATCTGTTGATTTTAGTATCCTCAGGGATCCTAGGACCAATCTCTAATCTCTCATGGATATGAAGGCACAATTATGTATAATTTATGTCAGGTAATCACCTATATTCCATATAATATAACTTAGACCACGTCAGAGAAATGTGTATAAGCTTTATGACTAATTTTAATTGAAATTAGTTAAAAATCTTAAAACATTCAAAAAATAATCACTGAATTTTTGACTACATACCATCTGCAATTGAAAGGATACTAGTCTTTACTTCATACTAGTTAATAACTATGGAAATATACTTGTTTGTATAAAAGTAAAAGCTTTTAAGTCTATTTTATAATCACTAGTACTTGTGTTATATAGGATGTCACAGAGGAAATTATACTTTGTGAAGTTCTGGGTTGAAAGTAAAAGAAACTAAGTAAACAAAACATAACGTTATTGGAGTGATGTCAGTAAACTCATATTATTGACATAAAGGGAGTAAAACAGGTTTTAGAAAGGGAAGGACGTGAAGCCAGGCAGAAGAAGCCACACTCAAAGTGAAATCTAATGAACAGTCTACTTAGGGTGAGCTGCTACCCTGTCCACCAGAGATTACTACTACCATAGACACTCCTGCCATCATACACCATTGTACTGTTCTGTGGCCACACCCTGTTAAGAATGAGTTCTAATCCCTGCCTCTTCACTCATGTGGATCCATCCCATCTGAAAGTACTGAATAGGTATCTAACAGGTGGAGCTTTGATCATAATCTGCACCCTAGCTACCAGGGAATGGGGAGAGAAAATACTGGACTTCCAGGGACTTTTGTAATTAGCAGTAGTGCCATGCACACCCCAAATATTAAGATGACAGAAGATTCTATCAAAATTGCAGTACTATACAATGAATATTCTTTAATAAATGCATGATTCAGAAATATTAATTGCTTATTTGAAATGATTTTCTTATTAATTTTGAAGACCTCTGTTCTTCAAAAAAGTTAATGGATCTGTTGCCTAAAAGAGAACTTCATGGTCAGAATCCTGTTGTAACTCCATGCAATAAACAGTTCCTGAGTCAATTTGAAATGCAGTCCAGGAAAACTACACAGTCAGGACAAATGTCTGGGGAAGGTAAAGCTGGTCCTCCAGGATGCAGTTCATGTGCAGCATTTCCACAAGGTGGTAGAGGACAGGGCTTTTTCTAGGGACTGTTCCCGGTGGGGACAGATTTCTACAGCCAGCAGGACTAGGCGGGCTACCCCTACCTTTTCCAGCTGGACAGGCTACACCACATCCACCCTTAGGTCCACCAGGTCCTCTACCTCCTGGTCAGGTTCTGCTTCCTCCTCTGGCTGGGCCTCCTAATGGAGGAGATCACCCTCTACCACCAGTTCTTTTTCCTGGACAACTTTTGAGCAGCCCCTGTTGGGTCCACTTTCTCCTGGCCCTCCACCTCTAGTTCCAGGCTATGGCTCTCCTCCTGGTCCACCACCTCCACAATAGGGACCATCTTCACCTCCAGGCCCTTTTCCACCTTGCCCACCTGGTCCAGTTGGGCCACTCGTTACACTTTCTTCTCCTCCGCATCTTCCTGGACCACCTCCAGGTGCCCCATGGCCAGCTCCACATGTGAACCCAGCTTTCTTTCTTCCATCAACTAATACTGGCATGCCAACATCAGATAGCTGAGCTCCACCACCAACAGATCCATATGACCGACCTCCACCATATGATGGGGTGACCATGGGCCCCTGGGAAGGGAAATATATACTGCAAGAATACCATTGAGTGAAGCTGAGTTTGAGGAAATCATGAATAGAAATAGGGCAATCTTAAGCAGTGCTATTTCAAGAGCTGTGTCTGATGCCAATGCTGGTGATTATGGGAGTTCTATTGAGACACTGGTAACCGTAAATTCCTTAATTAAACAATCCAAAGTATCTGCTGATGATCATTACAACGTTCTTATTAGCTCTTTGCAAGATGGCCTTCATGGAACTGAGTTCAAGTCATATGGTTCTGGATCAAGAAGACATGAGAGATCAAGAAAGTGGGACAATAGTAAATCACAAGAAAAGAAACGGCGTCATAAATCCCGCAGTAGAGATCGTCATGACGATTATCATAGAGCGAGAAGCAGAGAACGAGAGAGCACTGGATCCTGCCCAAGACCGTGACTGAGAGGGAGAGTATTGTCATTTTTAGTAGTATACACCTACATTTTAACTGGTCCAACTACTTGTTCTGAATTTAATCTTCTGGAAACATCTGTTTTCTATCTATAAACAGAGCTTATAGGAATCAACCATTAAATATGTGGCAAAGATGTCACGATTACTTTGTTAGAGCAAAAATTTCTGTTTTCAGCTTTTCAAAGGAACAAGTTGTTGCCACATTAAGATACAGGCAGAACTGAATATATACTAGAAAAAAATATATTTAAACTACCATAGACAAACAGATGCAGCTAAATATTCCTCATATTTTTTAGAAAAGAAATTAGATAAGAAACATCAAACATGCCCTATTCAAGAAAATAAAATTGAAAGATTTTCCAAACCATTCAAATATTATTTTATAACAAACTCTGAAGCATGAAAATTATATTACCACAAACTACTTTTCTTCCTAAAGCACAGATTGAAACAATTGAGTTCTACCAATCAACAGATGTTATCTGTAGGTGGTACATTCATTTATAAAGACTTACCAAGATAGGAAGAGTAATTCAGTAAAGAAAGTTAAGTCACCTAGTCACAATTTGAATCTTTATAGTCAATTTATTACTGGTAATGACAAAATAATGTGAACATGGTAAATGGTAACTATCTCACAGATGGAAAAGGTGAATTAAATCAGCAAATGCTTATATAGGAATGCAAAGTCATTTGTAGTTACAGCGCAATTGCTGATAATATACATTTGAGAAAAATTAAGAACAAAAAGGAAAATGTTTTGAACTATTTCAGGTATCTATTGGTTAGTATGGTAGAAGGCAATTAAAAAAGAGAAAGAAAGAAAAGCAACAAAACAGAAAAACATGCCCCCCAAGTTATAAAAACTAAGAATTTAAGATCTATGGTTTTGGGGGACCTCTTTTAGTTCCACCACCATTTTTTTACTTTAATTATCTCTCCTTTGAAGTTACTTTTTAAAAAGGTATTACTTAAAAACATGCTCCATAACTGTGCTTAGTCATTACGATCATGAAAGTGTATTTGAATTTAAAAACTGATATTTAAATTTAAAATGACTAAAATTTAAAGTAATATCCAAAATGTCAAAACGTAAAAATTTAAACTGTCAAAACAATCATATTTCAGCTCAAACAGGAAATCAAATAAACTTTTGACAACTGTTTTTAGATATATTTTTAGCTTTTCTGAAATTATTTAATAATAATTTAAGACTTTATCAGAATAGATTATATGATTTATGAGTCATTTAAAATAAAAATAAAAATGGAACTTTTACTATCTTGAAACAAATTTACATATATGCCTGGGGGGCTCAAAATTTCTTTGTACTATTAATATGCACTCTAACAGTAACATTTGGTTGATTACAGAAGAAACTGTAATGTATTATCACTGACTCTACTATGTCCATGAGACAGATTATCTTTTTGACAGACATTTTTTTTCTTTCCTATACATAGTAATTTGACATTGTTGAACATACAAACTTCCTAAACTTGGATGCTTTCCTTGTGTAATACAATAAAATGTATTATCATTTACATTAATATACTTCATCATAAAAAATTTACTCCAAAAATAGATACCATATATTTATGCACTGGTCATTTAACCCTTGCACATTAATATTCATTAGTGCAAATATTGTTCTTTGGAACACAAACCGAGCATAAAATATATGTAACTCTTTCTTAATACCTTTTTACAGATGACCATTCACTTTAGACTTTTTCCACTATCATGATTTTTATTACTTTGATGTGGGGTAGGAAAGTGAGCAAAGGATTAGCACTTGAAAGACTGAATTCCTCTAATTTATTGAAATAGATTAAGTGCTTATTATACATAATAGTCCTAACATACATTACCATAAAGTGGTGGTGAACTTTTTGTTTTTACTAATGGCACAGTACTAAAGTAGAAGGTACACAAGAGCAAGGATTAGAATTATCTTTACTATTCCCTTCATATGTGGCACACAGTAGGTGCTCTATGCACAGTTCTGAAATGGATGAATATTTTCTAACCATTCATGAAGAATGAAAAAGTCTCTGTGTTCTCTCTCTCAGGAATTGCTTTATTGACCACCAAAGTGCTAGCACAATGTAGATTATTTGGATGTAATTCACATTCTTGCATATACTGTTACATATACACTATTATATAAATCTGGTACTCCATAGTCAACTTATTTTACCTTTGCTACTCCCTAAAGCAACAAATGTTTGTATTACACTGTTTTGTTTCTCAGAATTTCTTTACCACATACCCACATATGATCCAAATGATTCCAAATCCATGATTTAGTTATGCTGCTAAACAGTAAAATAGTTTTCTACACAATTTGAGAAGTTACAAAAGTCTTTTTTGAACAGTGTTCTATAAACAAAAACTTCTCTTTGTGTGATCAAAGTCTGACCTGCCCTGACTCACCTGAGTCCTTCTCAGTCTTCCCATGACAAGCAGCTCAGCAATCAATAGCAGGTCACAGAAGCTGAAGTTCAAGGATTCTGCATCTCAGTGTTTCACATTTATTCTGCTTTTACTTGGCCCAGTCATACTTGGGTCTTATTTTATAACTGTCACTTAAAATGTAGAAAAAACTTTTTCAAAATATCACATTTAAATACACACACACACACACACACACACACACACACACGCACACAGACCCCCAGGTATATCTACCATATTATAGTGTCAGAATGTGTTTGTGATGAAGATGATTCATTTCACTACAAAATGCAAAACAGAAATGACACAAGATTGCTATTAAGTTTTATAAAAGCAGTTCTAACTATGCCCAACTTAGAGGTAAGCATATTCCACCCACCTCTGGACCTTTATCCAATATATCTAATTTGTTTCCTAAAGTTAGCCTTAAAATGATATTTAGCCTGTTATGAATCACTTTGCTTATTCAAAAGAAATACAAGGACAAAGAAGATGACCTGCAAAAAGAGACTGAAATAAATTTCAGGTAAAGATGGTAATATGTATGTGTGCATTTCTAAAAATCAGAGTAGGTATTTCAGCTACCTCTTTTTTTTTTAGTGTCATAAAAATTATTCCTCTAATTCACCTAGGAGAAACTAAGATTGACAATGTTATTCATTTATGAACACTAAATGATCTTTGCTGAATATCCTTCAGAGTTAAGCAGTCATGTGACACACTACATATCTAAAACTTGCAGCGGCTGCAGTTCTATTGTTATGCAGACAGACACAATTAAGCTCCCTTGGAGAACACTATTGGCACAAACAAACCAGTAAACGTTTTCTTTATGCTAAAAACATAAAACAACAGACTAAATGGCAGGCAAAGAGGAAGTCATGACCACAGGCAGTATGCTGTCATTCACTTTTCCCTAGTGAATTAATTTGCCATGAACATTAGAAATAGCATCCTTCATGTCAGAAGCAAAACCATTAGATCACCATCCAGAGAATGGACAGGAATTATACAGACATCTAGGAACTCTAATGCCATGGCAATTACAATCTTCAGTAACTCAATGGCTCGAGAGTTTTGCTCATCTGTTATTTGAACTGATGGACATCTGTTAAGTCTGTGGGTCCTGTATGACTATTTAAAATGCCAACAGATGCTAGAAAATCAAAATAAACAAAATTCAGTTTAAAAGACAGAAAAGTTTGATTGCTGTCAGAAATAAAGATAGATGGATGCATAGACGTAATAGAGACATACTTTATTTTATGCAGTTAGTCTATGCTCATCTATCTTTTCATTTATGTGGCCTCTGACACCACAATAGGACATTTTTAACTGGGGCTTAGGACAAATGTATAATAGTAGCTTCCTACATGATTTACCTGAGTCTTTCGCTCTGCCCTTCAGTCTATCCTCCGTATCAAAACCACAAAAATGTTCCAGTAATAGAACTAAGAGAGTGTCATTTCAAAAGAAGATTCTTCAGACTTCATAATTTTGTGCAGGTTAACCTCTGCAGCCAAGTTTCACATTCTACACTAACCCAGGTGGCCTCAACCCTCTCTTCAGCTTGACAAGACTTTAGACAGGTTTCTTCTGGCTCTAGACCCCTGCCCTCACTTTTCTGAGAGCATTTACTTTTGGAAAAACTTGAAATTGTAAATTTTTTCTCCACTTTATTGAGATGTAAATCTTCTCCTAGTCTACTGTCAATTTTACAACCCAGAAATGTCTTTATGAAATGTAATCATCAAGAGAATAGTGCCCGTCTCCCAGTCTCTATGAGAGGGCAGGAGCCTAACTTCACTCAGCACCAGTCAGTAAACACAGATGGCCCAAGTACATTAACCAAACTCCCTTCTGATGTCCTCCGGTCCTTAATCCACTAGGTCACCTCAGCCGTTGAAAATATTAAAAATTATCCACACTGTTTTTTTTTTTCAGGGGAGTTAAATTCCATTTTTTCTCCTCTATTGGAATAGTCTTGACCCCTATTGCAACAACCTTGAGTAAAATCTTCCTTGCCTGTTTAACTCTACACAGTGATTATTTTCCTTGACAGCACTTACTCTGCACTTTCCATTTCTCATTCTTCTTTGTGTGTCCTTCCCCAGCCTTTCTTTTGTGAGATCCTAATTATTCTTTAAGACCTATATCAAATACACTACATATGAGTACAACCAGCTGAATTGAATTTACATGGTGGTTGCAAGAAAGGAGGGGACTCTTCATTTTGTTTTGCAATGTTTACTGTCCAAAAATGTAAAACAAGATAAACAATCTCACCCTACATGAATTAGTCATTCTCTCTTCAAGGACTCAGTACCTTTAATGAGAGATTGAAAGAGTGAAGAAAGATGTCCTTTCTTGCCAAGCAGTTGGCAGGGCGTTTCTTTAGTTTCCAGTCTTCACATGTTCACTTAGAAAGGGGAAAAAATGAGTTAGAACACTGTGAAATTTGTCTTACTGAAACATTTTTCAGTTACTTAAAAGACGGAGAAGACTATCATCTTCTTTCTCACCAGGCAACTTCCCTTCAAACGACTTTGTAATGTCACTGAATATAGAACTCTGCTGAGCAGGGAGTAGAAACATTGATGTCTGTAGAAAAGTGCTAAAGAACTCCTTGACATTTTTTGTCTGGCACTGTAAGGAAGTGTGCTTATGAGAAAAGTTTATTGTGATGCTCATCAGGCATCGAATGTTCTATTTTTTTCTATACAAAAACACATAATTATGTGCAGCAGTATAAATGTATATCTGAGTAAAAAGAAATAACGCAGTGGGAAATAAGGGCAAGAGCTAGAGAGGGGTTATTTGTTCTTTTCCCTTTCATTCTCAAATTTGAAAAAAGAAAATAATTAAATGGAAACAAAATAACAATATGACCAAAATCTGAAAATTGGAGGTTGAAAGAGAAGATCTTACTTTAAAAAGTTTCCTTGATTCCTTTAATACTCAACATGCAATCTTTTTTCATATTCTCCAGTTACCTCAAATATACTGCAAATTGCCCACTATACAGGGCCATTATGACCCTACAACCTGCCCCCACCTTCTCTCAACTGGACTCCTGCAAATCTCAGAAGTTGTATTACTGATTCTTTTCTTTTCTTCTAAAAACTACATGATACCTGGCTGTAAAAGTCACCATGGTGAAACAAATTTATGCTTTTAGTAAAAGATAAGGCATGACACTCCCTTGCTTTCAAATCTATCCTCAAAAATCTCAAGCACTTCACCATACTCTAAAAGTCACTACATGATATGCCCCAAATCTGCTTCTCCAAGATTATTTCCTTTCTTTCTTCCCTTCAGGACTTCTGTTCAGGCCAAACTAGACTTACTGCTATCCCTCAGAAGCAACTACCTGGAATTTCCCTTCCAGAAATCTCCACACGATTCACTCCCTTACTTTCTCTGAGACTCTGGTCAAGTATTATGATTTTAGAGTCTTCTAGAATCTCTCATTTTGAAGTGGATCATTCTCCACAAATCCACTTTTTAACACATGATCCTCTTTTGTTGTTTTTATAGTACAATTTCCACCTGAGATAATAGCACAAAATAGTATAATAAGATTGTATCACTTTCTAGACACACACGCCACAGCAGTGGCTTCCCATTACACTAAGAATAAAAGCCACAGTGTCTTGCGTGGACCCTCCCCATATCTGTGAACTACTCATCACACACCATTGCATTTACTTGCTCGCTCCTTTCCAGCCATTCTGATATTCTTGCATGTTTTGAACAAAAATAGCTAGTTCCTGATTTAGGATCATTGTATTCACTGTCATTTGCAGGGCTTATTCCTTCATTATATTCAGGTTTAGCACCACTTCTGTATTAAGGCCTTCCTTAATTACAGTATTAAAATACCACTTCACAACACTCTCAATTGCTTTACCCTGCTTGTTGATTTTTCATACATTTATAGCTACTTTATATGTTAAAAACTCATTTTATTTGTTGATATCTGCACATTCCTATAGAATGAGAATAGATGCTTTGATTCTCTGGGTTATCATTGTACCTTTGGCTGTTAGGAACAGTGTGTGCTACATAAGGAAACCTCAGTAAATACACTGAATGAACAAATTATATGTATACGCAAAAGTTATTTTCTTTAAATGCTGCACATAAAAGACTAACAGGAACACACCAATTTCCTTGAAATTATGTCAATTTTGAAGCCTCGCATATTGTTTCTTTATGCTGGAAAGAAGACTGACTTGGATTCTTCCCTTGGGCAACTCAATTTGTTGTGACAGTTGATTAAGAAAATCAACTAAATAGATAATACATAGCTTAAATTTAAAAATGATCCCCATCATGTATGATATTTTATTTTTGAAGTAACACTGAAGAAGAAAAGATTAGTGAACTTGGAAGATCTGCCTATAATTAAACACAGAAATATTTGACTCCCAAAGGAGTAGGGAAAACATAAAATATTTGAAATAATAATAATGACCCCATATTTTCCCATATATAATAAGAATGTCAACCCATAGATTTAAGAATCTTGACAAATTCCAAGCAGAATGAACATAGACACTTTCACTAAGGGGCATCATAATGAAATTGATACAAATAAGCAATAAAGAAAAAATTTTAAAATAAGTCAAAGAAAAAGACATCTAACAGTTGTTTTATAAAACGACTCTCTCAGAGAATGATATTAATAACTTCTTCTTTTACACCACTTTTAAAATCTTGAGCAAGTGTTTTTGTTTTTTGCAGCAAATTCTAATCTGAAAACAAGTGGGGAAGAGGATATAAGGAATTGTAGTTCTTGATGTTCCCTCTGCTATGCTTAGGCCTCATGGAAAAGAAAGGAAATGATACAAATTGACAGAATTCACTTATCTTTTGATCTTTATTGCCTGCATACAGCAGGTATTAACATTTTTCATATAATGATATTAATGTTAATGTTTTTAATATTATTTCTATACATTTATTTTAATACTGTGTTTATATTTGAATAGGAGGCATTTATCTGGGGAATAAGAGCCATTGTTTTCATTATCTTAATGAAGAATTTTAGGATTCCTCAAACGGAAAAGGCACTCTGTATGCTCTTGAATTCAGAAAGCTTTTAATTTTTACCCAAAGTCTAACTCATAATCTGACACAATATTTGCAGATGTTTGTATAGTCAGTTAACAAAAGCAAGAAAGGTGAAAGTCAAACTTTCTTCTTTTCCTCCAAATTAAATTAGAAGCCCCCTGCTAAATGCATTCAGAGCATCCTACAGTTCTCTCAAAATATTTTTTACTTTATTTGAACAGCTTATTGTAATTGCTTTCTCCCTCTCAGAGTTGAATTTACCATGAAGCAAATAAATCTTAAGCCTCTAGGACCCTCATTTAATGGGGCAACTTTCTAGGCTATGACTATTGAGTACTGATGAATTAAAGATCGTTTAAAATCAGTCTCTACAAATGAAATCTGAAATCCCCTGATTTTTTGTAGCTGACATATGAAATAATCTTGATCCTAGTTTTACCAAATGTAACAACAATTCTAAAGTGTATGTCATGTTACTAATGATTTCAGAAGCCAAAGGAAACATCATTAAACTGTAATAAAATAGTCTTCCTAGAGGAAGGGCTGAATTGTATGTTTGCATTTAATTTTTAGATATTATCTTTTAAGGATAAATTAATTGTTTGATAGTCAACCACAAGAAGTCAAATTATCTTTGCAAAACTGTGTGTACACTAGAAAACCGTTTTCTAGGCATTGAGGAATAAATATGAGAGGAACCGTAATCACTCTACTTCATTATAAATCAGAAGACATAATGCAGGGTATGGGTTATCTGCTCCTCTGCAACCAAATCTTGTGACTTCTCTGGAAATAACCATCATTTATTTAGGAGATTCATTTGGGGTGTTTATTTTTACACAAGACTCAGTCTTGTGTACACATGAAGCAGATTCACCTGGCATATCTGTTGTAACATAAAAACAGCTTATTGTTCTGTAACTGCAAAGTGGGAGGGTACTTAATGGAAAAACATTCCATGGGAGCTGTTGGGATTATGATCAATCCAGTTTTGATCACAGGTTTAAATGGCCACTAATAGCTAGGACTTAGACAGTTAATAAGGAAAAATATAGTAATATGCATTAAAAACTTTCCTCTTTTTCACTGAGGACAGACCATATATTTCCCTTTGGAGTCATTAGCTCCATCAAGTCTAATCGTATACATAGTTACTTATCAGTAAATGTTTTATGAAACAAATAGACTAATTTATGTAATCTGGGCATATATTTTTATTCAGATCTCAGCTTTATTTTTTTATTTTTTTAGACAAGATCTCACTCTGTTGCTCAGGCTAGAGTGCCATGGCATCAGCCTAGCTCACAGCAACCTCAAACTCCTGAGCTCAAGCGATCCTCCTGCCTCAGCCTCCTGAGTAGCTGGGACTACAGATATGCACCACCATGCCTGGCTTTTACATCTAAAAAATGAGAGATCTAAGAAAGTTCATGCCAGAGATTAATTATATTACTAAAATTTTCATAGAATCTTATATAATGCAGTATGTTTGCAATTTATAATATATCTAATTGAAATAAATGAGTTTAAAATATGTGGATTATAAATATGCAGATATAAGTTTTTGACCACATGTACATAGCTCTACTATTATCTGGCAACTGCAAATTTTGTCTGGCAAATTATCAAGTTTTTATAAAAGTATTAATCTGAAAAACAAAAGAAATCAATTTATGTCAAAATTATGGATACATGAATGCATGAGTTTTTAAGATGATTTTTAGAGATTTTTTTCAATGTTGAAACTATGTAAACAGCAAGTACAATAGTTTATCCTCTAAGAAAAATAAATAGAGTAAAATATCAAGTAATCAGAATCCCATAGCATTTTAAAAGGAATAATGTATATTCAATAGTTGAGTAATAAATATGTACCTTTTCAAGGTTACATGATATTCAAAATGAGTTAGAATATATTAAAAAAACTACTTGGTAAAAGTTGACAAAATATTTCCATCAAGAAAACCATAGTGTGAAGCAGGTCAAATACATCCATTTATTATGGAAGTTTTAAAATCAAAACTTTTAATAACTGACAACTGGTGTCCAGAGTCACCTTATTCCCTGAGAGGAATGATCTCTTCTTCTCACTAAATCAAACCATGTTATGTGACAAAGCCCATGAAGTGTTAGTGGCCACACGCTGACTGAGCAGCTGTACAAAATGAATTAAAACCAAATTGTGAAAATGTCTAGAACTGCAAACTTTTTAGAATTTTTAATGAAAATAGAAAGATATTTGTGTCTATAACACAACCAAATAAAATAATGATTTTAGCATATTAATAATTAACATTTTGTATGTTGTCCTTGAATGATAAATTATGTCTTCATTATAAGCGTATTGCATTATATAGATTTCTATTTAATGCCCAGAAATTTTTTTAAAAATGTGTGAATGTGAGATAACAACATAAAGAAAAGTATAATAAAGAAACATATAGTAAGCTGTGATTATTAACTTAATAAATAGGAGTTAATTGAGATCCAGGATTCAAATACTATTATAAAAGAGAGTCAACATATATCAAGGGATACATATGATAATAATTCTAAATATTAAAGAATATATAAATATGTCATTATTTGATATCTGTGACAGGTATCAATTTATCCCCTTTGAGTTCCAAATTCACTCTTCAATACATGCTCTGTGATAATGGGCATATTTCCTTTAAAAATTTCTTTCTTGTGTTGAGTACAATTTTAGCGTCCTCAGCCAAGGTCACTCCTGCATTTACAGAGGTTGCAGATTTGGTCTGCAGCCTGGATGTCAGAGCTGCCCCAGCCACATATCTAGAAGTGGGATCTCTAAGCATCCTTGCAGCACAGGCCGATGATCATCACAGTGCATCTATTTCCACATTAACCCTATATTCTGCGTGACTTCTGCACATTCCACATTCCTCTGCTCACCGGCCCCAAGGCCCCAGAGCTTTGTTTCTCAAGGTTTCCCTGATGCTGCAGCCCTGTCAACACTGTGGATTTCCCAAAACAGACATCATTCCTTCCAGGCCCTCTGCCTGTACTGGTGCCCCTATTCCCTCTGTTATGTCTATGTGCCTAGCCAGTGGCTGTGGGTCATCTGTGTCCTTCTTGTTTTCTAGATGGTTGTTTCCTGTTTTCCCAAAAACACTGGATGAACACCAGACCAGTCAAACCAGTGAACTTCCCTCCCATCCAGTGGGCTGCAACTGTATCTTCTCTATGGAGATCTGAACCCTAACCTTGGAAGTAGGCCACCCTTCCAGGTATGACCCTCCCTGGGCAGTACCCCTCAGCTCTAAGCTACCACATTAAGATTTCTTATAGATTATAACTACTTTTACCATCATTTGAACATACTTTATCTTAAAACTTCCCTGTTTATATTATAACATGGTGTGTTTTATGTGTCCTAATCGGATTCAGACTAATACAAAATTAATATCAGGAGTGATCTCAGAAAACCAGCCCCTAAAAATGGGATTTGAGGGCTAGTTTTGCCCTTGAGCTTGAGCACAGTGCTAAGTTCCTTGGCAATGGAAAATGGAATACTGGTGGCCTGTGACAGGCAGTGGAATCTCAACCAAGCCAGTTCCTGTGGTTGACTGTGATGAAGCACCAACTGACTCACGTATCATGTGGCTGCTGTACTTGACTGTTTTGACAATAATGATGATATAAAGACTATAATATAGGATAGATGCTTTTAAATGAAAGTAGTTTGACTTCTGTTTTCTGAGGAGATAAGCCTGTTGTTCTTAGAAACACAATGATAACTTCATTTGTGGAAGATACCTTGGAAGTTGACATACTTTATCTTCAAGACCCACCATAATTACACTCTGTTGCCACTAGACCCATAGGTATTGGTCAAATGTGAACATGATCTGGGGGATTTGATATACACTATAACCCAGGAGGAAATAACTCACAGATCAAAATAATCGCAAGAATTCCCTACTATATTTTGGCAGAAAATGAAACATGTATGTGGATAGAAACTAAGGGCCTTAGTCCAAAGAGGGAAGGATATAAAAATAAAACTGTATTAATTGATATAGGTGCACTCAGGAGCCCAGATTTAATATCATGTCCATTATTTTTTAAACATTCCTTACAAATTGTTCTCTTTTTTGTCTTTCTCTGAAACTCCAGTTACACTAATGTTACATTTCCTCTCCTTCGGTATGCAGCGAGATGGGTTAAAATAAATTAATTAATTAACTTAAAAAATTCCTCTCCCACTTATCTCATATTTTTTGTAACCATTTTGCTGTCTTGCTTCAGTTAGAATATTTGATATTGACTTTCTCCAGTTCACTAATCTGTTTTATCTTTTCCACTTTGCTTTTAAATCTACCGAGTTTTTAATTGCAATTAGTTTTCTTCAATCCTAGATGTTTTAATTTTTTTCTTATTTAAATTAGCTTTTTAGTATAACTCTCTATCATATATCTAATTTTTGACATATGAGTCATTTTGTATTTAAAGTCAATTGCCAATAAATCTAATAACTAAGTTATTGGTATCTGTTTTCATTAATTTTCTTTTCCTTCTTGATCCTTGGTATGTTAACACTGCACATCTAAAAAAAATTTAAGAGTCTCTGAATGATTTCTTTTTTCAGAAAAGTATCACCATATTCTCTTTTAGACAGAAACAGTAAGGACATAATACATGAACTTGTTTAACTCTGCGCTGCAATGTTGCAAGTTTTCATGTTGTTTTGCTTCCTGAGGTTTTTCTGCATGGGATTTATCTCCATTTCTAGGATATAGCCCTCTAAGAATCAGGACTGAAAGTATAGGCCACTCTAATTTTGTGTGTCATGGACTCTAATTTTTATCTCCTCAGTATGGCGAGACTGCCTCTTACATTGCGTTTGACATGGGGGCAAACCATTAAATGAAAGGTTAATGTCTCTGAGCCTTTCTACTCACTGGTATCTTCGCTACTACTTTTTTTTAACTTTCTTGTCACTCCAGCCTCACTCTTTTTTCCAGCACTGTATGATTGTAAAAATAAAATCTGCTATCCTCTCTTATTTTTGGCAAATTTTTGGTTTCTTGGACTTTGTGCAGTGTCATTAATTGGCAAAGGCCCTCAGGGGGAAAAGGTCTTGGAAATTGTTTGTTCAATTCTGTAGTTCATTTTGTTATGGGACCCAACCTTCAACTTACAATTTCCTTGGAAAAGTTTCAATTTATCATGTTATTATTATTATAATTGTTTTTATTTTAGCAGATTTCATTTTGTTGCTGGTGCTCTGGGTTGGAATGTTCATCTTCCATGAGCTATTCTGCCATAGCTAAAACCAGAAATCTATCTTTTCACTTACATATATTTACTAGCTAAACTGTAAATTACATTAGAGACAATGTCTACATTTTTATTTTTTATTTTTTGTCTGAAGTATATTGGCATTCTATAATAAGATTTAATTATATATATCAGCAGGGATAAAACTAGATTCAAGGAAATAAAACAGAAGAACATTGATGTAGTCATAATGCCAAGATAAAATATTAGCTTTGTATGAAGTAATATCATGGGGATGGGCAGAAGTGGTAATTAGGAACTTTTTAATTGTTCAGGTATGTATGTTGCTGAGGATGCTGCCGACTAGGAATAATAAAATTATTTTCTATAGGTCTTAGTACCAAGGAATATCTGTGCTTCTCCTGAACAACTGTAAGAAAGATTTGATGTTATGAATATTGAACTTCTCATAATTTATTGTGCTTGTTTCTGGTTTGGCTATTCAGGAATTCAGACATAGATAATACCTTATCTTTAATTATTCAATTCTGTTTCTTAGGATATCCTTTACAATTGCCTTTATTTTTGATTTCCTGATTTTTTTTCTTTGCTATATAACTTATAGCTAATTTCCCTCTCATGATATTGAATATATGAGTCTTGGTAGATTGTTTCAAATTCTTTTTTAGTATTAAATAAAAGATAAATGAATAAATACATGCATAAAATGAAAATCCAAGGCAGGAAGGGCACATCTCTTTTTAATACTAGGAAAATAAACTTTCTCATGAACCCATAAGATTTCCCTTTATGTCTCATTGTTTAGGGAAGTCAGATTCTCATGCCTAAATAGATTACTGGCAAAAGAACTGTAATTTACTGATTAGCTTAGATAATTTACTGATGGACATTATTACTGGGGAAGGAACCCATGAAAACATCATTATGTAACACATTAAAAAAATCAGAGTTCTAATACCAAGAAAAAATTGAGTAATGAGAATTGAGTAGGAAAAAAACAATGGTGTCTTCCATACTCCCTTTATTGTATCATAGCCTTTAGGTTCAAAACCTCAGGTGTCAACCACTGATTCATTTGACAAAAAAAATTACTGAACATATAATTTGTGCCAGCTATAATTCTTGAAAATGAAGCCAGGGCAGTGGACAAAAGAAGTAAAATCCTAGGAGTCATGAAGATTACCATCCAGTGGAGAAGGCAGAATAAAAAGTAAAAAAAAAAAATAAATTGTCAATTTAAAATATACTAGATGATAATGAAGAATATGAGAAAATATAAATAAAATCATGAATGTTGATATTAGAGAAACATATTTATTGTTCCATAGGGTGGCCACAAAAGGCACAAATAGACTTTTGATTAGACTCTTGGAAAAACTAAGTGAGCGAATGGAGCATATGTGTTGAGAAAAAGCAAAACAGGCAGAGGAAAAGAATGCAAACATTTTGAAGTAGGAACATCCCTATACTCTTAAAGAAATCCTGAGAAGGTCAGCATGGCTGGAATGAAATAGACAAGGAAAAAGGTTTTCATCTGAATGTGACAAAAAGCCACTGGAGAGTTTTGTATAGGGAAATGGCACAATCTAACTGAAATTCTAAAGGGATCTTTTTGGATGTGGTATTGAGAATAGATGAATTAGCGAAAGGACAAAAACAGGGAGACCAGTTAGAAAGCTATTTCAATAATGTAGGTGGGAGACGATGGTGTCTTAGACTCAGGTAGTTGCAGAGAAAGAAGTAGGATGTGGTTAGATTTCAATATATATTTAAAGTAGAGTAGAGGATTCTGCTGATGGATGGAATGTGAGGATTTATGTGCAGGGGGAAATGGGGATTTAAAGATCTCACATTTTTTTTTTTTTGCATGAGAGATAATAGTTGTTCTTCGTTCTTAAATCTAAACATTATTCCCTTATCTTATCTAACTTTTCAGAATTCTAGCTAAACTTAAATTTTTTCTCATATAGATATGACCTACTCTTTTTCTGGGTTTCCTAAAATGTTACTACTCTTTCTCATCATTTCACAATCATATTCTGAATTATATTTATTTGCTGTTTGTCTTATTCACCTACTCCTATAGAAAAAAAATCTAGCTCCTCAAGAAAAGAAACATTATCTACTATGTCTTTCATTCATGCAAATAATAGTTTTTTCTTTGCATGGTGTGCTAGGCATTGGAGGTAGAGCTATATTTATAGTCCAACATGGACTTGCCTTCATGAAGCTTTTGCATTGTGTATAAATGCCACTTCTTGCTGTTCGATCTGTATGTTGAACTGGAATGCAGTATACATTTTTAAGAAAATATTTTCATTTTTATTTGTGCTATTTTAAAAAGTACTGACAAAAACATCTCCCTTCAGCATCAATAAAATAGAACGTTATACTTGGAAGTTTACCCTATGGGGAAGAACATACGAGATTGCTATTTGCTTTCCTAAAGCTCATAAAAAGAACTGCAAACTGCTAGAATATGTCTAAGCAACCCTGATCAATGATTGGTAGTGTTTAATAAGCCGGTTTTCAAAGCTTTAAACAAAATAGAGATAACAGTATTGTTTAAAGTCTTCTGGCTCTGTTTGTTTTTTGGTATTTAGGTTCCAAGTTAACTATTTTATATTTGTAATGGTAGTTTCTAGTATGGGGGGAAAGTGTATTATTTAAATATATTTGCCCATTTCAGTTAAGCATATTTACATTTAAAAAAATTATTCCAGTTCATTTTAATTGCAATTTATAGAAATATTTTGCCTAGATGAAAAGGCAAGACAAAAGATGACAATTCAGTAGTAATCCATGAGAACATATGTTATACTTTTTGTGACTGACCAATATAGCTAAATATTAAGATGATACATTCTGATGCCCAACTGTCAGGCTTCAAAATAGAGCTTTACTACTTATCAAACATGTGACCTTGGTAAATTATTTGAGTTCTTTAGGACCAAATTTCCTCATTATAAAATGTAGAAAATAAAAATTATTAAGAAAATATTTTTTTTCTCATAGTCTGGGTTGAAGTGTGTCCTCCAAAAAGGTATGTTGAAATCTTCACTCCTGGTATTTGTGAATGTGACCTTACTTGAAAATAGGATCACTGTAGATATAATCAACTAACATGTGGTCATTAGTGCAGGCCATAATCCAATATGACTTACATCCTTATAAAAAGAAGGAAAACACCATTTGAAAAATATTAGAGACACAGAGAGAAAACCATGTCAAGGAGGCGGAGATTACAGGTAAGCAGCTGTAAGCCAAGGAATGCCAAAGACTGCACGTAATGGCAGAACTAAGAGACAGGTCTGGGATAGACTCACTCCTAAAGCCTATAAGAGAACACATCTCTGCCCACACATTGATTTCAAATGTGCAGTTTCTAGAACTGTGATAAAATAAAGTTCTATTGTTTTAAGCCACTGAGTTTGAAATAATTGTTACATATGAAACATAGGGTGCTTATGATAATTAAATTACCTAATATAATATATCTAAGTAATCAGAATAAAACCTAGTATATTTTAAGTATTTAGGGTTTTTTAAAAACTTCCATTGAAAAATTAATTCAGATCAAAAAGGATGTTCTCCTCAGATCCCCATTGTAATTATTCCAACTGCATTCATCTGTTCAGGCTGCTATAACAAAATATCATAGACTGGATGACTTAAACAAGAGAAATTTATATCTCACAGTTCTGGAGGCTCAGAAGTCCAAGATCAAGGAGCCTGACAATTTGGTTCCCGGTGGGAGTTGAAAAAGCATAAATGATTTGAAATATCATATCTCATTTCATGTGGTTTATATCAAGAAACCTATTAAATTTAAACATTCTGTGATAGATGATAAATACAATGTTTTTAACATTTAATACAAAATTAATTCCAAAGTAAAGCTAAGGTTTGTTTTAGCTTGAAATTTACAATAGAGAAGACATCTAATTGTTAGTTTGGATTGTCCATCTTTTTAAGCAAACATCAATATATTATACAAACTCAAATAGGCATAGTAATGAAAATTGCTGTTTCTTTTTATATAACAGTAAATAATATGTAAAGTAGTAATTTGTAAAGATTTTTAATTTCATGAAATATGTATAGGTATTCTCCCTAACCATCTCATGCTCTTTTTTCTCTTTTGATATCACTAGTAGAAAACAGGCATAGGATTTTAATAGCTATAATAAATTGACCATTTTTACAAGAAAAATAATAAGAAAGAGAAGGAGATTCAGGAGAAGCAGGAGGAGTAGAGGAATAAAGAAAGAAAGAAGAGAAATTAAAAGTGACTTTTACCAGAAGACAGACTAAGTGGTAAGGGCAAATCTCTGAAATCACGTATCATTCTTCCACTAAGATGAGAAATACAGAAGAAAAAATTATTATTAGTGGCATACTAGCTACCTTGAAAAGCTTTCAGGTCATGAGAAAAATCTAGCGCTTAATTTTAATGTATCAATGGAGAGTGAGCTTCAGCAGTGTGTCCAGAACCATAAGTTACTTTCGTAGGAGTGTCACAAAAGTATTCATAATGGCTGGAGTACAAAAAATACTATACTCCAAAAGTGGAAAAAATACTCATTTATCCTTACATTTGCCTCTGGACCCAGCACACAATAGTCATTCAAAAGTATTTTAAAACAATAATTTTATAAAAATTGTATACAGACCTTATGGTTCTCCAAATCCAAAGATGATCCATAAGATGTAGATTTGAGCAGTTTGCCTTTGCATTAACCATACCAGTAAATTAGTCCCAACCACCAGTTTTCAAAGATGAGTAAGTCTAAGTTACAAAACAAACTAATCACATTTTGGATGCATTACTGCTGAAAGAAATCAGCTCCAAACTTTTATATTATATTCATAATTGCATACCACAGCAAAAGATTCAGAGGCATTTGGGACTTGCCTGGATTGTGAATGTATACAATGGCTAGGGGAGGACAGGACGATCACAAGCATCTCATTGGAGAAGAGATAAATCCTTCCAAGGAATATAAGAGAAGGAAAGTGAAAGAAGGATAGTAGATGTTAACTGGTTAACAACAAACTATGTCTACCCCTATAAAACCATCTTTTAAAAACGTTTGACATTCACATTCAAGAGAAAAGTTGACTTCCTGGCATTATTTGAACTAACACGTTGTATCCTTGTACATAATTCATTTGAAGTCCCTTTAGTCTCATGTTTTATGAAAAGTTCCATAGAAAGTTTTAAAAGGTCATGATAATAAAAATAAATGATTCAGAGTTCAAATATCAAAGTTTTAACAGTTGGGCTTATTCTGTGGAAGTGGTATCCTTCGAATCAAACTTGCTTCTTTTAAGGAATGCTATAATATAAATATAAATACTTGAGGTTATTACTTTTCCGAAAAGGTAAATAAATCACTTAAATAAATGTTAATACTTCTATAGCCTCTAACAGTTTTTAATCTTTATAACCCTCATCAAATAGATGACATTGCATAACGTTTTTCCTTATTAACTAAAAAAATGATTACTTTTACGAGAAATTATATCATTGGTGTCTATAATTGCATAATTCTACAACTTGTACATATTGTATAAAATTAGGTGGTGTTTTATACTTCTATCCAAAATAAATGGACACGATTATACATTTTTAATGATTGACAAGGCAGATATGGTTGTCAAGAAAAATGAAATCCCAAATGTTGGTCTCAAGTAATGTTTTGTGAAATAATACCCATTTTAAAAATAGGGACTTTTCAAACTGAAGAAGAGAGACATGGAAGATTTTGTATACGCTGTTATTAAATACATAAGAAAGTAATCATCACAGAATTAAATGCACTAGTTTCCTAAGTTCTTTCAAGCCTTCAAATAAGGGAAATTGCCCTAATAGTTAATATTCTTCTTGTTCTTGGGGAAATAATCCTTTTTGTTTTCTCTCTCTATGGCTTACTTTTTTTCCTTGACATACAACAATAGGTAGGACCTTCTGTTCACTGCTGAACAGAAGTGTAAATAATCATAATTCTTGTGCACTTTTTCTTTTAATAGAAATGAATGTAATATTTCTCCACTAAGAGTTAGGTTTGATGTTGGACTTAACATGCACTTTGTATCTCACAGGAAATAGACTCTGAGATAAACACTTGTAGAGAGATGTTTGCTAGGAAGTGCTCTCTGAAAGAACACCTGTAAGGAATGAGGGATCATGGTGTAGTAACAAAAGAAAAGATCTTCCAAGAGGGCATCTCTAAGGTCATTCAGAGTTATCGCACACCAAAACATATGTTTTAAGTCTTTGTACCCCCACATCAACCAGCAAAAGGGCATAATATTGTGTGAGGCAGCTCCTTTGACTGAGAAAAATGTCCTCAAAGGAATTCATCTGTGAGCTGTCGGCAACTAAAACGTCTGTAAGGAACATGGGTACCTTGCTGTGGAAGGAGGGATCTGGGTGGTACACTAAATCAACTAAAATTTATGCCTACTACTCAATATAATAAATTCAGCTCACTGGATAAGATTCAGGTTTATTTATTTTTCTAAGGAGATTTACAAGTAGAAAATGAGACGAACTACAGGTCCCATGCTTTTATTAGCTGCAATTGGTAATTGTTATCTCCCACCTCTAATATGAATTCAAGATTGACTACATCTTTAGCTAACATCTCTACTCTTCTAGATGGCTTACTAGGGGTGGTTGAGGTGCTCACTCCCTGATAATTGTAAGTCTTTGATCACCATGCTCTAACTGGACTAAAGTTACTGCATTTGTCTATCTAGCAACAAAATTGTTCAAGGGAGTACTATTAATAAAAACTACCTAATGGATTGCATATGTGCCAAATCTATTTTCCCTTACCCCTATTTGGTAAGAACATTCCTATCTCATTATAATGATCCAGTTTAGATATCCAAGCCAGTATGGAGACTTATTTTTGTTGTTGTTGTTGTTGTTACCTGCTGCTATTACAGTAAGAAGAGTCCAAAGAGAATGGGCTCCAATTGAAGATTAAAGACAAGGAGATCTTCATTGTTTCTGTTGGTGGAAGAATTTCTCCTTTGCGGACAAGTGTCTTTAAATTTATAGCCCAGAGTGTGGAAATGTAAAACACAAATTCCCAAAAGATAAGTCAGAAAGGATGATTAGTGGATAACTCTTTCATCTCTTGTTTTCTATACCCATGACTTTATCTATTTGGAAAAGAGCACCACTAAATTATCAGTGATTTAGGGTATGTACTGCAATTTGAAGGATAACACAGCATTTTTCATGGTATTATCTCTAATCTGGCATCTCAGGTGCAGGACCTTTCAATAACTATTAAAGATTTAAGATTTGGGTTGTGGAAAAGCAAGGGATTCCATAGACTCGCTGCAATACCTTTTTCTTTCTTTCCCTTTTACGTAAAATGAGTTCCTTGGTCCAATGTGATACTGTGCAGAATCCCATGTTGGTAGACCAAACACTCCTGTAGCCCATGGATAGCTATACAGTATCTATTTTTGAGGGCTGAAACAACAAACCTATATGTGGAATACATGCCAATTCTACTTAAGATGAATCACAGATTGATACCCTAAAAGTCTGATGTTTTTTCAGGGAAATAGCCTTTGTCTTTGTTGTTGGAAGGTTGTACACACATTAGCAGAGGTAGCTAAGCCAGTCTCAATGAAGACAAACCTATTTTTCTGGGCACAGTTTTTGCACATCCACCTCTGTGGTTGCTTCCTTTGTGCACACATTGTGCCAGTTCCAGAGTGGCTAATTATACAGACTAACTAGCCAATTCTGTCTATATAGTTGCATCTTCTGATATAACTGCTCTCTTATGGGTGTTAACATGCAATAAAAATATCTCGGTACTTACTCCTTCAGGTCTATCCATATGCCCCTTCGCTGGATCTGATTGTACTGGATCTTCCAATCTTTCTCCCTCTCAGATCCTGATCATTTGCCATTGTCCATGACTCCTCAGGTCAATTGCTTTTGTCCTGAAACATATTAAGAATCCAAGATTTGCCTTTTAGGAGTATTTTTCTTCATTACTGTCTTTCAGGGTCACCTCTGGATATACAAATGTCTATCATAGTGGTAATATACCAATAATCTGGTTTTGGCTTTCACTAAGAAAATGAGCTGACCTCTACAGGAAACAAGCTGAGCTTTTATACTCCACCATCATCTGGATTTAAGGATCCCTATATAGGCACAGTGTCAGATGGGTGGATGACATGGAACATCAAGCTCTATCTCTACCAAGGTCCAGTATCACATCATGAGAAGCTTTTCAGGTATATAATTTATCATCTTCAGGCATCTTAGCCTTGATCCAGAACCTTAGGTGTCTGTGTTGTTATTTTCCTATCAAAATTTATCATAACTACACTAGCTATTTTCAAAATAAAAATATGTGCAATACAATAGGGGTGCCGTGCTGTATGCTACAAATTGTAGGGATTATGCCTAGGCCTGAATCTGCTAAAAACCTATTTCTTGTTATAAGCTTCATTCAAAGCCATCAGCTAAGTCCCTTGATGAGTGACTTGGGGTAATATTCCCAAGGATGGAATATGCTGCCTCCACAAACACAAAGACCTACCAGGCATACATTTTTAGTGGTGGCTTGTGAGAGATAAACCTCCTTTGGAGGAATATCCCAACATGTTCCAGATAACTAGATACTAAAACCTTCAGTAATGTTATAGTCCCACAATCCTTGTAAAGTTCACCTCCCACCCTCTGGATTGCACATATCTTGCCAACACTTAAAATGTTCCTTCAACCTCTTGCTTCATACTTATCCAAATTGCATGATGTTATCAAAAACAAAGATCAATACAATGTTCTTCCTAAAAATGTTTACAGTTTACATCCTTATGGCAAAGGGTAGGAGATTTAACATGGCCCTGTAGCTGAAACTAGATGAGGATTTGTAATTTATTATTGAGGTAGCTGCCCCCTGAACATATATTATTTTTCTTCTTGTATGGATGGAGTAATATCATTGTCAATTATACATTTACCTTGTGTCCAGGGTACCATGATTTATTAATAATCATAATATTAATAGTATACTGCAATTGTGGACCCCCTGGTTTCTGCACAATGTTGTCACTCATTCTAATAATGAAGCAAAGACATTGACTTCTATTCTCTAGCTATGAAAGTCCTAGACAGCATCTTCTTCAAATATAAGGCTATTTCATCACATTTAAAATCTATTGTTTAGTGTAACCACCCTTATCAATTATTTTAGCTAGATTTTCTGGATAACTTGCTACAGCTTCTACGTCAGCACTTGCCACTTCACCTTGCACGTTTATGTTATAGAGGCAGCTTCTTTTCTTAAACTTTATTAATCAACCTCTGCTAGCTTCTATACTTTTTTTCCTGATGCTATCTCACCTCTCTTAGCCTTCATAGAACTGAAGAGAGTTAGGGCCTTGCTCTGGATTAGGCTTTGACTTAAAAGAAGGTTGTGGCTGGTTTGATCTTCCACGTAAACCACTAAAACATTCTCCATATCAGCAACAAAGCTTTCTTTTCATTTGTGTGTTCACTGGAGTGTCACTTTTACTTCCCTTCATGAACTTTTCCTTTGCATTCACAAGTTGGCAGACTGGTGCAAGAGCCTAGCTTTTGGCCTATGTTGGTCTTCAATGTACCTTTTTCACTAAGCTTAATCATTTCTAGTTTTTGCTTTAAAGTAAGAGAGGTGAGATTCTTCCTTTCACTTTAATACTTAGAGTTCACTGTAGGATTATTAATTGGCCTAATTTCAATATTGTTGTGTCTCAAGGATTAGCAAGGCCTGAGGAAAGGAAGAAAAATGGGGGAATGGTTGGTCAGTGGAGTAGTCAGAACACACACATTTAAAGATTAAGTTCACCATTTTATATGGGACTAGTTCACAGCACCCCAAAACAGCAAAGACCACTGATCACAGATCACCATAACAGATATAATAATTAAAAAGTTTGAAATATTGTGAGAATTTTCAAAATCTTACACAGAGACATGAAGTGAGTGCATGCTGTTGTAAAAAAATGTTTGCAACAGACTTGCTAGATGCAGGGTTATCACAAACTTTTAATTTGCCACACAAAAAAAGCAATAGCTGCAAATCACAGTAAAGTGAAACACAATAAAATAAGGCATGTCTGCAATTATATTCATTATGCCTCTGATAGTTAAATGCTATTAACTGACTTCCGAAGTTCTGGAACCCCATCCACCCAGTGATTCTAAGGAGCCTATCACTGTAACATCTGTCATTTCTGGCCTACAAAAAAACTGTCATCATTAGTATTCTCATAAGTGCTGATACATTTTATGATAGTTTATTTATTATAATAAATAATTTAATTTAATGATGTGAGTATCCCTTTGGTCATCCCAGGAAACAGAGTGAGATTTTGTACTCTGTTCTCATATGGTAACTCCATTGTAATGCATGCATCTCACTGAGCCTTCTCACCCCTCACTCAATAGTTCATCAAAAGACTTCCAACATCTCTACATCACATACTCTGTGTGTGTGTGTGTGTGTGTGTGTGTGTGTCAGCACAATGTTGAAACTTCAAGAACCCATTGCAACAGCATGTCTGCTGCACATGCCCCTATGTGTCCTTGCAAAGACTGAAATCTCTGAATCATGAAAGAGAGCTCCTGTATCAATAACTTATCCTTTATTCTCTATCTACCCTCCATGATATTATAGTCTCACAACCCACTTCCATGCATGATGGCTGCTGACACAAATTATCTGGGTGTATCAGGTACAATTGTTGTATTAAGAAATTACCTCAAAACTTAGTGTCATAAAGCAATCATTTTATTATGTGCATGGATTCTTTAGACCAGAAATCTGGACAGGGCACATCAAGGATAACTTTTTTCTCCTCTGGAGCCCTGGTGAGGAAGGCTCAAAGTTGAAAGTGATCAGATGCCTGGAGGCCATACCTTCTGAAACTATATTTAATTATTTATATCATTTTTGATGCTGGCTATCAGCTGGGTACTCAGGTTGTCAAACAGAACAACTGCATGTATCTCTCCATGTGGACCCTCCATATGGCCTAGTCTGAGCTTCCTTAGAGCAAGGTGACTAAGTTTCATCAGGAAATGCCTCAAAAAGTAATGTGTAGTGCACGAAACTTTTATGAATGAATTGTAAGATTCTTTCAAGAGTATGACTTATTTTTGTTTTTGTGCTATAGATATAATATGTTTTACTTCTACCTATAAAATAAACTCTATATTATTATTTTTATTTAAAGTTTAAATTTTAAATTAACAAAATGAAAGCATTTTAAAATATTTACCTATATATTTACCATGTCTGATGCTCTTCATTCTTTTATGTAGATCCAAATTTCCATTTAGTATCATTCTTTCAACCTTAAGGCCTTCCTTTAATATTTTTAATAGTAGAGCTCTGCCAGCATGATTTCTCTCAGCTTTTCAAAAATATTATTTATGATAATTTTCATTACAACTTCATTTTCTAAAACTAAATTTTATTGTGTACATTTCAGGTAAACAACATATTATGGGATACATATAGATATTAAAAGGTTACTATAGTGGAGCAAATTAACATTTATTATCTCACATAGTTACTCACTTTTTGGGACAAGATCAGCAAAACTCTACTCATTTAGCAAGAATATCAAATACAGTGCAATTTTATTTCCTGTAGTCCTCATGTTGTACATTAGATCTCTAGACTTGTTCTTCCTACTTATCTGCTACTTTGTATCCTCTGAGTGACATCTCCTGATTTCCTCACCACCACTACCACCACCAACCCCCCCGCCCCTGGTAACCATTGTTTTGTTCTCTATCTCTGTATATTTGGTTTCTTTCTTTTAGATTCCACCCAAAATTGAGATTCTGCAATAATTTTCTTTCTGTGTCTAGCTTATTTGACCTAGCATAGTGTCCTGCAGGCTCATCTACATTGTAGCAAATGGCAAGATCCTGTTCTTTTTGAGAACTGAGTAATATTCCATTATTTGTGTGTGTGTGTGTGTGTGTGTGTGTGTGTGTGTGTGTTTGTCTATTTGTCCATCAATGAACACAGATTGCTTCCATATGTTGGGTATTGTAAATAACGCTGCAATAAACATTAGAGTACAGATATCTTTACAAAGTGTGGTGATTTCATTTCCTTTGGTTATATGCCAAAGAGATTGCTGAGTCATATAGCAGTTATATTTTTAATTTTTTTAGAAACCTCAATACTGTTTTCCATAATGGCTCTATTAATCTACATTCCTTGCAGGACGATCGCTTGAGCCCAGGAGTTTGGGTTGCAGTGAGCTGTGATGATGCCAATACACTCTAGCCCAGGCAACAGAGGGAGACTCTGCCTCAAAAAAAACCCCAAATCCACATTGCCATCAAGAGTATACAGAAATTTCTTTACTCCACGTCCTCATCAACATTTCTTATATTACAACTTTTTGATAATAGCTGTACTAATGTGCATGAGGTAGTATTTCATAGTGATTTTGATTTGCATTTCCTTGACATTTCCCAACTGATCATAGGGAACTCATCATGAGTTTATAGATGTAAACTAGGAGAGAGAAGACAGAGTAGCAAGAGTGAGGGTCATGGGCATTTGTCCCATTTTTTTCATATAACTTACTTAATCTTTCAGGGCCTGATGAGGCCTGATCACTTACATACCACTTCCCTTTGATGATAGAGTGCTGTTGTGTAAGCTCAACTTTATGGCCTGGAGGGTCAGACAATTTCCAGTTCATGATAGATAGCTCAGGTTACATGAGAACTTGGTGGTTCATAGGTAAGTGTTCGGTCTCTACTAAGACCCAGTAGTGGGTAAAAAGCTGTTTCTGAAAAGGGGAGTTGTTATTTGTGGAAGATGGCAGAACTTTGCTCCAAATCCTAAGGACTTGTGCTGTGATTCATCTATAGGAGCCTGTCAAAGTCTCCAAACAATATCCTTATCTGCCACTGACACTGTATGTACCACTGGCTATGGTGGGCCATATGGCCAAAGAAGTACATCCATTTGTATAGAAGCTTGGACCTGTTGCAGAGTTTTCTCCTATTCTAGACCCCACTAAAAACAATTAATAACATCTTTCTGGGTCATTTTGTAAATTAGCTAAGGTAACACACTCAAATGAGGAATAATGTTACTTCTCAAATCCAAAGAGGCCCACTATACGTTGTGCCATTTTCTTGGTTATAGGAGCCTGAGGAAACAACTTGTTTTTCACCTTAAACGGGATATTTCCACATGGCCTATGCCAGTGGATTCCTAGAAATTTTGCTAAGGTAGAAGACCCCTGAATTTTTGCTGGATTTATTTCTCATACTCTGGCTTGGAATGTCTTACCAATAAGTCCAGAGTAGTTGCTACTTTTTGCTCACTAGGTCCAATCATCATAATGTCATCAGTGTAGTAGACCAGTGCAATATCTTTTGGAAAGGAAAGGCAATAAAGATTCCTGTGAACTAAATTATGACATAGGGCTGGAGAGTTTATTTACCCATGAGGTAAGACAGTGAAGATATATTGCTGGCCTTTCCAGCTGAAATAAAACTGACTTTAGTGGGCCTTATTAACAGAGATGAAGCAAAAGGCACTTTCTAGATTAATAGTTGCATTCAGGTAACAAGGAATATATTAATTTGCTCAAGAAACAAAACCACATCTGATATATAGTATATGCACTTGGAGTCACTATCTGTTTAAGCTTAGTATAACCCGCTGTCATTCTCTACTGTCAAAGATTCATCTGTCTTCTAAACACACCAAGTAGGTGATTTGAGTGGTGATGGACTGGGAATCAACACCCCTGCATCCTTCAAGTCCTTGATGGTGGCAGTAATTCCTGCAATCCCTCCAGAAATGAAGTATTGCTTTTGGTTTACTATTTTCCTAGGTAGACACAATTCTAATGGTTTTCACTTGCCTTTGCCACCATAATAGACCTCATTCTACAAGTCAGGGATGCAATGTGGAGATTCTAACTACTGCTGAGTACATCTATTTCAATTATGTATTCCAGCACTGGGTAAATAACCACAGAATTGGTGTAGGACCCAATGGGTCCATTGTGGAATATACCCAGGAAAAATCTCCATTGATCACCTAAACTCTATTAAGCCTGTGACTTAGGGAGTCATAATGGTGTTTTGAGTTTCCTGTAATTAGTGTCAGTTCAAAGCCAGTGTGCAGTAGTCCCTGGAAGATTTAATTACTTCCTTTTTCCCAATTTTAACTTAGTAAAAGACTGTAGGTGCTTTTGGAGTTGGCTTGAGAGAAAGATTTGCAGTGTAAATTTTCAATATTGCACCAGGGTCTTTCCTCAAGGAACCAAAATTTCCCATTCAAGAGTTTCTCAGTCTATAAACTGGCTCAATTCTTAGAATTGATTGAGGAGACATGACTCTGCTTTTATTATTCAGGTTAGACTTTTCATCACTTGACATTGACTGTTTTGTTTATATAGATAAGAATTAAATAGGCTTACTATTTCAATTCTAGGAACACCATGATTAACTAGCCAATACCATATATCTGTGTGAGTCAGACTATTCTTGCTACTGCTTTGACTCTGGTGTCAATTATGGTAACTATACATACTTTACTTTCAGTGGTTAAGTGCCACCACTTGTTCCCTATCACTCCAGGATCCAATTATTCACATTGCATTTAGATTTTCAAATTGAGTGGCTGTGGTTCCCACTGTAAGGTCTAGTCTAGAGGGAAGAATGATCACAGAATTCCCCAAGGATGCTGGAGCTTCCCTTACAAAGTTATTTCTCACAGTATTGGTGAGAGGAATGCCATTGGTGAGTGAGTAGGTCTTCAATGGCAAATTCATCCTAATATTCCAACTCTCTCAGCCTTTGTATCTCTTCCTCTACATTAAATGAAGCCAGGTCCAGCATTTCAAATTTACTCACCGTGGCTACCTTTTGGTATATGTTTCAGCCAGTCACAGTCACAAACTCTGAATGTAATTTCCAACCTCTGAACTGCAAAATTAAATGCAGAATCTCTGCTTATTGAGCCCATATCAATAAATTTGTCCCAATCCAACATTATGGTTTTCTCTACCATTTTCTACCACACTCATAGTATCCATTTCTGTACATGTTTCCTGGATTTCTGCCTGTATGAATTAGAAAACTCAACAAAAATTTTTGGAGTGTAGCATACCTTTTTCATGGGTCATACTTTGTACCTCATGTTTAGGAATCTGCTGGGAGTTACGTCTATTTATAGGTCTAGAGGCAAAGAAGGGTGGTAGGGGTAGGCCTTGAGAAGAATCAGCATTGTCTTGTATGGTAATGGATTTGGGGGAGGCCATGAGAGAGTTTCCTTAAGCAATGCAGGGTTAACTCCCACAGATGAGGTTGCAAAAGCTCCTACCACTGGAAGTGGGGAAGCCTCTATCACTGGGAGCAGGAATATCTCATCCCTTGGCAAAATTAGATTCATTAGAATTTAAGGGCTCAATGTCCCCAGCTTCACTGAGTCTTCCCACATATCTGCATCCTAAATTATAGGATCTTATTCTTTCCTAATCAATACCCTTACTTTAACAGCAGACATTCTGAGAGACTGGACATTAAACTTTTGTTGTAATGCAGCCAGTTGTTGCAGGATAAGATTCTGTATCTGTTTTCAGAAATGTCAGCCCTGCAGCTCAGAAGAAAAGGGTTTTCTTCTGGAAAACAGATTTCAGATCATTTAGTCTGCTTTCTGAGGCTATCACAGAATATCTGAGACTGGGTAATTTATAAAGAAAAGAGGTTTAATTGGCTCACAGTACAAAAGCATGTTACTATAACAGCTTCTGGCAAAGGCCTTCTTGCTGTGTCATTTCACGGTAGAAGGATAAGAGAGCATATGTAAGACAAAGCTCGCTTTTATAACAACCCTGGCAACCCTTGACCTTTTCACCATCTCCATAGTTTTGCCTTTTCCAATATGTTATATAGTTTGAATAATACTGTATGTTGCTTTTTAAAAATGTTTTATTTCAACCAATAATATGTATTTAAGGTTCCACCATGTCTTTTCACAGTTTAATAGCACATTTTATTTTAGTGTTGAACCATATTCCATTGTTCTGATGTACTACAGTTTATTTCTCCATTCCATATTGAAAAACATCTTGGTTGTTTCTAAGTTTGGGCAATTATAAATAAGGCTGACATAAACATCTGTGTACAGGTTTCTGTATGGACATAAGTTTGGATAAATACCAAGGAACTGCTGGATAGTGTGGTAAGAGTATGTTTAGTTTTGTAAGCAACCTTCATACTGTCTTCCAAAGTAGCTTCATCATTTTTCATTTACACTAGCAATGAATAAGAATTCTTATTGCTCCACATCCTCACAAGTACTTAGTGTTGTAAATGTTTGAGATTTTGGCTATCCAAATAGGTGTGTAATCATTGTTGTTTTAATTGTCATTTCTCTGATGAAATATGATGTGGAACATCTTTTCATGTTCCTTTACCATCTTTATATTTTCTTTGGTGAAGTACACATCCAGGTCTTTTGTCTATTTTTTAATCAGGTTGTTTATTTTCTTATTAGTGACTTTTAAGAGTTCCTTGTATGTTTTGGATCACGGTTCTTTATCAGTTGTGTCTTTTACAAATATTTTTTCCTAGTTGGTTTCTTGTCTTCTCATTCTCTTGATATTTTCTTTTGTAGCAAGAAAGTTTTTAATTTTAATGAAATCAGACTTATCAATCAATTCTTTCATAAATTATGCTTTTAGTGTTTATCTAAAAAATCTTCACCATACCCAAGTTCATCTAGGTTTTCTCCTATGTTATCTTCTAGGAGTTTTATAATTTTGCCTTTTATATTTAGCTTTAAGATTCATTTTGAGTTTGGTTTTGTGAAATGAGTAAGATCTGTGTCTAGATTTTTTTTTTTTTACACAGAATGTCCAATTGTTTCAGTACCATTTGTTGAAATGCATTATATTGTATTGCCTTTACTCCTTTCTCAAAGATAAGTTGTCTATATTTATCTGGGTCTGTTTCTGGGCATTCTACTCTGTTCCACTGATCTATTTGTCTGTTCTTTCACCAGTACCACACTGACCTGATTACTATCACTTTATATTAAGCCTTAAGGTTGGATAGCATCAATATTCCACCTTCTTTTTTTTTTTTTTCTGAGAGAGAGTGTCACTTTGTTGCCCTGGCTAGAGTGAGTGTCGTGGCGTCAGCCTAGCTCACAGCAACCTCAAACTCCTGGGCTCAAGCAATCCTACTGCCTCAGCCTCCCGAGTAGCTGGGACTACAGGCATGTGCCACCATGCCTGGCTAATTTTTTTCTATATATATTTTAGTTGGCCAGCTAATTTCTTTCTATTTTTAGTAGAGACAGGGTCTCGCTCTTGCTCAGGCTGGTCTCGAACTCCTGACCTCGAGCGATCCACCCGCCTCGGCCTCTCAGAGTGCTAGGATTACAGGCGTGAGCCACCGCGCCTGGCCCCACCTTCCTTCTTATTCCATATTGTTTTGGTGATTCTGGATCTTTTGCCTTTTTATGTAAACATTCATATCAAGCCCACAAAATAACTTGCTGGGCTTTTGTTTGGAATTACATTGAATCTACATACCAAGTTGGGAAGAACATACATTGTCTTAGGACATTTGGGTTGCTATAGCAAAATAGCTTAGACTGAGTAATTCATAAACAACAGAAATTCACTGCTCACAGTTCTGGAGTCTGGGAATTCCCAGATCAAAGCACCAGTAGATTTAGTGTCTGATGAAGGCTCATTCTTGCACCAAAGATGGTGACTTTTAGCTGTGTCTTCACATGGTGAAAAAAAGGAAAACAAGCCCCCCATGTGAGTGGGGGAGGGGATGGGTGTATATATACATAAAGAGTGTGATGCGCACTGTCTAGGGGATGGACACGTTTGAAGCTCTGACTCAGAGGGGTAGGGGGGCAAGGGTAATATATGTAAACTAAACTTTTATATCCCCACAATATGCTGAAATAATAATAAAAAAAAGCTGCCTTCGGCCTCTTTTATAAGAGGACTTTTCTTGTTCATGAAGGCCTCACACTCATGACTTAATCACTTCCAAAAAGATCTCCAACCTCTTAATACTATCACACTGAAGATTAGATTACAAAATATGGATTTGAAGAAACACAAATATTCAGAATATAGCAAACATCTCAACCATATTCAGTCTTTCCACAAACATGGGCTTTCCATTTATTTAGTATTTTTTAAAATTTATTTTATCAAAGTCTTATAATTTTCCTAATAAAGATCTTGAGCTTTTTATATTTATACCTAAGTATTTCATTTTGGGGAATACTAAAGAATGGTATGTGCTTTTAATTTTAAATTCCACTTGTTCATTGTTGGTACAGTCATGCTTTGTTTTATTGTGCTTCACTTTATTGCACTTCACAGACATTGCATTTTTTACAAATTAAAGGTTTGTGGCAACCTTGCATCTAGCCATTTTTTCAATAGAATGTGCTTACTTCAGGTGTCTGTCACACTTTGGTAACTCTCACAACATTTCAAACTTTTTTATTGTTATATCTATTACAATGACATGTGATCAGTGATCTCTGATGTTGTTATTGTCATTGTTTTTTTTTGGGGGGGTACCATGAGCCATACATAGAAAATGGAAAACTTAACCCATAAATGTTGTGTTTCATGGAAGTAAAGCAAAATATCAACATTAACAGCAGTTAGGATGAAGTTTCTGGTCTTCAAAGACAGAGGGAAAATAGGAATCAAAATTGGCAAACCAGAAACTGCAGTCTTTTGTTTAAATAGAAATAATAAAAACAAAACAAATTTTTTAAAGCATAAGAAATCTATAAAGTACAATCTGGTAATAAATTGTCATAAATAAAACTCACTGTACACTATGGTCAGACCAATTGATCATACCAATATTTATAAGAAATATTTGTGTAATAAATATTATAAAACTATGTTATTTTTCTCTTTATTTTCATCTTTAGAATGGCGAATTAATTTATGGCAAATTAATTATAGAGAGTTTTCTATAGTTTATTATTCTTGATTATTTAGGTAGATATTCATTTCAAAACTTGTAAGATACAAAGATATATGTTAAACTTCAACTACCTTCCTGAGTTCACATTATTAAGGAATCATTATGTTGGTGATACTGTGTGTGAGTGACTAGCAGTCATTTAAGCTGGGTGACAATTTAAGTAACAGAAGTAGGTGATAATGTTTTAGTGATGCTCTGGCTTCTTATTACTTTACTCAAGGCATGTGCATTTTTTCCATTTATCTATTAATATATTGGGTTCAGTATCAAATTCTTTATTTGCATTGTCCCAGATTATCTAAATAAGTCTCTCCAAATTCTCTAAAACAATGTTCCTGTTTACATAGATGAAAGTGATAGGAAGTAAATTAAATTCCAAATTGCTTTTTTAAAAATATTATAAATAAATGATGACCTTAATAATTTTATAATTTTAGAGTTATAGTTGTTATAACTACAATTATTTTTATACCTTTGATAACATGCTTCTAAAATGGTAGAATAACTATGCTTTTTGCTAACAACAAGGGAGCAGCAGTACAGAAGAACAAAACATTTCAGAACAACTGTTGATCCATTCTTTGTCACCAAAAGGCATTAAATAAAGTGCCAGCCACAACTACAAATTGCAAGTAGATTGATCTCTCTAGAAAGTTTAGTGCTGCAGTCAGTACATAAGGAATGATCGAGTTCCTGTTTCCAATACCTGCAAAGACAATAAAAGCTAGAGGCAAAGTACTGCTGAGTATTCCATATGCACTCTAACAGTCAGTATTTTACCATGTACCAATGTAAGAAAATAGTAGAAATGATATGAAAAAGTTGAATAAAAAGTCATTTTCAAGGCATTGTGACCTATGTGAATAATTCAAGTAGTAGATCAGAAATATTTAAGCTTTTCATTAAGGCAGATTTAGGAAGATTGTATAGGCATAGTTGTTCAATATGGCCAGATATATGTAGTTAACTCCATACTTACCAAGAACAAATTAATTGATTGTTAATTTATTGTCAATAAGAAATAGGAAAACAAATCTATTTTTAAAACCCACACAAAATGAAAAGAGATAGTGTTTGGATAATATTATTTATGAACCAATGGTTTTCTCCATTTTTCCCCTGCCCTCACACCCTGCACTTTTTCAAATCTTTGGCTATCTATGCTCATTTCTTCAGACAAAATATGAAGCAGGAAATAGAGCAGAATCTAAGAGGTTTCTTAGATTTGCACAAAGTTCAGACTTCTGTTGGAAAGTGGTTTAATGATTCTGGGATCCAAGTGTAGATGCTTTATCAGAATTTGTGGTCATTTCATTCAAAAAGTACACATGAGTTACTTAGCGGGATGAGCGAGGATACCTAAATAAGTTACGGAAAATAATACTCTGATCCCTTTTGTTACATATCTTCAGGCATTTGGGAACTTAAAGGATTATTTTTCTCTGTTCTTTTAAATCATATTAATGATATTAATCACAACTACTATTTATTGAGCTATTGTTAAAAAACAGTATACGTAACAGCCTAATGTTTGATCTTGAAACCAGGATACTTGTATTCCAATTTCAGCTTTCTCCTACCTTAAGAAAGTTGCATAATATCTCTGTGCTTCAGTTTTCCAATTTTTAAAATGTCAATAATATCATCTACCTTACAGGATTGTCATAAGGACTTAGAATTTGTTAAGGCACTTAAAATTGTGCCTCTCATATAGTACATGTAGCATAAGTGATGATTTAATATTACAATGTTTCATCACTCCTCTAAACATGTTAAATAATGTATTTAAAGCTCAAAAAATCTTATTAAGTAGGCATGATTAAGTCTTCTATTTTATACTAGAAACTGAGGCACACAATTATTAAGAAACTTACATAAATCTATAGAAGAAGAAACATCAGAGCTGGACATTTAAGCCAGGCAATTGATAAGTTTTTAATATCTATATTGATTCATTTTTTCTTGATATCAAACATGAGTTTCCTGTATCAGAGATCACAAGTTTTATTCCAAGCCAAAACACTGTGTAAATTTTTCATGTCCAGTTCTTCTCTCTCATGGTATAAATGAGAAGATAAAGAGAAATGGATTGTACAATGTGCAAAAAAGAAGTTCTTGTGAGAGAGAAGTGGAACCACAAAAATATAAATTTTGAACTTATATAGGAATGCTCCACAACAGCCTCTCCTGAGAGAGGAAAAATAAAACCTTTATTTTTCTAATGTAAACAAATCATCCTTGGGAGAAAAGAAGGTCCTTAGATGTTTACAAACCTTGGGAGAGTAAACCAATGGCTCTAGGCTTTATCTCTTTTCAAAATGTAAGCTCATGTCTCTGGGCCATCTATCACCTTAGAATGCAAATAGTAAATATTTCTGAGGAGAAGGAGACATTTTCTCTCTTTACAAAAATTTTCTCTGCTCAGAGAAATTTGACCATGGAGAAAAATGAAAATACTTTTCTATAATTCAACAGCAGTCTGTCTCTAGAGATTACATATTTAACCACTAAATTATACTAAGATATTAAAAGCTTATTAGTGTGATTTTTAAACAAAAGCAATTGTTCTAAGAAATATGTAGAAATTTAAAAATTGCCTATGCCACAAATTTTTAGCTAGTCTTCCACAATGAGGAATATTACTCTTAGAGTATCTTGCTTTAAGGACAGTGGAAAATAGGCATGCTCCAACCTCTTTTCTCTGAGAAATAATAATCATTAATTGGCAGTAGGAGAGGTTTTTATGCTCTATGAATGGAAATTTTTAGAAGGGCTCTCAAAAGGCTAGAAATAAAACTTGTTGATACTAGATATTAGGTTTGAGATATGATGTACTGTTTGGACACTTGCTATGGACTGAATGTTTCTGTCCCCCCAAAATTCGTAGGTTGAAGCTCTAATTCCCAATGTGATGGTATCTGACATGGGGCCCCTGGGAGGTAACTAATTAGATTTGTTCATGGGGGGGTCCTCATGATGGTATTAATGACCATATAAAAAGAGACATAGATATAAAATCTTTGCCTCCACCATGTAAGAAGGAAAACAGTCATCTGTAAATCAGGAAAAGAGCCTTCACCAGACTCTGAATCTGCTGACACCTTGATCTTGGGTCTCCCAGCCTTGAAAATAGTGAAAAATAAATTGTCCTTTAGGTTACTCAGTCTATGACATAGTAGCCTAAACTGACTCTGACAGATGCACAGATATGTAACATCCCAGGTGCAAAGTCATCTACCAACTACCAACTACCTAGTGTTGGATCAAATTTCACAGTCTGAGAGCACAATCCTCCAAAATACATCCACAGACAGTCAGTCCAGACAGTAGCCACAAGTTTGGGGATCTGTAGGCCACCTTCACTTCTGACTAGGTAGCTAAAATTTAGAGGTTATTACTATCCTCTCAGGTTTGAAAATTTGTTAGAATGACTTACAAGACTCAGGAAAGCTTTACATTTACTATCATAGTTTCATTATAGCAAATGGGATAAGAATCAGAACAATTCAAAGATAGACACATGGAACAAGGTCTGGGGGCACCCCAAACACGAAGCTTCTGTCATCCTCAGGGATATATTATTCTCCCAGCACATTGGTGTGTAACAATAAGCAGAGTACAGCTAAGCAGGGGAGCTCACCCAAGTTTCACTGTTTATAATTTTCATGGAGCTTCATTACATCAGCATGATTGATCGAATCTTTGGTTATATGGTCAAACTCAATCTCCATCCTCCCTGCCCTCCCTGGAGAGCAGGTTAATATCATATGATTTAAAGCCCCAATCTGCCAATCACATGATTGGTCTTTCTGCTGTGACTAGCCCCATCTTTAGTTATCTCATTGGCATAAACTATCTAGGGGCCACCATGAGTCACCTAGTTAGCATAAACTATCAAGTGTGGTTTGAAAGGTCCAACATGAATAATATAGACACTCACATTACTTGAGAAATTCTAATAATTAAAGGTTAACTTCCAGGAGTCAGGGACGAAGACCAAATTCTTCATTACACACTGGGACAGTCTCAGACCAAAAAACAAACAAACAAACAAACAAACAAAAAAACCAAAAATAGATGTGGATATGGGGCTCTAAGGCTGGTTGACACAGAGGAAAAAATAATAGGTCTCCATTTCCATTAGAGATAGCACCTGTATGTATAGGAGACTAATAAAACCACTTTAAGATAGAGAAAGAGGAACCATTTCACAGTCCATATTCTTCCATTCCCTTCTTGAAAGTTGAAGGTTGGATTATACTTTATAATATTCTTAATTTATGTGAACCCTCCAAAAGTTTCTGCAACATCAGCCATTCTAGTAGTAAGATATTCTTGTTCTTAAACTTCAATGAGTCTGTAAATAAATAAACTTTTACATTACCATTCAGAAATTTTGCCATTATTCATTTTCTCTTGTGGAAATTTACAATGAGAGGGTGAGTGATATTTGATCCAACAAAGTCATTGCTTTTGTAAATGGCAGCTGATCCAATCTAGTGCTTTTTACTTATTCTAAATTTCTAGTATTTCTAGGAATATGGCTGGTCACTGGTGGTTTTATCTTTCACTAAGAAGCCGCTATTCATTCTCACATAATTCTTTTGGCATCAGGGACCGGTTTCATGGAAGACAATTTTTCCAGGGACCAGGAGGGGGGATGTTTTAGGGATGATTTAAGTGCATTACATTCATTGTGCAGTCAGACCTCTCTGCTAATGATAGTATGTATTTGTAGCTTCTCCCCAGCGCTAGCATCACTGCCTCAGCCCCACCTAAGATTATCAGGAGTTAGATTCTCACAGGGAGCATGCAGTCTAGATCCCTCGCATGTGCAGTTTATAGTATAGTTTGCACTCTTACCAGAATCTAATGTCACTGTTGACCTGACAGGAGGTGGAGCTTATGCGGTGATACAAGCAATGGGGAGCAGATGTAAATACAGATGAAGCTTCTTTCACTAACCGGCTGCTCATCTCCTGCTGTGTGGTTAGGTTCCTATCAGGCCACTAACCAGTATTGGCCTGCCACCTGGGGGTTGGGGACCACAGCTCTAATGGATACTGTAGAATAGCACCCCCATTTTAAAACAAAAACAGCAACAACCAAAACCTAATAGCAATTATTTGGTTGCACAGTGATTTAAGGAAAAATGTATTTTTAAGGGGCTACTCAGAATCTTCCTCATTATTTGGGAAACGAATAACCATGGAACAAGTGAAATAACACATTTAGATACTATAAATCATTATACAGCCGTGGAATCAACCTTGATTTCAACCAATTATAGTATCGCTAATATACCCTCCCAGAGTGGCAGTGCATAGTACAAGACTGACTAAACACTCTGAACACTTTTCTATAATTCAGGTTTCTATAAGATTTTACATCTCCCACTTGGATCCCATATAAACCTGTGTGGTACTATTACTGCCTGAATCACCCTTCAGAAATTTTCTATTAAGGTGTGTTAATAACACTAGGTCACATAAACATTTTAGCTGCAGTTACTTTACTAAGTAGTTTTGAGTTATATTAACATTTAAATGATAATAATATTTATTTTCTCAGACAATAGTTAGTCAAAATTTATTTTAGAAAAGAAAAGCCAGCACTTAATTAAAGTTTTAGTATAGCTAAGCCACAAATCAGTTAATGGTCCTTGAGATGATAGCTGATGTGTAGCTTTATCATTAATACTCAGTTTATAATAATTTCCTGTACTATACTCTAACGGTTTATATAAGACTACATCCTAAATTTTGGATATGTAAATTACCCTCAAACATGTTAATAATCTATGTGTCTTAGAATTTGTTTCCTAGAAACTTCAAATATACCACAGTTTCATCTTTAAAGGAGCTTTAAATATGTTTTATTTATTATATAGGTTAAAAATCATTTGTGGAATAGACTTCATTCATCATTTAAGGGAACCATTTCTAAAGACAAGACTCTATAAGTTAACAATAAAAGGATGTCAACTCTGTTCTCTCAAAATAAAGCATAAAAATGTAATGATACAATTTTAATTAAAATTTAAATATACTTTGCTGAAAACTCTTTAGCAAATAGTCTTGGGAGCACTATCACTAAATTTCCAAAATTTTCAAGTCAAAGTGAAACAAAATGCTAATGCAAATTTAAAATTAAGCTTAAGCTTAAATTTAAATTAAACTTGAAAGTGATTTAGGATATATCTCTTATAGTCAAATATGAACTCTTCGTTTTTAATTATATTTTGGAAAATATATAGGGATAGTTATATAAATAAATATTAAAGTAGTATTAATTTCTACTGTTTAAAACTATGCAATCTTATGTTCATGAAAACAATATATTTGTGTAATTAGATGAATACTTCTATAAAATAATATCATAAATCAAAGTAATTGAAGGTGTTTCTTAGACTAAAATTTAGTATTTATGAAAAAATCAATCATAACAAATTGGTAGTGTTTTTTATCAAATTGCTATTCTTTACAATAGATACAAAATATATACCATAGACATTTATGCAATGCAGACATTGTTAATTTCTTTAAATAACTTTGGCCTTTTGTTTCACCATTTCTGGAACCACTTCTCCACTACATCAGTTATGTAGCACTACAATGGTCAACATAGCTGATTATTACCTTTTTAGCATGCAACATTTTTTCACTTTCTAATTTCTTTTGACATCTACAATATCAATTTTGTTAAATTTTAGCTTGTGAATGACCAATTCCTCAGTTTATACCGATCCCAGTTTCTGGGTAGACGCAGTCTCTATTTTTGATATGACTTCCTTTGTCATTTTCTCCAATCTCTAAATATTAATAATTGGTTTGCATAGGGCAGTCCCTATATATAGGGCATTTTGGAAATATGATGGAGATGCTACTCACTTTTAATGGTACAGACAGACATTCTAACCACCCTGCAATATTCAGGAGGTTGTGCTCAGTGAAGAATTTTCTCACATTCCACACTACTTCCAGATGTCTCAGCACATGTTAGTGCATTTGACAAACTGGCTAATAGCTATCTGAGTCTAGAACCTAACACTGCTTACAGCAAAGCAAAGTTTTTCACAGTTTTAAAATAGCCTCTGTTTTCCCAAAGCCCATGACCATGTGTACCAAATGAAGAACATACTCTATTTTTTCAGGAAAATTTTGAAGCATTGTTCAATATTTTGAAAATTATTTTACCGAAGACAATTACACTTGTGGTATTGGATATGCCAATAAACACAAAGAGTTATCTGCATTTTTAGCTGTTGCAATTATGCTGCTTCTATGCAGAGGTACAAGTGCCTGATGGATCCAATATGTTTTTTTCTGAGGTTAGACCTGTTTAACCATTACTTTACATTCATAATAATTTATATATTTTCACTATTATTTTAATGAAATAAAATTACTTTTTTCTTTTTTGTTTATTCCAACTGATGCATTGAGGTTTTTTGTTATGTAAATAGGTAAGCTATATTATGTCTGAAATTTATATCACAAGAGTAAATATGACATTATAAAATACTTGTTAAAAAGGAGGTTTTGGGTATGATATGCTTGAGAATCATTACTGTAAATAATGCCCATTAATGTAATTATAAAAAAATGTGCTATGTGAGCTGCCTCTAGTGACATATAAACAAAATTTTGTCCTTGCTTTGATATTATAAAAAGTGAGTATTTCTAAGGGTTTACAAAAGAGCAGCAATCAAAACACCTGTCTAAAAAGTAGATAACAATAGCAACATGAGTTCACCATTATTGAGCATTTACCATCTGCCAGGCAATGTTTTGAGCAGTTAATAAGTTGGTAACTCATTTAATTCTTATAGAAACCTGTATGGTGCATGCTTTTATCATCCTCATGTTACAAATTAATAAGACAAAGTGACAATAAGAATTTCAGATTCAACTATACACACAGTTAACATAACCTACTACTATTAAAAAAAAACACACACACAGTTGGTGAAAGGCTGGCTAGGTTACATGATTACACAGCGGCTTTGTTTTTGTCTTGAAACATCATGGTCACTCAGTGGTCTAATTTATTCTTATCAGGCTACATTAGTGCTGTTTTCTCTTCCTTACATATCTTGAGATTCTATAAAAACGAATCCATTTCATAAGTCCTGAAATGTAATCTGTCATATTCTAGTGTATGTATGTGTGTGTAGTGTGTGTGTGTATGTTTGTGTGCATATAATTAGCAAAATTGAGAGTCACTATGGTCTTTAAAAGAGAAAATAATTCATAGCCAACTGCTTTTTTGTGAAGACCATGGAAAGTAATAAACTTTGAACAATGGTGGAATTTAATAGAGAAGTGTTCAGATCTACAAAATGATAGGATGACTTTCCTCACCTCTTCCAGTGTCTCCTGACTTTTCTCTTAAAAGCAACTCTTACCATTGTATCTTTGTATGTTTCTGCTTTGGTGTCTGCTTCTAGCATGACCAGAAGTTTCGCAGCAAGGAAATGTGTTCAAGAGAAACATTAGTTGTGCTTTTCTGAAGGGTATACTTACTGTGTGTTAGCAGTGGGAGGCAAGACTGAAAACATAGATTGGGTAATACTTAGATAATGTTTGAAATGTCAAGATAATGGATTTACAGTAAATATAATATTGAATTTGGATTTAAATTTTGTTTAGCAGCATTGTACAGGAGAGTACAGGAGGGCAAAATTGCAAGTGGAAAAACTACTAAAAAGCCTTGTAATATAATTCATGTAGAAGCAATTGAGAACATTATTAGCATATTGGCTGTAGAGAAAGGCAGTCGGCCATAAGCACTGACATTCCAGCACCTATTATAGGCAAGACCAGTTATATAAGTGCAGAAAAGCTTAGGATAGTTCAGAGGATAATGTGTTTTATTACTGGATTGTTTGCATGCCAATAAAGCCCACGATTTTTCTGGGTATGACAATAATGCAAAGTCTTAACTACTTTTTACTTGGGCCATTTCCCAAGGTTGTGTTTGCAATGAAAAACCTCAAGAAATGAGTTAATATCTCCCTTAGGGACAAAGAGCAAGCTTGCTTATTGTTTACTATTACTAACAATATGGTGGCTCCTCCAAGTTCAGTGTTCCTTAGCTGTGACACAAACCCACTGCATACACAATATCCAGCTGAGTCCCTTGGCACTGTACTGGTGAGACTTGGAGAACAAAGGGAGTAGATGCAAATACAGTAAAGAGTTTCACATCTTCATCAGCACCTACTTGATAGTAACAGGCTAACTTATTAGCTTATAAGAAAAGTAATATAAAATTTAAGATCCTGAGATTGAGAAAATGAAGTGCAAATTTGTAAGCCCATTAAAGAAACATATTAGAGATGATATCAATTGACAACAGATTAGGTAAATTAGGAAAGAAAGTACAGAAGATAATTAGTTTTAAACTCTAAAATTGGAAAATCTAAGTACCACTGAAAGTAAGAGTGACAAGACAAGGGGTTTGGGGAGAGAAAAATTAAAAAATATTATTTAGATGTTTGAGAACTTCCTCATAAATATTTCTTGAATGTGATGCCATCTTTCAATTTATTATACATTGTCACTGGCTTTCTCCTAATAGATACATTACACCGCTCTCTCTTCATTGTATTTCACTATGCTCAAAGAGGCCTGAGTAATCCCTAAAAATTAAAAATATGTACATGTGAAAATTAAAACAAATAAAAGCAAATACTTTTAAAGATATACAACAGAGATGGATGAAAGGAGGGATCACTTAACCACTGGTAGTTATTTTTCCATCAAGGAACTGTAAATGCAAATAAGAAAAATAGTTTTTTGAATTTTCTGCAGAGAGATGATACTTGAAGTTTGTGGAGAGGAAGTGTTTAACAATAGCTGTCTTCTAGACTGACATATATAAGTGTATAGAGATACATAGAAGTGGATATAGTAAAAGAATTATAGAAGATATAATGATAGAGGTAAAAGGAGAACCACAAAGATTAAAGTATAATAAAGACTAAAAGCAAAACAAAATTAAATAGGAAAAGAATATATAGAGTAAAATAGTTAGGCACATTCAAAAATAATGATGACAGTAATAAGATTGTAAGACATAGAGATTAGAGAATCATTGATAATCTGTGAGAGCTATTTAATTGTATAAAAAGGAAATAATTAAAATTTTACACAGTAAAAATAGTGTATAAAAAGGAAAAAAGGAATTGTATAAATGAAAGAAGGTTTAGAGGGTGGCTGCAAGCTATTCTTTCAAGAATTTTTGGTTTTTCAGAAGAAGAAAAATCTAGCATTGCATCTGATTTTGGGAGGAATATTTTGGAAAGCTGAAAAATTGTGTGATAGAGAAGAAAGTTAGAAGACTGAGGACATACATTTCAAAATAGAAGTCACTGTGAGAGATGAAGGATGGATTTAGGGAAATCATTGCATTTCACAGGAAGAAAAGCCTTCCTCCCATGTTCAGAGTTCACAACATGACGGCTGAAATATTGAGAAACAGTGAGGATGTTGGGAACATCATTTTGTGGAAAATGATAAAGAAAAATCTAGCAATAAACATCACAGAATAAGGATTAATTCTTGGTAAATATCTTAAAGTTATACTTAACATCAACTGTCTTTGTAGTATGAGCTTAAAATGTAGATTAGTGAACAAACATCCAGGATTTGTTAATTAAGTCAGTGTTTCAATTTTAATCCATACCATTAATGAAGATACCAACTTTTCTATGAGAAATGATTAATCATAAATCATTTTTTCTTATTTTCAACATCTATTTTTAAGATAAATAATTAGAGGCCACTCATTTATAGAATAACTCAGTTTAATTCCTCTGAAATAAGTTACATAACATACAATTTCAGTGATGATAAATTAAATATAAAAATGCTAATTTTATAAAAGCAGATTTTATAAATTTTTCAATGATATTTAAAATAATGAAAGTGATTTTATTTTATGAATACTTATAAGTACTAGCTATTCTGCTAGGGATTTTATACATCATTTTATTTAATCCAAACAATTCCTTGAAGTAGTTATATTACCTAGTGTTTTACAGGTAGGAAAACTAAATTTAGGATAACTATAACCATGACAAGGAATCTAAGACATGGTATAGCTGGTATCTAAACCCGTAACAATATACAAATAATAACAAAAAAGAAAAATAAAAATTGGATTGGGATTATAAAATATAAGTGAACAGTGAGAAATATTCTATGTAAGGGATCAAATAGGCTAAAATTGTAGACTTATAAGAGAGTGAAGGAAGCAATGGCTAATATGATAGTTTTATTAAAATGCCTATCTAAATATTAATAATTCTTCTTGGGCAGACAAGCAGGGGAAGGTAGATCATGGGTTATAAACTAGAGAATTAGATATATTAATTTCAGGACTATATTAGATTAACAGTTTAATACATTTTCTGCAAAGGTAATAGTTGAACTGTTGGGAGTAGATATAATTTACTAATGACTTTTCATTTTACTGACAAAAATCTTAATATATGTCCTACAGAATAATAAATACAAGCTATGTATATCCTGAATCTATTCTTTATCTATGTAGATATATCTATATAATAAAAAGAAAAAATGGAGAGAAAGTAGAAGAAAAATATAAAGCTAAAAAAGATCAATAGCTGTTGCATAGCAAAAAGAGTGCTAGAATTTGAACCTGTATCTGTCTGATTTAAAACCTAATTTCTTTTTTAATATGGATTGACACTGAAATCTGTTGAGAAAATACATAGGAATGGTATCATTTCCTAATTCATAAGTTTTCTTAAATACATTCAAATTCTATTGACATAATCTGTATAAATATACCCTAGAAGCATATGGTGAGAAAAGTTATTAAGTGATCATATGATGTAACAGCTTATTCTAATTTAAAGAAAAGCAATTCCAACATAAGAGAAATAATGACTTTCCTTAAAATATTTTAGAAATAGAAACTTTTCTTAGCAACAAAACACTATTTCCCTCTCAGAATACATTTCAAGATTCAAAATAATTCATCTATGTAACTCTTTTTTAATAATAGTACCCAGAGCATAGTAAAACAGCAATTGTGATTTTCAGTAGAGAAATTTAAAGTAGTTGTTCTTATATTTTATTTCATGTTTTCAAAAATCTTTCTCAATCTTTTAGGCAAATATACCTGTGTTAAAAACCACTTACTATATTATTTTGAGATTTATTTATGACGTACAATTTCAAAAAGCTGAGATTATTTTGTTGTTATTTTCATTGCACTGTTTTCTATATTCTAGCAGTTTCAACTGGAATGTACTTTTTATCATGCTGATGGTTTTATAAAAAACTTAAAGTGGATTTTATCAATAAGCCAGTATATAGCAAACTATTTTATTATCCCTCTGCAGGGATCTCATTTTGTGATTTATTTGATTTTAAACAGCAAATATTTGGTGGTCTGCAGAAAACAAAATTTAACTTGATGTCTGGGGACATTTAGGAGAAAATGTCCCCTAAGCCTTTAAATTTAATTCCATCATTTTCCCAGGTAAGTGTCTATATTTATGTCTTGTATTCTACCTGTACCAATCTGAGGCTGAGAGTTTTCCTGTGAATTGGCTCTGCTTCAGGCCTACATAACAAAGTGGACTAAATGATTTCAGCATTTACATATATGAAGTACGACATCTCTAGAAATATTGCTCATTTGCAAAGCCCAGCAATTTCACTTATTTTCCCTCAGCTCTATGTTTCTAGGTGCTACTTGCAATGTGTCATAAGCATTAAGCAAAAGCCCAATTCTCACTCTATTTCTACGGCAGCACAGTAGGCTGACGTGATCCATTCTGCCATAATATGCAATGAATTTTGCATGAGATTCCTAAGAGCAAAGCTATTAAATAAAGCAGTGGGCAAGAGGTCTGCCAATAGAAGTTTCCTTCGTCTTCTTCTTTTTTTTTTTCAGTGCTCTTAGAAAAAACTAATGTTCTTTCTAAAGTCTAAAGTTCTGGGTCACTTAAGATGGTTTCAGCAACTAAAGGTTACTACACCTGACTTCCCTTTATTGGTAGATGTAGAAATTTTTGTTTTTTAAAGAAATAGCTAAAAATATCTTAGAAGAGTTTTCGGGGAAATACTTTAAACTTTTAGAGAATTATAAAATGAACTCTACAGCAGTCTTCTATAATATTTCTTAAGTTATGCCATAGCAGACATTACTTGACACATAATTTAATAGACTGATTGACAAAGAGTATAGATTAAAGTTAATACAGAAGCTCTGCCGCATTTCCTGGTCAGCCTCCCAGGATATCTCAAACATGTAGATATGATTACAGATAGAGTTTCCTGTTAAAGACTTTTTCTTTCGAGAAATCTCTCATCTGCCAACTAGGTTGGCCTTCCATTTATTGAATCAAGTGTTTAAAAACTTTCTCCCTATAGCACATATTGAATTAAATAATATTTAAAGGCAAACAAGGAGAAAATAAGAGTGACATTTTAAAAATTGTATTAAATTTTTGAGCCTATGATATGATTTATCTTATTGAGATATTTATAATAGATGTCTAATAATTTATGTTATTTGAATCACTTGATAAGCAGTTACTTCAATGCTTTAATGGGTATTTTAATATACAAAGAGGATATATAGTAGAAAAATATTTCTTATTGTTTTGGTTGTCTCAAATACTAACATTTATTTTCAAGGAGACTGCAATGAATTGGATGGAGATATTTAGAACCTTCCACATCATATCTAACCTAGGGACTCTAGAATTTATTATATTTAGCTTTAAATTACAGTGCAGGGGGTGATATCAACAAGATGGTGGAATAGGGAGCCCTGGACCATCATTCCCCTCATGAACATACCAATTCAACAATAATGCATGAAAATATCCTCTTTGTAAGAAACCCAGAAACTAGTTGGGAGAGTTCTGCATCTTGCATAAGCATGAAACCAGCCACATTGAATCCAACAGAGAAATATAAGACTTCTACCCATGACTCTTACTCCTAGCACAGCATTATATTAATATGATCAGGAAGAAATTCAACAGCTCCCAGGATCTCCCCAGGGAAGGAAAAAGTTGAACATCAAAAAATCCAATGCCAGATCTTTTCCAAGGATACCAAGAGGCCTAGACTTCTGTCTAGTCTATACTGGAGCACTGACAGGACCTGGGATATCCTAGCTTCCTAAGGGCCAATGATAACAAAGATGGCAATCAGCACAGACAGTTAGCATAGTCCCTCCCTCAAGCTTATCACAGAGTAATCAGACAAAATATCCCATATCCCAGTTTCTCACTGGAGAGAGAAAAATTCAGACTGTGTATTTAGTTCACCAAATCTTCTTTTTGCTGTTTAAAGGAATGGTTTCTATTTTGCCTGCCTCAGAATGCTAATGCAACTTGGCATACTCTAGACACCAGGGTCCTCTGAGAACAAAAATTGTGGTTTCTTCTAGCATGCAATGAGTTTCCACAACCTCTCTCTCTGTTTCAGCATGTTGTGAACAAAAGAAAAGATCTCAGGTTCTCCCTGGGAAAGGAAAGTGTTGGACAGAGTCTAACAATCCAACTTTTCTGGGGGCCGAACAAGGGACTGGCTTTAGTCTCACTTATCTCAGAGCCCTGAGGGAAGCAGACTCACTTAAGAAACTGTGGGCCACAAAAAAATGGGGGGTACAGGTTAAACTAGTATAAAGTTTTAAGAGGCCACAAAAATATCTGGCCAAGCTTATTTGTGAGAGATTTTTCCTCTACAATTGGTTTCTTCCTCTATGAACACTTGGAGAGGAAGGTATTTTTATCTAATACACAGATATCAACATAAAGAGTCAAGGAAAATGAAGAAATTGAGAAATATATCACAAACAAAGGAACAAACTAAATCTTCAGAAAACAGCCCCAATGAAATGGAGATATGTGATTTACCTAACATAAAATTTAAAACAACTATTATAAAGATGCTCAAAGGGGTTAGGAAAACAATGCATGAACAAAGCAAAAATTTCAACAGAGATAGAAAACTTTTCAAAAGTATCAAAAAGAAATCTTCGAGGTGAAGAAAACAATAACTAAACTGAAAATTTCACTTTAGATAAGGGATTTAACAGCAGACTAAATCTACCAGATGAAAAGATCAGTGAACTTACAGACAGGTCACTGGAAATTATCTGGTCAGAGAAGCAAAAAGAAAAGGTTGAAAAAGAATGAAGAATGATTGAGGGATCTATAAGGCACAATCAAGGAGAACAATATATGCATTATAGCATTCAAAGAATAATAATAAAGAGAAAGGGACATAAAGTTTATTTAAGAAAATATTTGTAGAATGACTAGAATTAGAATCTAGAATTAGAAAACTTTCTAATTTTAATTAGAAACTCAAGCAAATAAGCAAGAACAAAATCACACAACACTATTAAAAAGTGGGAAAAGGGCATAAACAGAAGCTTTTCAAAAGAATATAGACAAAATTCAACTTTAATTCTGCTAAGAAATGTGATTGATTCTCCTTTCTGTAATTAAAGATTCAAAAAACAATATTATTTTTAGAAGAATCTGTATCAATTTCTTTGTTAAGAAAGATGCTTTTGTTTCAATATTTCCTCAGTGTTTAGTATATGTTTCCTCACTCTGTCATTAGTATTAGTTTATTTTTTAATCAAATGAACTACATAGCACATGTGTTTTACTGCAAGTTACCACAAATTGTGTGTGTATGCAGTGTGTGTTGGCTAAGTTATCTAGATCTAACAAAAATAACTTTGAAATGGCTAAGAATATTCTTGTTAGTTGTAAAAAAAATTTTAAAAGCAGGTGGGTGTTTTGTGTCTAATTCATTTTGGGAAATAGATATGTTCAGTAACAGACACATCCTATTATATAAACCCACTACAAGGTGTTGTTTTTAAGTATAATGGTATTATGTAATGCTTCATTCCCTCTCATTCAATGAGTGAGTGAAATATTATGATAATAAAATTTTAAAATATAATGATAAATCTTTAGATTTTCTAGAACAGTGCATAAATTCCATTTTTTGACATTTTTTTAAATATTTCTGGATTCTACATCACTGTAGCAGATGCTGTTGATGCTCCAGTCATATCCCTTTGGTATTTACTATTTCAGACACACTTGGTCAAATTCCAATGTCAACATTCACTTACTCTGGTTTATGAAGCCCACTCGGTCTGCATGCACTGCAGGCCAAAGGACTAGGGAATTAACATCCTCTTGAAGTTGCTTTCAACCAGTGACTGGTGGGAGTTATTACACATATGTCTTAGATCCCTAACCGATCAGAGAGCAAAACTCTGTGGTGGAAGATTTTATAGGTTTTTACAGAGTTCTGTAGAAGGATTGACTTCTACTTGTACAGAGTAAGTTTGTTGATAATATACCTTCTATTATATTACTTTACTTTTTTTCTTATTTCTCCTCTCCCTTCCTAGTATTTCCTGGAAAAACCTCCAAAATAAACTGTTTGCACTCAAATCACTGTGTTAGAGTCTGCTTCTTTGGGAATTCAAACTAAGGTAACCATATTAGTTAGATTTTTAATTTAAACACTGTGGGTATTCATCAGTTCCATTCCATGTAAAATGTCTCTTTGTTATTAGTCTTCAATACTTCTTTCTTACAGACAAATTTCTTTATTGGCCTTCCCTTTATTCTGCTATAGAGGTTATAATTTATATCTCTTTTGCCAAATATATTACTACCTATTTAGTCCTTTTATTGTAGCCTAGGAAACAGAATCATAGAATTGTAATTATAGACAAGTTATAGAGGAAACAAACACTAAGGAAATTTGCCTTGGAGTAAGTCAAATTTCACATATGAAATTTTTCTACTTTACTGAGAAAATATAATTCCCTATCAATCTCCTCTTCTTGTGAGTGGAGATACACATTTACCTGCCTCCACAAGTATTAATTTTTTCTTAATTTTAATCACATTGAATTATAATAACTCCTTTCTATAAATTTACTTTCCTGGATCCTCAACATAATTTCCTGTGATTCTACCAAAGACTTATTTTCATGGGCTATATACCTTTTAGTTTTCTCTTTTCTGGAAATCTCCATTCAATATTTCAAATATTTTTTCAAATCTCCCCATTTGTATGAACATCAGTCACAAAAAATAAAAACAAACGTATTTTCCTAAATGTCATATTCCCCTGAATATGCCATTTACTTCATTCTTTGATTTATAGTGTAAGTTTTAGAAAGAGTAGCCTAAACTCTCCACCACTATGCTCTAATTACCCTGAAGCATTCACTGGCGGAATCTCATTTTCCATTCTTTTTATCTCACTATACGCTGGTCCCTGCCCACAATATTCCAGTTTAACAGATTTCATTGTATCACCAATGTGGTACATAGACTATCTACCACATTTGACATTGTTTGCAGCCCTCATTCTTGAAAGATCTGGGTTTTCTTGGTTTTATGATACTAGACTCTGCTAGATTGTATGTATGTTCCTGGCTACTCTTTCTCAAAATCATCTTTATTTACACTCCTCTTCCCAAAACAAATGTGAGATCCCATTCAGTTCTATTTTAGACCTTCTCTTTACATTTTTCTGTATTTTTCATTCTATTAATATAATAAAAGACAATGGCAATCTTACTATTTTTTCTTTTCTTTTCTCTTCTTCCAAGCAGAAGACAAAGGTCTTTCCCAGAATTATTCTATTTCACAAGTCAATTAAGATAAAAATTCACCAAAAATTGTCAGCTGGTTCTAGGTTAAACACCATTCTCTAAGAACTATTGTAATTATTGTAACTAACATGTAGCATTTCTAACTTGATAAATGTATTAGATAAAAAGAATTCTGTGATAAGAAACTTAAAAATTTGAATTCATAAATGAGGTGATATATCTTGCTAATATTTGTATAATCTATGTGATTCCACTATATCTCTGTAAAAGTATTCCATGGACAACTGCCCCCAAATCTACATTTGATAAGAGTTCTATTTCCTAATTAGATTATTTTTTCTCAAGATCATTTTATAATATGGCAGTTTCTTCTTTTTTTCTGATTTATAAACAACAGCAATGTTGTGTTCCATTATCTTTGGGGTTTTTTGTTTTTGCTTTTTAAAAAATTATTTCAAGTGTGAAGATATAATGTAAATTTTATTTGTTTCTCTTTCTCAACCCTATGTATGGAATCTTATTTGATAATGGTCAGGAATTAGATGCCAAAATATATATAGGCCAATTGCTTCTGTTAGGTTTTCAAGTAATCAAAATTAATAATTTCAGCTTGCATTCCTAAAATTTCTGATTACTAGTCAATGTAGCCAGCCTAGAATATTTGTTGTGTAATAATTAAGAAAAGATTTCTCAAGGGTAATAGAAAAAAGAGTTACAGCTGAGTATCTTCAAATACAGAAAGTCCCCTACTTAAATGGTTCAATTTAGGACTTTTTCAACCTTACAAGAGCGCAAAACCATCACAGTTTTGACATACTGTACAGAATTTAATAAATTACATGAGCTATTCAACACTTTATTATAAAATACGCTTTATGTTAGATGATTTTGTCTAACTGTAATGCAAGTGTTATGAGCATGTTTAAGGTAGGCTAGGCTAAGCTATGTTTGGTAGCTTAAGTGTATAAAATGCATTTCTGATTTATGATGTTTTCAGTTTACACTGGATTGAGATGTATTCCTATTATAAATTGAGGAATACCTGTATTTAGATTATAATATTTTGTATACTATTTAGTGCCCTGATTTAGCTATTTTTGCTTTCATAATTTTACTGAAAGAGCTGTATGTGTTTTCCTCAACCTTGAATTTAGAGTAGTCACATTTGTTTTCGAAAGGAGAAACCTTATTGTGATACTTGTGTATTCTGTTTGTTGTTAAATTTCTTAGGTATTTATTCTTTCATATTCCTATTAGGTTACATATCTCTAAAATTACTAAATAGCAAATATTAAGTTTGCCTACTGTCCTATTTTCTGGCAGCATTACATGTTCATTATAACACAATCAGCCAGCTTATCTCAGTTAAACCTTTTACTAGACTGTTTTTTCTGCAGTGCATTTGTTACCCAAGCATGACATAAATATTACAATTATTTCAACAGCTGAGTTATTTCTGTGAAATATAAAAAATAATGATTCCTTTATTCCATTCTTGTTAGAACTAGAGAATGTTAAAATGAAGAAAATATCATAGACTTAAAATTGATCAGAGGGAAAGAAAAAAATTAAGTGATAAACAAGAGCTAATGAGCTAAGATAGCACTCAGTTTAGTACAGTTTTAATACAAATTTGGAAAATATCACCAAAATATTAAATTATTTCTCTTTCTCACAAAAAGATGTCCTGATGTCACATTGATTCAGATCATACTTTCAAATTGTTTTATGCTTAATACTACATAAATCCTTTAAAACAAAATATCTTCAAAATATCACACTATAATTTTTTATTTTTCTCTTGAGACAGTCTCACTCTGTCATCCTGGCTGGAGTGCAGTGGCATCATCTTAGCTCAAACGATCCTCTTGCCTCAGCCTCCCAAGTAGCTAGGACTACAGGCTCATGCCACGATGTCTGGCTAGTTAAGATTACAGGCTTGAGCCACTGTGCCTGGCCTACCACACTAAAATTTTTTAATGTACAATTAATTCAAGTTTGCTTAGATTTATGGACTCTCCAAACTCATTTTTATAAACAAGTCCTATCTGACAGTAAGTCTCTTCCAAGTATTACTGGAGATATCAAGAAAACGTGTTGAAATTGTAACTATTTCATCATGTAGAAAAGATTTTGATGAGCTACTAAGAAAATTTTTCAGTATGTCTTGTTTATGCTAAGAACATGCAATATAAAGCCTGTCAGATAATGGGGCAGGGATTGGAATTCAGGAGAAAAAAGTTCATTATCTAAGTATGACCTAAATTTTTCAGATTGCAAAAATAATTTATAGTTATTTTCTCAGAAAATCACTAAGCACTAATACCTGATGATTTTTCTCTCCAAATTTAGTTAGTGAATCATCTGTAAGTTCATCTCTAGATAGGAATGCATAAATCCAGCCAACAAGGGAAAACATAAATCATTCAATTTAGTGGTGTTTCAGTCGTCTTTACCTGTCCTGTTAATTGACTCAAGTTGTTGGCTCGTGAAGCCTTATGAGGATGAATAGACTTTTCAGGGGAGAGGAAGTAGTAGTGGCTTAAAAGAATGTTCATGCTAGAAGATTTTTTTTTCCATTTGGTACTATGGAGACTACAAAAGGCCAAAAGACAGTGTCTTAAAGGAATACTCAGAGTTTAATCATTAATTTCATTGAAAAATAAATTGTTTGATGCAGACAGTTTTAAGATATATTTATTTCTCACATTTTGTACTAAATCTGAGTTAGCTATTTCTTGAGGATCTTCTTAGAGAATGCAAGGTATCCATTTAAAGAAAGTTGACATTTTATATATTATTGTCCATTTAACATGTGGAGGATCACATACAACATTATCTGTCTTCACATTCTAGAGGCCTGCTCCATAGGACATAGAGTCTCATTTCCAATACACCATAATACAGAAATAAAGTTCTATTTCTCAAGTGAAAGTTTGCATTTGAGTATAGTTACAAAGAACACGGAAACTTTAGGAGCCTTCATTTCAAATGACAGGCAGTATTACATTGGCAAGTGTTGATCAGTTATGATTGAGAGCTCTGGAGGGGTGTGTGTGACAGTGTGAACTGATGAATAAATAAGAAATGTGGGTGTTTTTACTGCCAGGTTATTTCCTGTGTATCTCCCTGAAATGAACAAATGTTAAATAAATTGTTATATGTGTAAAAATAATAAAGTTGTGGAATAGACTAATTTTAATTAGGAAATAATCATATAGTTCCATTTTTAATTTAATTCCTTCATTTGTTTCAAATTTAACATTAACATTATTAAATAGAATAATAAAAAAGATTATAATATCCCTGCCAATACTTTCAAGATAACAAAAATTGATAAATTTTAACTGCCAGTATTCTAAAAATGAGAGGTGGTGCAGGTCTTTTTGAGCAAATGTTGTGTTTGGACTGTCAAGATGAAGAGGCAGTGCCACAAAGAGTGACAGGCCCTGCAGGCTGGAGATAGAGTTATTATTCAAAGGGCAGACCCCACCTGTAATTAGTTCACCCTCCTCACATCCCATCATGCCCTATTCACAGAAAATAGTACCATGATGAGCATCACAATCCTATATGCAGACATTAAAAAACCAGTTGGGTGAATGTATGCATCAGCATGAATGGGCTGCAATACATTCTATTTTATTATTGTTTAATCTTCCATGATTCCACCATATATTTCATGATATCTGCTTAAATTGACCATTTAATTTTTGCATTTTCCAAGCCATCATCACAAACAACTATTCCAGTTATCCATACATTATTATTTTGTGTGTGTGAAAGATGATCTCTTTTGTAATCTTAAGGAAGTAATCTCTTTTCTAGGACTAGTTTCCCTTATGTGAAATATATTTAAGCAATTTCGAAAATTTTCAGCTCTCTCCAAATTATAAAAGCAGTCAAAAAGCTCAATTTTATTAAGTGATTATAGAAAAAAATAATTCTAAAGCAAACTAAAAAATGAGCTTCTCTATCATGGATTTATTATTTCCTTGGAAATTAAAAATAATTACCAGTGAAAATATTAATATAACAAAATTAATTTGAATTAAGTAAAATTAAATATTTTTGTTAAATACTTTGGAGAATTTGGGTGTTCTTTTCTAACACACCACAGTTTTTCCTTGGTTATATAGTAAAATAACTACTGCTCTGCCCTCTGGCGTGGAGTAAATCAGTATCATACACTGAGATAGTCATGCTTTATCCTGAAGATCTTATATTTTCTAAGAAATACCTTTGCATGTTTTGGAATACTCTCACTCAGCCTTATAAAATATTAACCATGGGAAAAATATAGCATGACTTTCCTATGTATGTATATTTTCCAAATTTAAAGAGAGGAAAATTTTAATTTTACTTAATTTCATTTTTACTTTATTTTTATGAATAGTATTATTGGTACATTTAAGGTAAAGTAATCCTTAAAATACACATTCAAAACTAAATATTTTTTATTGTGGTAAAATATGCGTAACACAAAATTTCCCATTTTAACCATTTTTAAGTGCACAATTCTATGACATTAAGTATGTTCACATTGTTTGCAACCATCATCACCATCCATCTTCAGAACTTTTCATCTTACCCAACTAAATTCTACCCATTAAACACTAACTCCCCATTTCTGCTTACTCCAGCATTGGTAATTACTATTCTACTTTCTGTCTCTATGAATTTTACTACACTAGGTACCACATATTAATATAAGTGTAACTAAACAATATTTGTCCATTTGTGATTGACTTATCTCATTTAGCATAATGACTTCAAGACTCATCCCTGTTTTAGTATGTGTCACAATTTCCTTTTTTAGGTAGAATAATATTCCATTGTATGTATATATCACATTTTGTTTATCCATTCATCCATCAATGGACACTTGGGTTGCTTCCACATTTTTGTCTATGTGACTAATGCTGCTATTGAGTTACAAATATCTGCTCAAGTCCCTGCTTTCAATTTAGTTGGGTATATACCCAGAAGTGGAATTGCTGAATCATATCATCATTCTATTAAATATGTTTACTTTTTGAGTAATCTTCATACTATTTTCATAGCAGCTATACCATTTTACATTACAACGAGCAACACACAAGTGTTCCAATTTCTTCACATACTCGCCAAACCTTTTTATTTTCTGTTTTTTGTTAACAGCCATTCTAATAGGTGTGAAATTACGTCTCATCATGATAAAAAATATTTTAAAAATGAATTCAATAAAGTCCATGTACTAGGTCAAAAATTGATGCAACACATTTCTCTTAAATAAATTAGTCACTATTTATAGAGCCTTGGAAATTATATTGAAACATTATCACTATAACCACAATTTTATGTGGTTGGCAAAATTTTCCCTGACTTCACCCCCATGTTTACAATGTGTTTTTTGTTTTTTTTTTTTCTCTCTACCAGAAATGTTCTTTCTTTTCTTCTCTGCCTGAAAAACCCTGGTCAGATTTTAAAATATAGTTCCCACTTCTATGCTTCTAAGATTCTATAAGATTCTATCATTTATTATATAACAGAAATTGTTGCATTGTGTCTACAGTTTTACATGTCTCTTACCCCAAGAGGGTATCAATTAGCTTATCCAAAGTTTATGCTGGGTTCTCCTTTGTATATCTCTGCTCTATTGCTTAATAGTTTCTGATACATTGCAGACACACAGGTATTTTCACTCAGTGTGAGCCTTATTTGTATATCATATTTAGAAGTTTAGACTGTGTTCAGAAGAGGAAAGTAAACTTTTAAATGATTTAAGAAAAAACAGACACAATTTATGTTTAAAAATATGGTAATTTTTAAATATGAATTGCAGAGTGCATTATCTGGAGACCAAGGCTGAGAGAACATTTACGAGATTTAAGTGTTAACCAGAAATAATAAAAGTTTGCTTGAACTATGACTAATTTTGTCAGAGATTAGCAAGCTCTTCAAACTTACTTTCTTGGCTTTCTGGGCACAGAGTTAGAGTACAATTTTTAGATTTCCTTGTAGTTGGTGTAGCTATGTTAATGAGTTCAAGTCAATGAAGTGTGAGTAGAAATAATGTTCAGCACTATATATATCCACCACCATGATAAAGCTGCCCTAGCCTTAAAAAATCTCTCACATGTAATATACGCAAGACTTCATCAACCTGGGCCTCTGATAATGGTATGGCAAGGCGCAGTCTGCTAAATTCCACTTACTACTGCCACTTGGATTTATTTGAGTTAAAAAAATCTTTATTGTGCAAACCAAGACTATTTCACAGTTCATCTTTTATAACATATAGCTGTGTCTTATCTTGTACACTGATTATGTGCGAAGGAAAGCAAAAAGAAAATGATGGTCTATGATTAGACTGACCTATGATAATTCCTTTCAGGATGGTATGTAAACAGTGTACATAAAGCAGGAAGGTGCCTGGATAGGATATGGGTGCCTAAAATACGGATTAATGGTACTCTGTACTTCACTATAACCCAAAGATTTCATATACAGTATTTTTCTAAGCATGTTGAAGGTTTTGCCCCAAGAAAACCAACATTTTCAAACCAAAATAATATGAAGGTTTAAAACAATAAACTTCTCAAATGCAATGCTTTAGACTCAAAATTGTCTTCAATTCCTCCTAAACATGCTATTCTCTTTGCCTTTTATATAAATATACATTATTAATTTCTCCTCATACTTATTTCCATGTTCTTCTCTCATGTGAATGGTTGAAAATTTCATAAATCTAGGCTTTTAGAATTAGTGTAGTGACCAAAGAATTTTTATTAAAAAAATTCCTTATTATGGACCTTTTCTTTGTTATGGCTTGTGTCCCAGGAAAGGTTGTGGGGTCTAAATGTATGCATGTCCCTTAACAGTAGAGAAAGTTCATCTTGGGCTTGTGAAGTACCACATGCTGTCTTGCCTATATTCAAACATAGTTAATGGTACTTAGAAAAGGTGAATAAAGAAAAGCATGTGTGTTTGGCACCATAAGTTAAACACTTAAAATTCTAGTTCAAATTATCCTAACAAGTGTCTTTACAATTTATCCAAATCAGATCATAAGCAATGATTAACAATTATCTTCCTGCACCGTTGGCAAGTGGCTTTCTTCTTGTAAGGAGAATTTATGTTATTTCAAAGAATAATGGTAAATGTCTTTATCAATCAGGATCTTAGTAGAAAACAGATGGCAGACTCAAATTGCCTAACTTGAGGAAAATTAATAAAGAAATTGTAATAAAGTGTATATTATAGGAAAGCCCACATGAGACAATATAGCATACCATGGTAACTACCAGCAGGATTCAGTAACAATACCTATGTCTGAAGAAGCAAGTACAGGAAACAGCTATTTTAAACTGGAGAAGACAGATATGTCAGAGACAGCCTGACAAGACCATTATCTAATTAAACAGTGGTCTAAGGATGACTATAATTCTACAGTGGCTTTTCAGATGGAAACCTCAGGAATAAAGACATCAATCTTATTTCTCTCTCTTCATTTAATCCATTGTCCAAATCCACCTGAAAGCTAGGAGGCTATGAAATCTATATCTGAAAGACACAGGGGGAAATTGACCCTCAGAATGCGGTAGGGTGGGACAAAGAAAGTGGCCAACATGTGTACCCATTGCCCAGAAAAGCAACGTTTTCTACTCATATTGAATTTATATTGCTCATTATATTGAATATTAAATCTTATGTTCTAACCAAAAAAGCCAAGGAGAATGTAAGAATAAAAATTAAAGCTCTATCGCCAAAGAACTTGCATTTCTTCCAGTATACAGATGATTTTTTTCTTCATGAGTAAAAAGGAAAGCCTTCACAGAATTTGTTTGTAGTGTTTATTACACATCAAAAATAACTTTCATGTAATTCTAGTTTCTCATCAAATTATTTCCTCTCGATTTCAGAATACAATCAAGGCCATTAAATCTTTAAATTAATTGTTAATTCATATTTTCTACTCTAAAGCTTTAAATTAATCTGGAATAATTTAGAAGCATCCTAATTGAGACTAGCGCCTCTTGTTGGCTGATGTAGGAGCATCCTAATTGAGACTAGCGCCTCTTGTTGGCTGATGTAGGAGTCCATTCTGGTTAGTAGTGCATGATTGCTACACACTTCCAGATAAACTATCTTTTATCTCTTACAATTTTTAAAATGAACCCATGCTTATTATTTTGTACAGTTTATACTTCAACTATAATACCATCTTTAAACAAGCATGTGATTTACAAAAAAACTTTATCTTATTTATTTGAAAATTAAGTGTCATTATAATTACAATAAAATATAGAATGCAAATAAATTTTTTCAAAAATTAGAGCTCATACGGAGAAAAATCTCCAAAACTTGGCATTGAAAATATTTATTGAGAGTTTAAAATAAGGACAATGGCTTAGCACCAGAAGAACTACTCTTAACATCTACTAGGAGTTCATTAATTCTATTTTCGGCAATTTCAGCCCTTGGACAGTTCCAAAACGTGTCTCCTGCAGACTACCTAGTTTCCTTTCTCTGACAAAACATTCCTGATCAGCTCTCTCTCCCAGACTCAGAGACAACAAATAATTATTTAATCCCTAATAATTATTTCATTTTCACTAAAATTTCCCATTTTTTAAATGTATTCCTTTGTCTTCTAGTTCGAAATAACACTTTGGAAGTTTATTTTTACAATGGTTTTAAACTAGATTGTTTCTTCATTAAATCAGTATCTTTGAATTTTTGTATATCATTTTCTTTTAAAAAGAATATCTTAAATTGTTTTCTTTTGTGAGCCAAAATATTTGTACCCCCATAATATCCTGAAATAAAAAAAAATTAATAAAAAATATAAATTGCCCATGGCACATCTTTTCTAACTATATCATTTATATCTAAAAATAGTACTTTTAATATGTGCTAGGAAAAAAACTGAAGCCATTGTCAAACTGCTTCCTTTTGGTAGTGGTTAAATAGGTGCTAATTGGAACCCTTTTTATATAAGGCCTTTTTTCTATTCTGCTCCTATTACATAATGCCTTCATTTTTTCTAAGGTTCTCATTTCCAGCAATTCAATCTGAGATGAAAAGTTGCATTTCATGGGATCCTTATTTTTCTGTTAAACATTCTCCTACTTTTAACATTTAACCTCTCACAAAAATTTAGTGATGGAAGTTAAAATAATGAACAATGAGATTCCTGAATATGATGTTCCTGAGGTAACTAAAGCATTTTTAATATAATAAATGGAGACAAGATGACCTAAAAATTAGTTTTTCTATCTTTCCTTCTGATATTTTCATATCTGTAATGTTGCATTATTTTACACAAACATTTTGAAAACTTTAAAAACAATAGTATATGTATATAATTATATTAAATGATTGATAATTAACTGTATTTTAAAAATAAATTGCAGGAAAACCTTTTTAAGATAGAGGTTTCTTACACATTAAATATATCTGATGTTAAAGGAGATTAAGTCTTTCTAAACCTTTAACTGGTAATTATAAAGTTAACTAAATTTCCTAAAGTATTGTAAATATCAATATTTAAATATTTAAATATTTTTATATCTCCCAAATACTACAAAAACTTTACATAAAAATACTGGCAAAATGTAAGAAATGATATATTAAAAATGAATTACTGTATGAATCAATGCTTGAACATCTATAGACTTAGTATCTTATTTTCCTATGTTGTAATATTTTATTTATATGTTAATAATACTTATTTCAACAAATTACTCAAGGTAATATTATATCTTACCAGACACAAATAAAAAATTACTATTTAATGACACTGAGAAAGCATAATCTAGTTATGAAATTATTTGTTTTTTAAAGATATAATTTTAAAATTCTCTAGTAACACTTTGGAATGTCACTGCTTATAAGAAAAGCCTTCTGATAAAACTCATATTTTTTAAACTTTTATATTGAAATACGACTTACACATAAATATATACAAAACATAAAATAATAACCCAATACATTTCACAAATTTTACATGGAAATATCTATGTACATCTTCATTCAAGTTAAAACAAAAACAACAAACTGATCAAAGAAAAAATCAGAACATTACCTTCACCCCAGAATTGTTCCCTAAATCTCATATTAATCACTATACCCTTTCTAGACCAAAGTAACCACTTACTATTCTAACATCAAATATATGCCTATATTTTTAATTTTATACAAAGGAAATCACAGAGTGTATATTTTTTGTCTTACTTTTTATAATCACTTTTGCCTAAGTGATGGTAATGGGATTTTTTTTTCATGTTGTTGTATGCAGTAATGGTTTGAGTATAATACAATTAATTCATTCATTGTATTGTTGATGAACATTTGTGTTGTTTCCAGTTTAGAACCATTAAAATGATGCTATGAATATTCTTGTTCTTTGACTCATACATACACACTTATGTTAAATATATACTTAGGGAATGAAATTGCTGTCACAGGGTAAAATTATATTCAGTTTTAGCAGATAAGATCAAACTGTTTTGCAAAGTGATTGCAACAATTTACCTTTCTGCCGGTAATATTAACATATGAGAGCTGTTAATCATTATTCCAAATACTTGCCAACACTTAGTACTATCTTTCCTTTTAATTTAAACTATTTTGTTTGGTAAACAATTCTATCTCATAATGATTTTAGTTAGCATTTATTTGATAAGTAAAGAGATTGATCTTTTAATATTTTTACTAAACATTTTTTTAAACATTTTTTAATAAATAGGGTTCCCTATAATTTGTCTCTATTGTCTTTTCAATCTTTATTCCAGACCTTTGGAATCATCATGATTCTTTGGCAGCAAAAGGATTTTCATAACCTATGTTGATTTTTTTTCTTACTTTAATATTGAATTATTCACTTTCCAAATATCTATGATTTTGTTCAATAAAAAAATATGTTAGAAAAATCTTGGTGCTAGCATTCATGCTAGATGGTTCTATGTGTGAAAGAATATTGCCCAGAATGACCATGCATCTGAGACACTTGGGGACAGAGCTTTAAATTATATTTATTTTTATGGCCATGAGTCTATATAAACTTTTACCTTGGCTTAAACTTTACCAAATCCTCTTTGGAATATTTTGTTTGTATATGTATCTCTTTAATGTATTTGCAATGCAGTAAGTCTACTTGTATGTATTTAACCCCTCAGTCACACTTAAAAGAGGATTGTTCACTAATGTAATCACTATTGCCTTATTCTGCAGTTACTTTATTAATATCGTAATGTTGGAAATTATTTCCAAATCAACTTTGTTTTTTTAAAAATGTGAGAATTTGCTTAATAGTTTTGGTTAATACAGTATGTATGTATACACTGATGTCAACTATTCTCCCCTCTGTATATTGTTTGTGGCCATATGGAAAAGAAATGTGACCATGTGGAAAAATGCTACCATATTTTTAGATTGTGATGATCTTAATTTTATTTAAGAATGTATATGCAAGGCTAACAAGGTGTTGATCGCTAGATATAAAAAATGGCAAGAAAGACATTTAGTTTTCCCAATTTGTGTAAAATAACTCATAAAGAATATTGATAGAACTGTTTATTGTAGAAATAATATTTATAGCAGGGGTGGACCTAAAATCTGGAGATAAATTAATGTACTGTCACCATTACAAGCAACATTTGTTGAATTCTAATGGATTTTAACAATATTTAATCATATACATAAAATATTTGGTTGAGTTGTCACTTTATTGGAGCTTAGACCTGAAAGGATTTGAAGATTATTTGCTAACAATTTTCTATGATCATAGAGAATAAATTATATCTCAGCAATATTAAATGCTAAAATACTCTGGAAGACTACAGTGGTAAAGACTGGATTTTAAAATTCAGTACTTAACTCCCAGGTTGTGACTCCTTTCTGGAAGTCTTTGTTATAGGATGACTGTTTTGTTTTTGTTTTTATTCCCTCCAACTAAACTGGAAAAATTATATAGATGGAAATTTCATTTGCTACACATGACTGAATTATGCTACTTAACAATGTGCTATTAACTGGTGATAAATTAAGAACTAGACAACTGAAACAAGTTCATTACAGTATCTTTCAAATAAATTGAAATAATGAAATCGATATTAATATAGTGTCAAGCTCAGAACATACAATAGTATTTTGTGGCTGTTATAAGTAGAATAAAAATAAATTTAACAAAATTAGACAGAAGAAGAAAATTTTAAATAGAGGTTTAATATGGAGCTAGTCTGTAGATATTTACATCTTTAACTCCTGCAGTGTGGGCATTTACAGAAAATACACACAATAAGACAGGATGAGTAAATACCCCTCTGACTCAGTGCATGAAGTTAAGTCCATAACATTTCTTACAACATATTCCCATAGAATAATACAGATATTTTGGCACCATGATTTTTATATAGACAAGTATAACAAATGTCTTATTTCAGGAGTCACTTCAAATTGGAAAAAATAATAATACTTTTCTTTCAGTGATATTCTTGTGGGCAATATTCTTCAAAACCATAGACCATAAACTACATTAGAATTAAATATTTATTCATGTGTTTATTTTGGGTTACTTTATAAAAATATAAAATACGCTGCATAAGATGATCATAAAATATAATTCTAATGGCTTCCTTTTGTGGCATTATTTCTTACGAGCAAGGAAATAAATTACATGACTTCTTTGGGCTCTTCAATGTCTAGGATTCTATTGTTTCTTTTGGCTTAGTAAGTTGTTAATTTTCAATATTTCCTAATTATTATTGCAGCATTTTAAATTAAAATATCATCCAGCTTACCACCCTACCGCCCTTGAATTATATAGAAGTAAATTATACAGGGAGCTGGATGGTATAATTATATACTAAAAGTTGAAATCCTTTTCATTATATAACTCCAAAATTGATTGTTAAAGCCTGACAAGGATAATAAACACTCCTAATTACCAAGATGCACTGTCTCCACAAGTTACTACTCTTTTCTTAAAGGCATTTATGTGCTTTTCCAGGCAGACAGATTTGCTCTGCCTCTTAGCCTGACATAAATTATATCAATCTTTCAGAAAAGAGGTTGTCTTCTGAGTGATAGCTACGGGGAATACAGTACCTCTGGGAAAAGAAATTAATTTGTCTCATTATTTTCTATATCTCACTATTCCCCAAGCTGCAATACAGCTCAGAACTTACAGTGGAAGTCTAAGCCCCAACAGTTAAGTTTCATGAGCAGATACCATTAAAGAGCAAAACTCCTTAAAATAAGGTTAGCTGTTGGGAATTGAAAGCAATGAAAAAGAATAAAAGAATCCAACTAGGAGAGATATTTAATCCAGCTTCATTATTTTTACTGTGACACAATTATATCACCTTGTTATTTGGCTAGAAATTGCAAAATATTAGACACCTCATTAGGGATATAGGATGTACTATCACCTCATGGGCAGGAGGGACACTTTTTTCCAATGAGGAGGATAAAAGATCTCCACAAATCACATTAATATATAAACAAATTACTTACTGTAAATTGGCTTGCATGTTCTGCCTAACTCATGCATGTATTTTTCATCATGCTAGATTTTGAATGGGATTGTTTAACTCAACAGAAATGAATCTCTCAAAAAATAATTTGAATAAAAATAAAAATAATTGCTATGAAAATTTAACCATGGAAAAATAATTTTCTTGGTATATTAACATTAAATGATAGCCTTTTTATCTTTTTGGAATGTAAAAAAATTAAATAGAATAATAACATATTTAAATGAAATTATATTTTATATGAAAATTTTAATTAATTTAGAATATATTTGAATGAATTATCAAGGCACTATGTGAATAATAGAGGCATATATAAAATTGTGGAAAACACAGTAGAAAATAATAAAGTCTGCCATGATTAGTAGGAAAATGTACAAAACTGAGGCATCTTTTGAATTAATGCCAGAGAAACGAGTTACCATTTTCAGGTGGATATTATATGGGAGAACATGTGTAACCTATGAAAGCCTCACCTAGTGTGACATTGCCAAAGAAATATAAAAGTTTAATATTATTAGAAGAGGGACAAGAGAGAAGAGTGTATAAGAAGATAGAGTGCAGAACACTAATTGATTTTTCTAAAAATTTTCTAAAAAATAGAATCTACTGAAGAATTTTAAAGGTGTATCCAATAATCAAACCTTCCTATCTGCAATGGCACTCTCAAAATATAGGTATAATGAATGGGTATGGGGACCTGAGACCATAAACATTGAGGCCAATTCATGTCTTTCCATCCTTCTGCCAAGTGAACATGTGCTCTTATGGGGCACCTAATGACCCAATGCTTGCTTTTTCATGCTCTTAAAGTGTAAGTTTATATATGTCAGTCCCTTCATAGCATTATTATAGCTAGTAAATAAATGTTTTGTGATTATATGTTTAAAGTATAATTCCCTGCTGTGTCATAAATTCATAATTTTCCCTGTACTAGTCCCAGAATCTTTGTGCAATGCCTATTACTTTATAGGTGCACAATAAACATAAATAGATTAGTTGGAAGAATGAATAACAGTGGGGAACTGATACCTTCAAACAAATATTTACAAGTTAATCAAAACAGTTGTATTTGAATAAATCTTAAAGGCAAAAGAGTAAGAGACATATCAGAAATTTCTCAAGTGTTTTTTTAGGCAAATGGTGCTCCTCGTTGAGAAGTGTGTCTTGAATGAAATTGCCCATACAGATTGTAGTGCGAAAAATAACAAGGCTTTTGTGAGATCACTAAAGAAAGCTAACATTAAAGGGGACCAACAAATAATAATCAGAGAATTATAAAGGAAAGACAGTTTTGAGTAAACAAAAAAGAGAAAAGATATTTAACGATGTTATAAGTATTTAAAAAATCAGTTGTTTTGAATTAGGTACAGACTGGATAGGGACCACTGAATTTGGCAATCAGGTGATTTTAGTGAGAGAAATCTCTTACAAGTGGAGAAAGTGGTTACTGAAAAACAGTAGGAAGAGGAAAATAAAAGGTGGTGAGGGAAATATCAAGTGTAGACCACTTGTTCTAGAAACTAGGTTATAGAACTGGGGGGAAAAGTATTAATTAGCTCTTCTTTTTTGTAAATATACTAGCACATGGAATTTGGGGATTCTTAGTGGCTAAAACCTGAACAATTTCTATATAGAAACAATGTTCACATTTACAGAGAATATCTAAGATGATGAGTGATGGAATCATGACAATGTTTGAGTCTATCCTCTTGCCTGACACCAAGCTGTGTCTCTGAATGTCCTTCTCTGGAGTTGTTCTCCCCTTTTTTTGATTACATGTATCTTTCTAAGAGTGTTTTGTTGTGTTTGGGGTCTTTTAAAGTTATTTCTCTTTTGAATTTTGTCACTTACAAAGTAAAAGACCTTGACTAATAGTGTTCGAAGGTACTTGGAACACTATGTAGTTCTATTTCCCATACTTTCCATATACATTTCTGAATATTGATCAAAACATTCCTGTTCAAAAATATTCAGTAAGAGGAAGCTTGGATATTTCTGAAAGGAAATTCAGTAGGAGGAAGCTCAGATATTTTATAAGGTTGATGAACAATTTGACTGCTATGAAAATAAAACATAAACAACCAGCTTCTCATATTTAGTAAAAAAAATTGATTACCTTTTTACTCTTAAGTTTAAGGACCTCATGATGATAGCTATCTTATATAGAATATTCATTAAGTGTCTTTCACTATTTTAAGTACATTGTGTCACAATTATATTTAAACTTTACAGCAACGTTATAATATACATGTTATTACATTTCCATTTACAAATATGAGTGTTGAGACACAGAGAGGTTGCATAATTGACCCAAGTTCTCCCCACTGATCATCTGTGGGATATTTGAATACATGGAAATGGTTCCAGAGCTCATGGTCTACAATTATCCTATGTATTAGCTATGAAAATGGCATCATTTATTAGAATATTTCAGGAAAGTCAAACTCCTGATGGCCTATATTATTCTTAAAGCATAGTATGCTGAAATAGACCCAATATAAAAATGGTGGAATACCCAGAAAAAGAGAACAGTGTAAATGATTTCTCAGTTGATTTGTGCTTGGAATTGAAATCCATGTAACTAGCAAAGTATCTAAATAAACTTAGACAAGTAAAATCATCCAGCAAAGTTGTTAAATTGATAGCCATTTTCCTTAGCACAGTAGTTCTGAATAAACAGTTATGAGCTGTCTCTATGTTTCTTACTAACCTTACTCAAGTGATTACCTTCATCACTGTCTAGTGTCCTCCTCCTGAAAGGCTCCATCAGAGAGAGCACATTTTCAATTCTATAACAGAAGTGAACATCCATAATTACAGATACCACATACTAAACTATTTCTTTGTGAACACCCTGACACTATTTGTAGATCAAAAGCAATCTACTGGACAATATAGAACATATAAGAAAACTTTAGAAGGATCAACTACAAATTTTTAAATGTATTTTAGTGAAGAAACAAGAATCAAGGAATCCCAAGATTTCTTAAAATGAAAATGAATTAAATTAGAAAAATTAATATATCAAATGTTCTACACTATCAAGAGTCAGCAGAAAACTAATTAATATAGAGCTGAAGTAATTACAATGCAATTGCTTACCAACAGAAATGCAAGTTTAATACTGAGGAAACTCCTAGAATCGTGTCCTTAAAGTTAGGAAATAATGAGTAGAACACAATAGTATTCAATTAGCAGCTTACTTCTTGTAAGCTTTTTTTCTTCTAATTGGAAGAGTCTATAATCAATCTTCAGTTTAGTTTCCCATGCAAGATCAGAGGTAAATTTATTCTTCTGAAATTACTAAACTTCCTAACATATAAGAGAACTGGCAACACAGCATTAAGATTGGAATTAATCAAGCAACACTTATGTGCACATATGGAAATAAAACTCATCAGAAATCAAGCAGGTGGGAGGGGATGGGTTAATTCACACCTAACAGGTACAATTCACACTCTCTGGGTGATGGGCATACTTATAACTTTGACTCAAACTGTACGTAACCCAAATGTACCCCTGCAATACTCTGAAGTAAAATAAATTAAATAAAATAAAATATTTTAGGAATACCACTATCAATTTAAGTTTTTGCTTCACATTAAATTTTCAAGCAATTTAGAAGGATTTTCACTGTATTTGTGTAATGAAAAGGCTGCTTTTCCCCCTTTTTTCCACAAATACTGTTTTGCCCTATCTTTTTTCTTTTATCCAAGCAGGAAAACTATAATGACAGTTGAGAAGAGTTGAGTCACAGCTGAAATTCACTGAGAAGTTTGGATTTGTGGGGTTTTAGACTAACCCAAAAAGTTAGGCATAGTTATGGTTTATACAAAAGAATATTTAAAAAGCTTCAATTCTGGATCGTTCCAATTAAAGAACACGTTCTTACAATTCATCACTAGACATCAGACACACAGAAAAGTATATTTCTGTAAGTTTTTCTAAAGGAAACTGTGCACTGGGTTGGTATCAGTCATTCCACTTGCTGAGAGATACCCATATAATTCCATTAGACAGTCATCAATTATATTTGTGATACTGTAATTGTCACACAATCATACAATGCAGAACGTTTATAAAGATCTTCCTTTGAGTTATATCATAAACAAGGAAGAAGTTTGAGTGAATAATTCCTCGCAGATATCAGCCAATGTGCTACCAATATAGAATAATCAGAAGGGAGACTGACAGACAAAAAGAACAAAACTCATTGAAACTGTTTTAATGACCACAAAATGTTGTGTATATGATTACTGTACTTTAAAATATCCCAAGAGATAGATCACATGGTTTGAAATAAACCTGCAATAATCAAAGGATTAAAGAATTCCTGTGTTATAAGTACAGAAAGAAAGCTAATGATAGATTTTGTCAAAGTATAGCAATAATTGGTAATGTGCAAAATGAACAAAGACCTGGAATCTTATCATAGAATATAAATACCAAAATAACCCATCTAATATTATTAATGGAGTAACATGAAACAAAATAAAGTAATATTTTATATAACCAGTTTTGGTTGATGGAGATCTTGCTCAATGATAAAGTATGAAAATGCATTAATGTGCAGGGTGTTTCATTTTAATCAATAAAGATTTCATATATAACGGTGGTCCCATAAGATTCTAATACCATTTTTACTGTACATTTGCTATGTTTAGATGTGTTAAGATACACCAATACTTACTATTGTGTTATTATACAATTGCCTACAGTATTCAGTCCAATAACATGTACAGGTTTGCAGCCTATGAGCAATAGGCTATACCATACAGCCTAGGTGTGCAGTAGGGTATACCATCTATGTTTGTGTAAGTACACTCTATGATGTTCACACAATGATCAAATTGCTTAACAACACATTTCTTGGAACGTATGCCTGTCGTTAAGTGATGCCTGACTGTCCATATACCATGCAAGATTTTGAAATTTAATGAATTAATACCTGCAGAGTACTTTCAATAGTGTCTGACCTAGAATAAGTGTTCAATCAATGACTCTATCTTCGCCCTACTATATAGTTCAAACAGAGTTGATATATAAAATAAATATTAAAAATATTAAACATTATATAAATTTTTAAAAGACAGTATTAATGACTCCAATAGTATAAAATACATATATTACAAATTACACACATTGAAAATGATTGAATTGTGATACTGTCACAAGAAAACTGAAGCAACAACCCAAGGAAATCTTCTTGGTAATAGAACAATTGAGAATTACGTTGCATAATGGTTTCCCAGGAGAAAAATATGAAACCCATCAACTTAACCATTTAAAACTGTACTGTACAAATCACTGGAGGGTATATTTTAAGGAGCAATCCTATGTTAGCAAGGTGGTGACTACTGGCCTGTAATATCATCTACTCTTTTTTCTATGTTCTTTGATAACTCAGGAAAAGATTTTTACTATAGAATTTTAAACCTATTCTTAACAGTCATTACAATGTAGTATTTGAGTTAAACCATATTCAAAACTACAACTTCAAAATAAAATACTGTTTTCTTTCAAAAAGTTAAAAATACAAATACAAAAATGGTATATATTTTCACAGAAGTTTTGGAATGCTGATATCAGAGATTTCTTTGAAAATTATGATAGAAAAAGTACAGATGAAAAAAAAATAAGGGTTTCTTTTGATAAGTCTATTAGGTAAAGTTGTTTATGCCCACAACTCCCTCATCTGGCCCTCATGCTATACCTATTATGATGATGATAATACTAAAATTTTTACCTAGAAGTCTATTTGAACCATTATTTTTCAGTTCCTTGTTATATAACGATTACTTCATGTTAAAATAAACACAAACACACACACACACACAAACCTGACATGTTACTACTGAAAATAAAATTTTAGCTATTAAAAAAATTCACTTGTTTTTAAACAGTTAAGCTTAGTGAAGCCAGTAAAACCTGTGTTCCATTTATTCATTATTCCTGTTCATTATTATTCCACAATAATGTTTTAAAAAGGGCTAAAAGGGCAAATTTTGTCTGAGAAATACCTATATGTATACAGTATTTACAAAACTATAAAGAAGTTGTATTAAAGCGTCCTATGTGTAGCTATCAATACATCAATTCATTTATTCAACACATATCTGAAAATGTCCTGTTAGAGACTATTAGGAACAGAATGTAAGTCTGCTTTCTATGAATATACAATATTTTGGAGAAAGAAAATATAAATACAAGTAAAGCAGAAAGATTCAAATACGATAAGTACTATAAGAAAACTAGCTACAATGTTCACAAGATTAAAAATACACTTCCATGTGACAAATCACACAAAGATTTAAGGAGATTACAGCTTGTAGGGATAAACATTAAAGAATGAATAAGACTAAAAGCAAACTTACAGAGGTGAGAGCAAATCCAATTGTGGTAATGGCTTAAGAAAAATGAACAAAACAGGAAAGAGCAGATCCTGTGGGCAATAAAAGGTACAGTAGGTTAATTGTAGCATAGAATATGGGATGAAACTAGAAGAAAAAAGTCAACAAAATTAGGATGCAATTAGCTTTTTTCTTTTTTTACTTCTTGAATTACCAATAAAACATTACTAGAGTCGTTCACAAGGAAACTTGAAATTATGGTAAATAAGACCTATACTGCCATAGATAACACCATATTAAGAGCTAAATCAAAATTATATAGTTTGAATTATATAGGAAAATAAGCAATAGAATCATATTTCCCTGGTAAAAATGAACAATGTGACATTGGGGAAAAGAAAGGTTAACTTTAATTCATGTACTAAGTGGAAAATAACAAAAGGTTATTTTGGGAATCAGTAGAATATTACTAGTGCTGCATATTGCACTCCTTACAGTGGTTATTCTAAACATTACCCACTCTTTTCAAATGATATCTAACAAGCTGTGCTAACAAGAAAACTGTAGTAATTGAGGAAAAATGATCTTTTCTGAGATAATAGGAAAGAAGTTGGGTGCTTTATTTGGTACTCAACTCGATGGTTAATTTTGTGGTCAACTTGACTGGCCCATATCTTTTGGTCAACATTATTCTGGGTGTGTCTGTGAGGATGTTTTTGGATGAGATTAACACATGAATTTGTAGATCGTAGATCCAGTAAAGCAGATTGCCTTCTCTGATGTGAGCAGCCCTCTTCCAAATAGCTGAAAGCCTGAATAGAACAAAAAGACTAAATCTCCTCTAGTAATGGAAATCCTCCTGCCCGACTGCACTGAGATGCGACATCTGTCTTTTCCTGCCTTTAAACTCAAACAGAAACATTAGCTCTTCTCTGGTCTGGAGCCTGCTGGCATTCAGACTAGAACTTACACCAATGGCTATACAGACTCTTTCTGAAATTTACACCATTGGCTCTCCCTGATTCCAAAGCCTTTACACCATTAGCTCCTCTGGGTCTCCAACTTGCTGAATGCAGATCTTGGGATTTTCAGCATACTTAATTGTGTGAGCCAATACCTTATTTTATATACATTTTATATACCTATACATATATACATATATATACACAAACACACACTACATATAATAGTTCTGTTTTTCTGAAAGAACCAGAAACAGAAACTAATGGTTCTGTTTTTCTGGAGAACCCTGACTAACACAGCAGTGTAAGGCAAATGCAATTAAAAATAAGAGGCTGAATTCTTCCTGTTGAAAATAACTTAAAAGACTTCCCGTCCCTCCATTTTCTTAGTGCATTTCTTTAGAAAACTTGGAATTATGAGGTCTTTCTCTGTCTTTTTGAAATGTTTGTAAATCTTAAAAGGTCAATATGCCTCTTGTCAGCATTAAGTCCCAGAAAAGTCTTCCTCAAGGACCTGGGAATTATCTCTTTGAAATGTACTCATCAAGAAAGATAGCTCCCCTATCTCTCAGTTTCTGTGGAAGGAAAGGAGCCTAACTTCAGTGAGTACATCTCTCCAAATTGCAAAACTCTCTCTTATCAATAACAATATGAGAAGTTTATTTTTTCTTTCAGATAAAGTAAATTAACAAAAGCAGATAGCCACCCCAATTACCATGTTGAATCTATGATGAATCAGCCATAAGAAAGAGTGCCCTCATACCCTCTTGCTTGAGGACTAGTTTTTGGTCACCTCCAAAACATTTTTGTAATGGGTGTATCTGCTTAGTTATATACAACAATGAGATTTATTTCTATCTTTGAAATCTCTTAGCGGATTTCCTGTGATATGCATTATATTCTGATTTAATGCTTATTCAATAATGAAACTGTTTTCTTTCTATTCTACCTTTGTTTACAGGTTTTCTGGGTTGGCATGAGATTTTGTTTTTTAACTATATTTTCCCAAAAGTAAAATGGTGGTAGGGATAGTAGAAAGATACATGAAAGTGGACTGAGATAAAGTTTGTTGATCTGGATAAATTTGCTAATAACTATATTGTAGCTGATAGCAAAGGAAACAAGTTTGAAAATATTGGGAGAATGAACGTGTGAGACATTAAAAAGCAAAATACTAGAATATATTAACAGTTTGCAAGGATTATTGATCAGAAAGCAAGGGTGATAAATGTTTTTATTGAAACTGTGCTTTAAGGGTACTGTTTTCTAAATCATGCCTCTCTTGGTGTGGGACACAGATTTTGCAGCATGCTGTAGCATTTAAAAAGTGCCTTGTTTTGTGTAATGATGTTTCAAACAACAAAATTTTATTAGGGAGCATGTTATTAAGAGAATGTCTTGAGAAAAAAATTGAAAAAATATGTAAAGTAAAGACATTTAATAATAGTTTAGTTCAATAGCATAACTTTACTAGCAAAGAAATTGGATTTCTAACAGTGCTGGGAATATACTTCATGCTAAAATCTTTCTCTTGTAATTGAAATATACGTTGGCACCTCCATTCTAAGAAACAAAGTAAAACATAAGTAGGGAAGTATAAGTTAGAATGATTCACACATGTAACACTAAAGCCATACCATATTTTCACGTTTAAAGTAATGAACCCATTTAGTGAGAGTGAGGGTAGGAAAGCAGTAGTAAATAAAGGTTATACATGTGTCAAATTTCCTCCAATAACAATATGTATCATTGATATTTAGATGAGAAAAATAGCAATTAATTTGGTCAATAGCATTAAACAACCCAACAATTCTACAGATGTGTGAAATTTTATGAGTTATTTTTATGAACTGATAAATTGTGTTCTTTTACCGTGTACATAGTAAATCAATATATTTTTCATATATGAACCTGAGGAAGACATTATCTTTATATCTTATTTGTGAAAGCAAAATATTTAAAAAGATCAAATTATTAATATCCAATTAGAGAAGTATGCATATGCCCTAAATAATGTATACAAATACTCACATCTCAGTTTAAAAAAAAAAAGAAAAATTTACGTAACAATGTCATTGCCAAAAACGACCTCGGTAATTCTAAATGATTCAGTAGTCTGGGCTTCAAATATTCATACCAGTTGGAGAGCTTACATTTAGTTAGATATTCTGGACTAGAGGAAATATAAGACAGTCTGGAATTTACTTTGAGAATATAGGCTAGGAGTAATATAAAAACAGGGGAAAAAGAGGATAGCAGATTATTCAGTCTTTGAAAAAGAAAAAACAGACAGGGCATATTTGATATTTTTAATTCGGGAACTATATATAAATCACCAGGAGAACCTGGCTCATTTTGCACTGTGAAATATATTACACTTTTTCCAAGATATTTCCATATAAAATGAAGTTGAATTTTCAAAAATATCACAGTATCACACTAGCCTTGGCTGTAGGCTTGCTCAGAGAAAGGATACTGGGGATTAACTAGAGATTTTAATTTAGAACTTGGAACATGATAAGAAATTAGTGGTGATCTGAGTAGAAGAATATTCAGAGACTGTAAAAATGTTCAGATGAATAAAAAGGATAAAGTACTTTCTGCATCAGAGTGGATAGATGAGTAGACTCAAATCATTATATACGTACATATTTTTATCTGGCATTCTCATAAATAAGAAAAAGATTGTTTCCTTAATTTTGAGTTATTAAAACTTGCTATTTTGTTTTCCATTAATTATAAACTGTCAATTTAAAATTTTCTCATAGCTCAATTCAAAGTTTCCCAAAGGTGATTGATATTTATGTTGATAGTGATAGTTTTTGAATTGCTTGTGTGGTGATGGTTATTTATTTATTTATTTATTTTTGCCCTATCACCCAAGGCCCCAGTAGCATATTCTGAGTTAAATCCAAATTATTTCTTTACTTCTTAAAAGATGCGCATTTTCTCTGAGTACTACTCTCCAAGCCACCTAGTCAAAAAGGAAATACCATAAAAACAAAATAGCATGCTGTCTTTTCACCTTGTTTTGATGGCTGTTTCACAGTTTCTGCCCAAGGTTAAAGTAATTCTAAGGTAAACTTTATTATTTTAAATTAATGCTGACTTTTAAATACATGTTACATTCTGCTGACTGGAAAATAACTGAAATTTTATTTTCTTAGTCATTTTTTCTAATGGATTTCAATATTTTTAAAACTAAATTCACCATTATTAAAAGAAAGAACTTCAGCACACAATACAATATTATTTGAAATTCATATCTGCCAAAGAATAAATTGTATAACTTTTCCTTTTCTTTCTTTCTTCCTTTTTTTTTTTTTTTTGCTGGGAGGAACCTTAATTCTCTCTTGTTTATTTTTTTTATATTTTTATATTTTTATTTTTTTATTTCAGCATATTACAGAGGTACAAATGTTTAGGTTACATATATTGCCTTTGCTCCACCCACGTCAGAGCTTCAAGGATGTCCATCCCCTAGATAGTGTGCAACACACCCATTAGGAGTGTATATACCGATCTCCTCCTCCCCCTCCCACCTGCCCAACACCTGATGAATGTTACTACCATATGTGCACATAAGTGCTCATCAGTTCATACCAATTTGATGGTGAGTACATGTGGTGCTTGTTCATTTTTGACTTAAAAAATACTATACCTTAACTTTAAGAATTCTCTGGTGACTTAGTGAAAGCACTAATATTGTACCACCAAAAGTCTTGTCTTTTGTTCCTCAATTTCTACTAAAAAGAATCTCGGCCACCTAATATGGTCTCTTTGTGAATGCTAGTTTTCCAATTAAATATCAGTAAACTATAGCAAGGATAAAATATTGTGTTGGCCTCTTGATTTGTGTTTTTTATTTGCTGCACAAACTCCTACCCCACATATTTTTCATCCATTTTTATCTGTTAAGGAAATCAGATGTTAGAAACAAGGAGTTAATGTTTGGGGAAACAGAAATATATAAAAAAGCTACATTCAACACAATGCATTGTTGAATTTTACGGATGTATACAAATATATTTATACATGAATATTTGACCTTTTGTGTTGATTCTCAAATATTACTTTTCATCTTTACCTTAAAATACACATATACTAGTTCTATGCTAAATTTGGCTTAAAACTAATTGAAGCACAAATTATAAAGTGAATTGGTCCATTTACATAAAATAATGTTTTTAAACATTACTTTTTTCAAATTTTACATCAAGGGTTTAAAAGATTTATTTCCAGATATTTTCTAAATATTTAAATGAGAATACAAAATTTATTTTAATGGTCAAAAATATTACCAATAAACAAATATTATGTCTTTATAAATTCATAATCCTCTCTCAAATTTTCCACTAAACTTTTCAATATATTATCAAATATTAAATTTTAAGAAGAGAAATAATTGTACTTTGCTGTGTCTGGGCTAATCAATACAGACCACACAGAAATCACTTAGCAGCTTGCTTCAGGAAATACTTGTTTCTGGATGACAAGCCTATGAAAAAAACTACTTGTAAAAACTAACACCTTAGTCATGAATCCTCACTTTAAAACCCTCGCCTCATTCTGACCACAAAACCAAAGTTAACATCATAAACTCTACATATTCCCAGCCAGTTTTCCACTTTACAAGATCTTTTTAAAGTCATCCTGCCGAAGTCCTAAGATTGTAGAAATTTCTCTCCTGATTTCTACCTTTTATGACAATACTAAGACTCTGTCAATGTGTCTTTCTCCCTTACTAAAGTGAAACCTAATGAACTTAAGTTTGCTTTAATCAAAAGGTACTTTGCAGGGACTTTTGTAGGGAGTGGGAATTTGACAAGATATCTTTAAAGTAATTTAAATAGTTTTATTTAAACTAATTCAACTACAAATAAAAATTATAAAATTTGCATAAAATTTAAAAAAAATTATAGAACACTGCTAGAAAGTGACACAAAGCAGATGGATTCTGGAAGGTTCAACATTCAGAAGAAAAGAATGCCAGTGGTTGAGTTTCCCATTTTTATGACTTTTAAAATGAGGACAGGTCCAATCCATACCATGGAGTTCTAGTAAAGCTAATATAGAGACTCTCATTTTAAAGACTTGAGGACCCATTCGTTTATTTTTGTTGTTGCTGTGATTGCCTTAGGGGTCTTCTTCATAAATTCTTTACCTAGGCCAATGTCTGAAAGAGTATTTCCTACATTCTCTTCTAGAGTTCTAATTGTTTCACACCTAAGGTTTAAGTCTGTTATCCACCGTGAATTGATTTTTGTGAGAGGTGAAAGCTGTGGGTCCTGTTTCAGTCTTCTACATGTGACTATCCAATTTTCCCAGCACCATTTATTGAATAAGGATTCTTGTCCCCAGAGTATGTTTTTGTTTGCTTTGTCAAAGATTAGATGGCTATATGAGGATGGTTTTATATTTGGATTTTCTGTTCTGTTCCACTGGTCTGTGTCCCTGCACTTGTGCCAATACCAAGCAGTTTTAAGAATCACAACCTTGTAGTATAGTTTGAAGTCTGGCAAAGACTTGAGAAACCAGAAGACACATTTCAGGAATATTACAACACATTAAAGGCATAGAAGGAAAGCTTGAAAAGGAAACTTCCAGAGAGGAAAAAGCACCAAATTATGCATACAGTCTTTCCTAAATCTCTGGCTGATCCCTTAAACATGAATATTCAGACAGACGGCAACCATTCTCAATTAAGTCTATGAGGCTAACCTGAAAATTCAGCTGTTTCCCACAGTGGGGGAAAGAGTTTGCAGTTTTGACAAATAAATTACTTGATAAAACAATATCAGAAAATCATGTCTCTTTAGAGAAACAAAATACAATTCAGATTCTTTACAATGTGTAGATCTTAATGCCAGGATGCAAACCAAAATCATTCTACATAAGAGAAGGGAAAATATGACTCATAATAAAAAGAAGAGACAACTAATAGATAATGCCATGGTTTGGATATATGGTTTGTTTGTCCCCATCAAATCTCATATTGAAATGTAATCCCCAATTTTGGAAGTAGGGCCTAATGTGAGGTGTTTGGGTCATGGAGGTGGATCCTGCATGAATAGAATACCCTCCCTCAGGGATGAATGGTCTCTCACTCTTAGTTCCCACAAGCGCTGGTTGGTAAAAAGAGCCTGGAACATCCTGTCTCTCTCTTCCACTCTTACCATGTGATCTCTGCTCACTCCAGCTCCCCTTCACCTTCTGCCAAGAGTAGAAGCAAGCTCAGGCCCTCACCAGATACAGATTACTAATTGTGAACTTTCTAGCTATCCAGACTTGTGTGCCAAATAAGCCTTTTTTCTTTATAAATTACCCAGCCTCAAGTATTCCTTTATACCAACACAAAACGAGCCAAGACAGATAATGACCCTGAGTTGTCCCAGGTTTTGGAATCAGTAAACAAAGATTTTAATGTACTTATAACAGTAATTAAGGGGATTATATATGCATTTTTTATAAGTGAAAATGTAGGAATTACAATACAGAATGGAAAATATTCCCCCCCCCAAAAAAAAAGGAAAAAAAAGAGAATAAAAGATCACAGGGAAAAAAGACTGAAAAATGACTAGGTTCTCATGGACATGTAGAACAATATTAAATCCTAATATACATGTAGTTCAATATCCAGAAAGAAAGAAGAAGGAAAATGTGACAGAAATAAAATTATATTAAGAAATAAATAATGGCTGAAAATTTCCCACATTTGGTGAAAGACATAAATTTTTAGATTTAAGAAGCTCAGTGAACCCTAAGCAGGATGAATACAAAGAAAACAACCTATGTACTTGGTCAAATATCTGCAATATAAAACTGAAGGCAAAATTACCTTTCATACAGGATAATACTGTTTCAAGTGATTATGTTTTCTAATAATAAACAATGAAAGCCAGAAGACATTGAGAGAATATTTTTAAAGTGCTGGGGTGGAGGAGGGAGGAGAAGTAGAATTTTGTATCTTTAAAGTATTAATCCCTAGTTCTCTCAGCTATCAAACACTTCTTAAATTTCTATGCTCTCAAATATTCTCCTGCCTCATATTAAATGTAAAGTATATCTGGCATTTAATTTTAAGCCATTTGTATGAGGTAAAACAAAGTACGCTCAGAATTTTGTTCTAGTGGTGGTAGTTGCAACCTACCATAAATCAACAAGACTCTCCCACATTGTGGTTATATCAGTGACCCCAAAAATCAAACAAAAAAATATGGCATATTAGAGCAAATCTGAAAATTTTTTTACTGTGAAAGACTGATATGGAATCGAAGGGCATAATGTTAATAATTAGTAATTTTAGTATCATTTCCTAGAATCCTATGAATATCAAGATACAATTTTGAAGTAGAAATAAATTACATTTTTTTCATTAAAAGTCAAAATACATTAACAATACCAACATCAGTATTAATACCCAAACTCTCCAAACCATGATTTCTAAACTTGAGTTTGCTAATAGTAACTCTTTCAGATAGAAAAAAAAAAGATGACTAACAAATAGATGTTTATGATCAAAATGGCTTGATACTTTGCTCTGTTTTGTAAGGGCATAAGTTAAAATGTACAGTCATATTAAAACTGAAGTTAACTCTTCTAATAAATAGAATACTAGGAAACAAATATCTAATATTTATATAAAAAGCTATTAGGACACATCTAATTTTATAAACATTGTTTATATCTTTCAGTTCATGTAAGGAATTATAAACATTACTTAAGTGATGCCATTCACATAAGAAAGAAGCCATTTCTTATTTTTTTAAACATACTTCTCCAAACACTGATTTTTTTTTTTTTTTTAATATATGAAATTAGTTGTAATGGCAGAGTGGTAGAGTTCACTATACCTCACATAAACCACAGGAAATTAGAGAAAAAGAAAGTTTCTTTGCAAAACTTTCCGTAAGTTTACAGTCAAATTTTACTCTCTACTATATAAATACCAGCCATCTCCTTGCGCTACAAACCTGTCACATCTCATAAACTTGGCTGAGTGAATTGAGTATATGGGAAACCTCCAAGGAAACATCAGTTACTTCAGTCAGTGGGATCAGTGATTCAGGAGAGTTCACTCATATACTTTCCAAAGTCCCAACTTTGTGTTGGTAGGAATCAAGATATTGAAGATGCTATTAAATGACTTCCTATCTCTATTTTAGTACTTAAAGCTGTCCCAAGATATTTCTCAGTATAACTATAAAAATAATAGTTTTCTGGCTAAATTCCAGTGCAGAAAATCACACACAACCACTCTAAATCGTCTCTGAACTTAAAAGTGGATATAAACTGTTAAAGGCTGTTTCTGTTAATGCTTACCAATAATTCAACCATAGTTCTAACACTAGAGCAAGTAAGCAAGGGTGTTTAACAACATGGTGATAGTGCACTTCCAAAAAGACTACAGAATTTAGAACAAACACAAATTCTGATTCCAGATCTCTAAATAAAAATGTAAAAAAGAAAAATAAAGCAATGTAGAATTTTATGTAGATGCTTCCCTGTATACGCAGGAATAAAAAGTAAGGATGCCAAGAAAAACAGCAATGATCAGATGATAGGCATTAACCCATGAAAAACACATGTTAATGATATTATTTTTAATTGATGAATCATATATATTTATGGGGTACAATGTGATGTCTTGATATATGTGTACAATGTGGAATGATTAAATCAAGCTAATTAACATACCCATTACCTCACTTATTTTTTGTGCTGAGACACCTGAAATTTACTTTCTTAGTTATTCTGAAATACAGTCATATGTCACTTAATGAGACAAATTCTGAGAAATGCTTCATTAGGCGATTTCATCCACCTGCAAAACATCATAGCATGTAAATACATAAACCTGGTTGGAATAGTCTACTACTACACATCTAGGCTCTATTTATCCCAGGCTATAGACCTGTACAGCACGTGACTGTACTTCTCCTTCTCCCTCATCCTCTTTCTCTCCCATCTCCTCTTCTTCTTCATTCTTTTCCTTCTCTTTTGCGATTGATTCTGTTACTCTAATGGAGACTGATTTCATTCATTTTGGATATCATCCAAATAAGTTTACACAAATAAAACAGATCAAGGCTTTCTAGCTGTAACCTCTACTTTGAAGTGACATCCCAGCTCTGACATACTCAAGTTACTCCCTGACACCACCAGCATACCACATCACGACTTCATTTTATGTTAGAAGAATAAGCCACTATTTGTTTAAGCCACTATCAATAAGGTTTTCTAATCCTTGGATCCAAACTCATTCAGTAACAGATATACATTTTAGCTGATGTTCATGCTTCAATTTTATTAAAAAATTGAAACAATTTTTTGAAACTTTCAAAAACATATTTACCTGATTTATTTTGCTTTCCCTATATTACCATAGATTTTCCTATCAAATATCTACCTTTCTTCTCAGTACTAAATCTTTTCTTCTTTTGCCCACACAAAAAAATACACAAAGCCTCACTTTCTCTTGTATTATCAAATTTCTCCCTACATTGGGTTTTTGCCATCAGCATATTAATATGTGCATTAAAAATAATACATTCTTTGCCCTGCTTCCCCTACCATCTCCACACTATTTCTTTTTCTTTATAGTGAAACTCTTTTAAAAATGAGTTTGCCATCATTTTATTCAATGTATTTCTTCAATGTATTTTCCCATTTCACCTAGATATCCCCTCAATTTATTCAACTGTTTTTTAAAAAGGTTACCAATGATCACAATATTTCTAAACCCAACAGTCACTTGTCAATCTTCTATTACTTTACCTATCCATAGTATATACTGAAATTGACATTTCCATCCTCTTTGAAACTCTTCACTTACTTTTTAGAATGTATTTTTCTTTCCCGGAGAAAATACACATGGAAACCATAGTGTAGCTCTTGGAGCATCAAAATAGTATTTCCTCAATTTGAGTAAGGTTGATCTAATATGAACATTTTACTTTCACATGGTGAGAATAGCATTATACTTTTTTCATTTTACCTAAGGATTATACTGATTATAATGTTCCAGAAGAATGTTATTCCACAGAAACTGATTTTTCTCTATCTGAAGGCCTTCTCTTAACAGATGCAAAATGTTTATAAAATGATATATAAGAAAAAATAAGTAGTCTTGCTAAGATACATCCATTCTAAATGATGGGGTATAAATCCAGTGCATAAACTAGAGCCACTTCATTTCAACTTATGAACCTGGTAAAATATTCTCTTCAAATTGAAGGACTGGTTGCTGCACTCAGAAATGTGGGTTTTCTTGATCTAGAATCAGCATATGCCACACGTATGTGTGCTGTGAACCAGTTTACTCAAAAGGCTACCAACTTTGAAAATGACAAAACGTTAATTTAGTTTCTTCAGTTCATTGAGGCTGCACTGAAAGTAGTTTCGCCACTTGGTTTTATGAAAGAACATGTGTAAATGATTTTCAAAGATTCTATGTTTAATTTTGAAGCCCTATTTCTCCTGTGGCAAGTTGCCATGGGAAAATTACAATGGATAATTTTTAACTTTCAAATAAAGCTATAATTTTGTATGCAAATAATCATTTTCCATTAAAGAAAAGCTGGTTGACTGCTACAAGGCCTTAATGACATTTAAGATATCAGGTAAGCAGCTATCAGAAATTGTATGTACTTAATAAAACAAGCTATGAATTAAGAAATGCCCAGAAGCACTTCATGTTCCAAAAGAAATAGTATATATTCATTTATAGAAAAATTGTGGAGCAGATGTTCCGATAAATGTTCCTAGTACACCTCACATTCTGGCTAAAATATATATGAAAAATCACCAAAACCACCTTTTTGAATTAATTGTTAGGATTTCTGAAAAGTAAGTATTTATTTTTGATGGTCAGAGGTAATTAGAAAATAGAGATATAAGCCAATTCTGAAGCTGGAACATTATAATAAAAGGAGACATAAAAGTTTCAACAAAGTTTAGAAAATAAAAAATATTATGAAAAATATGTCTATACATTTAAAAGTAAGTATAAAGGACAATGATGTAAAAAATATAAATTGGCACAACTGACTCAAGAAGAGAAAAACTGAATGAACCTCTAATCATTAAAATAAATGAACTGAGTAGCTGAAATTCTATCCTCAAAGAAACATTCAGTTTGAGAGTTTTAAGGCAAGTTCTAACAGACATTCAATAAAGAGATAAATACGATATTACCTAATTCTTTTAGAAATTAGAGGAGGAAGCACTCTCCAGCTCATTTTATGAGGCTATTAAAACCCTGGTACCAAAAGCCTGCAAAGATTTATTTCTTAAAGTAGCTTTGGTTTAGAGGACGGGATTTATTCTTGGAGTCAAAATGGTTTAGAAACAAAGGGCTCAGGTTTGAATCTGAGTAAGACATTTATCTAGGTTCTTTCCTCATCATGGTATTTCAGAGCTGTTTAAGTCAATATTTAATGAAGTTATTCTGCAGTATACACCATTATATGAACACAAGGTATTTATTATAATTATTTAAAGAATGATAAGAATATGGAGACTTTTCATGATAGGAGCAGGCCAAAAGGTAAAGAATACTGCGACTTCCAAAGACCCCAAAGATAAAAGGTCCTAAAGATCAAAAGATCTATGAACAAAAGCAGCTTGAAATTTGCTTTTGTCAAGGAGCTTAGAAGATATAAAAGCTATTTGAACCTTAGGCACCTATGATGAGTACATTAAAAATGTTTCCTGATACTAAAGTAAAGAAAACTGAACAAGATTTAAAGAAGACTGAGAATATTTCAGAATTTAGAAAAAATAAATTATTTTATACTGGTTCTTGACAAGAAAGTATTATTCCAACTCCAGACATGGGGCAAAGATGGTGAGAATGCGGTTAATTCCTAGTTCTGTATGATTACCCAGGTGGAAATAAAAGCCACTTCAGCAAAGAATTATTAGCTACTATGACTAAATCATATCATCTTACAGAATAAATTGAAATACAACCAGCTCATTTAAATGCAATGCTATATGTATTACAAACCAAGCAAAAATTATTTATAGAGTAGAAAAAAGAAAGATGAGATCCTTAAGGAAAACTTGGCGAGGTACAAATAAAAGAAATTATCAGATAACTGAGAGCACGTTGTTCTGAGATGCAGACTTCATAATGAGGAATGCAGGAACCAAACTCAAGTCAAATTATTTATTTTGTATATATTTTTATTTTTAATAATTACACTACTATGTACTATAAATTAAATATTATCATAATGGTTTCCACTGATTTTTAAAATATCCAGAAAATCTAGACCAATTTTGCCTTCTTTTTTTAAATACAGCAGAATTTTATATTTGTAATTGAACATCTGTCAACCATATTTAGAACATAATTAATGTCCCCTCATCCATCCCAAGAGTTCAAATACTCTAGTTTTAAAACTTCTGCAAATAATATATTAAAGTCTAGCCTACTTCTCATTCAAGGCTTTCATTCCCACTCCATTATAGGAATCCTAATGTTCTAAGAATCTTTGCTGTGGCCCTGATGGGGAGGAGATAAAGTGTAGCACCACCCTGTCTGGATACATTATCTATGTGCTGGCTAATGGGAAGAATTCTTCTTATTGAGTCATATGAGTGGAATAACTAAAGTGATCTGCTTTTGTTCACCGTCCCACTATGTGGGAAAACTCCAGAGCTTTTAAATTTAATACCCTTTCAATTCTCTGTCACCGCTCACACATAACATGGTATACATTTGAGAACTGGCAAATCTGTGATTCTTTACACTATGACAACACTTGCAAGGCACATGATATTCAGGAAGATAGGAGCATATGTTTACAGTAGACTATTGGAAGAGAAGTTTTCTGTAAACTATTAAGCTGTCCCTGAGGATATGGTAAAATCTTTGCCTGGTGTTCTAGTGGATCTGTGAGTGCTGAGCAGAACTATCTCGGCAAAAAGCAAATCCCTCAACATCTTGTTGGTTCAGATGGTATTGATCTCTAGGCTTGGGTCCGAAGCATAAATTCCTGTCAGGACTTATTCAATTCAAACATACCACCACCTCCCAGGGTTAATGAGGAGTCATGTATCACTTCAGGTATCCAAAAGCATTGCTCCTTTTCCCCAAAGAGGGATTTGTTCCTTTTCTTCTACTTCTTTCTTCCAAGAAAGGAAATGTAATTTTCAGGGATGTCCTGTTGACCTACCCTACGGTACTCAGGGAGGAAATATTCAGAAATCGCTTATTTTTTGTTTCCAGAAATGCTATGATGTTATAGAATAAAATACAAAATGTGATAGAATAGGGTAATCAATAACAAGAGCAAAGCAGGGACTTCTCTGGTATGTTCCTATAGCATTGATCAAGAGTCCAATATAGGAAACATATCATGTTTAAACATAATAACACAAATACTCTGGAGTCTTTATATAGTAAAATACAGAATGTGTCTTTATAACTAATTCTTTGAATTTTGGCATCAATTATTTTCAGAAGTCAATAAAGAGATGTTTCTATTGTATTTCCATATCATCTGTAATGTTAGTAAACAAGATTTTGTCATATATGACATAGAATTAGAGAATATTTAACAAATAAAATTGGTAACTCTTGTGATAACTGCTTTAATTATTTTTTAAATAAACGAATGTTATTTTGAGATTTCTAATCAGTGTAAGAATATAGCAGAGGTCTAAACATGAGCCTAAAGTGTCATTTTAACCATGTTTGAGAATGTATGATACATAAATTTTTAAATCATTTTGCTTCATTATATATTTAAACATTATTTTATGAGAAATTTCAAATGTACAAAAGACATTAGTATAATGAATTTCCATGAAACTGTCTGCTAGCTTCAACAATTATCAACTCATTGTCAATCTTGTTTCAACTATGCTTCTACTCATTTAGCTTTCCCCCACAGGTATTATAACTTCTCATCCACAGATATTTGATAATCTCCAAATGTTGATTTTCATGGGGGCTTTTGCACAGGACTCTGGGGAGTATGAAATATAGAGATGCAGGATTTGGTATTGCTTCCCATTTCTCCAAACATGCCTCTCCCTATCTCTTTCTTCCCAATCTGAAGATTTATGCTGAATTTTATGGAGCCAGGAACTACAAACAAAATAGAATTTTTATGAGTTTCCTTGAGACATAGGAGCATAAACATCACTATATTTTGCATATTTGTATATTTAAATAGCATTATTCAGGTATATTTTCATAACTTAAAATCCTCCCATTGTAAGTGTAAAATTGAATGAACTTGTTTTTTTTGTTTGTTTTGTTTTGAGACAGAGTCTCACTCTGTGGTTCAGAGTAGAGTGCAGTGGTGTCATCATAGCTCACTGCAACCTCCACACTCCTGGGCTCAAGCAATTCTCCTCCCCTCAGCCTCCTGAGTAGCTGGGACTACAGGTGTGCACCACAACACTCAGCTAATTTTTCTTTTTTTAGTAGAAATGGGTCTCACTCTTGCTTAGGCTGGTCTCAAACTCCTGAGCTCAAACAATCCTCCTGGCTCGGCTTCCCAGAGTGCTGTAAACAAGTGTGAGCCACTGACCCAGTCAAAATTGAATGATTTTAAGTAAATGTGTTGAGTTATACAACCATCAACACAATCTAGCTTTATCAAATTTCCATCAAATAAAATATTTTATTGTGACCTTTTGCTGTTAATCCCACTTGTACCCACAACCCCCCAAAACTACTGATCTTCTTCTTGCCCCTATAAATTTGCCTTTTCTGGACATTTTATAAAAATAGAATGATAAAATATGTGGTTTTTTTCCATTGGGCTTCTTTCTCTTAGAATATTTTTTTAAGGTTCATCTATGTTGTTACATGCATCAGAAGTTTATTTCCTTTTAATGATCAATAATATCCCATTGTATGGATATAGCACTTTTAAATTCAGTCATCAGTTAGTTGACATTTATTTCCAGTTTTTAATATTATGAAGAGTGCTGTATTAAAATTTGCGTACATGTCTTTGTGTGGATATGTTTTCATTTTTCTTGGGTAGATACCTTGGAGAAGAATTGCTGAGTCAAATGTTTAAGTTTATATTTACCTATTTAAAAAAACTGTGAAACTGTTTTCCAAGGTTAAGTTTAACATACTGCATTCTTATTAGCAATGAATGATTGATCCAATTTCTCCATATCTTTTGTAATATTTTGTAGTGTCTATCTTTTTATAATAACCAGTCCTGTGGGTATATAATGATATCTCATTAATTAATGATACTGAACATTATTTCATGTGCCTGCTTCTTATTCATATATGATCTTCATGATTTGCATAGAAATACCTATACAAATATTGTATCCATTTTAATTGATTTTCTTTTGATTTTGTTCTAAGTTTTTTATTATTTTGTTGTTATTGTAAGTGATATTATTTTATTAATTTCCTTTGTGAAAGTAGTGAAATTGGGGGAAATATTTGGAAGGCAGCTATGCTCAATCCTGCACCAACAATACCACTAATTTGGTGGCAAATTTTGAAAAAATAGATTATGAAAAGAACTGGTAGAGGATGGCATTTATCACACTACTTCAGATAGTGTGGGTTGGGAAGATTCTGATAGAGTTTAGCACTAGAGGTAATGCAGTCCTGCAGTGTGTACAGTGGTTTCTTCGGCAGGTGTATCAGTGAAAGCATTATGGATATTAAACATAAGGAAGAGAATATATGATTTTATTCCTTGGTGCCCCTGAAAAATATCTGGGCCAGGAACTCTTAGCTTCTAACTTATACATGGGAGAAATATCCCACAGTAGATGTTTTCTACCATTAGTGTTATTCTATCTGTTCCCAAGTCTTGAAAATTAATAGGAATAATTTAAATTTATACAATAATATATGCTTTAAATGATTTATAAGCAAAGAATAATAAAAATCCCCTAAGAAAGAGAAGATTTCAGAATCAAAAAATTACATATATATTATTTTGTTATTAGCAGATAAAATATGTTGGATCAGGTCAATAAAGCATACTTAAATTACAAGAACCAAATGAAATTAATTATTTAAATAAATTTAAAGACAAATAGCGGGATTTCTGATTACTCTAACGTTAAAAATAGTTGCTGTGCTATTTCAGGTTATAAAATAGGCCCCATTTCTCAAGAAACCATTTAGTTGATTCAGGAAGAGACCTTTGATCTTTTCTTAAAAGTTACATGATCAATAACATCTATAGAGTTAAGCACATAAAAAGAAAAATTATGTTAGTAAGAAACATAGAATTGGACTCACATCATTAATATACTGAAGTTTGTTGAGATGATCAATGAGCATCATGAAGGATGTTATAGAGAAAAAAACAACTGCTGTTGATAAGTAATTATATAGTCGGCAGAAAATTGGGTATCTTTGCAAGGAAAATATCTGAAAGGTAATTATCTTCATTTTATAAGACAGAAAACAGTTTGAAAAAGGAGATAAGTGAATTTCTGAACATCAGTCATTTGTTAAATGGCAGAGTTTAAATTCAAGCCTGTGAATGAATTCAGCTCCCATTTTCCTTTCAAGAAACAATAATTTCAGTAAATTGAATCACAATCTACATGAAGTTTCAAAATTATTACCCTTGCCGACTCCTTTATTTATATCAAACAATGGATTCATTAACTAAATAGTTAATTAAATAAATGTCAGTTACTGGGTATACAATGATGAAAAAAAAGTGTATTACCTGCACACTTCACAGGAAGACACAGTTTAAAGAAATAAGTACATGATTACTAATAAACGTCAAGTCTAATAACTGTTCAAAAAAATAAGACTTTCAGGAGGTTTGGTTTATACGAGGGTTAACAGAAAACCAAATGAAGGAATAACGATGTATTACCTGTCAGGATTCAATGTTTCAGGCTACAGAAGCTGACTCTGGATGATTAGAACACAGATGGACATTATGGAAAAGAAATTCTTGTGCTTACAGAATCTCCTGCAAGGCTGGAGAACTGGCCTTAGAGATCACAGTCAGATCCAGCCCCTAATGAGGCCATGGGAGCATTTCAGAGACGATGACTTTATGCTGTCCCTGAGTAACAGCTGCTGTAGAATTAGCAGTGATATTGGACCCTCACACTGACACAGCACCAATGCACCTGCCATACATGGAATTGGATGTCATGATGCTGCTGTTTTCATACCTACTTGGACTGATTCTCCAGGTGTCCTAACTTTTTGTGTTAATAGTCTCTACATCAGGTTGTCAGAGAGAAAAGTTCAACTGCCCTTTTTCTGATTTGAAGGAACCTGGAAACTTGGGTTCCTGGTATTTTCCCTGGAAAGTGCTGCTTTAACAGTGCCACACACAATTTGATATGTACTGTCTTAATTATTATTCAATTGTAAGCATATTCTAATTTTTTATTACCATTTTTTTCTTTGAAATCATTTAGGAGTATATATTCTAGTTTTGAAACAGATGAAATTTCTGTAACCATCTTTGATGTTATTGATTTGTTACTGGTTTCTAAGATAAACTTTCTTTTGGTTAGATGAAGTCTGTAAGATACAACATTTAAAAATTTTGTGACTTGTGCTATAATCCACTATGTGGTCAATTATTTTGCATATGTACTACTTGGAATGATGAAATGTAGTACTCCACAAGCATGGAATGCAGTGTTCTGTGTATATCTCTTAAACAGTGTTTTTTAAATCACATTGTTCAAATCCTTTACTGTCAAACTGCTGTTATATCTCTTTACTTTTTTTAAAAGAGAAAAATATGTTTAAAATATTCCACAACAATTATGGAACTATTAATTTCTCTTTGGATTATATTGATTTTTTTCTTTGAATGTTTTCAACATAATTTATTTGATACATTCAAAGCTAATTTACTTAGAATTGTTAACACTGTTCAAGTGAATTGAAATTTCTATCACTGTATATTATCTGTTTACCTCTGATAAAAGTTTTAGTATTAAAGATTTTTTGTACCTTAACATTCCTATTATACCACATACTTCAGTTATGTATGTATTGGCTTTCTGCTCCAAATTCATCCTTATTTACTGCTTTGTGAAAATGAATATATGCCCCTTAAATATTTTTTCTTTGCCTGTTAGCACTATGTTAAGCTTGGTGGGTAGAGGGTCCTAGAGAGACATTGTAGGAGGAAAGGGTTTGCTCACTTGGCAGGCTTCTATAGCATGTATGGATTTCTGCCCAGCCCCTGGCTCCTACAGTGCACGTGGCTTCTCCAGTCTCTAGATTCTGCACAGTGGTCAGCAGTGCTGAATGGCCAGTGTCTTCCCCTAGAATCTTTATGAGAATATTTTATAGCAGAGTCCCTCTGGTCTTTCCCTAGCACCCTAGAGGGTAGATTTTCAGCACGTTTCATTAGTGCAGCGCCAGTAAACTATGGCTATGCCCTCTCCAACAGGGTCTGGATCTCAGCCCTGGGTTACAGGGGGGTCTTCCACAGAGACTCTGTATCAGTCCTGCTGCTAATGGCTATCCCTTAGATCTGTGATTCTGTATTCTTCAGAGTACTTTTTACATCTTACCTTCTAATCACTCATTAACCCAATGTCCCATTATACTTAATAATTTTTATACTAAATTCCTGTTTTTCAAATTACTGGGTAAGGTCTTTCCCTGAATTAGACCCAAACTGATATGCAATCTGTATTAGTCATCTTGGGATGCCATAATAAAATGTCATAGACTGAGCTGCTTAAACAAGAGAGATTTATTTTCTCACAGTTCTGGAGGCTGGGAGATCAGCTGTGATATGTCTGAGATCAGTCTTGATCTGAAGTCTGAGATCAGCGTGCTAGTATAGTTGGGTTCTGGTCAGGGCTTAATTCCTGTCATAGAGGGCTGCCTTTTCTCTGTGTTCTCGCATGGTGGATAGAAACCTCTGGTGACTCTTCCTCCTCTTATAAGGGCACTGATTCTGTCAAACCAAGGCAGATATCACTTAATTCTAACCACCTTCTTAAAGTCCAATATAGTCTTATATCTCCAATATAGTCACATGGAGGGTTAGGGCTTCAACCTGTGAATTCTGGGGGGACACAATTTGGCCTATAGCACTATTTCTATGAGCTTAATATAACATTTTAAAATAATTATTTTTCTTTAGAACTTTCTACAGCCATATATTTTAAGAGCTATAATTTTTATCCAGTCAACTAATAAATATTTTCATGTGTTTAGATATTTTTGAGCAGTGTAAATATTCCTGAAACCTTTTTCTATGGAGATTCTTTTCAGCCTAGTTTTAAAATGCATTCTTCCAAAATGTTTTTATTTGCTTTTGCCTGATATTTAGGTGCACTCCAACCTGGGCCCACTTTTAACTGAATTGTAGGGTTGGGATTTGAGAATATACTTGTAGTTTTAATTAACCTACACAAGTGTGTGGTTTTATTTAGGAATCCTCAGGGGAAGATCATCAAGAGCTAACACATGACTCTATGGGACAAGAAATTATTACAGTTCAAAAGCAGTTAGGGTGACCTTTTCAGATCCACTTCATGGATCTGGACTTAAATCTGGAGATTTTGATCTTAGCAACGCCCTTCTGATGTCTCCTGTGCTATGTACGTTAAATTTCAGATTCTAGACCCCTAGAGAGTGACAGATATTCTCAAATGGTATTCTAGTTCTACAGTTTTCAAATTCTTCCAGATTTGCATTTTTTCTTAAAAGTCTCAGCCTTTGAGAAGTTCCTTTAATTTCTCATCTAGTCATCTATGCAGTAAATAAAAATATGTCTCTATTATTTTATCTCACATTTTAAATATGCTACTCCGAAAGGAATTTCTATTAGTGCTTTGTTCACATATTATTTGTTTTTTATTTTCTGCAGGCAATTTGTAGTTTACTATTTCCTTTACATCTCTGGCCTTTTGAGTTTAACATCATCCCATCTTGAATTTTCTTGACGCCATGTACATTTTTTAAAGTATAAGCATATTTTCAGTAAACCTAGCTTAAATTATATACTTCAGCAGATTTTTAAACCAATATAAACATTTTTCTAATGCTAGAAGATTATAAATCACTTTAGGCACCAAATCATATATTGTTCATATTTGTAGCCTTGGAGATCAGTGCAAAGTATTAAATGTTTATTGAAGTAAACTGCAGTTATGGCAATGTTTGTTTATTATTTGTTTTTCTCCCAAGGCTTCATTCTTTATAATAAAAACAAAGCAATGAATGTCTCATGATTGCTCTCTAAAAAATGACTTTTTAAAAGTGAAATTTAGGGTATATTTGAGCAAGTAGACTGAAGAAATTTCCTCAATATTCTTATAAAGTCAGTTTTATTATAGTATCATCTTATATCTGCCTTTGAATATGAAATCTTATGAAGCAAATTATTTTTTTGAGATAGAATCAGATAATATTAAAGCTGAAGTGTTTGTGAGATATCTAGTTCAACTCACTTTACAGTTGAACAAATAAAGAAGTAATTTGAATACTCTTCAGCTATATCAGGCTGGTATTCTGAAACTCTCTCAAAATTTTTTTTTTCCTTGTGTTTCAGTGTCAGTCATGGTGTTCTGCTAATTCTGTTGCATCTTATCTGATATTTTATGTTTCAATAACCGGGTTAATGTGTACTGTCTAGTCCTGTCAATACTCCTTAAGGTTGCCATCCTATGGATATAATGCAATAATAGTGTTAAGAAAAATGGAAGCATCTCTACTGAACAGGATTGGGTACTTTTTCTTAACCAAGAAGAAGTTGCTATGACATTTTATTTCTATCAAAATGGTTTGTATCTTTCTAGCTTAGTTCTGTTATTTATTTTTAATTTCCTCATTCCTCAATTGTAATGAATGCCCAGCCTGGTCTTTATTATATCCTTGGGATCTGCTTTACATTAAGCAGGTTACTCCAACAATGCTCTTTTCATCTAGCTTGGAGATTACCTTGACAAGGGATATCTTTCTTTAGCTACAAACTCTAAATAGACTACAAGAGACTATTGCCTTATAAGAGAATTGTGGATGAAATTCGATAAATCCAAAAAGTGAACTAGTCTTCCAACTCAATCCTTCCCTTTCTGGACCTTCAGATATTTTCCTTTGAGGAGAGTATACATGTGCAATTTCTCATGAATGATCTAATTTCCTTGATACGCTCCATGTTTTTCTTTGAAATTCATTTTTCTATAAATATTATTATTATCCATTATTAAAACCAGAACCCTGATCTATTTCATAATCACAACTCATCATAGTTACAGAGTAATTTGCTGAGTATACTAACACTTGCCACTATCAGTATAATATTTTGCATCATTCATATTTCCAATTTATAGAATGTTCATTGCCACAGCGACAAAGCAGAGTTACATTTCCTTTGAAGAACTTAAACTTTGTAGAGCTTAAATATCATTAAATATCTATATTCATATATTTTATACATGCATAGAAGTCATACAATTAAGTTAGAGAAAAATTCTAACACAAACATCTACTTAAAGTAATAAAATTCTTTACAATTAAGACATATATTGGAAAGGTATGAGATTTTCTTTTGAGAGGATCAGAAAACTAAATTTCATGGCAAATGTTTATAATTAAATGTAAGATTTGGACCAGTTGCCAAAAAAATTAATAAATCTATGTAGTAGTAGTTTATGTAAACAGCAAATGCTCTACACAACTTTTGTGTTTTTGTTTCTTTTATTAGTAATTTGTTTACAATAAATAGAGAAATAGCCATTCAAAAGAATATGTTTACTTTATAAAGAATTTAAAAATTGCTTTTCAGCAGGAGGTTGTTAGTGTGAACACTCCCTAAATAAGTGCTTTCATGCTCATTAAAGTATTCATGAATTACTTAAAGCTTCTACAATTTAGGTTTCCAGAGAACCACATTTCCAGATGACAACTTTCTACTGCTTCCATTGCTTGGCTCAGCTTCAGGGCTTTGCCCTAAGCTAAGCTGTTCAGGAATCACAGCATGAATTTTGTATTTAACTAATTGGTTCTTAGTCTAGAATCAAACTGTTCATATTAATTTTGTATAATGAAGTAGCCATGTTTACTCTCTTTCCATTGTTACTTGCATTTCAGGCAAAATCTAACAACAAATCTTAACTTCTCACTTCCTCACTAAACATTCCTATCTAACCAGGTGAGTTTTAGAGGTAGAGGTACATGAGATATATTTGCAATCAAATAAATAATTTTATTGAGTGTGTCTTCCAATAGGAACATGGCAGTACCTATCTTCCTCTAAGCCATGCAGAGCAACAAGGAGAATAAAGGAAAACAAACATATACAACAAAATAAGGAGACAGTCAAAACCTACAAACACCATTTTGTTTAAGTGCTGCTATAAGTATCTGAAAAAAAGTAAAGGCTCATGGGAATTTATAAAGGTGAAGCCAGTTAAAGTAGGGAGAGAATAAATACCATGAAGCTAGATAAAATTTGTCAAAAACTTAAGTCAAGCACATCTACCCAGTATAGGAGGGAGGACTTTCAGTATAAAGTTTATCTAAGGATATCTAAGTCAAAACAATATTTGATATATACACATCAATCAATATTCTTTCAGGAGACACAGTAATTTTAACAAAGAAAGTTTCATATATAATACAGAATTATTAGCTATATCAGCAGTATAACTTTAAAGGTAAAAATAGAGCTCTAAATAACATCTTAAGGCTGAGGAAGATTTCCCAAAGGAGTCCCACTGCCCAAACTGGGATTCAAACCTTGCTACAGAAAGTATGGTTGCAGCTCACTAAATATGGTGAAGAAGCTCTTTGAATTGCTTAGGCCAAGGCTGGTTATTATCACTGGACAAATGGTACACCTAATAAAAATCAAGGGTGATAAGATGGGAAGATTAAAAGGAGATAAGCTCATTGCTATTTTATGTTCAATGGTTTGTCAAAGAACCAATCAGTTAAAATCTATACACACGTAATGTAATGATTAAACATTAATAGAAACAGTTCCACTGAGTAAAATTAGAGCTGAGAGAGAGGGGGAAGAAGCATGGAGTAAAGAATACAAATTAACTATTATTTGTATCTCCTAGAAAATCCAAAATATACCATCTATTTGAAATGTTGACCACTTTAAAACGTATGAAGTGCCTAAAATCATTCAAGAGAATATAATACAAAGAAAGCAGTCCACATGAGTATATAATATATATGAGACATATATATTATATGTATATGAAATCTTTTATAACATAATTGAACAAGGACCAAACAAATCTCTTAATTACTACATTTATTTATTTATTTTATTTTTTTTGAGACAGAGTCTCGCAGTCTGGCTTTGTCGCCCAGGCTAGAGTGAGTGCCGTGGCATCAGCCTAGCTCACAGCAACCTCAAACTCCTGGACTTAAGCGATCCTACTGTCTCAGCCTCCTGAGTAGCTGGGACTACAGGCATGCGCCACCATGCCTAGCTAATTTTTTCTATATAGATTTTTAGCTGTCCAAATCATTTCTTTCTATTTTTGGTAGAGATGGGGTCTCACTCTTGCTCAGCCTGGTCTCGAACTCCTGACCTCGAGCGATCCACCGGCCTCAGCCTCCCAGAGTGCTAGGATTACAGGCGTGAGCCACCGCACCCAGCCTCTTAATTACTACATTTAAATGGATGCAGAGTATCATCACTAAGCAGGAGACACACAGCTATACCCTCTGAAGATAATTTCATCACACTGTCTGGCCATCAGCACAGTAATGAATGTGTTGGGCAATGAGATCTGTGTCCCCCACAAGTCACACCCATTGCCACACCTCCTTTGCTGTACAGTGAGTACCTTGTTAGAATGTGACTTTATGTAAGACCCATACTAATAGATTCCTTATCATTTTTATTCTTTTTTACCATTTGTGATGGAAAATAAAGCATTTCTAATTAAAATGGCAATCACTTTTGCCAATATTCCAAGAGCCAATCTAGCAGTGTGTTAAGGTTTTCTCCCAGAAAGTTAAGTTCTTTAACGTGGCAACATATTCTCTAATTAATAATCTTTCTCTTATCCAACTTTATATTCTGTCTCACTTGAATCTGCTACCTCCATGACAAATCTCCTGCTAGTACTTTTTTTGTTGTTTTTATAACTACATCTCCTTGAATGTACAGTTCCTTTCTTCCTTTACAGAGACTAGCACTTCCCCAGCTGCATTACGTTGGGTCTTTACCCAGTTATTAATCTGGTGCCCAGGAGGGGAGGTGGGGATAGATACTGAGTGGATCACAGCTTTTTTCCTTCACTACAGACATTTTACCCCATTACTGAGCAAAGAGGGAGTACCATCTTTCATTATACTGTTTTGGGCTACTTCTATTGGCCCAGAAAGTTAAGAGAAATCTAAAAATTGAAAATTTTCAAGAGCACCAACTCAGACTTTTTTTTATCATAAGTTTTAGGGTCCTGATTTTTGTAAACTAAGGCCTAACTTTGCCGTAGAAAACCACTCAGGGTTGAGAATTTAGGATGTTCTTGAGATCCATTACTCTTATTATTAAATCCTGGGCCTATTGCTCATCTTTTCTGCCCTCTAGCTGCGGAAAAATTCTGTTACTCTATATACCGGCAAGGAGACTCTCTGGCTTACACATTTTGCCTGACATTGTTGAGGAATAATGGTCAGCATTTCATTGTCTTTTCCTGTTGCACTGAGTCCAGCAGCAGATATCTGACCCTTATAATTATTATAGTTACCCAAAGGCCTACTATCTTTCAATGGTCAGTGCATTCCTCTGTTTACTGTGATTCCCTTCTTACTTTACCACCCATGAAATATATATCAATTGCTTTGCAGTCTTATGTCAGGGCCTATCAATGTTGCATTTACAGCCGTGGTGAGGTTTTCCCTGTCAGCTGGCTGGTGAGTGATCCAACTCAAAATTCCACTTTACAGTCTGCTTTGTAGAGCAGCTTGTAGTATCAATTGTTGTAGTTTGGTTTGTCTAGGAAATAGCCTATGAGACTTTAGATTCCAGTGCAGGTTATATATCAATGAGTAATCTTAAGAACAATACCTAAGAGAAATAAAGGAAGTAGGATTGAACTCAGAATTTGAACTGCAGTGATGTTGCAACAGAGACCTCAGTGAACCCCTTAGTGAGCTTCGAAGTTTAGATGTCCTTTCAGAGTGAGCAAAAAGGGCATGAATTTTGTACATCCATTCCAACTAATCATGCATATATAGGCAACTACCAACGAATAAATTTTGATTTGAATCTTCTTCCTGCAGAGAGAAAATACTGGAGAGGGAATCGGTTGTGTCCCATTCAACCAATTTTTCTGACATCTGACAGAACGAGGGCTTCACTCCTGAACAGAGTTCTGGATGGCGTACGACATCACCACTACAATTATGAAAATATTTTCTACCACTCTCTACAAATAAATTTTAAAGTCAGAAGGACTGGGAACTTTTCTATGAAAATATTCTTTGCTAAGGTTGACCCCAGGAGAAATTAAAAATTTAAACACAATGATTTTTTTAAACAGTATATAAAATGTCCAATCAGACTCAATTGTTTTCAAAACAGACAATCATTAAAGACCTATTGATTCCAATGAGATTTAGGATAATACAACATCCATTTCAGTCAGTCATTCAACCAAAAATTTATTCCTAATAAGGAATGAGCCCAATATATGTACATAATAGGTAAGATAGACAATATTCTCTGCCAACATGAAATTTGTATAATATTTTAGTCCCTACTAAATAGGTAACAAATATTCATCAAATAATACCCTTGTAGGTAGAGATAGGTATAGTAAAGCAATCTTTGGTGCTTGCCAGCACTACAAGGATTTGGGCTCCTTTTCCAAAATTTAGAGTCATTAAAAAATACACAGGGCACCTGCCTGTGCACAATCTATGTGGATCATAATCACTCATTCACTTGCATGTAGGTGGGGACATGTAACTGAGTTATAAGCAGTGAATAAACACCCAAGTGCAGCATGCCATCTCTAGGTCAAACAACTTCCACACAGCCCTCCATGCTTTCCCTTCCACAGTGATGGTGAAATGTCTGTGCCTAAGGGATCATAGAAGCTGTGGAATTATGTGTTGAAGAAAGCTAAGCCCAAGAAATACATCCTGAAGAAAAGACCATCTTGCCTCTTTGCACTTTTGTTGATTGTATTTCATATGATTCAGAAAGACACGTCTATTTTATTAGCTCTTGCACGGGTAGGGAGGTTGTGTGTCAGAGCGGCTAGCATTACGTTCATAATACAAAAGATAACGGGATACAGAAGGACATAAAGCAGTGGTTGGGTAAGGTATAGTTAATTAATATAAACAATAATGATTCCTCCAAGAAGAGTATATTTGAATAATGCATGAATGAGTAAAGCATGAACACATTTGCGACCATTTTAATGATACTCTGGGAAGATGATCTGTCCCTATTATGGACTGAATTTTTGTGTCTTCCCCAAGTTCATGTGTTGAAACCACCAATGTGATAATCCATGGAGGTAGTTCCTTTGGGAGGTAATTAGTTTTAGATGAGGTCAGGAAGGTGGAGACCTCCTCATGGGATTAGTGCTCTTATAAGAAGAGACCAGAGAGCTTCCTCTCGCTTGCTCTCTGCCATGTAAGGATACGGCAAGGAGACAGCTGACTGTAAGCCAGCCAAAAAGCCCTTATCAAAACCTATGATGGAACCTTGACCTTGGACTTCTCAGCCTCTAGAATTGTGAGAAATAAGTGTCTGTTGTTTAAGCCACCCAATTTGTAGGAATTTGTTATGATAGTCTGTATTTTTAAAAACGAGAGTTCACTAAGGAGTAGGCACAGAGAAAGATATTTTTTAAAAAGCAAGCTGGAAACAGAGAAGCCACGTAGACCCCAGCACCATACTGACCAAATTGTGCGTTAATTTTGTTAATAGCAAAACAAATAGGAATGAGTATGTCTTCTGTTGGTTTTACTAATGATGTTTTGCTAAAAAACAAACAACCTTGAAATAGTGAGATTTTGAGATTTTAAAAAGAGAAAAACACCTGTGTAAGTCCTTTAGCAGTCTCTCAAACCTTGTATCCTAGGGAATAAAGGCTTTCAAGTAGTTCTCATGATATTGATTTTAGGGTCAAGTCCATCCTGCCATTGGAATGTAAAACACATCAGGTCAGATGACTATGCCCTATAGGTTTTTTCCAGAGGCTGCAATGGCAAACATCATTCTCTTTTCAGAGTAGTTCAAATAAGACAGTCATTAACTTTGTTTGTGCATCCAGCACATCTTATTAATGTGACGAGATTAATACAGGATGCTGGGATTTACGATGCACTCACTGGGGGCAGAGGGCTCAAATAGGGTGATTACTTACCTTAGTCTTTAGTGCATTTGCGACATATGTACTAAATTCAAGAAGTTGAGAAATCAAATGATATGTCTCTCAACATATTTTTGTGTTGTTAGTATTTGAGAACAAAAAAGAAATATATTCTGGGTGAGATACTTAGCTAAATTTTATAGAAGACATTACTTAAATCACTTCTTTGAATACTACAAAGGAATTCAATACTACTATTGGTATTGTTTTATAATATATTTAATAATGAAAAATTAATCAGTTGATTCTTATTTTTGTTTTAAATCATTTTGGTTATGGCTATGAAAGTCTCTGAAAGAAATATGACTTTCTTATGAAGCTTTCAAAGTAGCATGAGGAAAAAAATAAGAACATAAAATAATTAATTAAATAGCAGGTAAATACCACTGGGCAAGACTGTGTGCAATTTGAGTGCATAAACATGAAAATAAATGTTATGGGCTATGGAATATGGTAAGTCTTCATAGAATACAAACTTTTCTTGGTGGATGAAGGATTTGAACAAAATCATGGCAAATTTTTATCAAATTTTAAAGAAAAAAGACAAATAGCCTCATCATTAAATTGCAGCATCAAAAGAAAGTAATGGAAAATGGGAGAAAAGTAGATAAGTAGAGACACTGAGTTTGGTAGATGGAAAATATCTAAAACAGAAAACAATTACTGTGTTTCTACTTTTATTTTTCCTACTGGTTAACTTTCAATTTTGAAATTTATCTTTTATAGAAAAGAATTTTTAAAAAGAAAACTGTTATGCTTAAAGAATTCACCCTCCCCAAACTTCCAACCAAACTTCTTATAAAACCCACCCCTCTGCCCTTCTTAGGGGTGTATTAGGCACATAGTCTTTGCCAGACCCCTAGGGAGATAAAGGAATGGAATACAAGAGAGGAACTTACTTTCCTTATCCCTCCAGGTTATTGAAAAAAAATTTATTTATTCTCCCAGAAAAACCCTCCATAAAACCCAAGGCTCTCCCCTTTTCTCTTGTGGACACTCTTTAGGCCTCCACCCATCTACATCCAGATGCTCAAAGTAAACAGCATTTTGCTACACAATGAGGCTGCGTGTGTCTCCCTCTTGAACTGTACCTAACAAAAACAAAGAATTTTTTTCTAATATCTCAAGTAATAAGAGATAATTGTTCCAAGTCACATTAAACACGCATGCCTCTAATGATATTAGCTCATTGATACAAAAGCCTTATTTCTGTACCCTATACTTGTATTCACGTTTTTTTTATTCTCTATTATCAAAGAGTCACATTAGAAACTGGAAAATACTTCAAAAGCATTCACTGCTTTAACGAAATAAAATTAGTAATAAAATGATAGCAACAACAGAAATACACCTATGCAGTGAGCTGTTTAAACTACAGTCATTTTTGTCACTTTTATTTTTATCTCTTAGGACAAAAGGATAGTAAATCAAATCCATGCCAACAAAACCATTTAATTTCAGCAAGTAATTTAAAAAAAATTCCCTAGCTAGTATAAAATGCTGCTTTGGGGAAGTGACTTTCCAAACTGCAAGAAGGAGTAGCACTGCAGAGAGACCACAGAGATTTTGTTGCTAGTTGTAAAATAAACAGATCCTTACAGAATGGATATGTTTTTACTCACTACTGTGCTTATAATGAGATTGAATTGAACTTCTTGAGTACTAATTGTATTAAACTGTGTACATCAAAATGATGGAATAGGAGTGATTTGGGTATTAGGCAAAGCAATCAAATGTTTGGGAGAATGATATAAGAATGATACAATATGTGCTTTTTAAAAATCTTCTGTATGTGCATTTCTTCTACTTATGAGGGGCTCCCTGCTTTCACTCTGAAGAAAATGAAGCAGCAATAAGAAACTTTTAAATGGAAATGGAGATAAAGTCAACTTGGATTTATGATAAGTCATGATATATTTATTTTAGTTTCTCTTATGTTTTATTTTGTTTATTTTGTTTTGCTTTTTGTTTACTGAAGTTTGGTTTTTTTGGCTTTTAGTTTTCAATTTCATGCCAAAAAATGCTCAGATAAATATCAGCAAAACCCCAACTTGTGAGGTTCAATAAAATAAGAATCTCAGTCTGTAAAATCCAGTACCCACAGAAAGTGACATAAAATAATCAATTAATGACATTGGTACACTCTGATAAAAAAAATCACACAAACAGGTTGTATTATTAAGAAAGCTATTTTACAAGTAGGTTTCACATCTCCTTTGTATCCAAATAAAATTTGCTAGATAAAAATCCTAGAATTGTATGAAAAGGTTGTGAGATTTGGCTTCATAGGAAATACCCATGCTCTAAATCCCTCCATTGTTAATGTAAGTGCAATACTAAACCAACTGAGAATACATATGATATGTAAAAGGTTATGTTCTTTATTTTGTTTGTACTCCTAATAGCTGTTTAAATAATTATTACTTAATGTCCAAGTTAGGAATAGACAATCAAAAACATAATGCTGAGATGTCAAGATAGTCACACTTGTTCTCCCAAGCTACCATTTCCCACAATAATTGCTCATTCAGATAAATGTATTAAATGCAGTGAAAATAAAACTATAAATTACTCAAGATCAACTACAAGAAAAATCTGTAGAATTTTTATGTTTAACAATACTTCAAAAAAAGCTATAGAGCATAAAGTAAAATTAAATTACACAAGTATATATAGACATATATTAATCTTTGTTTATTTCCTCAGGTTAAAGGAGAAAGTCTATATTAACATAAAGACAATATTTTACAAGAAATGCATACCATGTATAATGTGATTATTAAAATATATTTTTCCAAAATAATCAATCTTTTAACATAGAAAAAATGAAACAGAATTTCATAAGATATTTATATGTGTTTCAGTTCTTCCTATGCTCCTTTGTAAATGGGAATGCCTAGTGCATTTCTTTCACTTTGACCCTTCACATTCTAAGTATGAATTTTAATTTTCATCTGTCTGTGTAATATTCTCCATGTATTAAAATAAGTGACACACACATAAGTTCTCTTTTAATAGTTTTATAAATACTTGATAACTCCAACATACATATAAAAAAGTTTCACATGGATTTTTGGAAATGGCCTTTTTTTATGTGAACACTGGATACACTGAAAATGTAGTTGACTCATATTTCTAATGATTGTTTTATCAGTAAAAATGGTGAAGTATTATAAAATATAAAAGAATTAGTTTAACTTTTCATTTTAATTTGTCACACCTATCTTATTAAATTTTATCACTGTATTTAAAATAAATCTTGGTAACCTAGATTCAGAATTATTAAGATTAGGGCATAATTAACTACACAAATCAATTATGTCTTTCAATTTTATTAATTCTGTTGCTAAAAATTATCACATAATTAATCCTAATATTATTCATTATAATTCACAATTAGCAGTCTAAAAAGTCTATAGATGGAAACTAAAATAAGTTCTGAGAAATATTGAACCAGTGTTTTCACTATCACATTTGCATTGATTGCCTACTCTTTCTATGAATACTAATGGAGAGGAATGGAAGTAAATTTCCCCTAAACTTTGTCCATTATATATTACCAGTTTCTAGAGTCTTTTCAGGTGTTTGAAGAACTATGTCCTTCTTAAATAGTAGATGGCTTTAATTTAACACTTTAAGAATAGCATGCCATTTAGAGGACTTTTTATGTCAGTGTGAAGAATGACAGTATTCTTGAAATAAAATATTTTGAAATAAGCATATATCTCAATAAAATATGTTAGCAATGTAATCAAATTAAATGTAGGCAAATCACAAATAAATTATTGTATTTATTGTATTTCATAAAATGCAAACCTCTTATAAAATTTATTTTTATTGTTTATTAAAACTTTGATAGAAAATAAACTCAGAAAAAAAATTAAAAATATCTCTAATGGGGAAAGGACAGACTGTTTCATAAATGGTGCTGAGGCAACTGGATATCCACATGCAAAAGAATGAAATTACACCTCCATCTATGTCAGATACAAAAATCTACTAAAAATGGATTAAAGACTTAAATGTAAAAGCTAAATCCATAAAACTACTAGAAGGAAATATAGGGGGAAAGTTTCACAACATTGGACTGGGCAATGATTGTTTGGCTATGAGCCCAACAGAATAAGCAACAAAAGCAAAAACAAACGAATGGGATCACATCAAACCCAATAGCTTTTTCACATCCATAGAAACAATCAACAGAGTGAAGGAACGGTGTACTGAATGAGAGAAAACATTAGCAAACCATATATCTGATAAAAGGTTAATATTCAAAACTTAGTCATGCATCACTTGACAATCAGGACATGTTCTAAGAAATGTTTCATGAGGCAATTTTGTCACCATGGGAACATCATAAATGGTATAGCCTACTACACACATGGGCTATATGACTATTGCTTTTAGGCTACAAACCTGTACAAAATGTGACTGTACTGAATACTGTACTCAATTATAACACAATGGTAAGTATTAATATTTGTGTATCTAAACATATCTAAACATAGAAAAGATATAGTAAAAACACAATATTATAATCTTATGAGACTACCATCTATATTCACTCTGTTATTAACTGAAATGTTATGCACTCATAACTGTATATAAGGAACTGAACTCAATATCAAAAGCAAAAAAAATAACCTATTTTGAAAAATAAGCAAGAGATTAAATAGACATTTCTCAAATGAAGATATACAAATGACCAAAAGGTATATAAAAAAAATGTTCAACACCACTAATTATCATAGGAATGCAAATTAAAATCACACTGGTGGGTCACCTCACCCTTGTTAGAATGTCTATTATCAAAAAAACAAAAGATAATAAGTGGTGGTGTAACTGGCTCTATGAACAAATTTCAGTGTCCTCTATATTTTTTTTATAATCTTCTCCCTTAACTACTTGGTCTTTTGAGTTATTTCCCAGAAATTATGGCTGTTCTGCAAGACAAAGGAGCTGAGATTCTGAAGGCCCTGAGCAGAAGTCCTGATGCCAAGATTCACCACCGCCACAACTTGCCTGGAATGCACACAGGCCCTTGTTAGTTATACCACAACCTATCCCAAGGCACATGACCTCTCCTTTAAAAGCCCATGATCTCAGTCGAAGTAATGGATTTGAGGCAGTTTCTCACGTTCTCCTGACAAGACATCTGTCATATTAAAAACTTCCTTTCTTCCTTGGCAATCCTTCTTGTCTCAATAATTGGATCTTTGTGCAACAAGCAACTAGATCTAGACTGAAACGCCCTAGAGGGTTCTACAACAGTGGTGAAGATGCAGAGAAAAGGGAACGCTTGTACACTATTGGTGGGAATATAAATTAGTACAACCATTATGGAAAACAATATGGTGATTCTTCAAGAACTTGAAAATAGAACTACTAAATGTTTCTGCAATCCCACTATGTGTATATATACAAAAGAAATCAAATCAGTATGTGGAAGAGATTTCTGTACTATCATGCTCATTGCAGTATTATGCACAATAGCCAAATTATGGAATCAACTTAAGTGCCCATCAATAGACGAATGGATAAACAAAATGTGATATATATAAATAATGGGATAATATTTAGCCTTGAAGGAGAAAGGAAATCCTGAAATTTGTGACAACACAGATAAACCTAAAGGACAGTGAGTTCAGTGAAATAAGCTAGGCACAGAAAGACAAATATTATACTACATGATCTCACTTATATGTGGAAGCTAAAAAAGTTGAACTTATAAAAGCAGAGAGTATAATGGTAGGTACCAGGGCCTGGGAAGGGGGCATTGGGGAAATGTTGGTCAAAGGATACAAAATTTCAATTAGATAGGAGGAATATATTCAAGAGATCTGTTGTACAACATAGTGACTATAGATTATAACAATGTATTTTTGAAAATTGTGAAGAGAGTAGATTTTGTGTTCTCAATACACACAAAAAAATGATGAGTGTGTGAGCTAATGCATATTTTAATTAGCTGGGTTTAGCCATTCCACAATGTATTCATTTCTTAAAATATCATGTTATACACAATAAATGTATACAATTTTTGTCAAATAAAAAATAAAATAAATAAAAATGTTTCTTAAATGCAAAAGATATTTCAAATCAAAGACATAACACCTTTCACAATAGCATCAAAGAAAATTAAATATTTAGGAATACATTTAACTAAGGAGGTGAGAGACCTATATAGGGAGAACTACAAAACACTGAGAAAAGAAATTGTAGATGATATATTGAGACCATGTTACTAGATGCCTGCACATTTAAAATGTGTACATCTTCCTAGAAATTTTAATTTTTTATTAACATAAAATCACCTATGTCTTCTCTTTTAAAATTTATGTTGTCTGATACCAGTATATTTATAACGCTTGCTATTTAGTCACATTTGTATAGTATATCTTTTTCCCTCTCTTCACTTTAAAATTAATGTATATTTATATCTTTTATGTACCACTTACCAGAAATTAATGTCTTTTAATCCAAATGATAGCACTTGCTTTTTAAACAACTTATTTAGTCCATGTTTGCCAAATGTAATTCCAAATATGTTTGAGTTAAATAGATCTTATGTGTTTTCTCATTGCCCTATATGTTTTGTATTTGTGCTTGTGTTTTTTTTTTTTTTAACAATCTGGCTTCTTTAGGAATTTGATTTTTAAATTTCCTATCTAATTTTATTATTTTACTTCTATCATGTGAAAAGTTACACACTATTTCCCAATTTTTAGTGATTATCATAGAACCACCAAATTCAGCAAGTTATTCTGGCCCACTACAAACCAAATCTTGCAAGGCATACTGCCTTTAACTGTTTTTGCACAAATACAGCAGGATTGAGTAGTTATCACAGAGACTATATAGCTCATAAAATGAAAATGTTTACTATCTGGCCCTTTATAGAAAAAATTGGCCTACACCTGCCATTAAAAATAAAATATCAAATTCTAATATGACTGCTCTTCCATGCAAGGCAGACTTACAGAAACCGGATACAGCCACCTTCTTGAAACTACTAAAAATCCAGACAATATATTAATATCTGAAACAATAGTTTTCACTCGCCTGGACATCAGGCAAGAAAGGACAATGATCCTGAGAAGTGGGAAACAAATGATATAAATCCTATGCTTGTGGTAATTTACTGTCTAGACTGGGGAGCAAAGAGAGAAAATTCAGGCAAAGATCAGATTTCAAAACCATTTCTTCAAAACAGTCTTTACACTGCTGCTTCTGGCTGCTCTTTCCCCAAATGCTAACCATTCCCCCTGCTTCCCTCACAACTTCCTCACACAAATTTTTAAGGATAACTTTCAATCTCCTTAGTTGTTTTCTCAAAAATGGGTTGGTGGGTTGTTTTGTTGTCTTAATGATTGTAGTTGCTGTCAGTCCCTGAACATCATATTTCCATCCCTCTTCTGTAATTTCTCCTTGGTTGACCTTGTGGGTGCAATTCAGCAATTTGTGTGAATGTCCTTCTTAGAGTAACTGTGACCTCTTTCTACTTTCTTGTTCATCCCAATATAACCTTCTTAGTTTTCTCTTGGCTCAACTTTGTTCCTGACTATAGCAATATCTCACTATATTAGTCCTATCTCTAGCACTTTAGTTCGTTACCGTAGTTGCTACCACAGTACTCTGTGCAGTACAAAATTTGATCATAAACATTCCTTCTCAAAAAAATTAAGAAAGATCCTATAATATGGAGTGGGTCTAGTTTATTTGCATGGAAAACCAATCCCATCATGATCTTTCAAGGTCTAGTCCTCTCATCTCATTTCTTGTCATTTACCCACTTCTATCAGATAATGACTATAATTACCAATTTAGAACTTGTATAGTCTCTGAAGGTGTTTTATAATTTTAATATTTATAATCTATAAAGCAACATGAATATTCAAAATGTCATACTGTAAAACTACTGTTTAGTGGCTAAATAAATTTAATAAATAATCTAATTTTATTTAATTATTAACATGTAATTATTATCCTGTTTAAAACACTTATAAATACTCTACTTAGAAATAATAAAGTTCATTTTCCTAGTAATATCCACTAATTTAAGATATTCTTTGTTGGACTAGTTCTATTTACTTAGCCTATCATATTAGGTTTTACTGTATTAAATGCAAAATTGAATATTCTTATATTTATAATTACATAATTTTAAAGCTATTTTCTAAACATGTCAAAGAGATGACAACAGCATCAATTCATCACATTTATTTTCAGCTATGAAATTAAATTTTGTGGAAAATACAACTATAACAAAAAGATGTTTTCTCTTTTGTGCTTGAATTTACGCACTGTCTCTTACTATTAACTTCAAAAAACAGTCTTGTTACCAATGAAAGAAAACTGATGATACTTGATGTAGAAGCAGAAAATCAGTTAGATACGCGAGTCAAATATCCATATTTGTATTAAAAGAATTTTTTCTAAAACTTCAATCCAAACATTACCAAATGCAGAAGAAATGTTTTTCTCAAATAAACACAAAAAGCTCACATATACCTTTTATTACAATTAAAAACATTTGTCAAATCTTAAAAATTTAGGTTAAACCAGAAAAGAAAGTACAAATTTACTATTAGTCTATATTTAGTCTGTTTCTATCTAGGTCTTCCAGCTGTGTCAAAAAAGTCCATGAAATCAACCATTGCATTACTTAAATTGTGTTTTCTGGAGAAAACTAAAACTTAAAAGAATATATTTAAGTTTTATACTACAGGGACATTTTTTGTATTCATTGCACTGTGCTGTTAAAAAGCACACATATGCAAGTAAATCAATAAAATACCTAATGCTTGTGAAAAATCTTTCAAATAACACTTAGGAAAAGTTTTCAAATACATCTGCAAAGATTTTTTCCTTATGCTTCAATTTGAATATAGAATTTTAGTTGCATGCCTAGGTTTGATACTTGAGCACCTTCTCCTTTATGTGTTCATGCCATAAAGCCACTAATTTGCAATCACTGCTTCCTGAGGAAGCCCTAATACAGTTCCTAATTTTGAAAAGTATCTTTCAAACTAGCTAATGTATTAAAGACTGCATTATTTGAGTTAACTGAGAATGCAATTGAAGTAACAAAAAAAAAAAAAAAAAACACCAAATTACAAGAGGAAAAAAAGAGAAAACTAACAATAAAAGGAGAAGAGTATAGGAAAATTCTCAAGAACAATGAGATTAAAACAGATAACCTAGCCAATTACACAACCAAGTTAAAACATATACATTATTATTGATTTCAACTTTGCCCAACTTCTTTCCATTCACTCAGGTTGCCATTTTTCTGCTTCCAGATATTAGCATTGCTCACATCCAGCAGACTACATGCCAGTTTCAAGACAACTTACCATTTCAATGTTTAGAAGACTCATCATTATATCCCTAATGCCTACTGAATGAACTCTTTTCAGAGAAACTCCACTGCTTTCCCATTGTTCATCTACTTTCTACACTGTATCACAAACAACAAAAAGAACATCTTTTGTATAAGTTAGGTGAAATAATTACAATCAATCATATATTTTTTTATTATGGGCTATATATTTTAAACTCTAAGAAAAGATTGTTGATGAATTGATGACTTGTTCAAAATGTTATTGTATATTGGCTTTATTTGTCTGTGATATTATGCCAGGTAAAAATATCATTCAAAAGTACCAAAATATTAATAAAATAAAAAAATGAGAACTTAAAGGTCACTTCTAATAGAAATGCCTTTGTTGCACAAGGATTGCATGAACAACTGAACACCCTGAGAGAAGAGATAAAATGCACAAGATCATACAGTTAGTCAGCATTAGATTAGGAAATGGGACCCATATTTTCTTATTCAACTAACCTTCATAAAGTGCCTAACACTCCATTTGCTCATAGTCTAGACCGCAATTATGGTCTTTAGTAGTTTACAGCAATGAAGGTTTCAAATGTCATACCACTGGAATTGGCATTTTTAGGAAGTTAGAAGAAAAGAGCAGAATCAAGAAGAAAGAATAGAGAACATAATAATTGAAACATCACCCTTCTTCTCCTCTCCTTCATTTTTCTGTTGATTTCTTTGTACCAGATGTTGAGATGAAAAGAAATTCCACTTCTATGTCATTTTGCTTTACAACCTCTTTTATAGCAGATCCCTTAAACTACCTGCTAATCTTCCTCTGTGATGTAACAGCCTTCAAGATAGCAATCATTGCCCAGAGGTTGTCTTGTTTAGGTTCTCTGGCATTCAGAGTAATTTCAGCTGAACACATAGCAGTTACCAGAAACTTGACATCCTATGAGTGTTGCAAATGGGAAAAGAGGAAGAACTATCATTTAAGAAGTATCCTTAGAGTTCCAGTGATCTACTAAATATGTTCATCCCTTGAATGTGCACCATCTTAAAAAGAGGGCTACTCTGACCCTGATTGTCAAGGGGAGACTAAGATGATAAGGCATAATCTGTTTACTTAAGGATGGACAGTTTATAAATTAGGTACTATCATAGCTCTTCTTCATTGTTATTTTTACAACAAGCTTAATGGTCTCTGTATTTTACCCTCAGGATGCTTGCTCATAATCAAAATTATGAAGAAATTTGAGTCTCTGCTGTGGGAAGGATGTCAGGAGTGAAGGAATTTTAGTTAATGGGGAGTAAAAAGTAGAAATTTACATTTTATTTCATCTGGCCATGCACTGATTTTACATGAAAGTATGCAATGTGATGGCAGTGAGGATATGAGGACAAAAAATTGACATGAAAAAAACCAACAATATGTGAATATCTTTTAAATGGTTCAATATAATCTATATATCACAAATTTAAGATAGTATAAAATATTGTAAACAGCAGAAACTGACAGTGTGGCATAAGTGAGGCATAATTTTAATCAGTGGGAAACCAATCCTTAATTTAAAGATATTTCTAGATTGGCAAGAAGTATTTAATTGCATGGGATACAGAAGAGAATTAAAGACAGATAAAAATATAAGAAATTAAAGAGCATCCAGGCAGGACCAAGACAGGATATCAACCTAGAGATTTCCCATAGCCACATTTGGCTCAGAGTTTTATCTGTACCTTAATAAGAAACAGAGAACATTTAAAATAGATCTAGTAAGAGATTCCCATTTCAGTGCACGAAGATGTGCATACTTATAAAAAAAGGTGACTCTATTCAATATAAGGTATTAGAATTTTTTGAACAATTTTAGAGATACTGGGAAAAAATGTAATTTTAAAGTTGCAGGCAGTTTCTGCCTTCTCAGAATGAAAGGTTTATCTCTGCAGAATATTATCATATTATTAAGAAAATCAAAAAATATGCTAAAAAGTATTGGAAATATACTATGAGAAGATGTTATGATGGGCAAGATATAGAAGAAACATGATCTAACAAGCTGGTATAGTCTAGATTTTAGTTAAGTATACTTTTATCTATGTTGACTAAAATATAATGAACAGTTAATATCATAAGATGAAGTCTGTTATTTATAATTCTAGAATGCCCATGCTAAATTTTTAAAAATATCATTAATTCAAAGATAAAAATGTCAATCAATTGACTCTAAACAGCACTTTTGGTCCAACATGCAGATCCCTTATTTGGATATACGTCACAGAGAGCAAAAGAGTGCTCTGAGTGCTGCCTGAATTACCACATTTGAATCACAATTTAACTCCTGATGTAACTTGTCCTGGTTATAAATATTTACTTTATGTACTTTCAGGCATAGAATTTCAAAATTTATTAAGCCAAATTAAAACAAAGAGGCTAATATCAGTAACAGAAGTTTTCATACATCTGTCTTATCACTTTTGTATCTTATGTTGCTTACAAGAGTAAGAACAATATGAGTCTAATTAAAAGTAGCTTGACATTGTGACTAACATTTTTATTAAACTCAAAGAGTGTACAATTTCCAGTCAACAGAACTAATTTCAAATGTCAGGCTAATGAAGATTTAAAGAGGAACAAAAAAGTTCTAAAAAAAAAACCTGACTGTAGTTAATGTTTACTCTTTCAGAGTATGATTATCTACTGTAGTTAATATTATGTTTCCTATTTTAGAGTACGATTATATTAGTGACACTGGCACAGACCACCACCTGCACTGGCATAGAGGGTTCTTGCCCTCCGTGCAGGAAGGAATTCAAGTGCAGGGGCATGAGTGAGAGAAAAGAATTCAGACACAAACTATGAGCAAAAGCAGAGTTTTACTGAAAAAGGACATTCTTACAGAAAAGAGAAGAGCAGACTGATGCAGAGAAGAACAGAGTCACCCCAGAGTTGGGGTGTGCTCTTTCATATTAAATCTTAATGCTATGCTAAACTGGGGACAAAATATTCATGGGTTTTCTGGGTAAGGGGTGGAGAGTTCCTAGAACTGGGAACTCTCCTCTTGATTGACCTTACAGGGTAACTTTCAAGAGTTGCCATGGCACTTGCAAACTGTCACAGTGCTGGGTGGGTGTTATTTTTACTATGTCAATGAGGGCACTAATTTAGAAACACTGTCACCTCAACTGTGCACATGCCCCAGATAAATAAATTCCCCCTTTTACCTTAGATAAAGATGTTATGGATAAAGCCAAGTAACTAAAGGGTGCCTGTTGGTTCCATTTATCTTAGCTAAGCATGTTCACATTTTTGTGACTTCCTCATGCTGCTGGCCTTCTCCTTCTGACCTCTGCCCTAACTGCATGTAGGATGTCTGATTCCTATCTCATTAGCATATTCAAGACATCCTAATTTTTATTTCACTTTATAAATTGAGATAGATTTAAAAATTTTTCATTTAGTATTGATGTATAATCTTTCTATTGCCTTTTATTTCTAGTTATTCACACTAAGTATATTAGAATCAGAAAATTACATATAATTAATGACAATGATCTTCATAGATTTTTAGCAAAGGATGTTGTTCAGAGAATAAGTAGCATCAAAGAAGTATCTCCAACTAAATGTCAGAACATCTTCTCATAGTGTATTTCCATTACTTTTCTTTTGATAATTTGAATCTCAAAGCAGTTGGTGATAGTGCTTTGAGATTCAAATATCAATTAACTAGAAATATAAGCAGAAAGAACTGTGCATATCTAATTCTCCAGTCTTTTCATAACATACCAGGCTTATGTTACAATATATATTGTATATATTGTGCAGATAATTCCTCCAAAGATTATTTTCTGTGACGAATACATGAATGTGAGGGAAGCATTGAAACCATAGAATAGGAAAGTATTTTACCAGTCTCAGGCTAAAATAAGGATAAAAGAAAATGGAAAACATTTCAATATAAATAGTCCTTTTCAATAAAATAGTCCTTTTCAAGAAGAGATTATCCTCTTGAATATTAATTTCAAGAGAAATGAAATCTCCAAGTTTGAAAGAGTAAGACACAATCACACAATTATTGTTAGCAATTTGGAATTTTAATTTGGGTTTGCAAATCATTCTCAAAGTTCTCCAGCATTAAATGTTGTATTAACCAAGATGTAATTAAACAAGGAGTAATGGCTGACATTTCCTTATATATGGAATATTCATCAAGTTATATTCCATGTCAATTTGCTATCTGAATCTTAATAAATACACTTTAATTGAGATCTCAAAGGTTTATTTGCATATTGGAACAGTAGTTATTTTATTTTATTATTTTATTTATTTATTTATTTATTTATTTTTGCTATAGGCCCCTTTCATATTTTGGTGAAGCCTATAGAACCTTCTCCAAATAATTTCTTAAAATACAACATACACAATATAAATGATTACAAAGGAAATAAATTATAAAAAAAAGAAATTACTGACATACTTTCAAATTTTTTTTTATATTCTATTAGATGTGCTTATTTATTAACATATTAAAGATATTTCAGAGTGTCGCAGTACCATAATTTAGAAGCAGTGATAAACATTAATGATATTTTAAGATATCTGCAATCAATATTATATGTTATAAAAAATTTATAATTTTTATTATTTCCAAGGTAAAAAAAAATACAGCTAATACTATTATGATGTGTGATTTCATTAGTAATTGAACATAATACTAAATTTCAATTAGAAATTAATAAAGATTCAAAGGTTTTTTCCCCTTTTTGTTTTCACAGATACCTTGGATTTTATATTTGCCCTCTTCAATGGAAGCTAGCTTAAGAATACCTTTTTTGTGCTAAGAGCTTTTAGTTATCTAAAGCAAGGATCAATAAACTTTTTCTATGAAGGTCGGGTAGTAAAGATTTAGATCTCAGATACCATAGGGTCTCTGCCACAATTCCTCAGCTCTGTAGTGGGAAAGGAGTCATAAACGATACATAAACTAATGTATGAGATGTGTTCCAATAAAACTTTATTTTAAAAAATAGTTTACCAGCCAGTACACCATAGTTTGCCAGTCTGATGTAAACTGTGTACATAAAAACTCATATATTGGGATCACTAGCATGATGTCTGAGCTAATAAGAACATCCTAGTCTTAATATTTATTGTATATTAGAAGTTGATTGCTTCCAGTTTTATAACAATGAATAATAATTTTAAGGTAAAATACTTAAAAGCTATGAGAAGAACGTAGGTTAGTAAAGAAATTAAATGTAATCAGTTCAATCAAGAATTATTTATTGCCTTAACATTGCTAAAATTTTGTAACTATAATATACATTTAGGAATAAAAATAAGAAATATTATTTTCTACTCTATTCACTTTTTATTAATGTATACACATACACATAATGTAAAGACCTTGAATTTAGAATTAAAAAACTTGGGTCAAAATAAGAACATCCTAAATTATCTGAGTTTATTTATTTATACAATGTGGTTTATAATAATATTTAAATCTTAGAGATCTTAAGAGGATTATGTAAGTAGTAAAATAATAAGAAATTTTTAGCTTAACATAGCATTATTACTCATTTATTGATCATTTCAGACTTGGAATATGTCTTAGGAATGATTGATCTTAACCTTACAATTTTAAAGAAGAGCTGAGGCTGACTCAAGTTCACAAAATAAAAATAACTCACTATATTCTACAATAGTGATATGTCCATTGTTTTCAATAAAGATTTTGTGTTTTTAAATTTTAAATTTAGATTATTTCAATTATGTTAAAATTATTGTTTGTTTAAAATATAGAAAGTATCACTATTTATTATTCACATTTTCATTTAATATTCAAAAGATAACATGTAATTATAAATAGTATGATAGTTTCTTTGGTTCTGTTCTGCCTAATAAATTGTTACATAATAAAAATTTTAACAGATCTGAAAAGTAACATCTGCAATGATCCAGACAGGCTTGTTACTGTTATAATCTACTTTTCTTGTTTTCTGTATGAGTCAAATGACTAAACTTCTGCTGATATCTTTTACTTTCAAATTTAGGGAGTCCTACCAGAATTAACAAATCCACCCTCCTAAATCCTTTTTAAAGTTAAATAATGTTTGGATGCATTGTTTCCAAGAGCAAGGAGTAAAGGTTACTATCCAATGTCATATCCTGCTAAAAGTTAATTACAGTTTCAATTTATCAAAATGTCATTCCCAAAATAAAAAAGGTTATGTGGTTTAATTATGTTCATATTATTTCACCATAAGATTTTATTTTTCATATGTATTAATTTATAAGCCAGTGGTAAAGTCAGTGAGATGAGCATGACTATACTGGATTCTCCAATATTACATCAAAACTGGCACATACAATGAGCATAGAATTCTTAAAGGTTAATAACACTGTTCTAAGATTGCAAATTCTGAACTTTAGTAGGTTGTTAATTCAAAAAGAATAGCTTGTTATTGGTTGAATGTTTTCATTATGACATATAAATGTGAAAATATAGCAACATAGAATCCATGCTTACAAACAGATAATACTCAATGTACTTCTTCTAGATGAAAAAGACGTATCATTTGGGGGACTTCAAAAAGAGTTTAGAGATCCGTCTGGGGTTAAATATAAATGTTTTAACTTTTAAATATAAGTAAAATTGCTTCAAAATACCAATAGAATAGACAAATATAGCATACGTATATAAAAGAAACATTTTTAATAATATTTAGTTGTCTCCAATATTAACAGATCAAATAGACGTTAAAAGTTAAAAATGAACTACTTCTGCAAAACTGGCAGCCTTGACAAATTTTGTGGACAACCTACAACCACACCTGTACCCAAGTATCAACAGTTTTAGTCTAGTAACATTGTCCCACAGAATGCCAAAAAAGTGTTATATCTTCCTGTTATGCAGGCCAATTTCACACAGAAGAGAAAGCGATTACAATTATTCAGCTATTTTGGAAACTAGCGTGTGAAACAATCCCTGAAAACAATTTTGGAATTTTTCTTCCATATTTAGTAAATGATTTCTCTATTGTAGATGTAAAAAAAATCTGATTAATGTGGAAATAACATCAATAAGGGTGACAATTCTGATTACATGCCTTGATTTTTAAACATTATGGGGACTTGGGACAAATCATTCATTTATTCATCCAGTTATTCTTTGTATGTTTTGGATGTCTCATGCTTCTTGTCATTTTATTGTTTGAATAGTAGTGATAGTAATGTTGGGTCATAGTTGTCTGTTCTCGGTTCTTGGTGTGCTCTTGGCTGAAGAATGACCAGACACATCAAAGTAAGGCAAGCACGAGGTGAAGTTTATTGAGTAAAGTAAGATATGTTCACCACGGACAAGGAATGGACCCCCTGTCATAACAGGAAGGCCCCAATTATGGTCTGGGGTCCTGTTTTATATTGGGCCCTCCTCATGGTTCAAACATCACCATCGAACTACTCTGATGGACGGTTGGGAATTTTATAACCTGAGTTTTACTGTGCATGTGGATCTGCCATGAGTCCATTTGAAAGTCCTTTTAGGGGGGAGGAACCACATTGCAGATTTAAGCTAATTACATCATAATTAGCCCTAGGTTGTTCCAGGTCACCTTACAGACCCTATTGTGCCTGTGCAGCTTCGCCCTTCATGGCTAGGCAATCCTCTGCATTTTTTTGCAGCTGGAGCTCTAAGTTCTGATTGGCAGATTGGTAGAACATGCCCTCCTCCCCCAGGTGTGACAATTGCTCAGGCTGCTCACCTTTGTCCCCAGGAGGGCCAGAGGTCCCTCACAGTCTGCCTAACAGTAATACCTAACTATACAATTGGTTTGAGGTAAATTAGATGACATATATGTGACTATACATCATAATTCTTCAGTATATATTATTTGAACTCAATCCCCAGCTTTGTAAATGTTGACAATGGTTAAAACAGAAAAGGGGAAACCCAGGAAAAAATTAAAAGCACACACACACATACACACACACACACACACACACTCACACACAGAGACGGAAGTAGATCAAATGTTCTTTCAATTTTCTAATTAATCATTGTTGAAACATTCTAAGGATTACATATCAGAATTGTAATTGATTAATACAATGACAACGTATTTAATAAATAAGAAGACAATTTATTTTACATTAGCAGAACTAAATGTGTCTCCACCTAACCGAATAAATACTTAGAAATTAACAAGAGGATTTGATGATGAAACTGTATTAAAATCAACAGTTCTATTCCAGGTTTTAAAAAAGGTTATAAAAATATACTACAACAGCCTGTATAAATATATTAAATAGGAGACTTCGAAGATAGGTGTCATAAGACATTTTTCAGAAGTTGAAAACAAAAATATCTTGGATCAACTTTGATTTGATTAGAGATGCTAAGAGTGCTGGGGGTTAGGTTAGCTTAACAAACTAGAAAGAAGTTTAATTCATCATCCAATTAAAAATTATAAGACTATTTCTTAAACTCTCATTAGTGTTCGAGGCTACAATTTCCTTCTTTTTTATTTAACCCACCCATGCAAAATTGCCGTGTGCTCAAAGTGAATCAAAATTAAGCACACACAGATGTGCCATTTGGTTATTTCCTAATTGGTAACATTTAGATGAGGGAGAATTTTGTACCTTTGTTGAATCAGAAAAGGGAGTAATCATCTGGCACTAATTGAAACAATGTCTACACTATTGAAAAATAAAAATGAACTAGTCTTTTCAGTTATGGAGTTGAATATTTACACTGCTCCTTCATCAGCAAAAACCCACACATCACACCTGCTGTGATTTCCTTTTCTGTTGAATCTCTACCTAATTAACAACCATTAAGATTCACACCTGTGGTGGCTTTAGCCTTTGCCGACTGCTCAGAGTTGAGTTTTTTAACCCTTCATTTTGCATATATTATATGAATGATCACTTTCCCTGTCAAGGTCAGTCTTTCCAAGAGAGCTTTTCTCAATATTTGCTGGCGTTAAAATCTGGGAATTCACTACCGCTGGGAACTCTGAAGAGGCAATTGTTTTTTCTGGAATAAGACATGAACAGGTGGTACTCCCACCTGCTGCACGTCTTTGAATTTTTGTTGGCTTCAAACTGTTCTTGGACCTGGTATTCGAAATGTTCTCTTGTATTAGAAGAAGCAGAGGAAGAGAAAACAGGCCATGGCCTTTTTTGTTACTAATGGTCTCATTACAGACATTCTCTGGTTCGTAATTGCTAACATATTGAAATAAATGGATGAATTACTTTCTGGACTGGATATGGGTGGAAATAAACCAAACAAATTCAAACATAGCTTGGATATTTTGAACACTAAAGAAGATTTAGCAAATCAAATTGAGTAACTTATTTTCCCCTTGGGAAAGTTTGCAAAAGTCTATTTGTAGCTGGCAATGAAAATGTTTCTGTACAGACGGGTTTTTGTTGTGATTTCCACTGTTATTTCTTTTACACAGAAGAAAGCACTTAGCCACTATCTAATTTGGGATATATCTGTTCTGTTCTCTTAGTTTATTTAATATTTTGGTATTTCTGTTCTCTAATGGAATGGGACAAATTGACGTAAAAATACTAGTACTACTCAACTTGAAGGCTTTTATGGACAAAATAAACCATTATGGTCTATCCAGTCATAATTACAACCTGCAAAGGAAGTTGGGGCTATTTTTGTTCTGAACAAAATTGAAAGCATACTGTTAAGTATGGTTGGTTCTATTCTTCCATTATCCTGTCTCTAATGGTTTTCAATGAACTACAGCAGAAATATCAGTACAGAGTAGCTTTCATTCAACATAGCTAAAATGCTATTTGTATATTTGTAGAGTTATGTACAACAACCATATAACATATGGTTGCTGTCTATATCTACTTTATTAACACATATAGTATATATTTGTATTATATTTATTCATATAATATAGATATAGATAGATGTAGACATAGATATATTTAAACTGTATGTGTATGCATTAAACATATGTATGCATATACTTGTGGAGTAAAAATGTGTGTTATAGCTATATAGGGGGAATAATTCTAGGATTGTAAAGTACCATAGGGTAACTGTAATTAACAGTTTATTGTGTATTTTTAAATAACAAGATTTTAAATGTTTCAATCATAAAGAACTGATAAATGATTATGATGAATATGCTAATTACCCTGATTAGATCCTTACACATTATATACATGTGTTCAAATATTATACTGAATGCCGTAAATATTTACAATTATTATGTGTCAATTAAAAATAATAATAAAAGCAAAAAAATGTATAAAGGAAAATCCATACACAGGACTCTAAGTAACCTAAGTGATTCAGACTCTCAATTTTCCATAAAGTATTTTCCAGCATACCTGGCATTTAAAAGACATTCAATAAGTACCAAACTCTGCTCCTGATTTTCTCTTCTAAAGTATGTCACAGCTTGTTAAATATTGCCTCCTCCCAGATTTACAATAATCTATGTAGAAATAATAATTATCCTATATTTCATAAGAAGAAATCAAGGCACATAGGTAATGTTTAAGGCCATATTGTACATTAAATGGCAGAGTTAGAATTTAATGATTTGCACCTCTGACTCTTAGTCCCATGGGTCTTCCAGGACATTATAATCTTCAAACCTTATAGGGAATCTTAGAGTTTTAGGCAGACAGCAAGGAATGTAATAATTGTGGTTTTACTAGAAACACTCATCTTAATAGTGAGTGCATGTGGTGTTTGTTTTTCCATTCTTGTAATACTTCATTTAGGAGGATGGACACACGTATAACTTTATTAGTTACTGGATAAGCAGAGAAAGATGAGATGGTTTTCAAGACAGTAGTTTGCCATCTCCTTAGGATGCCAGTACCTGAATAAACCAGCTTTCCTTCACCAATACTCACTCAAACTGTACAAAAGTAATTCATGTAACCAAAATGTTTGTATTCCCATAATATTCTGAAATAAAAAAAACAAAAATTCATCTTTTAAAATTAAGCCTAAGTAAAAAGTGACTATAAAAATATGACATTGGAAAAAAGGTAGCAAAATCTTTTGAATTTATATGTTTAGGAAATAAGAGTAAAGTTAATTTTTTCATAGATTAAGAGAATACTGACTGGATAAAAGGACAAGGAAGAGTGTGTAAAAAAAGGTTCAGAGAGTTGGTTGAGGCTTGATGACAGAACTTTGAAATACTTTTTTGAATTTCCTTCTGTTATACCACAATCCACTGGGTTTCTTGTTTTCCTCTCACTACACTTTCTCAGATTCTGCTGGTTTTTCCTTGTCTGCCAAATATTTATTTACTCTTCTTTTATTTCTCTGGGTTTAGCCCTAGACTTCCTTCTATTTTCATTCTACAGGTTTTTTCCTATGTGATACTGTAAGTACACCCCAAGGGCCATTCAGACTATATTACTAGGCTAGCCAAAGGGAAGCCATTTTGCTTCCAGTATGCTTTTGTCTTGTTTTGTCTTAGAAATTTGAAATTAACCTGCTGCTTGCCTACATAGCTTCCAGACACAAGCTTAGAAAATGACTTTGAGGATAACAGATCAAGAGTCTGGTAAAGGCCAACTGCAGACTGCTGATGGCAAGATCCACCACAATGCTCTACTGTTTGCTAATAATCATTGAACAAGTCATGATGACTTGCACAAAGGTTGCTAGTACCCTCTTTACACTTTCCCTTTATTAGTTACTGGATAAGCAGAGAAAGATGAGATGGTTTTCAAGACAGTAGTTTGCCATCTCCTTAGGATGCCAGTACCTGAATAAACCAGCTTTCCTTCACTAATACTCACGTCTTATTTTTGGTTCTCGGGTGGCAGGCATCTGAACCTGCAATCGGTAACAATATAAGCTATTTCAATTACTATATTTTGATCTGAATGTAACTCATGAAAAAAATTATAGCCAAAATGTTCACTCTGGGACAATTTGTCAGTTTCAAACTAAGACATTCCAAGCAACTTTGGATAATTTCAAATCAAACTGAACTTCCTTTTCTTTTTACATATATGGAATATTTTTTCTCAAAGTTTTTATACACTGCAGCTCTTTCTAGCCCTTTTTCCTCAAAATCTTATAAAATATATGTTTTCATTTATACCACTTCCTTGTATATTGTAGGTTCATTGCACTTCTTTCAGTAATCCTACCCATACTCCTCACAACTTTCTAGATGCATTTTCTTCTTTCTATTCTTACATTTTCAATCTCAACCAAAATATGTTGGGCAATCCTGGAAATTTGAGGATGGGGAAGATTTTGCAGTGGGACAGACATAAACCAGTATACAATATAAGGGAGGATAAGACTGAGCAATAAAAACAAAACTTTCAATTCACTTTTCATTTATCTTTTAGAAATCTCTTCCGAAGAACTAGGTTTCCAACTACATCATGCATTTGGCTGCTGTGGTGGTGACCTTTATGTGACAATTTAACTGGACTATTTGGTTTCTGTGAGGGTGGTTCCAGAGGGGTTTAACATTTAAATTGATAACTTATGTAAAGTAAATCCCTCTTCCTATGTGAATGGGTTTCATCCCATCCGTTCAAGGACTGCATGGAACAACACTTACCCTCCTCTGAATAAGAGAAAATTCTTCCTGTGTGACTGCCTTTAAACCGGGACATTGGCTTTTTCTTGCCTTCAGTCTCAAATTCAAAAACTGGCTTTTCCTTAGTCTCAATCCTGCCACCCTTAGGTTTGAAATTGTACTATCGGCAATCCTGGATCTACAGCTTGCTGATTATAAACTTTGGGACTTGTCAGCCTCCATAAATGTTTGAGCCAACCCCTCATAGTAAATCTCTTTATTTTTATATGAACATTAAATTGGTTCTGTTTTTCTAGAGAACTCTGACTAATACAGCTATAGATAACACAAATTTAGTGTGCCTAAAGAGGAACTAATTATCTTTTTGCCAGAGTTGCTGGTATTTATAGATGAGCAAATGGTGTCATGATTCATCCAGTTGTTCATAACACCTCCCTCAACACTTTCCTCTCTAAGACCTATCACAATTAGTCTAGATATTTCTCTGATCATCACCCTGTCAAACCACTTTCATCTCTCATCTGATTTATTGCAGACACTTTTTAACTGATTACCTAAATTCATATTTGCCCCCCCTAAACCTGACTCCTAATACCAGTCAGAGAAGTTCTTTACAAAATGAATTGATCTGATCATTTTACTCTCTTGATTAAATTCCTTCAATTGTGTTGCACTATTGTGGAGTGAATTTGGAAGTCCTTAGCATTACCAATAAGGTTCTGCATGTTCTGTCATGTTCCTGCCATAGCGGTCTCATCTCATGACATTCTTCCATTCTTGCTTTGCTTTCCAGCCATATCTGACACATGTGCTTTATCTCCTGCCCCTTCACCTTTATACACACTCTTCAAATAAATAAAGTTGTTATTTTTGAAAGATATTTTATGACCTCAATAAATATAAATATATTTATCAATAAAGATAAATAAATAAACATGTCTGGAGCTGCTACCTAAAATTATTTTTCTCCTGTTTCTTCACTTCCTAACTCAGTCATCTTTTTCTCAAGTCCTAGTTTAAATAGTACTTTCCTAAGGGAGCCGCCAGAGACCCTAATAGGGTTTGGTCCCCTTCTTATGTATTCCCATAGCACCTTGCCCTTCTGTGTAGTTGTGACTGTTGAGGAGTGATTATCATGGGATTTCTATACACCTAGTGTCAACCTTTTTCCTGGATTATCTTTTCAAGGATGCGTGCACAGCAAACATTCTTGAAATATGGATAGGTTCTCCACTGGAAAAGGGAGCAGATAGGTTTCTTTATCAATATAATTAATCTAGTATCTCTCTCTTGGCTAAGGTAGAGTAGGCTGCTAGCTACCCCTTATAAAAGATTGGGGCTTCCACAACATTGATGAACCTTGAAAACATTATGCTAAAAGAAAGAAGAGAGTCATAAAAGGCCATACAGTCTATGATTTTACTTATATCAAATGTCAGAATTAGGAATATCTATAGAGACAAAAAGTAGATTAGTGGTTGCCTAGGGTTGTGGCAAGAGAGTTGGGTAATGGGGAATGCCTGCTGATGGGTATATGGTTTATTTGGGAAGTGACTGAAAAATGTTCTAAAATTGATTGTAGCAATGGTTGCCTAAAACTGAATATACAAAAAAAAAAAACAAAAAAAAAAAAACAATTTAACTGTTCACTTTAAATAGGTGAATTGCTTGGTTAATGAATTACATCTCAATGAAGCTATTTTTTTAATGTGTTTATGACCTAAATAAAGATACAGAAATAAAAATATCCCAAGATTCATAATTTCAGTGTTCCTCTGCTGTACTGAGAATCCACTGCATGTGTAGCATCTAACTGGGCCCATATTCCCACGAACCCTGTAGGGATGGGTAGGAATAATTGACATGAACAGGATGCTAATGCTGCCTATTGTGCTATGAATATCAGTGATTTTTTTCTGATGCAAAAGTCTTGTATCCTCAGCCAGGGTGCAGGAAACTGTGGCTGGGTAATTCACCAGCTTGAAACTAAGGTAAAATCTCAGACCCCTCATGGTTTTTGACAGTCATGATGTAATTAATTTTTGTAGGTACTCTTTAATCTCCCTTTTCTATCTTATTCACTTCTCCATCCTTGTCCTCACACAGTAAGTGGCAAAGAGCTGACAATTAATAAACATGTATTGGCTGACTGACTGCAATGTAGAAGTGAAGAGAAAAAAATAAGAAAAGAGAAAAATCTGATAACTTTGTTAGGTCTACTAAATGACTCTGAAAGTGATCAAATTTTTCTCTTGTGAAAGTACAATAGAGCCGTCTTTCAAAATCTCTAACACTCATGTCAAGTTCTTTAATTTTTAAAATAAAATCTGTTTTACTTAATGATGCAGAAACTCTCTATTAGTACTATATTGTTTAATACACAAAAAAGAATTTTTGAGCATAAAATATGTGACATTATTTTATATTATTATTTTATATCATTTTTTCCCTAGGGAGCAGTATAATCATTATACAGGGTGTCCCAAAAGTCTCCATACAAAGGAAAAATGTTGTAAAATCTTATAATGAGTATTTTGTAAATAAAGGTACATTTAGCTACAGTTTCCCATTTTCCCTATGTATGGTGACTTTTGGGACACCCTGTAGTTTCTAAGTTGTAAAGTTGAAGTACCATAGAATTTCAACAGTGGAGAAAAATCTTTATGAAAAAGGTGATAGAATTGAGCTGGGCATTCCAGCAGCAATAGAATTTTGATTAAGATAGGAGCTAAGAAGGTAGGAAGTAGGTAAAGTCATACAGAGTAGATAATTAAGGTCAACTTAGCCCAGTTTGGCTTTGGCTTAGCAAAACTTCAACTAAGAAGAATGACAGTGTGACACAATTATATTAAAATATTACTTAATTGTTGGCTTTCAGTGAAAATTTCAGTGCTTTGTTAAGTACAAATTTCCTTATCTGCTCACACATACTAACAATTCATACAAGCAAGAATAATAAAAATTAAAATAAATTTAAAGTGCCAGAGATAACTGAATGATATGAAAGAAGTTACTCTGATAAACTCAGACTATCCTGGGTTCTGAAGGCACGTTTTCCCACTCTGCTGCATTGCTGATATTTCCAGGGACATTAGGGGACCATTAAAAAAAAAATGTCCCATAAGATAAGCTTTGTCTTCTTGCTCACTACCAAGTTCAGACACAGAGAATGCCTGTGAACAACTCCTAATGATCTTTTTTTCCTACCCCTGCTTCACCTCTTGTACTAAAACTTTATGAAAAACACGAGACCCACTGTCACTCAGAGAATATAGAATTTAAAGTCACTTTGTGATAAGCCTTCAGAAGTATGGTTTCCATGCAAACTTAAAGTGATATCTATCCAGATACCAGTAATTATTAGTGGAAAATTCAAGACTGCCATAGTAGTTTCATAATGAGAAGGAAGATGACAGTGTGTGATACTGTCAAAGAATCAAAAAGGAGAGAAAACCATCACCTAATTACCATTTTGAGATGGAAATTAACAGTCTTGGGGACTAGAAAACAATTATCTAAGAGAAAAATGTGTATGATGTTCTTGATATTTAAGGGTATTCTAATAGATTTGAAAGATGGTATTACTCTAATGCATGCAATGAGTAATAGTAACATTTTAAAAAAATATTACCATTCTATTCTAAATTCAAACCCACTCTGCAGTTTAAAAATTAGAATGAATCCAAAAATCATTTAATTTAAAAATCATCTGCTTAAATTTAAACTCCCATGGAAACCAATAATAATGATAATTTACATTTGCCTATTTATTTATTTATTTATTTTTAAATTTTCTCAAGTTTCAGATCCTTTACCTTGTGTTTTCCATATAATATTGCTAAGGTAGTCGCTTAACTTGGACACACTTCATTTCATTTGTATGTGAGAGAAGAAAAATATCTGCCTTTAATCGTGAGAAATTAACTGCCCATCCAAGAAGTTTCCTCTTCTATTGTTACATTTACCTTGTCAGGTCTGTCTATATGTGTTCTGCTCCAGATGTTTTAACTCTTGAGCTAGGTACTATTTTTCTTAAACTATTGTTTCCATAAATAGGATATAAAATGCATAAGGAAAGTCCACCTTGCTCTTGTTTTAAAGCTAGCCTTGACATAGAATTACATTCAAAAACATCCCAGTTCAATAATGTAAAGTAATTTCAAAACCATTTAACTTTAGCACAGACTCTCAGAAATGCAAAAGGAGGATTCCATTTATACCATAAGCAAAATATATTTAAGTACACCATTCTCAATACCTCTGTTCTCCTGCTATCCCTCCTTTATTTATGTATTTCACACTTACAGGTACTAAATAAAGACTGCCTTAAACCTCTTTGTTGTCTATTTCAAAACTCTCCCAAACTCTCCAAAATTCATATTACATTTTTTCAGCTCCTGCCACAACCAGCTACCTTTCTATTCATTACCCATAGCATGTACCTTCGAGGATATAGGATCTTCTATTATACATTTCTTACATACTGTCTGACTTCCTTTTGAAAATTAGTTTTGACTTAATCACTTCTCCATGTCTCCACTTCATTCATTACCCTGATCCAAAAATCAGCTGAGGGAGAGAGTAAGTCTGTGAATAAATCAGACATTAGTTATCATCTCTCCTGATACATAGTTAGGAGCAAACGGTAATGCAATATTTTGTTTGGTTGCTATTTTTGTTACCACAATTGTTTTAATTTGACACATGTACCTCCCACAATAAATAGTGAAAATTAGGATATTCTGAAAATAGGAATCTATGTTTACACATTTTTAAACTCCCAAGTATCATAAAAACTAGCATGTCATACATTCTAAATTAAGTGAAAAGTATTTTAAAATAGCTTTTGTGCTGTCAGATGTGAGAAAAATAATAAAATAAGAGAAAATAAAACCCACTACTTGGCAATTTACACTTTGGACATGGGACCTTCCATTATCTGGGAAGGAAAGAATGTAGTTAAACAAATTCTTACCATCTGTGATTCAAATCACATATAAATAAATGACCATTTTATTCTCATCAATCATTTCTGAGATTTTATTTGAGATTGCACCAGAGTTTTCTGGACTAAAAATTTTAAATGTTGTTCATTCATTCATGCATCTAATAATATTCACTAGGCACTCACCATTTGCTAGGCACGAGATTGAATATGATATATACTGGGGTGAACATGTATAGATTAAGCCTCTACTTTCAAAAAGCTTTGTTATACTTGAAAAACTTGAAAGCATTTTCCAAGCTGGCAAATCACTTGCAGATAACAAGGATACTATGGTACCCACGAAGATTTACCACTCTGAAAGGAAGGAGATCTGTCAGGGAGGGAATACTGCCATAAAATAAATAAGTATATTATCAATAATGACATTACTTAACACTTACTGAGGAATTACAATGTACCAAACACTATTGTGATATTTAAACTTATTAAATTATTTAACCTTCACAACTCAATGAATTATGTACTATCATTATCCCACATTTGCAAGTGAGGATACTAGAACTTAAATAACTTGCAATCTTTTAAATTGTAATAACCTGTAATAACAAAAACAAATAATTAGTGAAGCCAAAATTTGAACCCAGACAGTCTGTTTTGGAAACCATCCTCTCCCAATCTCCTAAAACAGACCAGGTCTCAAGATATACATAATATTATTTTTAAAAATGTAGACCTAATGAGACACAATTATATTTTGCAATATAGGCTATTACTAATGACCTTTATGGAAGCAGAATGGTGAAGAAAAATCACTTTGCAAGAAATAAAAGAATTAGAGGCAAAATATTGGCCATACTTTCTAGAACCTCAGTAGTAACAGAAAGAAGGAAGATATAAGAAATATTATTTTGAACACAATAATACATCAAGAGTTACCTGTTATCTTGTTTTAGTATGGAAAGATTACTTATTGTAGGAAGATCATCTTCTTTGAGCTAAAAGTACCCCCAAAGAGAGGAGCTAGGGTGAGAGGGAGAGAAAGACTACAATCACTCCTAAAAAAAAAAAAAAAAATACAAAAAAACAAAGTCCTAAAACAGCTTTTAAAATATAAAGTCTTAAAGAAAAGGCTATGTTTACAGATATTAAGTTGAGGCATATGAAATTAATAATGTTCCTTTCTTCTCCTACGAGAACAGCACTTTCTGCCTAGCAGGAAAAATTACAGATAAGTGTATTCATTGTAGAAAGATTCAGCCAAGCTAATTTTAGAGAGAATGGCTATGAAGAATGAAATTATGAATCTCCTAGGCATGAATAAGTGAATTATAGAAGACAATTGAAGAAAAGCAGAGTGTGGGTTATAGTAAATTTTAATACAGTCAATATCAGAGTTTGATGAAATTTTCTCAAGTGTTCAAAATTGTAGTAGCAGGTGAAAAGACGACAGATAATCTGACCTTCTGGTCAAAGACCTATAAGCCTATTAGCTAAGTTATAGTGATACTGAATTTCTAATTATACATTAAATATTTTTAAGCAATCATAACAGTTACCATTTATTGATAACTATATGGGAAGTTTTTTTTATATATTTGCTTTGCATGTAGTCTAATCGGTACATCCCTCCCAGTCCTGCCTTCCCCCTTATCCATTTTCTATACAGCAGCCAAGGTCATATTTTTATAATATAAATCAGATCAAGAGACATTCCTGATTAAAACTCACTTTCTCCTCTCTCCCTCTCTCTCATGTCTTTTTCTCTGTTCGCCTTCAACTTAGTCTAGAAAGATTGGCCTTTTTTCGGGTCCTCAAAAACTCCTCTAAGACTTTGACTGCCTCAGGTGCTTAATTCATACTGAATTTTCTAACGATCCCACTCTTCTTACCACTACCAAGAAGCTGGCACCATCCCATACCTTCAGCTTTAGCTTAAATATCATCTCTTCATAAAGAAAATAATTAACCACATGGTCCAAGGCAGATTGTCTCCATTCCTGACACTCGTTGGGCCCCATTCATTTCCTTATACAATTTATCATTCATACTTATAGTCATCCCGCGATATATCAGTGGGGGACAGGTTCCAAGACCTTCGGCAGAAACCAAACTCTACAAATGCTCAAGTCCCTGCTATATAATAAAATGGTGTAATACTTGCATATAACCTATGTACATCTTCCTATATACTTTAAATCATTTCTAGATCACTTATAACACCTAATACAGTATATATGCTATGGAAATAGTTGTTATATTGTAGTATTTATGAATAACGACAAGAAAAAATGTCTGTATATGTTCAGTGCAGATACAATTTTTAAAAATATTTTCAATCCATAGTTGGCTGAATCCACGGATGTGGAACTCATAGACATGGATGGCCAACTTCTGTGTTTATTTACATGCTTACTAGTCCATTTTTTTCTTCTCTCACCATTCTATTTGCTCCAGAGGAGAAGGCACCTGGCCTATTTCATTCATCTCTATTTACCCAGATCATAGTTATATGCCTGCAACATATTAGACACTCATATGTGAGTTAATCAATGCTAACATTTATAACAATCATCATGCAGAAGACGGACACAATTAGCCCCAAGTTATGGAAAATAAAGTTGAAATATAGAGACATTCGGCAACTTGCCCAGTCACATCACTGGCATGTGACAAAGCCAGGGTCAAACTGAAGCCAAGTCTTATTAAAAAGGCAAAGCTCTAAGCCACTATCCAGTACACTTCTAATAAAAAATAAAATTTAGAAGCAGAATACCCTAGGAAGTCAATGAGATTCTCTCTTGGAATTCTTGTTCACAGAACAAGTTTGTATTTTGTTATGAATTAGTATCTCCGCATTATATAAGTGTCTCAGTACCTAAGTATCTCAATAAACCATCTTTGAGTCTCTTAGGTATTTGGATATTATTTGAAGGATAGCTTCACTGGAAAAAAAACTGGACATTATGAGTTAACCAATCTAGGTTTAATCAATTTAGAAATGCTGATATAGGTGAATTTCTGGACTTACAAGTTAATCATTCAGATTTCAACAGCTGATAAGTATATACGAGAAACTATAAAATTAAATTTAGCACTCACATCTTCAGCTTTATTTTTATCTAATATTTTTATCTAAAAAGAAACACATTGAACCTGAAGAAACTGCCATGCTGAAATTATCTCAAGCTTTGAGATTTGCTCATCTACCCTTTGAGACTTGTATACTCTGAACATCAGGTAGCTAATGAGCTTTGGGCAATGTAGGCAATAATCCCTTTTCCCTTAATACCTTACACTACATAGTATAGGAATTTAAATGTTAAGTAATCAACTTCTGCTTATGGATGTCACTGATATGTATTAATATCAAATGCATATAATTTAATTAGAAATGCTTTGTTTCTTATAAACAGCAATCTACTCCATAGTAGTTTTACTGAACAATAAGGAAATCTTACATCCTTGTTTTCAGAAGGAATACATGACATCTGAATGGGGCAGCTAGGGCAGAATGTGTCCAAATCACTAGGGCCACCCCGCCACCTGCACCACCAGGATTCTTAATTGCACAACTGTTCACTTGCTCTATAATTCTGCAAAAATACAGACTAGAGGGTAAAGTGGTGAGTTGGTTCAGTAAATCTGAGAAAAGAATAGATTTATCCAACTCCATAGAATATATAAAAATTAAATATTTTGAATTTGAAAGACTATGTACAATCTATGTAAAAGGAGTCCAAATAAAGAGTCAAAGGTAGTTATAGGGTCCCTATTTTTCATGGAACAGATTTTTCTATACATATTTTTCACTGAGAATTTAGTTTCTCTTTTTACATTGTTGTTATCTTAAATTCAGGCAAGCCCTAATATCTTCTATTTACTTCTTTCACCATGGAAAGAGGAAGGTCTATTTTGGTTCTTTGGAGACTACAATCCTTGACGCACTCCAAGAATTCAAGAACAAAGTTGACTGACCACGAACCCAAAATATTACTTGGAGCTCAGTTTTTCAGCTATTTTTCTTTTGTTTCTGGTCTCTACTTGCTAAATATATCTTTTTCATTATAATTTGTTTGAACTCATCTACTGGCCTGATTATCGAATGAAATACGCCTTTCTGCACCATCCATATCTTGCCTATTGTTTCTAATTACACAGGTTTAGCAGACAGTGGAGGTGACCCTTTGGGAAGCTATCTTCCCTCAGGCTGAACTGGTGCCAATCCCATGGGTTGTTACTGTATCCTCTACTCCTACCATAGATTTTGTAGCTCTGTTGTATTTTAATTCACACCCTCCTGTCATCCTCATAACTTCATATATCTCCATTTTTAATGTTTAGCACAAAATATTATTGAACTATGACACCAATAAAAGTTAAAATCCCTACAATAAATTAAGCAGAACCTTATATTTGAGCACTTTTGACTGAAGTCTTTTTGCTAACACAGGATGAGTAAAAATTTGTCAAGCAAGTAGTACATACTAAATCTTATCCTTAGAAAGAATGGATAATACTCACATATTGTTTGATCAGCACACACATAAAAAATAAAGGCATAGTAATTTTGTCAATTGTCTTTAGAAAAATTTATAACAACATTAGGAATTCTGGTCTCATTCTCATAAGAGAAAAAATATTGGCATTATATAACTGAAAGAAAGCCAATGACCCATTATAAGACTTAATGTTTTCATCTGAAAATTACTATTAAATTTCTTTTTTTCTACCTCGATATAATGTTCATCTAAATAGCAGAAAACAGAGAAAACAAGTAACAATGGCTTTTCATGGCTGGGGCCTGGAAAAAAAAGATTAAAGTACAGTCTATTTCAATGTATTTAATTTAAATTGATAATCATATCTCATGAGGTCCTAACCTTCATTTTCAATGCTTTCCTTTTATATTATTAATCATTTTGGAAATCTATGGTCTGTTTTTATTTTTCAAAATCTGTGTTTTATTTAGCATTAAGAGAGGATTAAAACAAGATTTAAAGAAAATCAGTCTGTATTTACACGGAAATATTCTAATTTTCAAATCGCTTCTTGATGAAATTAGGCACATCTTTTACCACCATTGACCGTTAACACAAGTTTGAACTACATGGGTACATTTATACGGAGAATGTGAGTATGCATGGATTTGGGTATCCATGGAGATCCTGCAAGCATTCTCCTGTGGATACCGAGGGACGATTGTATATACTTCACTGAAGAAAATTCCGGAACTAAATCTTAGCCTCAAACAACATATTCCTTTAATTCTTTTTTTTTTTTTTTTTTTTTTTTTTTTTTTTGAGACAGAGTCTCACTTTGTTGCCCGGGCTAGAGTGAGTGCCGTGGCATCAGCCTAGCTCACAGCAACCTCAGACTCCTGGGCTTAAGCGATCCTACTGCCTCAGCCTCCCGAGTAGCTGGGACTACAGGCATGAGCCACCATGCCCGGCTAATTTTTTTGTATATATATTTTTAGTTGGCCAGATAATTTCTTTCTATTTTTAGTAGAGACGGGGTCTCACTCTTGCTCAGGCTGGTCTCGAACTCCTGACCTCGAGCGATCCACCCGCCTCGGCCTCCCAGAGCTAGGATTACAGGCGTGAGCCACCGCGCCCGGCCTCCTTTAATTCTTGAAATCAGATTTTATACTTATGGAAGCACAAGTATCTTAAGTTTATAATCTACTGCAGTTTTAAAACTTATTTCATGTAATTAGCTAAACTCTATTTTTAAGATGTCTCAAAGGAAAATATTCATAAATTATTTCACAGTTTTGCAAACAATTTTATTTATTTATTTGTATGTTTGTTTGTTTATGACAGAGTCCAGCTTTGTTGCCCAGACTGGACTGCAGTGCTGCAATCATAGCTCACCGCAATCTTGAACTCTTGGACTCCAGTGATCCTCCTGCCTCAGCTTCCTGAGCAGTTGTGACCACAGGTGCACATCATCACATCAGGCTATTTCTTTTCTAATTTTTTGTAGAGAAGAGGTTCTTGCTATGTTGCCCAAACTGGTCTCAAACTTCTGGCCTCAAGTGATCCTCCTACCTTGACCTCCCAGAGCACTGGGATTACAAGTGTGAGCCACCATCCATGCCCTCAAACAATTTTAAAAAAGAAAAAACATTTTACTTTTAATTAACTTTAGTTACAATTTAAGAACTAATATAATTAAAAACACTGTGTTGGGAACTGGGAAGGTAAAAATATAACTACTCCTCTACATTTACAGCCAATCAAAATAATCAAACATGTACCTAATTATATATATGGCGAACATTTGGTACACACTCTATAAGTACATATTACTATTGGAGTATAGAAGAAAAAAGATTAGTTCTTATTTGGGACACAAATTATGGTTTATTACATATGATTTAAAAATGATTATTTTGGTTTTTCAAGTTAGCCTTCTGAGAAGGAGTACAACTTATGATTTTGAAATACATTTTTAAATGTATCCACTGTACTCATGTCCTATAATGGTCATTTAGCACTTTTGAATTAATTATTGCTATTGTAATTCTCAAAGAGAAATTTTCAAATGTTTGTATTAGATACTGTAAATTGACAAAAAGGAAAGAAAGCAAAATCATAAAGTAAAACATTAGATTATATTCATAAGCAAAAATAATTCAATAAAGATAACTTTTTAGCAACTCATTTAACCTGACCTGCATTGCACTTAAGCTATTTTCAAGGCAATGCAAGTTTACAGTATTTTAAATACACTCATTCATGCAGAACAGCAAATGTCAAAGGAAAAGGCTAATAGTTTCATAAGCAACCTTAGCAGGAACACTATATAATAAATGCCATGAGGCCTGACAGTTCTAATCAAGGTCGTAGGTAACCTTCAAACTTGCAAGGACAAATTTGAAAATTAGGATCTTGTGTTCTGCTAGCTATCATAAAATGATCAGCTGAGAGTTCACAGAAACATCTGATTTAATACTTAGTTGAAACATCTCAAAAGCTGACAAATTATATTATACAAACTATTGAATTAAATTATTTATCTTACTATACTAGAAATTGATATATACTAAAACATTTTATTATAAAAATCATATTTGTATAGTGTCCCATGTGTGTTCACAGTTTGACTACTTTTTTCACAAGCTTTAACAACAAAAAGGGACTACTTTTCAAATGAGAAAAATAGTGCTGTATACCATAGACTAACTACTTTAACTTAAATGGAGAAAGGTACTGTAGGTTATTATCCAAAGGCCAATTTGCAAACCCTTTGAGGATCACAAAGTGCTCAGTTATAAATAGCACGACTTGATTACAAATCATTGTCAAACCAAATGTATTTTGTACTATGACAGAATAATGGCCTTGATTCCTTCAATCTACAGTAAGTGTAATCGAGCTTGACCTCAGGAAGTCTTTTAACTCTGTCCCACATGGCATACTCATCAACAAGCCAGGAAAATATGGTTTAGGTCATGCTATTGTTGGCTTGATGTAAAAGTCGTCAGAGTGTGGTACTCAAAAAGTAGTTATTGATGGTTTATGGTTGACCAGGATGTATGGAATGGAATAAGGGAAGTAGTTGGTTTATGTTTGAACAAGTGGTGTTATGCAAGATGGGATTTCTAAGTTTGAAATCATTTCCAATCTTATAAATTATGGGTAAATAACCTATTTACCCATAATTTATAAGATGGTCTGCTCCTCCTATTATATCCAATTGGGAAGAGTGACTATTAAATAGAAATTATCTATATACATATATATACACACACAAATACACACATGTGCATGTGTGTTCAAAAGTGACCTAGACACTGGAAAATTTCTAAGAATAAAAAGATAAAACCATGACACAGCCTTTAATGAAGAAGCAATTAGCTACTTGTATATCTAACTTAAAGCATGAATCCCTAAATATATTTTTAAAATGAAAATTAACATGGTGACATTTATACCACTGAACACAAATAAAATATCATTACAAATGATGTGCTGAACTGTAAGTGAAAAATGCTGCAGTGTGTAAACCATAAGAGGAAATATGAGCCTGTTGGATTTTACTCAATCCTTAAGGAATGGAAAATTAGTATTAATAAATCCATAGAAAAGAAAGACATGGATGCTATGAGACTGGGTTCTAGTTTTTACTGTTAACCTCATACTCCTCTAACAGAGAAGATGCTTGTACATTGTCTGAAACAGAAAAAGGAAATCAAAAGTAATTGCAATTTTAGCATTTTTTGAAATTTGCCATTTGATATTAGAATACATTCTTAAATGTGGTTATGTTATACATCATTTTTATGCTCATTTCTCACTTTGTGTTTTTTTGCTAATGACTTGTTACTTGCTGTTTATTTTATATTTATTTTAGACTATGGAAATGATGTTAGACAAAAAGCAAATTCAAGTGATTTTCTTATTCAAGTTCAAAATGGGTCATAGAGCAGCAGAGACAACTCAAAACATCAATAACGCATTTGACCCAGGAACTGCTAACAAACATACAATGCAGTGGTGGTTCAAGAAGTTTTGCAAAGGAGTTGAGATCCTTGAAGATAAGGAGCACAGTGGCCAGCCATCAGAAGTTGACAACAACCAACTGAGAGCTATCATCAAAGCTGATCCTCTTACAACTGCACAAGAAGTTGCCGAAGAACTCAACCTTATCCATTCTATGGTAGTTCGGCATTTGAAGCAAATTGGAAAGGTGAAAAACCTTGATAAATGGGTTCCTCATGAGCTGACTGAAAATCAAAAGAATCATCCTTTTGAAGTGTCATCTTCTCTTCTTGTAAGCAATAACAACGAATGATTTCTCGATCAGATTGTGACGTGACGAAAAGTGGATTTTATATGACAACCGGCAATGACCAGCTCAGTGGCTGGACCAAGAAGAAGCTCCAGAGCATTTCCCAAAGCCAAACTTGCACCAAAAAAAGGTCATGGTCACTGTTTGGTGGTCTGTTGCTGGTCTGATCCACTACAGCTTTCAGAATCCTGGCAAAACCATTACATCTAAGAAGTATGCTCAGCAAATCAATGAGATGCACTGAAAACTGCAACGGCTGCAGCTGACATTGGTCAATAGAAAGGGCCCAATTCTTCTCCACAACAATGCCTGACTGAACATCCCACAATCAACACTCCAAAAGTTGAACGAATTGGGCTACAAAATTTTGCCTCATCTGCCATGTTCACCTGACCTCTCACAAACTGACTACCACTTCTTCAAGCATCTCAACAACTTTTTGCAGGGAAAATGCTTCCACAACAAGCAGGATGCAGAAAACGCTTTCCAAGAGTTCGTGGAATCCTGAAGCACAGAATTTTATGCTACAGGAATAAACAAACTTATAGGCAAAAAGGTGTTGATTGTAATGGTTTCTATTTTGATTAATAAAGATGTGCTTGAACCTAGTTAGAATTATTTAAAATTCAGTCTGAAACTGCAATTACTTTTGCACCGCCTAATAATAAGTATATAATCATTAATAATCATGATAAATATTAGTATTATCATTTGGTCCTACTCATCTTCTAACTTCCCATACATAAGATGTGGCATAAGACTTAAAGGCTCTTTTTTAGCTATATTTAACACTGAAGAGATATAAGATGTTCAGGCAACTGAATGGACACTTTTGGTTAAGATAGGAAGTAATAGCAATAATAGTAATAGCAATAATCAACCACTTGAGACATACAGTCTTGAGAATAAATTAGGACCATAAAAAAGGAAGACATATAAAGGTAGAAAATAATTACTATTAATATATAATTTATTTTGGGCACATGAGCAACAGTCTGTCGTATTTAGAACTAGTGATTGTGTTAATATAATTGTGAAGATAAATGGCATAAAAATAAAAAGTATTTTTTAATGAAAGAACAAATTTATGAGTGTTACAATTTATGTCACAATTTTGTGTCACAGACACAACAGGCACATAAATTCAGTCATGTACTTCACTCAATCTTTCTTCAGGAATTTTTTTTTCTTTACCTTCTTTTCTCATTAAAGGAGAACTTGGGCAAATTGGTGTAATTATTCTTTAATAGAAAAATATCCTCAAAACTACAAAGCAGAATTCCTACCCCAAGACTCATCAGTTCCAAATGTAGCTCTTGACAAAGGCTGGTATCACTGAAATAATTCATTTTTTCAGCAAGGTGAGCTTTCAGCAGTTTTGCTAATAGTATACTCAAATCTCAAATGACCAGTCTTACATACAACTTCTACTGATCTTGTCTTTTCTGATCTTGCCAAATGTAAGGTTTTGTTCTTAAGTCTATATTCCCTTTGGAGTTAATTTCAAACAACTAACTTCAAGTTGTGTTTATGCCTTATTCTGTTTCACTAGTATAAAATCTTAATCAACTGAAAAATAGTTTGGAAAATGCTTAATGACACTAATAGTAAACTTAAACTATAAATATACTATTTACATAACATTTCTTCTAAATGTTAAACCTAATTTTTATTTTATGTCTTTGGTTCCCATACAGCAGTATGATTTTTTGCACCCAATTAGATTTCTTCATTATGTTTTCTAAAGGTAAGGAAGACTACAGGCAACAAATATTCAGGGTACTTAAGTTAAGGTCATTCTTTATGTCATATACACATAGATAGATATACATATGTAGATGTATATACAGGTTGAATATCCTTTATCCAAAATGCTTGGAACCAGAAGTGTTTTGGATTTCAATTTTTCTTTTTTTGGATTTTGGTATTTTTGCATGTACATAATGAGATATTTGGGGGATAGGACCTAAGTCTAAACATAAAATTTATTTATGTTTCATGTACACCTCATAGACATGGCCCGAAGGTGATTTTATATAATATTTTTAATAATTTTGTACAGAAAACAAAATTTTAACTGCATGTTAGCTGTGACTCTTCATATGAGGTCAGGTGTGGAATCTTCCATTTATGGCATTATATGGATGCTCCAACAGTTTCATATTTTAGAGAATTTCAGATTTGGGGTTTTTAGATTAGGGATGCTCAACCTGTAATAAATATAGACTATATGATCAAAATGACCTTTTTGATAAGACATGATAAGGCAGAGACAAGACATGATAAGGTAGAGACAAGGTAATGACCGAAGTCAATATAATGGTTTAGACAAATATTTATTCAAAGCCTTATATGCAATGTCCTATGTGTTCTAGAGCATTTGTTATGCAGTTCTATCTTTAGTAAAGCAATATAAACAAATGTCATTCAAAGAACATGCAACCATACTTTAAAAATCATAAGACTGAGAGGCTTTGAAGAAATATAAAGACATTTCATTATTGTCTTTGTACAGATATCTTTGCCTGGGTAAATTTTTAAAACATACAATACACACATGCATATACTTATGAATCTTGGCACATGGTTTTCTATATTTATTGGAAATTAAAAATAATATTTGAAAATATTATTTTCATGATCATCAATGTTGAAATTATCTCACTATGTGAGAAAACTACAAAAAAAATCTATGTTGGACTGGTGATGAAACTAAAATTTATGATACAACAAAAAGCATATCAAAGCAAAATAATTTCATTGACAAGCTGATAGAACAGCCAAAGTAAAACTAAAATTAAAGGCAAAAATTTTCAGAATAACAGAACCAGATTTCAAAACTTGCAACAGTATAGTATGGGCAAAAGGAAAGACACATCAGTGAAACTATAGAAATAGACTCACACTAACAAGGCCATTTCCAACATAATGGAAAAATGATAGGTGTTTCAACAAATGGTGCTAAAACAATTGATTTTCATATGCAAAAAAATATCAAACCTCCACACACAACTTCTTCTAATTATTAAAAATTAACTCAAATAAATTATAGATTTAAATGTAAAACATGTATTTATAAAATGTCTTGAAGAAAATATAGAAAAACACCATTTTGACCTTCAGCCAGGCAAATATTTCTTGGACAACAGTGCAAATCATAATTAAAGATTTTTAATACTTCATGAAAATCAAAACTTTGGCTATTCAAAAGATACTAAGAAAGTAAAGATAATCCTCAGACTTGTAGAAAATGTTAGGGAAACATGTCTGATAAAGGAATAATATTAGCTTAATTATTTTTTAAAATAATTTTTTAAAATACTTTTCCTGATAAAATTTTATTCCCATTACCACATTCTGGAGAAAGTGGGCAAAACATTAGAAATTATAAGTAGAGTCTGGGTGCAGTGGCTGATGCCTGTAATCATAGCACTCTGGAAGGCCAGGGTATGAGGATCGCTTGAGGCTAGGCATTCGAGACCACCTTGAGCAAGATAACAAGACCCCATCTCTAAAAATTTTTTAAATTAGCTAGGCATGGTGGATCATGCCTGTAGTCCCAGCTACTTTATTATTGTTTTATTTATTTATTTATTTATTTGCTATGCTTTCCACTACTATTTTTTTTAATTTTTAATTTTTAGTCATTATGGGTACATAATATTAATGGTTGTGTATCTTTATAGGGTACATGTGATGTTTTAATATAGGAATACAATGTGTATTAATCAAATCAGGGCAATTAAGGTATCTACCACCTCAAGGATTTATCACTTCTTTGCATTAGGAACATTCCAATTCCACTTTTTCAGTTATTTCAAAGCATGCTAGAACTTAGTTGAGTATGGTCACTTTGTTTTGCCGTCAAATACTGTTCATTCTATCTGTCTATATTTTTGCAACCATTAACCATCCTCATGAAGGGATATTTAATTTTATCAAATGCTTTTTCAGCATCAAGTGAAATGACCACATGATTTTTGTCTTTCCTTCTGCTGATATGATGTATCACATTGTTTCATTTGTGTACATTGAACCACCCTTGTATTCTTGGAATGAAACACACTTGATCATGATGAATAATCCTTTTAATGTGTTTTTCAATTCTATTTGCTAGCATTCTATTGAGGATTTTGGCATCAATGTTTATCAGAGATATTGGTCTATAGTTTTCTTTTTTCATGTGTCTTTGTCTGGTTTTGGTATCAGGGTGATACAGGTCTCATACAATAAATTTTGGAGTATTTCTTCCTTCTCAATTTTTTTGGAATAGTTTAAGTAGGATTAATTTAAGTTCTTCTTTGAATGCTTGGTAGAATTCAGCAGTATAGCTATTGGGTCGCAGACTTTTATTTGATGGGAGAAAATTTATTACTGCTTCTCTGTTGTTACTTGTTATTGGTTATTGTTATTCAGGTTTTGGATTTCTTCCTAGTTCAATCTTGGTAGGTTGTATGTGTCTAGGAATTTATCCAATTCTTCTAGGTTTTCTAATTTATTGGCAATAGTTGCTCATAGTAGTCTCTAATGATCCTTTGAATCTCTACAGTATCAGTTCTAATGTCTCCTTTTTCATTTTTGATTTTATTTATTTGAGTCTTGTCTATTTTTTTCTTAGTCTCACTAAAGGTTTGTCAATTTTGGTTATCTTTTAAAAAAATCCACAATTAATTTCACTGATCTTTTGTATTTTTTCTTTCAATTTCATTTATTCTCCTATCATGAAGGGAGTTCAAAAATTTTTTTAAAAAATCATTTATTTCTGCTCTAATCTGTATTATTTTTATTATTTTACTAATGTTGGGTTCGGCTTGCTCTTGCTTTTCCAGTTCTTTAAGATGCATCATTAGGTTGTTTATTTTAAGCTTTTTTACTTTTTTAATGTAGGCATTTATTGCTATAAATTTTCCTTTTAGACTGCTTCCACTGTATTCCATAAGATTTGATATGTTGTGTTTTCATTTTCATTCCTTTTGAGAAGTTTATAAATTTTCTTCTTAATCCCTTCATTGACCCAATTGTCAATCGGGAGCATATTGTTTAATTTCCATGTGTTTATATAGTTGCCAGTGTTCCTCTTGTTATTCATTTCTAGTTTTATTCCACTGTGGTCAGAGAAAATACTTGAAATCATTTTTTTTTAAATTTTTTTAAGACTTGTTTTGTGGCTTAAGATATGGTCTATCCTTGAGAATGATCTATGAGTTAAGGAGAAGGATATGTATTCAGTAGCTGTTGGATAAAATCTTCTGCAAATATCTATTAGGTCTATTTGGTCTATAGAGTGGCTTAGGTCCAATGTTTCTTTGTCGATATTCTGTCTGGATGATATGTCCAATGCTGAAAGTGAGATGTTAAGGTGTTCATTGATTACTGTACTGGAGTGTCTCTTTTTAGCTCTGATTATATCTGCTTTATATATATGGGTGCTCCAGTATTAGGTCCATATATATTTAGGATTGTCCTATCTTCTTGCTAAACTGACCCCCTTATGATTATATAATACCATATTTTGTCTCTTTTTACAGTTTTTGTCCTTAAATCTATTTTATCTGATAAAAGTATAGCTACTCTTGCTCTTTTGTGGTTTGTATTGACATAGAATATCTTTTTCCATCCCTTTATTTTCAGCCTGTGTGTCTTTATAGGTGAAGTGGGTTTCTTTTAGACAACAAATAGTTAGGTCTTATTTTTTCTCTTATCTATCCAGCCATGCTATGTCTTTTTATTGGAGAATTTAGTCCATTTACATTCAATGTTATTATTGATAGGTAAGGACTTACTATTGTCATGTTGTTATTTGATTTCTGGTTGTTTTGTAGTCCTTTCTTTACTTCTTCCTTTATTCCTGACTTCCTTTAGGTAAAAGTGATTTTCTCTGATAGTGTGTCTTAATTTCTTGCTTTTTATTTTTTGTGTACGTATTCTAGGTTTTTTTAATTTGAGGTTACATGTGGCTTCAAAAAAAAGGTTTTATAACCAATTATTTTAAATATGTGACAACTTAACTCTGCTTACCAATAAAAAAGCACAAAGTAAAGCTGAAAAAAACTACACTTTAACTCCATCCCCACACTTTTTGAATTTTTGTTATTTCTATTTATATATTTTTATATAATATACCTTTCAAAAAGTTATTATAGTTACTGTTTTGATATGTTTGTTTTTAGTCTCACTACTCAAGATATAAGTGGTTTATATACTGCAATTACAGCAATAGAGCATTCTGTATTTGTATACTTACTGTTACCAATAAGTTTTATACCCTCAGATGATTTCTTATTGTTAATTAACATCATTTTTTTTTTTAGATTGAATAACTTCTTTTAGCATTTCTTGTAGGACAGGTCTGGTGTTGATGAAATCCTTCAGCTTTTGTTTGCCTGGGAAGTCTTTATTTCTCCTTCATGCTTGAAGGATATTTCTGCAGGATGTACTACCACAAGGTTGAGACTTTTTTCCCTTCAGCACTTTGAATATGTCATGTCACTGTCTCCCGGCCGTAAGGTTTCCACTGAGAAGTCCAATGACAAACATATTGGAAATCCTTTATATGTTGTTATTTTCTTTTTTCTTGCTTCCCTTAGTATCTTTTCATTATCTGTAACTTTTGAGAGCTTGATTATTAAGTGCCATGAGGCAGTCTTATTTGGGTTAAATTTGCTTCATGTTCTATGACCTTCTTATACCTTAATATTGATATCTTTCTCGAGGTTTGAAAGTTCTATGTTATTACTTTGAATAAACTTTCTACCCCACTTTCTCTGTATATCTCCTCTTTAAGGCCAATAACTTTTAGATTCACCCTTTTGAAGCTATTTTCCAGATCTTGTAGCCTTGCTTAATTTTGTGTTCTTTTTTTTCTTTCTGATTGTGTATTTTCAAATAGCCTGTTTCATGCTCACTAATTCTTTCTTCTGCTTGATCAATGTTGCTGTTGAGAGATTCTGATGCATTTTTCAGTATGTCAACTGATTTTTTTTAGATCCAGAATTTCTGCTTCATTTTTTTTTTTATTTCAATCTCTTTGTTAAATTCTCTGACAGGCTTCTGAATTCTTACTCTGTGTTGTCTTGAAGCTAACAGAGCTTCTTCAGAACAGCTATTTTGAATTCTTTGTCTGAGAACTCACATATTTCCATTATTCTGGGATTGGTCACTGGTGCCTTACTTAGGGAGGCTATGCAGTGTTTTCCTGAATGTTCTTGATGCTTGTGGATGTTTGTCAATGTCTTGGCATTGAAGAGTTAGAGTATTTATTTTAATCTTCACAGTCTGAGCTTGTTTGAACTTGTCCATCTTGAGAAGGCCTTCTAGAGGCTCACAGGGAATTAAGTGTTGTGATCCATGTCTTTGGTCACTGCAGCCATATCAGCACTGGGGGCACACTAAGCTCAGTACTGCTCCGCCTCTTGCAGACTCATGGTGTTACCACCTTGGTGGGTTTGGATAAGATACGGAAGAATTCCCTGGATTACTAAGCAAAGTCTCTCACTCTCTTCCCTCACTCTCTGTGCTGGGCTACTGGAGTTAGGGGAGGAGAAATGTGGGTACTCCCTTGTGGCCACCTCAGTTGGGACTGTACCACATGACACCTAACACCAGCCCAGTCTCACCCATGGTGACTGCTATTGCCTGGCTACCACTGATGTTTAGTCAAAGCCCAAGGGGTTTTCAGTCAGCAGATAGTGAATCCTGCCAGAACTGTGTTCTTCCCTTCAGGCAGCATGTTTCCTTCTGGCCAAGGCAGGTTCTAAAAGTGCTATCCAGGAACTAAGGCCTGGAATCAGGGGATTCAAGTGCCTGTTTGGTACTTTATTGAACTGTGGCTAAGCTGGCACCCAAGTTACAAAACAGTGTAACTGCACTCTTCTCTTTCCTTTCCCCATGTGGATGAAGACTCTCCCTGCACTACACTGCCTAAAGTTGGGGAATGAGGGGCACCGGCACTGACTTGACCACCACTGCTAGTGTCTCACTGGGTCATCCGCACCCCAAGTCCACTGGCCTGAAGGCAGCACAGTTGCAGAAATTGTCCAAGGACTACAGTCTTTGTGGCCTGACTGCCTTATAAATTTGTTCCAGTCCCCAGGTCACTTTTTGTCAGCTGGTGTTGGGGCTCACTGGAACTCAGGTTTTGTTGCTGGGGCAGAGGATTTCCCTATGGCCAGGCTGTTGTAAATGCTCCCTTTGTGTGTGCAAGCAGAATTCTGCCTTGTGCTGTGTTACCCTGTGACGTGGAAGCCCTGAGTTCCAATGCAAAGTCTCACAATTACTTCACTCTCCCTCTTCTAGGCACACAGATTCTCTCTGCACTTGGCACACTGGCACAACACTGTCAGGGGATTGGGGAGGATAGAATAGGCAAGCAAAACTGTCTTCTCTGCCATCCTCAGTACCTCTTTCCTTGATATAATGTTATAACCAGGTACTGTTATCATTCACCTGAGTTTTGGTTCTTCTGAAGGTGCTTCTTTGCACCGATAGTTGTTGGATTTGGTGTTCTTGATGAGGGACAATTGTTGGAGGTTTCCATTCAGCCACCTTGTTCCCCACTACCATTTGTATCATATAAATCCTAGGTTTTATGAAAATGAGACACTGAATTTGTTATTCCCGTAAAGAGATAATTCACGCTCTATCCAAAGATAAGGAAACGTCTTTTTCCTTATACATTTTTCTATGTCAAAAAAACTTTGCTATTTAAATCCACTAATTACACTATTTTCATCAATTCATGTTTTCAAATATTATAAAAACTGTGTATTGAATATTTGAAATTTCTAAAAGAAGTTCGTTTGCTTGTTACAGGTTCAAATATGGTCATTCAAGGCAATATTCTATGAAAAGGCCAGAGCAAGTATTTTCAGTTGTCTATTTCATTTTTCATTTTTTTCTTGGTGGTGGTTGTTCTTACATTTAAAATTATTAACCCAACTGGAAGAAGTAATGATAAATAATAAAACTAAGTCATATATAGAAATTTTCATAGAATAAAAAACAAACATAGTAAGATTAAAAACATTCCTATAATACTGAAGGCAAGTATATAATATAGATTTTAATTAATCCTTATAAAAATATTATTTTGTGCACTTATTTCTTCAAGTTGTTTTAAATATTAATCAAAGCTATATATAACTTTGGGAAAAAATATTTTCAAATCAATCATAACTAGCTGAAAACATTAGGAAAGTTTTAGTATAATTTGTTAATGGAACAGTATCAATGAACTAATGAAAGAGTTTTGAATTAGAGAAATAAAAATGTAGTAAAATATAAAGAGTCCAACAGAGACTATTTCTGTATTTAAAAAGAAAACTGAAAAAATACATAACCTAACTGAGATTATTTGAGTCCCCATAGTTAAGATTACAAGCAGCAGAAGAGGATCAAAGGAATTTAGGGTGCGGAGGTGGAAATGTAGAGGCTATCTATAGTCCAAAATGAATATTTAATAGCATATAATTTTATATTTAGAATAAGATAAAATTTATGCCAAGTATACAAACTCACAAAAATAAAGAGATTAAAAACTTTCATGGTTTCTGAGAATTCAAATCAAGGAATTTGAGAGAGTTCATATTTGAATTTCAGAAGTAGATCTAGGCATATTATCAAAAGGAGATTAGACAAAAATGACACATTTCTCTACATAGTAGTCTAAAATAATATTTATTCCTCTTCATACTATAGTGAAGAACCAAGAAAGCCAAAATAGAAAGAAAATATTATGTCATATAACAATTGTTTCTATAAATGTATTTAAGATGGTAGAGTATTTATATTTATATTTACATAAATGGTCTGTGAGGAAAAAAGGGAGGAAGAAAATCAGAACACATAGCTCTTTAAAATAGTGTGTACCTTTTATACACATTATGTGATGTGGTTCAGGAATTATTGTAAGTCTTAGCAAAAAAGAAGAAGTCTTTTAGGACAGTTTAGTAAAGGTTAAGCCAGAGTCACACGAGTGAGGAAAAGTTGATGGGGTGTGATAGCATGGTAAAAAGCTTTACCAGGTTTCAATACTATACTCTTCAGCATATTGTATGGAAAATGACAATGATTATGTTTCAACATTCAGATATTCTAATATTTCACCAGATTCTCACTTCACAACTGGTACCGAAAATATTTAAATAACATGCTAATCATAATTCTGAAATATAAAATATTTTAAACATTTAAAAAATAATTAGTTTTAAGAAACAGTAAAAGATTTATATTTAATACAAAGGCTACCTACTAATACATTTAGTGTTGAGAAACTAATCATATTTATATATTTTATTTACTAGATATAACATTCTGCATGCTTTAACTAAAACCTTGAAGAATAAGAATATAATATAAAAGATGCATTTAAATATGTAAAACTTACCAGCAGCCTTGCTAACAAAACCAAAAATATCCTACTTTATACTCTATCTTGTTAAGTGATGTTAAATCTTCAACATCCTAAATGTCATAAATTAAGATCTGTATGAAGATGCAAGAATTAATTTGATTTCCCATTACCTCTACACTTCCTACCAAAGGGAATCCTTTCACACCTGCACTCAAAAATGCTTTTTTAGAGAGTAGCAACAACAAAATACTGACAGTCATCATCTACCACAGAAAAACAAAGCTGACAAAACTCTATGCAAGGGGCCAAAGACAGGATATTTTATCTGAGATCCCTGGCTTATATCTCCACACCTACATAACAGAAATAAAGCTTAGAAAACAAGGCAGGCTGACCAGGTCTGGGGGCTGCATGTTAATACACACTAGCTGGGCATAGTGGCTCTTTCCTGTAATTCTAGTACTTTGGGAGGTCAAGGCAGGAGGATAGCTTGAGGCTGGAAGTTTAAGACCAGCCTGGGCAAAATTGAGAGATCCTATCTCTACAAAAATTTAAAAAATAAAAAATAATTTAGCTGGGCTTGATTGCACATACCTATAGTCCTAGCTACTCAGGAGGCTGAGGCAGCATTGCTTGAGGCCAGGAGTTCAAGGTTAGCCTGAGCTATGATCCCACCACTGTACTTCAGCCCAGGTAATAGAGCAAGACCTTGTCAATAAATAAATACCCTAAATTCAAGATAAAGGAAAAAAAATCAGGGAAAATAAAAATGTGCAGGAAGTATCACTATGCCAACCTTCCCCAGCAGGCTCTTAGGAGAATGAGGAGTAAGTCCTTGAATGTATCTTTTAGTCTGCTTTAATAGTAGATAAGTAAAGTAGAAAGACTATATATTCATGCAACTAATAATCCTCCCAATGAGGGTTCTGCAGAACTTAACACAAAAACAAATACACAATAAACAGCATGACCCTCTGGAAAGGAAAAAGACAGATACCCAGGAAAAGATCATCCTCCATTGCAAAGTATTAAAAATAGGATATAAAAACACAAGTGAATTACTCTCAACCATATTTTGAGTCAAGTAGAGAGAACTGCTGGAGACAGTTGAGTAAAGTAGCAGAGGTAAAATACTAGGCTAGTGTTCAGATGAAAGTATAAATTCCAGGCCCATGCTTAATTAAGGGTCCAATAAGATGTCATAGTCTTAACTGTACAAAGCTATGATACACATTTGATTAGTTGTAATAAGCACTAAAATTCCTCAGAAGACCACAGAGACACCAAAAATTAAATATGAAATTGTCCTGTGCACAGGTAGAAAAATGTCAATTAAACGAAAATATCAGCCTGACCTTTGATTTTTTTTCCACAGTAAGATTCAATACTAGAAGCCAAAGGAACCATGCTCCCCCTATTCTGAGGGAGGATTATGACTAATATAATCCTTAGCCACACTGCCATTTGATATTATTTTTTGTTAGATATAAGAAATAATAAATCAAACATGTTTGCCAAAATGTGTGTATTGCAGGATTCCATTGTAAACTTGTAAATAGCATTTATGTCAACTAACAAAAAGGCATAATGCTGAGGAAATATTTTGTAAAATCACAGGCAATCAGAGACATTGCTGCTTGAAATCATGCAATAATGGAACACTCCACCCTTACCTGAAGGATCTGAGTCAATGTGACACAAAGTAGCATCCTCCATTTCCACTCCAGGTACAAGACTTCAGCTTAAGGGTTTCCAAACACATTGTCCACGTTTCTCTTAACATTTTAGTATCCAAGGAAAATAGTACTCTGTTCTGCTAAGAATTTAAGACCTGATATTAAACCATTTATACACAGCCCTGTTTTGCTGAGACTATCAAACCACTGCTTTATTTAAATTTTACCAAAAGCACACCCTTCCCCAAATCCTGTATCAACACTGTCCTTTTTCTTGCTGAGAGAAATTCAATGATTCCTCCAGGAAACCCTCTTTTGTTTCAGCAACCAAATAAATCTATCTTTGTTGTACTGCAGTCTGTCCCTCATGGTCTTAACCATCAGGTGGATTTTATCTGCATATTTATAAAATTATCCCAATATTTAAAAAATATTTCTATTTGTCCCACTCTTTTTAAAAATTTCTACCTATATATGCTTAAGTATCTTGAATATTACGGACTTAGAGTTAATGTGTATGTCTGAAAAATATTTTCAGTTTATTTTTGTCATTGAACGTTTTATGACATATTATTTTTCTAAAATAAATTAAATTTTAATATTTTATAAATTGATAATGAATAGTTTTAATGATAATCCTTTGGATTTATGTTACTTGTATAGATTACCTTAATTGAAATATTATACCCGAGATTTTTATTAACCTAATGTTTTTATACTATTTTATTTTATTTTATTAATCTACTTAATGTTTCCTTCACTTTCATCTACTTTTTATAGATTGTTTTTATTTCTCCAATAATATTTATTCAATAAGTAATTGGTTAAACTGTTGTTCTAAAATTTAATCAATTTTTATACCGTAGGGATGTTCCTCATAGCCCCTAAATTATTTCTTCTACTTGCATTTATCATTACTGACAGGTAAAGCTATAAAAAAATTTCATTTCTTTCTCTGGAGAACTCTTGTAAATATACAATGTAAAGAGATATTTCTTTACATTATGGCTGCAATCATTTTTGTGTTTTCTTGAAAATTTAAGAAAGAGTATTTTATATTAATTATATTAAGACAGGTTTAGTCTAGTGAAAATATATAGAAATTACCTAAATGATGTCATAAGGGACAGAGGGGAAAAATATTTTTCAACAAGGATTAGATTTAATATTCCAAGAGTTAGCTATACACTAACGGCTCCTTGATTTCCATATGCCAGTAAATTTTTCATATTTGAATATTCTAGAGAATTTTACCAGTTTTGTTCCAAGTTCTCCTCAGAATACAAACCATGTCCTAGTCTTAGGCTAGTTGCATGAGGAAATGTAAAATCCCATTGCAGACTCACAGAAATAAATTTTTAGTTTCACACATATGTGAGGCTTACGAAGCCCAAAGTTTTAAATGTTTAAAGACCTTTCAAATGTGCTGAACAGAGTGATTTATACAATGTAATGAAAATTTTTGCCACTTAATTGTGAATTTTCATAGATTTAATACTTTCCTGTATGCTTTCAATTCTTGCTATAAATTCTGTTTGCCAATTGCCTGAAAGAATGTGCTACTTAAAATCACCATTTAATTAGTTACTTCTTTTTCTAGAATAATATTAGCTCTAGATTAGACCAAAGCCTTGATTTTCTACTTATTGATTTTCAGTATGAAAAGTAAATTTATATATGTTAAAGTTCAGTACTAAATGCTAGATTAATCATGTGAAAGACAAAGTACATTAAAATCCTAAAATAAGGAAAAAGAAAACATTGTTTTAAATATTTGTTTCAGTTAACATTTAACAGGGAAGATATTAACTTGCTTTTAAATACTCATGCAGATTTTTAATGTTGTAATCCAACAATGTAATGCAACAGTTGCTGGTACAATGCTATAAGAAGGAGCTATATCCTTGTTAAACAGAGAAAGAGAGAGAAAGAGAGAGAGAAGAGAAAGGCAAGAAGGAAGGAAGAGGAAAGGAGGAAAAGAAAGAGGTAATAAGAATATAAGAATACATTCTACATTCTGTGGATTCCAGAGACGAACACTATTTATCAAGACATGCTTCATTAAGGACTTATCCTTTGAAATTGCCCTTGAAGAGTGTTAGGATCTCAACAGACATCTGGAACATGAGTATATTATAGATTTAATATACATAATATACTGATTAGAGTATAGAATAAGAGATCAAACAAGAGCTTAGGAAAAAAATTTGGAAACCTAGGTCACATTGAGAAGGTAAATGATATGTAGTCAAATATTGAATGTCTGGAAAAGGATGTTTAAAGGCTAAGTTGAAGGTTTTAGTCATGATTCTACAGCTAATATAAATTGTGTTTGCATTTATCTTATTGGTCCTCAATCATAAAGTTTCACAGTATCTCAATATTACTATTATAAACTGTCTTCATTTTTAACCAATAAGTCTTATGTTTCAGTTTAAATTTATTTCTTCCAAGTTGGATAATTTTGTATTATAATACTTTCTAATTTTATAAATACCATTCCTATATTAGGAAAAATATTATTTCCTCTTTGTACTTACTTCCCTAAGCTAAAAATTCATTTTCTTTAGCATTTACTATGAAACTTTTTCTACTTATTATGACAAATTTTTCTCCATTTCTGCTTAATTTTAATCATATGATGATCAAAATAAGGTACAACAATAGATGATGGCTAATACTGATACCTTTTAACTGTGGAGTTTTTCAAATATTTTAGACTACTGGTGCCACTACAGTTCTACAGTATATGGTATTTTCTACTATAAATACAGATATGATATTAGTATATTTCATTTCATCCATTTATTTGACAAATAAAAAGTCCTCATTATGTTCCAGAGAATTTGCAAATTTCTGGAGGAATAAAACAATAAGCATAAGACACTTGGTCCTTGCATTAGTGAAGTTATAATCCAAGGAAAATTATGATTTACTATATAGCCTTCTATTATAGATAGATCTCTTGGGTTTCTAATGTTTCTGCATGTCTTCAGCTTTAAATCCATATGATCTTTTCATGGATGTTTGTACAGCAAACAATCTTGGAAGATATGGTGTCTCCCTCTAGGGCACAGGGAAAATTTGCTTCCTGACCAGAATAATAAAGATAAATTCTTCCTCCCAGGCAAAGGTAGAGCAGGTTTACTAGCAACCCTCTTTCAAAGATTGGGTTTTCTAATATGTGGTTTCTCAGCTGTGACACAAACCCACTATTTACAGACCGTCCACTTGAGCCCACCTCTGAATCACTGTTCTCGGCCTGGAGAATGAAAACATCTTCATGATGCTTGCTGTGCTGTGAGTAATAAAGGCTTTTGTCTTTAGGGGGGAAAAAAGAACTATTAGATAAAATATGTTAAAGAACAACTAACGTGACCTTTTAAGTAGGGACAACTAGGTTAATTCAGTGCATTGCTGTTGTGTCTACATCTGAATATATAGTAGGGATTGATGTGTTGCGTGGTTGTACATCCCATCCTATAAGTGCCAGAGGACATGTTCGTGATCTGGGAAGAACTGCAGATAGAGAAGTACTAGGGGGATATGTTCTTCCGATATTTGCCAATAATGAGAGAATCAGAATCTAGTGGAAGGTCTCTGCCCTCTGATAATAAAAGCTTTCACAACATAGGTGAGGTACTGATGGTTAGCATGTCAGAAGCCTCACTCTTAATGTCTTGAGGGCACTATCATCACACCTCCTCCAGTAGGGGTGAATAATAAATCCTGATAAAATTCTTGAGCCTGCTTGATAAGTGAACTCTCTTGGGATTATGCAGTAGATTCAAAATGCTCAGTGCCTCCTCAAAGAATAATTGCTGTCTCTTCAGCCCCCTACTACCAAAAAAAGGAGTCCCAGAACCTTATTAGACACTGGATATTGGAGATAATAAGTGGCTGTGATTGGAGATTTTGATTGGAGCCTCTGGCAAAGAGGCAGCCTCAAGCTAGAGGCTCCCCTTAGGATTTTCACCTTACATATTCCATGATGTGACTACCAGCTACTGTACACACCTCTGGAAGAACAGCTGTTAGCTTGCTACTGTGCTCTTTTCAAAACTGAATACCTGCTCATGGAGCACTTACACTTCTGCAGCCTGATATTCCCATCTGAATGTGGATCAATTTGGAATAAAATGACTAACAAGACAGAAGGAGCCCAAAAGACATCACTTATCAAATATAAATTGAACAGTTGTGGAAAGTTTTACATTGGCTATGCATTCCTGTACTAATAAAGTAAAAGTTAAATTGATAAATTTATTTCTTTAAAAAAAAGGTACTTAGCAGACTCAGCTCCAGAGGCATCTCCATTTTCCATGAAACTATGGTAAACTAACTTGGAAGTCAGCTTGCAAATAGGATAAAATCTCACAGTCTTCACAATTGTTGTCCGTATAATATTGGGATTGTTTTCCTCTGAGAATGAATACCTTAAATTTATTTCCTTTACACATAATTTTGGATGAGTTAATCTTAAACATTAAATTTAATACTAAATTTAATCAAATCATATAAATTAAATCATGTTTATATGAAATCATAAATATCAATGAAATATTAATATATTTATATAAATATTAAATTAAATGTGACTTATATGATTGTTATAAAATAGAAAAACACACATAAAGGCTTTAGCATATTGCTTGACATACAGTAAGCCCTAATATATATTTTTTTAGTTATCATTATCATCAGTCATGGATGAAGTTTACTTAATTAAAAATATTTCAGAAAATAATGTTCTGCTCTAGAATTCAAGAATGTTTTGTTTATTTCTTCTAGGAATTTCTTTTTCTTTTCTTTTTTTTTTTTACCAGTCCCATGTTCTGTGTAGGAAATTTCTTCTTTTAGTACATTGCTATTCAAGAAATATGTACAAGCAATTTTATAACACCAATATATGATATTTTATAATTGTAACCATAATTCATATTTTTTTGCAGCACTAACTACATTGTATTATAACTTCCTTTTCTGTTTTATGCCTGTTTCACCTAACTAGACTTTGAGCATCTCAAGGACAAGGACTATGTTTTGTTTACCTTTGTATCTTCTGTATCTAACAGGCTAACTAGGACTGGGTGAATTTTTGTTTCTCAAAAGGATGCAGGAAAATATGAGTGTATGAAAAAAGTTCCTTATATTTATTCTATATGAAAGGTATTTAAATTTATATTAAAATGATATGGTTACACTTATCAGTAAATTATATTTTCTTTTCTTTATTTATTTTTTTATTTTAGCATATTATGGGGGCACAAAAGTTTAGGTTACGTATATTGCCCATGCCTCCGCCCCAATCAGAACTTCAAGCATGTCCATCCCCTGGACGGTGTGCATCACACTCATTATGTATGTATACACCCATCCCCTCCTCCCCCAACATCTGCCAGACACCCAATTACTGTTATTCCTAAATGTGCTCTTAGGTGATGATCAGTGAAACCAATTTGATGGTGAATACATGTGGTGCTTATTTTTCCATTCTTGGGATACATGAATACATGAGTGGATTAATAAAATGTGGTATATGTATACCATGGAGTACTACTCAGTTATAAGAAACAATGGTGATATAGCACCTCTTGTATTTTCCTGGCTAGAGCTGCAACCCATCCTACTAAGTGAAGTAAAGTATATTTTCTATATTTTGAAAAAAGTTCAGGTGTTTTTCAATTTTAATGAGTGTGACAACCAGCACTATATAAAGAACAGAATCTTTCTTAAGGAAGGATATTACATTATCATAAAAATACATCGTCAGAGTAATGCACTCTTAAAGTCAAGACATTTGTAGGAAAATATACTGTAACTATTCGAGTGGAGAAATATTCTTCCATATTTTAAAATCAGAGATGACGGCAGTCATTGAGACTTTCAGGAGTGACTGAGAGCACAGTACTGAGCCTCAGAACAAAGTAGATCAGAACACATTTTTATTATAAGGAGGGAGAAAGACAATTCAGAGAATGGGACATTTAAATAAGGTACAATGTTTTATACCAAAAAAAATCAAGATTTTTTATACCAAAAAATGAAGTATGGCTCATTCGAAACACAAAACATTAAAATAGAAATAAAATTAGAGTACAACTATGGATTAAAATCAATTATTTATGACAATTAGGCTGTGAAAATCAATATCTGTACTGTATAAGGCAGCTAAAGAAAGATGCATACTTTGAATCTTCCTAGATATTGAATTAAATCGATTCATGCTCATTTGTAACAACATAAATTTTAGTCTAGATTTATATGCTAAAGTCTGCTTATAGAGTAAACATTGAAACTAGCTAAAATGAGATTCAGGGTGGAAAATAAACTGGAAAGGTGATCTAATTTAAAGACTTCAATTCTAATATTTATCTAGGTTGTAAACCTAATCTGCAGCAACATTGCATTTTTTCTAGTGGTAAAGAATTTGGAACATATGCTAGAAATAGCAATTAACAGATCTCTGAATGTATGCTGAAAATTTCTTGGATATGACTGGATATTAAATAAAATATATCTAAAAGTAGATACATATAGAAATATGCTATAAGATAATTTTCAGAATGAAGGGTAGCTCTGACATCTATCATCCTCATCCTGAACTCAAGTCACTCTCAATGACCCCCAGTCAAAATTAACTATTTTAGAATTTTGTACTACTACTTTGTCAGAAGCTTGCAAGTAAGTCTCATATCATCAGCCACCTCCATGTGGTTGCTATGGAAAGGACTTCAGACAGAATTCTCTATTGCAGAAGCTGTCAGGCCTATGTACCTTCTTTCTTCTTCTCTTTTGCTCATTAATGATTTTCTTTGATGTTTGATTGTTCAGAAGAGTCTAATTAGTGGAGTCTATCTACTTATTCTTTCCTAAATCATCTACTTTCCTATTATGTAGCTATATGATGAATCATCTTCAAATTCTTCAGGACACAACAAATAGATAAAGTGACAAAATAAACTTATTTTCCTTTCCTACTCTATCTGTTGTCTATGGGCACTACGGATTCTGAGGTGGAGAAGACACACTTAAGGAATAGTATTACTTGTGAAACAAAAAGTTAATAATCAGGGATAAAGATTGGACTTTGTACTATACTAAGAAATGATCTAGAATATAACAGTTGAGGTAGAATATTAAAAATCTCAATGTGAGATAGAAAGTAAAAATAAGTCATAATTGCAGATTGCAGAATATTTTATCAGACATTTGAGTTTTGAAATGAATTCATTTCTGAAAACTTTTGTTTATATTTTCCCTTCTCCAGACCACAGAAGCACCATGGACTTATCTACTTATGCAGGTCTCTATCAAGTATTCTGTGAACATGATTTAGGCATAATGTTCTGTGCTGCATGGATGACAAAACAGTGCAGTAATGGTAGCTTAATTTCCTCATTTTGGTAGACAATTATAGTTTAAAATCATGAGCACAATTTGTTGGTTGGTTAAGATATAACTGCAATATTTATAATTCTTATAAATGTTTGCTTCCTTTTCAGAACACTATATATTTAAAATAAGGTATTATACTGATGATTATAGTGGGACCCCCTATTCATCTATTCTGATCATGATATATAGTGCCCTTTCAGTTACTGTCTCAACTATGGTACAACTTGATTTTATTAAAAAATGGTATTCATTATAAGGTCTATAATCTACTTACATTTCTTCTTCTTTCCTCTCATCCTTCCTTCCTCCCTCCCTCCCTTCATTCCTTCCTCCCTCCCTTCATTCCTTCCTTCCTTCCTTCCTCTCTTCCTTTTTGTAAGAAACTGATTTGTTGTCTAGTCTTTATTTCTCTTTCTAACCTAGCAAAAACAATAAAAGTGCATGTTCTTGTTATCTAAGCCCTAAAACATTGATCCTTTTATTGGATTGCCATAGTCAAAAAAGGAAACATAGTATAGAAATCCTCCTACACATTCCCACTTTCAAGACCTGAACTGGAGCGAGATGAGCAGCCAGGTGTCAGAGTGATTGATTAAGACAACAAGCAAAAATGAAAGTAATAGGCAAGACCTCATTCACTTGTTGGAATAGTATAAGCAAGAGGCCAGAGGTGCTGCTTCCCCCAAATCCCATTTTTCCAACAAATGGTACTGGGCACGTGTCAGATTGTAAGAGAAGAAATGGCTCCAAACAATGGCAAAATGTTTTATGTTTCTTTAAAGCATAACCCCACTCCTTCATCAAATGCAGATTCTGGTGCCTTGCTTCTTGTACAGTCTGCAGAACTGTGAGCCAAATAAATCTCTTTTCTTAATAAATTGCCCAGCCTCAGGTATTCCTTTACAGCAATGAAAATGGACTAAGACACAGATGTTTTCTAGAGTGGAGGAGAGAGGATGTTAGGTAGATGCTCTATAAACCTGTCTTGTTCTTCCTCAATAAACTTCGAATCATGCTGGCCTTGCTATTGGTGTGTCTGATCGTTCTTTGGCCAAGCGCACACCAAGAACTGAGAACACACTGCCAACCCAACAAGGACACTACCACTATGTCCCTAATTACTCCATTTGGCACAGGCGCTTCCCTTTTCTAATTTGTATGGAAGGTAAGAGATGGAGCTGGTTAGGTTACTTTCCAGATTGTAGAATTGGGAGAAGCACACTAATTATATCTCTTCCCTCAACATTTAGAATTTTGCCCTATTTCATATATATATATGAATATATATATATAAATTACACCTTCATCATATATATTTTTCAATAGGAGGATCCCTTAATTCTCATTACATTTATGGAGAAATGAATGATTGTCAGTAGACATTTACCTGGCTTTGGGCAATCAAATACATAACTGTAAAGTAGTTTCTTAATGCTTGATTAGTAATCCCTAGTAACTATACTCTGTATGCTGTATTTCCAGTTGATTGCTGATAGCAATACAATTCAGAAAAACTTACTGCTTGTAAGTAGTAAATCACATTTAGAAAGTAATAAGCATTTCCTGGAATAATTTTACATCACCACTCCTTTAATTAATTAATTTGTTAATTCAACAATTTAGTAAATACTAGTTTTACTATGCACTATGCAAAGGGTATGATAAACAGAGTGAAAACGGTATAGACTTGTTTTCCAGAATATCATATCTAACTGGTGATTCAAAAACGAAAAAAAAAAATAGGCATCAAAATGAGTGTGCCTGACTATGACCTAATCCCTTCACAGAGTTAATTGGAATAGGAGAAAAAAGCTGATGCAAATTAGCCAGTCAGTTTGCCCTTGGGAATTTGGTATTTAAAGATAGAATTACCTATAGTGCATTTGGGTGGTTCAACTAATATGAGACATGAAAACCTAGAAATTATACAGTGAGCATGAGCCCATAGATGCATAAAATTTGATCTGGTGAAAGAGAAGAATGTAGGTGATGGAGAGAAATACATGGAAATAAGAAACTGCACATACCTAAACACTCATTCTGTTTTTCCTTCCTCATGAAGCTCAGCTGTCTCCCTAGGCTATACCCTTGGATTATTTTAATATGTGTATGTGTTCAAAACTCAACATGTCTGAAATTGGAATGTGTCATAATTAATGGTATTGCACAATAGCTGTTGACTAGATGGCAGTAAGAATGTATTAATAGTTCTCATTGCCTCTGTTTGTGTGAAATTAGTCATACCTATTCATATGGTTGTCATGGCAATTGAGTTTCCTGCATTTGTGTTACGACATGTGTTGAGTGAGGTGCCATTTAAAAGGTTACACCATGATTATTCATGAAACAAAATTTTATTGTGAAAAGTAATAGACATGGAAATAGAGTAGTGAGGCACAAATGTGATACTGACAGAGTAAATATTTATCACTCAGGGAATAACTGAAATGAAATATTTTCTGATAAAACAATAACAGGGAATAATATCACACCAAAGTGCAACAAAGCCAGAAGATGTTTCAAAATGCCTTGGAAAACTCTTAAATTTTTCAAAGCAAGAGAGTCTGTTGTGACATATTGATGCATCTCACAGAACTATCTTTGAAGATTTTAAATATAAATTTTTCAGAAATTTCATGTGAGTTTGAATAGAATCTTTTTAACTAACAATGCTACGTAAATAAAATTGAAGAAAAGTGAGCTTAGTAAAATAGGCAGTGCTAATAAATACCCAGTATTCTTCAATAAGCCAAACATGTACATTAATGCTAAATATACTTAAGAGCTCAAGATTATAATGCTTGATTACAAAAAGAAGCATATCACTGTGAGGCTCTTCTTAATTATAATTTCCAAAAATAATTTGCCACCATGTTTAATTTTAAAACATTGAATGACGTTATACCTCCAAGATATTATTTGAGAAAGCACCAAAAATCAAAGTAGGTAAATAATGGCTAAATTGATGTAGAACTGATTAATTTTCTTCTGTCATACAAGTCCAGGAGCTTTGCACAACCACCAAGTTTGTTAGTTCTTTATGCATTTGAGAGCATATATCTGATCAATTAACATACTCACTTGCCAAAAAGTAAATGATATAGTTATTATTAGTGTCAACATGACTGTACAACTGCAATACTACCAAACTGTAGCAAGGCCTCTTGAGATTTTAGTATCCTGACATTTTTTAATGACTGAAATAATGTAAAATTGAACTAGATCCTTAATTGTTTGCACATGTGAACTGCTTGCTTCCTGCCCACGCACCCCTTGTTCTTGCAGCAATTATTAACTGCCGATGCACTGTTTTTTGTCAAGCAGAAGATAACTCCAGGATCTATGAGTTTGTTTTGCAGAAGACACAAATGCCCCTGAAAAAGTTGTGGTTAGCTGCTTACGCTGAGAAGTCTGGTTACTCAAGGAGTTATCTGAAAATGAAAACAACACAGAATTCTCCCTTCCTTACCCTCCTCTTATTCCTGAGACTCACAAAAACTCCCTCCTTCATTTCTTTGGACAGGCAGATCTGAAAAAGATTTTGTTCTTCTATCTTCTCACTTTGGTTAAACTGAATAAACGTTTGTCTATCTCCAAGGACCAGTATCACAGTGTTTGGCTTTAGCTGTGCATTGGATACATGAGCCTGAATTTGAAGTTCTACAACAAAACCACATGGAAGAATTTAGCCAGTATTTTCTTAAAAGATGAAAACTATCATGGAATGAGTGCATCTCAAATGTAAATATTATTGTATATTGTCATGATAATTTTTCAAGAAAAACAATTAACTCTTGATATACTATTTATCCTTAAGGGAAAAGCAAATATTCGCTAAACCACTCAATATCTCACCTCTGCTTAGATCAGTGGTCCCCAACTTTTTGGCACCAGAGACTGGTTTCACAGAAGCCAATTTTTCCATGGACTGGGTGGGGATGGAGCTCAGGTGGTGATGTGAGTGATGGGGAATGGCTGTAAATACAGATGAAACATCACTCACTTGCCCACTGCTCAGCTCTGTGCAGCCAGGTTCCTAAGTTTCATGGAAGACAATTTTTCCAAGGATGAAAGGGGTGGGGTATGGGGGTGGTGAGGTAGAGCTCAGGTGATGATGCGTGGCCTTGTTCCTAACAGGCCACAGACTGGTACCACACTGCGCCCTGGGGATTTTGACCCAGGTTTAGATAATGAGCATAGTGTAATATGTTACAGTATGTCAAATAGCGTAGAAATAAAAATGTTAATACCTGAAGATGGCTTGGTATGTTTTTGTATTTGTAAAAATATTATGAGGTAATTTATATTCTTCCAGTTTTGCTATTATTATTGGCATCACAGAACACATAGCATACAGTAGTCTTTAATCTAATGGTTAAAGAACTTTGTGCATTTCATAGTTGATTATCAATAGCACAATATAACTTATCTTTTAGCAAGAGTGAATATAATAAATATGCAAAAATAATTTATTGACAAGATTCCTCAATAATTCTTGATGTTCAATGGAGGATAGATTTTCAGTTAATATACAATTTTTATATATTACTTTTATTACTTAGAATACAATAGTGTTCTTGACAGTAATGATAGTATTTATTACTGTACCGAAAACTATTAACATAGTAGGCCTGAGAGTACTAGCGCTAGAATGGTCTGGTTGCATGGTTTGCCGTTGGCTGACATCTCTGGGACCTGGGTAAGAGAGGCTTATTATGCCTGAATTGTTTGTGCAAACAAAGTGATTTATGCTGAGCATTGGCTTTTTCTCTGGGGTTTCTAAATTTGGTAGGCAAAAGGTACTTATGCAATTAGCCCCTCATTAAATTCTTAGTATTGAATCTCTAATAAACTTCCCTGGTAGACAACTCTTCTCAAAAGTTGTCACAACTTGTTGCTGGAGGAATTAAACATGTCCTATGTGACTCTGCTGGGAGAGAACTCTTGGAAGCTTGCATCTGATTTTCTCCAAATAAATTTTAGCTATAAATATGATTATAACTGTATGCTGAGTCCTTATAGTAATTACTAAATGAGCAGAGTGGTCTTTGGTATCCTTAACAAAAGTGTATATTATGTACCAACTATTATTCTAGGCACATTCTATCCATTATTATATTTACTGTTCAAAAAATATGTAAGACAGTGTTATTAATTTTTGAGCATGTATGAGGAAACAACACTTAGAGAATAAATAAATTTCACAAGGTTGAACAGATGGCATTAAGTCAAAACCAGAATTTGGACACAATTCTTTTAATTCCAAAATATATTGTTGGATGGCACTGTTTACTAGAAAACATTAAAAAAGAAACCCATATACATCTGTATTTTTGTTGTTGTCCTTTTATTTGCTTTGCATATTTGAGGTAGTAGTCAGTTGTGTGTCCTACTCAGAATAACACTTCTAAATAACTTACTAACCAAAACTAGACACAACTACTAGAATTCTCTTCTGCCTAAGGATTACATTTTTTTTGCCAACTGAATCCCAATAGAAGCTAGTAAGTAACAGATGGATTTGACTACCTATGGCTATACTGAGTTGTAGCACTCATTACCTCTCCTTATTTCTCACCCATGTTAGTCAGGTCCATAAAATTGAGATCTTGCCTTGATCTCTATAGACGTATCCTAGTATAATAGATTTTTTTAATACTGAAACCCTTTCCCCACACCCAGATAATAGTTGGAGGCCTTAACATACACCTGACATCCAGCAATTATTTCCTGGGGCTGCACACTAAACGGTTTATGTTTTCAGAGGTTTACCAATGCCACACTGTTACCAAGTATTGTTCTTTGAGATTCCCTCATTATCAATACTCTCTTCTCAGAACAAGATCTGGACTACTTCTTGCACCATGCCTAAGCTTGTAGAGCAAAGGGAACTTTTTTTTTGCCAAAGCAAAGGAAAAATAACAATAAAAAATTAAAATAATCATTAAAAAGTTTATATATATATATGTATTAATATATGTGTGTATATGTGTGTGTATATATGTTCAAAGAAAAACTTTAAATAAATTAAATTTAACTGGAATTTAACTGAGCAAAGAATGATTTGTGAATTAAGCAGCCCCCAAAGCAGAATAGGTTCAGAGAGACTTCAGCATTGCCACATGGTTGAAGAAGATTTATGGACAGAAAAAGGAAAGTGACATTCAGAAAATGGAAGTGAAGTACAGACATAGCTGGATTCATTACAGCTCAGCATTTTCCTTATTTGATCATGGTTTGGACAGTTGGATGCCTTTGATTGGACAAAACTCAGTGATTGGCACAAGCATAGGTTACAGCCTGTTTTCAAATCCAGTTGGGTTACAGTTCACTATGTACAGAGAAACCTTTAGGCTGAACTTACAACATAAGGGGCAGCTTTGGGCTAAAGTTAATTATATATATAAAATATATGTTAATTATATATTTCATGCTTATTTATATAAGGTTATCACACTAGTTTTTATTTTTGATATCTTAGGATGTGGTTTCTATTTTACTGTTATGCAAGAAGCAGAGACACTATTCAGTGCCACATAAACACTACTTCTGTTTTTTATTTTTTTCCCAAGGTGAGACTGTATGATTATGAATTTGTGTGAACAAGGAAGGCCCAATGTTTGCAAATACCTTTTGAAAGAAGCACAAAGACTGTTAGGAAAATCATAGGAAGTAAAGTCATCCCTGGCTGTCCTCGGAGGATTGGTTCCAGGACCCCCACAGATACCAAATTCCAGAGATGCTCAAGCCTCTTATTTAAAATGATGTATTTGCATATAACCTATGCACATCCTTCCATATACTTCAAATCCCCTCCAGATTACTTATGAATTTTACTAATAAAATATAAGTGCTATCCAAATTGTTGTTGTACTGTACTGTTTTTTAATTTTTGTTATATTGTTACTATTTTTATTAATATTTTCAGTTTATGGTTGGTATCTGTGGATACAGAACCCATAGATACAAAAGGGCCAACTATACATAAACATAGTCCCTTTATCCAATCTATAAAAACTGTGACACTGTATAGATCTTGTGAAAATGTGAAAGAGAGGATACCCAGGAAAACATGCTAGCTATGGAGGTGAGAGTATGATTTTCCAATCAAGTTGGCCTCATTAGATGCCAAAGGAAAAAAATCATAGAGCAATAATGTCCACATAGATGGCTAAGTATCATATAATTGTTTGTAAAACAGAGAGGGAAGAAGAGAACCAAATATCTGAAGAGATAAATTTATGTTTGAAATTTTAGTAGAGGACTGAATACTGGAATTTTGTTTTGCAGAAATGTCAGGCCTTAACTAGCTAGGAAGAATGCAAATGACATCTGGGGCAAAGCAGGAAAACAGAACACAGAAAAGAGAATTAGCATGGAGGAGATAATCCTAGTTTTAAAAGTACGTTGGCAATTAAAGAAAATAAATGAGTAGGAAACAAAAGGTCAGTGTTCCAAGGCTAAGTGATTACTATTCTAATTTTCTAAAGGTGATTTTTCATTCTCTAGTCTTGTGTTAATATTGACAAGAATCCTGGGATGTAAGTAGATCTATTGTTATCTTTAATTTTCAGGTTGTAAATGATAATAAAATCAATTTTGAGTGTTTTATATGTCCCAGTGACTATGCTTTGTTTTTTTTTGTTGTTTGTTTTTTTTTTCTTGGTTGGCATGGTATCTCATTTGATCCAGGAAAGTACCCTATCAGGTAGATAATAGGTTTACTCCATTATATAGCATTCTATAGGTCAGAAAATTTATAGTTAGATATATTGAGTAATTCGCACAAAGTCAGATAGTAAATACTGGAGCCAGACTGCAAATTCAAGGATGTCTAATTCTAGAATTCTAGATTTTAGCTATTAGGTGATACTGTTTTAATATTTCAAAAACAGAAATTAACTTAATATCCAAATTCACACCACTACATTGTGAGCGTAACCTAGGAAGTTACTGTATACTAGAATTCTGAATTAATAATTTCCCTAGATCGTAATGACAGATTTTTTTGTGCCCACCTTTTTAATTATTCTATTGATTATCTATATGTGAGACTAGAGATGTCTTCTGACTAAAGCTGTAGCCATTACTGATTCATTGTTTCAGACATCAACGCACACTTCGAGCACAAAAAATCCACATATTTAATGATTCAGATCTCCTGAATATAGTCTATAGAGCAGTACTAACACCATAATTATATTTTTCTTCAAAGATTGATATTAAGAATATCTCCTATTTCACTTGTTCTTTGAAAAATAGCTTAAAATGTAGGGAGTGTAGCAGTTTCTGTTATTTTCATTTTAATCACTTAAGAACGATCATGCTGTCATTTATAGACCAAAGTATATTAATCTTCACACCAAGGGATACATATCCCACCTAGGACTGAAGAATTAAGCCATGAAAAATCCCTAAAAATTTCTATGTTAATCTACTCTTTCATACCTACGCATTGCTGTACATTACTCATTAAAGAGGCTCCTGGGGATTTTAATATATTGCAAAAGGAGAGAAAATAGGAAATAAATGGATACACATTGTATTATGTTCAGCCAAAAGAAAGAAGATTGACATACTTTAACTCATCTTGGAAGAACTCTTGTGTTAAAATCACACTGTTTTTATTGTTTTCGTCATAATCCAATATCTTCATTTTAGTAATTTAAGAGAAAATATGTTTATAAGTATATCCATCATATATTACTTTTAAATTTATTATGTTAATAAATCATCAAAGATTGACCTTTTACATAAAGTATAAAAAACATACAGTCATCCATAATAGAATTTTCTAGTAATAATCATTTAAAAATATTTACAAGATAAATTCTATGATTAATTACAAATGGGGCTTAAATGGTGCATAGATTTTGACACTAAGGAAGTAAATTACATATGTGTAATTGTATTATCTCTCATATTGATTTTACGAAAACAGAAAGTGAAACCCATAAATTTTATCCCTATAGGATTCATAAATACACATTTTGAACAGCTATTTTAAAAATAGTTAGAATTATTTGAACTTGTGTTCATTTAAAATAAATAAATAAAATCATCTTGTCACTCCAGTATGTCCAAGATTATGATATGAATGGCTCATTTATGCATAGATTTTTATTTTATTAATTTCAAAAGTTTTTCTGCCAGTATGTAATTATCAAGATACTTATTAAAACTTTATTTGTGGTGGTGATATTGTTTGTTCATTTGTTTGCATGCATAAGGTTTACACACATGACATCTGTGATTTAAATAATAATAGCATGCAAGAAATTTTGACTGTGTTCCAGTTATTTATATGACTTCTCAAGGACTATATTGTTTATGAACCATAGCTTATTAATTGAAGTTAAGGGATTTTTTTAACTTTAATTAACTTAAAAATAAAAGGGCTTCAATGATTTTTCTTCTATTCATAGAAATAACACTTATAAAACAAGACTATCATAAATTCTTTCCAAACTGGTGTTAGGAAAACCTCATCTGATAAATGTTTTCCATTGTAAGAAGGGTTCTTTTTTATTCATTTAATACTTAAACAGAAAAATAAATGGTGTTCTGAGAAATTCTCAGAACCTCTAATATGCCAGTTTGTCTTGTACCTATCCAAGAAGGAATATTTAAAATACAGCTAATCCTAGGAATCTAACCAATAAGGGCTAGAGATTGTGCTGTACAGTGTATATACAGTCCTGAAAATCTCAACTTGTTCAGCATTCATTGAACACATTTTTTCCATGAAATAAAATTTGGGGACAATAGAAGAAAAGTATAAATATTGATGTAAAACTCACTGCTATCATAACACAGAGTTTTAATCTTCCAAGCAACAAATGAATATGCACATACATACCTACAGACAAACCCAAACACACATGCAAATTTTAAAAAGTGTTACAGTATGTATAACATATTAATATTATCATGTTTTTACTTGGCCATTTTCCAAGTTAATAGTTTAAACCAAGGGTTGTCAAACTATAGCCTGTGAACTAGAATGGCTTTCACATTTTAAAAGAATTTGAAAACCAATGAAACCAAACCAACAAAACAAAAACCCCAGATACCTGCAAAGCTTACAATTTTATTATTTTTCCCTTTAAAGGTAAAGTTTGCTGTCCATGCCCATGGTCTGTATTATCACATATCATCACAGTTAAACACTACTATATGTGTGTGTATATAGGCAGTCCCCGGGTTACAGACGAGATACATTCCTGGGAATATCTTTAGGTTGGATTTGTGTGTAACTTGGATCCCTGATGAACAGCACATATACAGTAATAATAATAATAACAACAATAGTAATGGCTCATATGTGGTAATAATAATATGGTGTAATACTATAATAATAAGAATAATATTAACACCCCTACTGTAATAATAAGTTACAGAAACTATTGTGCTTTCTTTTAGTTCAAACAGAAAACAAAAACAAACTCATACAAAAAGTTTAGATTAGAGATAGGAGAAATTTCAAAAATGAATATTGAAGGTTAACACTAACCTAATGTATAAACACTAGGCTAATAGGAATGTTATGCTTATTTTGATCTTGTAACCAAATCAATAATAACTTTTCCATTTTAATAATTAATCCACTCCACACTTTTTAATACTTGCTGCTTTCATTGGAGTACTGCCTTTCATATGTTCCATTATTCTCACTTTATCCTTTATAATTGTTCCAATAGTCAAGCGACTGAAGCCTAATTCTTTGCCAATAATGATGGCATCTGGTCTTTCTCCAAACACTTAATTATTTCTGCTTTTGTTTTCATTATAATCACCTTTCTCTTCGCTGCAGGCTCACCTGGATTTTCAGTGGACTTTCACTTTGAAGGCATGAAGGGTAAACACAGACTCCCAAAATCAAATGAAAAAGTTAAGACCAAAGTGATACTGTGCACAAGCGACTGTATAAGCAACGAGACTAGCCACTAGTGTGAAGATGTTGCACTGCTAGGGGTGGGAAACCTGTGTGGCCTTAAGGCCACACGTGGCTTTCTAGGTCCTTAAGTGTGGCCTTTTGACTGAATCCAAATTTTACAGAACAAATCCTTTTATTAAAAGGAATGCAGCAGAGAAAGATGAAGCTTTTCTTGCCTCCTTTGGTGCTTAAAAAATAATCTTGAGGTCAGAAGGCTGCAGATTCCCCACCCCTGGCAAGTTTGTTTACACTAGCAGAAGAAACTAGTTCCAAAATTATTAATTTAATTATTTAATTATAAATTATCTTTATGGGGAGCCTTGGGAGCCCATTTATAATTATGGAATGCCAAACATCAAGTCGTCCGTAACCTGAGGACTGCCTATATATATCCAAGATATTCGAGGGCTGGCCGGAAAGTATCCAGCCATTGTTAATATATTATTAAATAATAACAAAAGCAGTTTACATGAGTGGGTACTTCAATATAAATTTGTTCTTTGAAAAATGGCTTCATACACACACACAAAGTCATGAGTCACTTAATGACATGGATATGTTCTGAGAAATGCATCATTAGGCAATTTTGTCATTGGGCAAACATGACAAGTTGTACTTAAATCTAGATGGTATAACCTGCTATATACATAGGCTATATAGTGTAGCCTATTGATCCTAGGCTACAAACCTGTACAACGTGTTACTGTACTGAATACTATAGGTAATTGTAACACAATGGTATTTGTGTATCTAAACACGTCGAAATATAGAACAGGGACAGTAAAAATACGGTATTAAAATCTTATGGGACCATGGTCATATATGCGGTCCATTGTTGACTAAAACATTATCATGTAATGCATGACTGTATACATATATATACATATATATATGTATGTGTGTATATGTATGTGTGTGTGTATGTGTGTGCATAGAGAAAGCATGTGACAGAGAGACACAGAGAGAGATTATCCACTTTCTCTTTTGGGACATTTGATATTTAACCTTACTTATATCAGTAAGGAGATTCTCAATATGCATTACTTAAATTTTAAAATATTAGTTATACCTATATTCTCAGCTAATCCCAACATAATCAATAACTAATCAATTCTTTAACCTTGAAAATTTATAATTCTCAAAAATTGTGTTGACTGTGTTCCTAAAAGTCAGCAATGAATAACAGATCAACAAACCCAATGATCTTAGCTAACACCTTTATGAATCTAAACATCATTTGACACTTTTGACCTTCCCCTCTCCTTTTAAATCTTTTCCACTTTCAGTGACTAGGATTATAATTTCTTGTTCTCCTTTTACACATCTGTCTAATATGTTTATGTTTACATCCCTTTTTTATTTTTAATTGAAGGCATTGGCTGTTATTCTGTCTTAATTTTTTTTAAATTTCCTTCTGGACCTATTGACTAGAAAGTCTCACATCTGTGGGTTCTATATTGTCATCTCCATATATAAACATATTCCTGATATCCTAACTACTGGAAAAGCATTTAATTTAGATTTTTCAAAGTTATATCAAATTTAGTATACCTAAAATAAATTCATAATTTTTCTCCAATTCTTTCTATTGTGTTATCTCCTTCCATCTATGGAAGCCCTATCACTCAGGCTCAAAACCTTTAAGTCAACCCTGAGTTTCCCTTATAATTTTCTCCTCACACCTAATCCGTCATTAAACTCTCTTTCTTCTACATCTGCTGCTTCTTTTCTGCAGCCACTTTGTTAGCTCAGATTATGGTGTCTTTAAAACCCCAGACTAGAATTCTAAATCTTTGCACATCAAAATTTATATCCAATGGTATTCACATTTGAGAGACACGTCCATGTGACAAAAATTAAAACCACAAACAGATATAGACAAATATCAATTTTCTGGTGAGTACATGTAGTGCTTATTTTTCCATTCTTGGGATACTTCACTTAGTAGAATGGGTTCCAGCTCTATCCAGGATAATACAAGAGGTGCTAGATCACCATTGTCTTTTGTGGCTGAGTAGAACTCCATGATATACATATACCACATTTTATTAATCCACCCATATATGATGGGCACTTGAGTTGTTTCCACATCTTTGCAAATGTGAATTGTGCTGCTATAAACATTCGAGTGTACATATCTTTTTTATAGAATGTCTTTTGTTCTTTTGGGTAGATGCCCAGTAATGGGATTGCTGGATCAAATGGTAGATCTACTTGTATCTCTTGAAAGTATCTCCATTTTGCTTTTCACAGAAGTTGCACTAGTTTGCAGTCCCACCAGCAGTGTATGAGTGTTCCTATCTCTCTGCATCCATGCCAACATTTATTGTTTTGGGACATTTTGATAAAAGCCATTCTTCCTGGAGTTAAGTGATATCTCATTGTGGTTTTGATTTGCATTTCCCTGATGATTAGAGATGTAGAGCATTTTTTCATGTTTGTTGGCCATTGTTCTGTCTTCTTTTGAAAAGTTTCTGTTCATGTCTTTTGCCCACTTTTTGATAGGGTTGTTTGTTTTTTTTCTTGCTGATTTTCCTGAGTTCTAAATAGATCCTAGTTATCAGCCCTTTATCAGATGTGTAGCATGCAAAAATTTCCTCCCATTCTGTAGGTTGTCTGTTTGCTCTGGTGACAGTTTCTTTGGCTGTGCAAAAGCTTTTTAATTTCATCAGGTCCCATTTATTTATTTTTTTTGTTGCTGTGATTGCCTTTGGGGTCTTCTTCATAAATTCTTTCCCTTTCAATGTCTGTAAACAGAGTTTTTCCAACAGTTTCTTTCTCTCTCTCTCTCTCTTTCTCTCTCTCCTCTCTCTCTCTCTCTCTCTCTTTCTTTCTTTCTTTCTTTTTTTTCATTTTTGTGTTTGTTTTATTGGAAGCAAGACTCCAGCTGTGAGGCTCCCGGGAGGAGGCATGGAGAATTCTGTCTGGGTCTCTCCCTCTGGGACAGCATAGGGAAGGGAGATGTCTTTGTGATCACAATCTCAGGATGCTCCTCAGAGGCAGAGGAAGGAAAACTAGAAAGGAAACTGTCCCAGAGTTGGGAGCAGAATAGAACCTCCGCATCTCAGACTCGCCTACCCTCAGCAGTCAGTTTCTCGTCCCCTGCCCTCCTCTCTCAATAGTGTGGGTGATTCAAAGCGCTGTCTCTGACTTCCACGATCCAGGTCCCCTTCATGATCCAGGCCGAGTGAGGGGAGGGTGGGTGCCTTTAACCCTTGAGGGTCCCAAACAAGATTCAAAGAGCCCAGATTCCCACCCTCCCCTTCCTGAAGAAGGTCCCAGTATGTCCCAGAAAAGGTGAAGGTGGATTTCCACGTCTTCAGGCAACACAGCCTTAGGAGCCACCATCTCACTAAGCTACCCTGGCGTCACCGGGGATCCTCTACTGCCTCTTCTGGGGCCCTTCTCCTGTCACCTTGGGGTTCATGCTACCTGTTTGAGGTGCTGTGTCCAGGTTGTGAGGGCCAGAGGACAGACGCATGAAAAGGTGGAGGTGCGTCTGAAGGTAGAGGTGCCGGGAGTAAGACTGCCAGTCTAGATGACCCCCAAGACTGGAGTATGGGGTTCTCAGGCCGTCCAGTCCTCGTCCACAGTCCCTGGCTCAGGCTGCGACCACTTCGCAGGGCCTTCTCCAGCTCCAGGTTCCCCTAGGCTCCTCTTGGACGTTGGTCCGGTTCACCACGGGGATGAGGGACCAGGATGGGGGTTTAGGGGCTGGTAGCCAGGTTGTGGTGGATCCAATGCGTCCTTGGAAAGCAGGATGGCAAGGCCGGGCACATTCTTAAGCACACTTAGACTGGCAGCCAACTCTTCAGGTGTCTGACCCGGCGTGGACCCAGGCAGGAGGCTCTGCTCACCTCCCACGCTCTGGTAGCACAGCCGCGTGACCCGGTGCAGGGCGGTAGGCGGCACTAGAGTATCTGGGCGCACATGACGGTTTTGGTGGTGGCCTGGCCACAGCTGCTGAGGATGATGGCGTGCCTGGCTGGCTGCACCATAATGGCTGTGGGGAAGGCCAACAGGTTCTGGATCTTGCTGCCCTCCTTAACCCGCATTTGCACAGCACCAGAGCCAGGTAAGCGAAGGGGCCGGAGCCCGGGCCATCGGCCTCGGCCCTGTCCCCCACGGCGCCTCAGAGCGCACCTTACGGAAGTTCTCCATGAGCCCGGGGGGCCGGCAGGGCTGGCTCTTGCCACGGGGCCGCCTCAGCCCTGGGCCGCACGGCAGCGGGAGTGGCAGGGACACTGGCGGGCCAGCTGGGACAGCCATCTCTGACCCACTTCTCTGGAGTGGGCACTGCTGGACTCCATGCCGCAACATTTTCTTCTAGAATTCTTATAGTTTCATGTCTTAGGTTTAAGTCTGTTATCCATCATGAGTTGATTTTTGTGAGAGATGAGAGGTGTGGATCCCGTTTGAGTCTTCTACATGGTGGCTATCCAATTTTTCCAGCACCATTTATTGAATAAGGATTGGTTTTCCCCAGTGTATATTTTTGTCTGCTTTGTCAATGATTAGATGGTTATACGAGAATGGTTTTATATCTGGGTTCTCAGTTCTGTTCCATCGTCTATGTCTCTGTTCTTGCGCCAGTACCATGCCATTTTAGTTACTATAGCCTTGTAGTATAGCTTGAAGTAAACTGATGCCTTCCAATTTGTTCCTTTTGCTTAAGATTGCTTTTGCCATATGGGGTCTTCTCTGGTTTCATAAGAAGCATAGAGTTATTTTTCCTAGATCTGTGAAAGATGATGTTGGTATTTTAATAGGGATTGCATTGAATCTGTAGATCACTTTGGGTACTATAGACATTTTAACAATGTTGATTCTGCTGATCCATGAGCATGGTGTGGTTTTCCGCCTGTTGACGTCTTCTGCTGTTTCCTTCCTCATTGTTTCATAGTTCTTCCTGTAGAGGTCTTTTACTCCTTAGTTCAGTATATTCCTAGGTATTTTATTTTCTTTGTTGCAATTGTGAAGGGCATTGAGTCTTTGATTTGGTTCTCAGTTTGACTGTCGGTGTATATGAATGCTACTGATTTCTGTACATTGATTTTGTAACCTGAGACTTTGCTGAATTTTTTTATCTATTCCAGTAGTCTCATATCTCTCTTTTACACTATGCAAGAAGCTGTTGAGAGTGGAAATTACAATTTACTAATTTTTAATTGTCTGTTTAAAATTAGAATTCCCATGAGTTCCATTCATTTATTGAGAGGCTACAGTGTGTAAGGAATAGTTCTTTATAGACAGAAGAGACAAATATAAACAATACACATAAAAATAAGTACATTATATGTTATAGTAGAATGTATAAATTATTATGAAATAAAAGAAAAACTAGAATAAATTTAGGAGAATAGGAATAATTTTAAATAAGGCAGGCCTCATTTCAAAAGTGACATTTGAACAAGGACATTATGCATAGAGTTGAGGGAGGTAGTCCCATGGTTGTAGAAGAGCAGTTTATAAAAACGAAACAAAGAAGGCTATAAGGATTGAGCATCCTTAGGGTGTTTCAAAAACAACAAAGAGATTAATGTAGCAAAGCAGAGGTATGATAGTGATAAGAAGGATCAGACAGGTAGATTAAAGTTGGAGTGTGTTAAGTCTTGCAGGACTTTGCAATAACTTTAGCTTTACACTGTGTGAACTGCTAAGGAATGAAGAAGTTTGAGAAGAAAAGGAATATGATCTATATTTTAAAAGTTTTTCTCCATCATCTATGTTTAAAAAAGGATTTAAAATTGCAAGTGTGTTAGCAGAGAGATGCATTAAAAATCTATTGGGCTATTGTTCTAATCCAGGTAAAAGGTAATGGGATATTGAACCAGGATGCTGGTGATGCAGGTGGGGGGCTCAGGGAGTGCTCTGATTATGAAAATATTTTTATGCAGTCTTATTTTGATGTCTTGATAGAGTGTACATAGGTTGTGATATGAAGAAAAAGGTACAGCCTTAATATTTTGGGCCTGAACATACTAAAAGACAGAGATGCCATCATCTGAGATGAGGAAGGCTGTGGTTGGAATATGTTTGAGGAGGGGGAGATCAGTAGTTCATCTTGTACAGCTTGAGAACTCAAGTTCTTCAGTCAAATAGAGATATCAAGAAACAAGTTGGATATAACTTAAAGACTGTGTTTAGGAGAAGTTTTGGGGTTAGATATATAATGATGGACATATCTGCCATACAGATGGTATTTATACTCCAGAGATTGGATAAGATCACTAGGAAACACATATAAAATAAAAAGGTCTATGGGCTGAGTTTTGGGCACTCCAACCTAAAGAGAAGGAACAAGTAAAGGGCAAAAAAAAGGCGTGATCAGATACCATTTGTTCTGCAAGTCAAGTGAAAATAACACATCAGGAACCAGGTTTTTGACATTCTCCAGAATCACTCCACAGTTGCTATATTGACTACATCTATGTGCAAGATCATCTTACAAGCCAACTCTTTCATAATTTAGTTCAATGTTTTGTGGAAAAAGCGTATGTTTTTCTTATATCTCTGATATTTCTATTTATTTTTAAATGATAAACTTAGGAGGTAAGGAATAAATACTAAAACAATATTATTCTCTACTTATTTTTCTGAACTTTCTCTGAATGCTTTTTGAAAAAAATATTTTTTTTCCAAAATGCATACATAGAGCAAATTCAGGACAGCCCTCTAAGATGTGATAAACTTGGTAATGTAATGGCATAGAACAACAAAACCAGCACAAAAAGAAGGGCAGACTGTGACTCCTGTAAGTATTGACTTTTAAACATTTCAGACTTATCATAAGTCTCTATTCCTTTCTAAAATCAGAGGACAGTTGTTATTAATAGATTAGAGAAAACACTTTCGAATAAATTTAGAAAAAGTAACTACTGAAACTCCTGAACTACAATAGCCAAGATGAGGAAAAAAGGTCTTATATCTGCATTATTTTTAGAAGCAGATTTTAGAATTTTGCCACACAGTAATTTTCAGTCTGCCAAGCTAAAGTAGACGAGATTTTATTGATTGATTCTACAGGATTTTTTTTTTTTTTAAGAAAAGGAAAATTTAAGCCATTGTGTAGAAATAAACAGAAGTTCATCCTTTGTATATGAGAAATTCCCCACTTAGTGAAGTATGAAGTAACAGGTCTATTAACAATATTGATAGTAAGTTCAGATAGGGAATTGAGCATGTTTTGTTATAATTAGATATAAACTAGTTCTGAGAAGATGAAGTTTAAGTTGTTAATAACTTGAAATTCCCCAAAGCATAATGATGCAAAGTCAGATGTCTAGAAGGGCACTAGAACACCCTCTAATTTGTCTAATTTGCAGCCAGCTAATAAGGCTGAGAGTGGCATCTTTATGAATAAATGGATAATTTATGAAATCAAAATGACATCTATTCTTTACATCTTGTGTTAATTCTTAAACTAATATATTCTCTTCTGTTTCTCAAAGTAGTTAAACTATTAAGGAGAATTTTAAAAAGTAAAATACGCCTTTTATTAGCTGGAATTCAAAACTGAACAAAAAGGCACCTTCAAATAAATGGTCTTATGATTAAGTCTAACTGGGAGAGAGCAAATAGAAGTTAATGTACTAAAAGAAATTATTGAAGTGAGAGTCAAATATGAAACCACCATTATTCTTCAAAAGCTGACTTACATGAAACTTATATAATAAGATATTCTGATGTCTTATACCATTTAAAATAGAATGAATTCTAAGACACAGTATAAAAGATCTGAACATCAAATGGCAATTAGCCATAAATGGTGAAAGCTGAAGAATAATCCATTTCACTTACATGGAAAAAAAAATGAGTCAGATTAAATTGAAGCCTATTTCAACAGAGTTTACTGAGTGAGAATAGTTTGGTTTCTCTTAAGAAAAAAGTTTAGTACTATTGGGGAATAGAAATTCTTAATTTAAAATACTTTCAAATTTGTATCTTAATATTCTGAACTGGGATAAAATGTGCTCAATGATCTGAATATTATTTTAGTCCAAATGTCTTTAATACTAATATTTCATGATTATTTTTTATACAATAAAATGCTCAAGCAATATCCTATTTTTATTTGGAGAGAAGGAAAACTTATCATTTTTTCTATTTATCTAAGGCAAGAAACCATGGCCCATGACCAAATTAGAGTCAGTATGCCTGATTTTGTATGGTCCAAGAACAGAGAGTTTTTTACATTTTTTTCAAAAATGAAAATAATAATATTCATGATACATAAAATTTCTTTAAAATTAAAATTGTATTGTCCATAAACAAAGTTTTATTGGAACACAACCTTGCTCATTCTTTCATGTGTTATTTAAAGCTACTTTCATATTACAATGGCAAAGGTATTCAGACCAGAGACTTCCCTGGCTACAAAGTCTACATTATTATATATCTAGCCCTTTAGAGTAAAAGGTTGCTGACTCCTAGTCTAAGGAATGGAGAAATTCTTTTAATGGCTGTTCCATTTTAAATTTGTTGGTGATTATTTGATATTGGTGAGAGAATCAATATGGTGATAAAATATGATTACATAAAAACTGTATATAATAGTGGTTTTGCCCTGGAGCCAAGCCTAGACTCAAGCTATGAACAAAAGTACAAATCTTTAATTATATACTAGTGTAAATAATAAAGGCCAGTGCTTGAATCATCAACAAGATTAATTTAAACCTTTAAATAGCACTAATTTTCTTCTTGGGATATTTTAGTTATTTGAAGTCAGAGTATTTTAATTACATTACCAAAGTCTTCTGTTCTAATGAGTAAAATAAATATAGTAACAAACATTTAAAATTATTATATTTTAAAATATTTTGTTTCTTATCATCTAATTCCTCTGTCTGTACTTAAATTGCTATACACTACTAAGCAAATTTTTTTTTTATTCAGGATACTATGGCGGTACAAACATTTTGGTTACATGTAATGCGTTTGCCCCACCCAAGCCAGGCCTATAAGCGTGTCCCTCCCCCATACAGTGCATTCTGCTTCCATTAGTTGTGGGTTTACCCCCCCACCTTCCCACTACTAAAAATTTGACAAGAATGAAATTGTGTTCTCCTCAATGTGAAATATATTTAAGAAAAAATGCTAAATATTAAACTGTTGTTATTGTTTTGTTTCTCTTTTAAATGAAAAAAGTAATTATCAGTCATTTTTAATAAATGTAGAGTGAAAAAGGAATGGAAATAACTGTGGTAAACTCTCAATATAAATCTATTTTCAAATATTTTTTATATAATAGTCCCAAAGCACTGAATAAAGAGAGGAATGATCACAAATAATCAGATGACTCTATAATAAAAAAGGGGGGAAAAAAAGAAAGGCAAAGGTCTCCCTCTAAATTAAAAAAAAGAACCAATTACTAGTAAACATATACAAAACCATGGACATTCAAAAAGAAGAACAAAGAAAACAGATTAATATTTCCACTAAAAGGAATCTGCTTAGTCATAGGGTAAAAATATGTACTTTAATTAATAGTCAGCACCCAGAGGAAAAGCATCTTGTTAAGAAGGAAGCATAAGACTGATCATATTATTGTGTCAGCAACTGCTATGACAGGTGATATAGGAAAGCAATTTGCCAAAATGACTAAGCTTGGGAGCTAAATACTTTGTATGATATTCCTGATATTTACTAGCTATGGTATCTTGATATTTACTAGATATGATATCTTGGGAAAGTTGAGATGTAATCTGTATTACAAAATATAGATTGGGTAGTTTATGAACAACAGAAACTTATTTCTCACAGTTCTGGAGGCTGAGAAGTCCAACATCAAAGTTCTGGCAGGTGTCTGGCGAGGCCTGCTTTCTCATAGATGGCACCTTCTCACTGCACTGTCTTCACTTGGTGGAAGGGCAGAGGGACTCCCTGGGACCCCTTTTATGAAGGCACTAATCTCACTGATGAAGGCCCAGCCCTCATGACCTAATCATCTTCCAAAGGCCTCACCTCTTAATGGTATCACATTGGGGATTAGGTTTCAGCACATGAATTTTAGGAGGGCACAAACATTCAAACCATAGCAGTTATGTAAGAAAAATATATTCATAAATGCTTGGTACAGAATGTTTATTAAACAGTAGCTATCTTTATAAACCTTGGCAAAAAGTTTCATACATTTAGATAACACCTGAGGTTATCAAACTTTTTAGTGCTTCTTTAAAATTTCACTGTTTGTCCTTGGAAGTTAAGTATCAAAAGAATGGAAAAACAAGCATCACATGTACTCGCCATCAAATTGGTACTAACTGATGAACACTTAGGGGCTCACAAAGAAGTAATATTCATCAGGTGCCAGAAGGGTGGGAAGGGGGTGGTGAGAATGGGTAAACTCACAACTAATGGATGCAGAGATGGGGGATGGGCATTTTGTAGCTCTGGCTTGGATGAGGCAAAGGCATTATATGTAACCAAAATGCTTGTACCCCCATAATATTCTGAAATTAAAAAAAAAATAAATGAGTCAAAATTAAAAAAAAATATATATTTAGTGAAGGCATGGTTATAGATGTTAGAAAAATAATGACAAAAATGCAAGCAGCATTCCCAAACTTTTTTATATTAGTAAACTTTTTGCTCTTGAGAATAGGGTTACATTATTCCTTTTAAATATTCTTAGGTTTTGTTTTTTTTTTTGTCTCAAGTTGATATTGAGAAAAATTTTGCTTTTCATTAAATATAACAATTATTGGTAAGTTAAACCCTTTCAAGAGAGGCTCCTTCTACAATTTTTATAATATTAAGGAAATTTTATGGTTATTGAGACATTTAGTCAAATCACTTCATGACAGAGAGTTATAGTGTTAGAAGAATTCTTTAATGACAGTGACAGAAAAAAACCCTGACAATCATAAAATTCAAGATGATCAATATGTTAAAAAGAATATTAATGATAATATTTATAAAAGCAATACATTTTCCAGGTGAGTTTTAGGGGGAAAATGGTTTTATTCTATTTAGATTTGAAAATATTTTCTAAACATATTAATTCTGGTAATGAATATGATAAATGAAAGTGAATAATCACTTTATACTTCAAGAATATAAAATTAAATTTATTCTTCTTTTGAGGATTTTAAATAGAGTGGAAGTATGAAAAATAATGAAATGTGAATCATAAAAATGAAAGTTATAAATCGCTATAAATTTAGAGGTGAAGCAGATTCAGCTTGTATCTGCTCCACTTAGAACATATGAAAGGTTATTATTTTGGTTAATTTTTAAAAATACCAACATGCTTTGTTTTGTTTTGTTTTAATTTATTTTCAAATTATCAAGTACAAGAAAACAGAAAAACTGCTCTTGTAGTTTTCCATGGTAGATATGTTTAAATATTTTACTTTACAGAAATCCAAATTATCATGAGGGTAGTCGAATTTAGTGGAGAAAATGACTTCAAGTTTCAAAGGACTTGGAAATTTTTAAAGTTATTTTTAGTGTCTAATACTGTTATAAGAAGCAAACAAAAAAATAATATTTAATAAATTTGATCAGTTTTCTCTTAACACTGTGTCACTACATAATTTACTGCAATACCTATAATGAAGACATACACAGAATTTACTATTCCCATATTGATAGCCATTTTAATTTCTTACCTGTTCTATAAACAGGTAAAATTAAAGGCAATGAAGTAATTAAATTTCACTTACTATTTTTCACTTTAATCTAAAATATGCACACATATCTTAATTTAAACATAACTAGTTGAACCATATGCTGTGTGTGATTTTTATGGACGTTTTAGATCTATACACATATCAAAGTAAGCTTGAACATCGAAGGCAAAGGTTTGATATGCCTGCTAAATAATTCCTTTTAAACATTTTGTTAGACTTTCTAGTGATCAAAAAGGAGAGATATGATGCATCTGGTTTTCTTTTTCTTTTTTAGTTACACTTGGCTTTTTATTGAAATGAAATTAAAATGTGAAATGTAGCAGAAAGATATTACAGTAATATTATAAGGAATAGTTAAAAAATAAAATAATTTCTTACAAGTGATAAGAACACCAAGAAAGATAAAACAAAAGTGGTGTGCTTAATCTAACTTTCCTAACCTGAACTGAAGCAGGAAGTTCTCTAATGAGATACTGTAAGAATGGTTTAATATGAAGAATTCTACCAATTCAAATGCTGGCACAATAGTGTTAGGATTAATACAGACAGCTAAAATTCATTTTCACTGCAGTTCCATCTATACATGTATTGTCCTGCTTTCTAGCCTTTCCATTTAATTGTCAACAATTCAGTTACCCTTACTTCTTGTAACTTGATTATCTCTTTATCTAACACAGTTCTATAAATTCTTGGTTAAATTAAAGATTTGTTTGAGTGTTTTCAAGAGTATGGTAGGTTCTGGTGGAAAGACTACAGGTGTGGTCAAAGCTCAAGCTTATATACTTATATTAGGCTCATTAAACTTTAGATCATGCTAGAGTAAATTAATTTCATTTTTCTCCTTCCAATTTACAAGTCACCGACCTGCTGTTCCATAACTTTTCCTTTAAACTTGACCTTGTGGTGATTCAGGAATAAGAGAAAGAAAGGTTAAAAAGGAAAAACAAAAAAAATAAAAAAGTATTAGCAGGGTAATCAGAGCCTCCAGTAGACAACTGCTCAGATTTGAAATTTTAATATTGTAAAATTATTAAATAAACTAAGACCAATTTTAAGCATAGTTCTATACTAAATAAAATTTCCTTTTAAAAAGTGTTAGGTATGCAATACATTTTCATGGATAATATTTGAAGGAGAATGGACAGATACATATAAAATAAATAAATAAAATTACAATGACCTATCATAACCAGAAAAAGGGAAATTTTTGCTGAATTTCTTCTGGATATTTCTTCCTATGCAAATAAATTTTATTATATGAATTATTTTGACTTTGTTTCTTGCATGTCTGCCTTCTCCAAATTGCTCACTTTCCTTGCCCACACCTACTTGGCCCTCCTTCCCACACGATTTGCTACAGTATCACTAGAGGGGTAAAAATAGCAGATACTAAGTTAAAGAAAGGGAGGCAAAGTATAGGTCATTACATAATTATCACTTGTGAATGCAAGAAGGTGCTAAACAGAGGGATGCCAGAACAATATTCATAAAATATAACGGGATAGAGAAGGAGTTGTTAGGAAAGAATTCCTCTCACCTGGATAACTTGGTGATAAGAGCTAAATCAATCAACAAGCCCAGAGAGGAAAGGCCAAGAAAGAGAAATAAGCTTCTTAGTTCTTTGGGATTGTGGGGAGACACTATAAACAACTTTTAATTAAATAATGGGCTTTCCTCTTTGTAAAACATGTTTTGTGGTTCTCTACAGCTAGGGGTTTGGCATAAAAATGTGTGAATATCCTGCAGGGATTTACGAAGTATGCTGATTGAAAAACTATATTTAAAATAAAACTTTTCTAATCAATTCAATGAGCTACTTTATAAAATGGTAGTACTGTCAAAAGATCACTGTACTTCATGGTAACTGTAGCCTCCTTTAAAAATACTTTATTCATAGCTTATTAAAGGAAGTTGATAGAAAACATTTTTCAGATTAAATATTACCGCAGTAATACTAAATACTTCTTGTTAATATTAAAATGAAATAGCATTTTATCACTAGATTATAGACAATAAAATGATGTGCCTCGATGTCAATCTGAATTATGTAGCAATCTAACTTATTATGCAACAAAATATAATTCAATCGTATTTATTTGGAGTAGAACCATTGATTTCCAAAACAAACTTAAGCCATTTTAAGAAAAAATGTAATTTTGTGTGTGTGCTATTCCATTTATATGAAATGTCCAAAACAGGCAGATCCACAGAGACAGGACGTGGATTCATGGGTGCCAGGGGCTGGGGAGGGGGTGGGGAGTGACTGCTGATGGGGATGGGGCTTCTTTGTGCAGATAAAAGTGTCCTAAAACTGATTGTGGTGATTGTTACACAACTATGTGAATATAATGCAAGCCAGTGAACTGTACACTTTAAAGGAAGTGAATTACACAGTGTGTGAATTATGCCTCAAAATAGTTTTTAACAGGTCAGGCGCAGTGGCTCAGGCCTGTAATCCCAGCACTCTGGGAGGCCGAGGCGGGAGGATCGCTTGAGGCCAGAAGTTCTAGACCAGCCTGTGCAAGAGCAAGACCCTGTCTCTGGTAAAGCTAGAACGATTACGGCTGGCTTCGGCAGCACAAATTAGAACGATACAGAGAACATTAGCATGGCTCTTGTGCAAGGCTGACACGCAAATTTGTGAAGCATTCCATATTAAAAAAAAAAAAAAAAATAGAAATATTAGCCAAGCGTGGTGGTGGCGCCCATGGTCCCGGATACTTGGTGGAGACTTCTTACTGCGTGGCTGCCTGGAGACCCTCAGCAGACCACCCGGCTCAGCAGCTCCCGGGCCCTGGACCCCAGAAACGGCGGGAAATGAGCAATGCTTGTTGTTTGAAGCTTCTGGAGTTTGGGAACCTGGTGCCGGTGTTGTGGCAAGGCTGACATTCCTCGGGGCGCCGTGCAGGGCCGGGCTTCACCGTGACAGGACGACGCAGCAAGGGCGGCGCTGGGAGCCCCCACGGGCTCGGCTCCCACAGGCTGACAGAGCCCGAGGCGCCGGCGCGGGCACTCGGGTCCCGGGTGAGTGAGGCGTCTCCGGCCAACGCACTCGGACCCACCAGGCAGACGGAGGTGCCTAGAACCGGGTCTCACCCGGGCTGGGACGAACCCAAGCTCTCCCGAGCTTTAAAGCCAGACAGAAAGAAAGGACAAGTGTACACCTGCGCCTCCTTGGATCTCAGGATGACCCCACCAGGGACTGGCGGGTGTCCACAGACAACCTCGAGATGCGTGACCCCAATCCCTGAGCGCGCCTCTTCCCGCCGCCCCACGGCCTTCAGGAAAGGCGGAACCCGAGGAGCCCTGGTCTTGCCCTGCAAGGCCGCGCCCTGCACCCACCCTCCTCCCCTTCCTCCTCCAGCCCAGCAGCAACACCTACTGCTGAGCAAGTGGCAAACCCACTCTCCTCTCACTAATCACAACAGAGCACCCACAAAAGGCAGTGAAAAAGTGGTACTTACAGATGGAGGTCTGCGCAGGACGACGTGATCGCGGAGGCTGGGCGTCGGTCCTGGGGCGCTGCCGGGACCGGCTGCCGTCCTGGAGGTCTCATTCCTGACGAGTTTCCAGGGACACACGCCGAGAACCACCGTCCTAGAGACGAACTGGCGGGACCTCAGGGCTGGACTTCGCCCTGCGCCTTCACTTGCCGGGGTGAAAAGTTCAGAAGCGCCTCGCTCGCCAACTTCTGCTTCTCGTGATAAAGAAAGAAGCTTAACTCGGGAAGACGGGAGAAATTTCCTCCCTCTCTTCATTAACCGGCAAACTGGGCCTGGAAACTCGGGCACCTTTTCCTCTCCCTCGACTGGGTGAAGCTGCCACGAGGGCGCCCGGCATGAGGCTCCCACTCCTGGTCGCTCGGGCCTGCCCTCCGTTCTGGCGGCTGCCTGCGGCTGTGGAGCTCTGGGGGGGGCACCCATTCTCTGTCTCTGTGCCCCGCCCTCCCCCAGCTGCACAAAATCAGACGCAAACACGCACAGGGATCACGTGAGCTCAGTGGCGGCCCCCTTAAGGGCGTTGTGTGGACGCGGCCCGCCCACCCCGGCTGGAGCGAGCAGGAGGGACGCTGAGACTCGGAAGCGGACATGCGCAGGAAATGGGAAGCCAGGACGGAGGTTTCTACAGGTGGAGAAGGACAAAGGGCAGGGACGGAGACTGCCAGGCGGTGGGGAGAGCCCCTGGCAGGTGTGTCCCCGGCCGCGGTCTGACAGAGGACTCTGGTGAGCAGGCCTGGGCTGGACGGAGTGAGGTGCGCAGTGCAGTGCGGGATCAACGGGCCCATCGAGGCACGTCCAGGGAAGGCCGAGGCTGGGGTGTTTGTTTTTTGAAACAGAATCTTGTACTGTCACCCTGGATAGAGTACAGTGGCATCATCATAGCTCAAAAATGTAATTTTTGAAGTTACATTTAGGGTAACAAAAATTTTTTTAAGTAATTTTTTCAATGAAGTACTATATACTTGGAGAAGAAATACCAACAGTTGGCTTTCCATCTACCCTCAGGGAAGTCTAAAGATTTAACTTTTGACCTAACCACCCTTGAATCATTTATGGTCTAATTGTTAAGAGTTTATCAAGTTCAAGCTGATGTACCAAACCAAACACCTGTACTGACAGCTGAGATCCTTTATACAGTATTAAATAACTGGGATTGATTAGATGCAGCTGTGGTGAAGAATGGCTGTTAATCACTTAACCTTGAGGAAGATATAAGAAGAGCTGCTGAAACACACATCAGAAGGCACAGACTAAACATAAATGTGAAAAAACCCAAATCAGAGAGATTCCCTGAGATGAGTTGGTCAGATCACTTGGCGTTGTTTCTTGTTATCCTGTGTATCCCAAGAAAGAAGTGACTGGGACATGGTTCTGTGGTTCTTCCTCTCCTATATCTCATCTTAAAGGTAAGAAAACATTTTACTTCCATGTAAGCAGTACCAGTAGGAATTGAATTTTCAGATCCCAGAGCTCTCCTTGTGCTGAGAAGTACTTGCCTCTTTTACCTTAATGTAAAATTTCCCCAAGGCTATCAAAATTGATTTGTTTAGTCTGCTTTTGCTCATTATGTACATGGAATTTTAAGTATGTACTCTTTTCTAATTGGCTTATTTCGCTCAACATTAAGTTGATGAGGTCCATTTATGTTGTGGTATGTAGGGGTATTTGATTAATTTTTATTATCATGCAGTATCCATTCTACTGTTGTAGAAATAAAGTATTTATCCATTCTGATGAATGAACACTTGGAGCTGTTATGGATACTTCTGCTTTGAACATTCTTGTTGTTTTTTGCTACACATATATAGAGATAAGTTGAATACATACTCAAGTATGGAAATGTTCCTTTATAAGGTCAACATATGTTCAGCTTTAGGAAATACTGTGGTTTTTCTCCCATAGGGTATTAGAGTTCCAGCTACTTCATGCCCTTGCCAACACTTAGCATTTTCTACTTTTTTTAAGTTTAGTGATTGAGGTAAGCATATGTTGTTATTGTAGTTTTCCTTTTCATAATCCTGATTATGATGATATATGTATTACACAACTTTCTGACTTGCTTTTAGTATCTTTGATACTTTTTGGAAAAGGAATCAATATAAATATGGGCCAATTTACTAATTATTCCTTTAAGGTTTTTTTCCCCCTAGCCTTTTTAAAAACAATTTTGCCAATTCTAAGACTATGGAAATTTTCACTAGGTTATCCTTTAGAATATTTACTAGTCCAAATCAAGAGCTTTGATCTATCTGGAATTGAGTTTTGTGTGTTATGTGAATTTGGGCCAAAATTTTCTTTTCTGGTTTTCTGTTTCATTGGTATAATTGTTTGCCCTTAGTGCAGTACTATATTCTCTTAATTATAACTTTATGATATGTCTTAATACATGGTCCTATAAGTCTTACAAATATGTTGTTCTTTAAGATTGTCTTGGCTATGTTCTCTTCCATTTAAAGCTACAAAAATAGAATTTGTCAATTACCTAAATAAACTCTATTGAGATTTTAATAGAGATTGCATTGGATCCACCATTTCATCATGTCTTCATTGATTTCTCTCAATGTGCAATAATCATTTTTTAAATCTTACCTATCTTGTTAGATTCATTCTTGGTGTTACTCCTGTTGTTCAGGGCTCTCCTTTCACTGTTTGCTAGTCCTTTTTTTTTTTTCCTCAAATGCTGAAAATGGGCAAGTGATCAAAAATTTCAGTAAAACTCAATGGAAATCAAGCAGGGGTTGGAAGGAGAAGGGGATGGGTGAAAATCTACCTAACAAATACAATGAACACTATCTGGGTGACGGGCACACTTATGACCATGATGAAAGCATTATAGAAGTGATCCGTGTAACCAAAAATATTTGTACCCTCATAATACTTTGAAATAAAAAAAGATGAAAAAAAATACTTATTGCACAAAGACATTGAGAATAGTAAAAGTTTCTGATATAAAGTCATGTTAAAAAATCTTGATCTATTTTAATAGGTTGATGTCAGTTTATCAAATGTCTATAAATATTCTTTTATCTTTGTTTTTTAATTAATGCTCTAGTAAACAATGAAAAAAGTCTTTTTACATATGATCTTTTTGAATCGAATAAAACGTAGTAATTTGCTTGATGAGCCCAAGAAAAATCCGGATAGTCTCTTGATTTTTCTTTTTTCTTGATCAAGTTTTTATAGTAAATTATTTGATATATAACATTCAGTTTTGTTTTGTTATTGCTGTTGCATGTAACTTAATGACATTTTAAACATATATGTATATATATGTATAACTTTGGTTAATTTCCCATAATTAAATTTTATAAAACTTTGGATCTACAATATTCCAATAGTACCAACAATCTTATATGCCACAATTTATTCAATTTTTCCACTTAATGTCCCAAGCAAGATCAGGCAAACTGAAGCTTTTAAATTAGATAATAAAGATGTAGGCATAGGTTCTTGTTCTAAAGATATGACCTGGTAGCCATATTTTCTCCTTAGTAGTTAATTTATTAGAATGTCCTTACCTTTCTTTTAGTAGCTTGAAGTATGGTTCATTGTTCAATGTTTTGTGTCAAAGTGAGAGATTTCCCTGCTACCAGGTTCTCTCCACAGACTAAGCTAATTAAATACAAAGCAAGAGAGATTTCCACCCTAATAAATCTGCCTGTGGGTTAAGATACTATGTCACTTTGGTAGTTCTTTCAATAAAGCCAGAAGGGATTAAAACTAGAGCTTTTTTTAATCATTGCCATGACATTAGTAGTAGTCTTTCAATCCTACCCTACCACAATTAATTCTTTGACAGGAAAATTTCTCCATACTGCTCTCAGCAATCTAAGTGAGATGATCAGCACTTAGGACAACTGGCACATTCCATTATAAAAATTCATACATATTTTTCTTAGTAGCAGAAATAAAGGAAACTGATTTCCATCTTTATAAATCCTAATAGATCAAACATAGCTATACTTTGAACATAAAACAGCTTCCCGTTTTAACTCTTCTGATTTTGACAAGAGCTATAAAGCTTTGTGACAGTTAAAATGGATTGTTTATTTTCAATGTCCTGCTTGCTCTGAACATGCCCCTTTGTAAATAAAATGAGTGAAAATAGTGATTTTTGTATTTGATTTCTCAAATAGAGCAGATCACATAAGATTGATTTGCATTTGAAATTATTAATACTTGTCTTTAGAGAAAAGATACAATTTTATATAAACTTTGCTTGCTTGTTTGCATTATTTGGCAGTCACCACCCATCTTTTGAAAGCTATTACTCTCAAATGGTATAGCTATGCATAATTTTAAGTACGCAGCTCTAGGACTATGAAGTTCCTTCTTAATCTGCTAACAAAAACACCATGTCTCAGATGCTTCCATTGGACAAGATAGAAAACTGCATCAGTGAATTGATGACTTCATTATTAAGATCAACTTCACCCTGGATTCATTTAATTAAATAATTTTTAGAGTTTATATTGTATATTTCTTCTTGGGCAGACCAAGACATTTCTCTAGAGCTGCTATGGTTGACTTTGTCTATTTTTCTAAGTCTCCTTTATTATGTTTTTAAGATTGTGTAACACATAATAACTGTTAAGCAATCCTTCTCGTGCCATCACTAAATTCTCATAGTCACTCCTTTTATTCCCATTATAAAAGCGTAGGTTCATATTGAAACACCAGTGTTTGAAAAATAAGTAGAGAAGATAATCATAAGCCTCAAGAAAATTTTCCCAATCAATGATTTAGTGATAAGGTACAAGTGGTATCGTCTTCAGTTGCTGTACCACTTATGATTTGAGTTATTGAAAAAGAAACTGTTTATCCATTGAACTTGTATGTATGGGTCTAGAAACCAGGGGATCATCAGTGAAATAAACAAAAATTCCTGCCATCATAGAACTTCCATTCTAGTGATATTCCTTTTAAAAATGCCCCCACCTTCTGCCAATTGTCTATTCTACCTAGATTTCTTATATTATTGCTGCATAATATTAAGATTTTAATGATTACATTCAAATGTAAGTGTTTCTTAGAAGACAGGCATTAACACTCAATACCATTTTAGTCTGAACACATTGTTACAATCTCCTAGGAAGCCAGTAGTAGGTTCCTTACAGGACCGAGGACTTTTTTTTATTGGATATCTTTTTCATTGGAGGAATGCCTTGGACAAAAAGCACTTTTGGAAGGTGGCTGGCAGTTAATGAATAGAAAGCATGAGTCTTGGGAAGCTGGGGCCAGAAAAATGCATAAATGGAAATAAAGATTTTTCTGAATATACTCTTGGCATATTTCATATGTTTTCATATTCTTAGCAAATAATCACTAGAATTCATTGAATCAAAAATTTCAAATGTTCAAAAGAACTCTTGTGATAGAGGCCATTAATTCTATATTTTAATAGAAGTTTATCTTCATCTGTTAGGCTTCTCATTAATTTCAAAGATGCTAGAGGGATTGGCAAACAGAGTTGCTAAAAGAAATACAAATCATTTTGTCAAACAAGATTAAATGAGTTAGGTTGGGCATGATCAACACCCACAATGATTTAAATTGTGGCACACTAAGGGGGAAGGGTTGTGTGTGGAATTGCTTAAGGCTGTTCCCAGGTGACATAGATAAAACTAGTGGGAAATTAAGGAAAGCAAAAATATGCTTATTATCATTATAATAATTCCCAGCAGCAAGGTGTTTTAGATTGTGGTAAAGTCTTCCAAGTATTCCATTTGAGTTATGTAAAACTAGATTAGACAAAGCACTAGAGAATTTACTCAAGGATAAAAGCCTGCCTGGGCAGAAAAATGGGGAGATGACCAAATAGCCCTTTTCCATCCCTAATTGCTATGACTCTGGGAAACCTATGATGAATTTAAACACACAGCAGTTGCCCTTATAATTTTTCAAGATAAAAGCATGTTATTCATTTTCATATTCAGAACAGTCATTAAAAGAAGCAGATGTATATTAGTTGTGAATGACCAGATTTTTCAATAGATAACCTGAATAATTTTTCCACAATGAATTAGTTAGCTCTAATATATTTGGCATATAATAATCGTGTACTTTCTGTGGAACCAGAAGAGATTTTGAGAATGATGTATCATGCCTGCCACCATATGTTTACCACCATAAAATTTTATTTATTTATATGCCATGAAAAGGGTAATAATTTAGGACCAAAAATAAAAAACCTCAAAAAACAGAGAAACAAACAAAAACCAAACATACTGATACACGTTTGTTAGCTCTTAGCTATGGGAACGATTCCTTCAAAATATTCATCTTAAATTGATGCATTTGTCTTCTTGGCCACTTGGCCAAAGGCATTAAGACCAAGAATAGCATTAAAGTCTATAACAGAAGCACTATAATCAAATTAGTATAATATTTTTTATATTCTATTTAGGTCTGTTTCTTTAAATATTCTTCAATTTGCAACATAAGTTCTGAACATGAGTAGAGCATTTAACTATTAAGATCTCAATATAGATAAGGATCTGAAGAAAGAAGGAACATCTTATTTCACTTCTAGAAGAAGGATGAGAGAGATGTTATTAAAGCAACCAAAGCAAAGTTCTGAGTGTAGGAAATAGTCTTGAATTTGAAAAATATTGAAATAAATATCTGCTTACCCCTATCCCCTCAAGGCTTGAGGGATGAAGAAAGTTAAAGAGAGGTGAAGTTTTACATCCCAATTTGAGATGCTTTAAACTGGAAATGAGAATAGCAATTTCATAGCCTTTTTATTCCTTTTCTATTTATTTTTTATAGAAAGTATACAATTAGACTAGGGTTGTTCATCCTTTTCCCCTTGCCACAGTTCAGGATGCTCTAAATGCTCAATTCAAACCTAACAACAGGCGATTATTTGTGTCTACTCCACAAAAGAATTTACTTTGTGCTCTGTGCACTTTGGGAGTATGTCTTTTTATGTTAATAATAGCAGATTTGGGAAATTAAAATATAACATGTTGATTTAAATTTGAATTTCAGAGAGAGTTGATTTTTTTTTAGTGTGTGTCCCATGCAATATTTGGAGCATACTTACACTAAAATATTATTTGTAGTGTATCTGAAATACAAATTTATCTGGGCATTCTGGGCATTTTATCTGACAGCCTATTTTAGTACATGTTCTTTTCAGGTGATATTTCTGGGAGAACTGATGGCATGGCTCCTGAGGGCTGCAAAGATACTGGAAACAGATGTCATGAGGTGCTCACCCATGAAACTGATTATGTCTGAGCCTACAGTTGTCTAACACTATAATTTTCATTGATTTTTCTCTGGTCCCACTCTGCTGACTGCTCTTTTTTAGTAGTGTCATTTCTTACCTGGCCAAGGATTCGTACGCTCCCTAGTCAAGATAAATCTAGAGATGCCTCCCTCAACACACGCACAGATCTGCCTTCTCTTCTTCCACTACTTGTCACAGGCTTTTTGCTGATAACCTTTCTACTTCAAAAGATACTGATCTCTTCTTTTTCTCATAATCCAATTGATAATAAAAACCACACTGGTTATATTTACGTTAATATCACTGGCAGAATAACAGATGACTCTTTTATTGATATATTGAGGGTCAAGACTTAGGATACAAAATCCCTTCACTCCCTTCAGGGAAAATAATTAAAGTAGCCAATCTTTATCTTCTCTAGCTCTTCCCTTTCTCAATCCAGTATTGGTTTATGTGATGAAAGAGGTTTAATATTTAAATGATAGGTCATGGAAAAGTTCCTTCTTTCCCATTAGATTACTTAAGGTTCCAAATAAGTGCTCTCAGTAAATATTATAGATGTGTAAACAATAATATAAATTACAATTAATTAAATATACATTTTTTATTAATTTTTTCAGATATTCTGCAACCAAGTATTGCAATTCTACTAAGTAACAGTTGCTAAAAAAGAAAGACACTGAATCTTCATTTCTACCTATAAAAAAATTAGGATATACTTGCCCTTTTGGCTGCATAATATGAACGTGGCTGTTGACCTAAGGGTACAAAGTTTCAATTAGATAGGAGGAGTAAGTTCTGGAGATCTATTGTGCAGCACGTTGACTGTATATAATAATGTACTGTATACTTTAAAACTGATCACAGAGTAGATTTTAAATATCTCATCACAAAAAATAAGTATGTTAATAGGTATGGTAATTATCTTGATTTAATCATTCCACAGTGTCTACATATATCAAAATATCATATTGTATACCATAAACATATATAATTTTTATTTCTCAATTAAAAATTTAAAAATAGTGTTTTATAAAAACATGGCCCTACATATGTAAATTTTTTAGTAGATAAATAGGTAAATTTTATTTAAATGGCATATGAATTATTTTACTTGGAAGGTGACTTGAAAAATAGTGCATGTGGTTGTGTCTCTACCCCTTTGTCATATATCTTGAAGTTTTGATCAAGAGTGATTATTAATGCCATGATATTTGAACACAGATTATACAAATTGCAGAGACACATTTCCTATCTTTCATTTTAATACTTCCCCTGCTTATTATATGTGGCAGGTGTTTACATACTTGGAGGAAATTCTGTTAGAAGGTATTTGTGAAGACTTTGCACCAACACTAATGTATTAAATGTACATAAACCTGTGAAAAATGTATGCCTTAAGGTCTGAACTCAACATTGAGTTTGAGATTTGTTAATCCCTTTCCTAGCATTATCTCCTTGCCTAAAATTCCTTAAGACTCCCTATATCCTTCCAGAAAGAAAACAAATCTAAAGTCCTATCATGGCCTATTTACCTATCTTGGCTCATCTCTCCATCACTCACCTGACTCAGCTCTTGACATCAATATTATTAAATAATATGCAACTTTTCAAAGGTGGCATCCTCTTTCTAAATATTTGGCTTTTATGTATTTCATTCTCTTTCCTGGATCACTCTTTCTCCATACTGTCCTTGTTAAACTCAGTCATCATTCCGGATTTGGCTTCCATGTCTGTCTTGTTCTGGGAAAGCCAGAACACTGAACATACCCACCTACTCTATAATCTCCCATAGCATCCTATGATTTTTTCATATGTACGTTTGACATAGGTACTGCAATTCTAGCTTAAGGTCCTTCATAATGGCAGAGATTTGTTTTCATTTCTGTCAAACTGGTTTCTTTTTCAGTGGATGTTTGCTAAAGTTCCTGAATTATTCTCTCTTGCATTACCTGTGTGGCTTTGAGTGAAACAATTTTGGGGCACAGGTCTCTCATCTGCTGACAAAAGTGATTTGTCTAAACAACCTTTGTGGTGTTTAACAGATCTTAAATGTCATCCTTTTATGATTAAATGTACACTATGCCAAATCAATAAGGAAATAAAGATATTTGAATGTTGATTTATAAAAACTATTTTGAAAGTACATAAAAACATAAATTAACATTTATATTAGGCAAAATTTTAACTAGTATACAAGATATAAAGCAACTTTTTTGACCATTCCCAATATTACCTCATCCTAAAATATGTCTTTTATTTATAGAGAGATTCATAGCTTTAAATATAAATAATTTTATTTGACATAATGCAAAGCTGTTCTGAAAAAATTTTCAAGCCAGCCATATAGATATCATTCCCATATAGATTAACATGATAAATTGAAAAGAAGTTGAATAAAATTTTAGATAAATATCTTTGTTCCTTTTTTACCACTGAATTCTTTTTTTTATTTAATTGGCCTAATTTTGACATTTGAATAAGTGATAGTTTTATCCCAACTTATCTTCAACTTTCAGAAGGCTGTTATAATGGCATAACAAATCATTAGTGTGATTGGAGAGACATTGAACCTTCAAAAAGTGTAGAACACTTGCAGTGAAGAAATACATATATAAAAAGTAAAATACCAAGAATTAAAATTAATGTTTCAATTCTGATGAAAAATGCACTAATAAGAAGTTATATAATTATACTTAAATTGGTTAAGCATTCTAAGATAATCTGAGACTTAAATTGTATTACTATGGTGTAATTCATTATCTGAATAAAGTAGGCAACATTATATTTTTTATCTGATAATGGATACTGTTTGTTTTTTTAATGTCATTAATAAATACAGCAACTAGATTTATATTCCCAGCTGGACCAGTGGAGGATGAAGAAGAAGGGGCAGGAGAAATAACTCTTTTAAACTTTGGTTTTCAAGACACTAGACATCAGGCAATAAAGAACAGTGATCCTTTAGAGACCAGAAGCAAATGAAATGACTCAGCTTATTGTCCAAGCTTTCTGTCTTGAAAGAGTGAGTTTTCAGGCTGTAGAAGAACGAAGAGAAATTCATATGAAGCCCAGAAGATTCTACATTGAGAACACAGCTGAGGGTTGCGGGGAAAACAAAGCAGCAAAAGTCACAGGGCAAAGTATGGGAGAGGAAAGAGATACACGAAGAGGAAACTCAGATCTGCAGAGGGTCCTTTTCAAATATTCAGCCAAGGAGTGATAAACACATGTGTGTGAGAAACTAACCCTAGCCAGGAAAAGAAGCACTGAAAGGACTGGAGGACAGAGTGTCAGGTGATTACAGAGAGTATGGAATAGTAGTTTCTCCTTCAAACAGCTATTTGGGTAAACCTTATAATTTGTAGTACATTGAATAGAGTACTGTTAACCCTAGACTAAACATTGCTCTGGTTTCTATTAACAAATACTGAGAGCAAGACAAAAAGGAATGAAACTGTTTCTAATTAACTGTAGCAAAACAAAGTTGAAGAATATTTATAACAATACAAAATATACAGTACTAACTGATCAACACTAATGTGCTCACATGGTAGTAATATTCATTGGGTGTCAGTCAATTGGGGAGGTGGGGATGGGTAAACTCACAACTAATGGATGCGCTGTATGGGGAAGGGCACACCTTCAGCCCTGGCTTGGGAGAGGCAGAGTCATTACTTGTAACCAAAATGTTTTTACCCCCATAATATCCAGAAATTAAAAAATATATATACAAACCCCAATAAGGTAAAATTAGCAATGTTTTGAATTAAATCAAAGAATTCCAGATAGAAAAAGAGATAGAAAAATAAGACTCATAAATAGAAAAATTAATCTATTGAAACTGAACAAGAATTAGCGTAAATATTAAAATTAGCTGGTAATGGCATTTAAAACCATCAATATGACTATATTTCATATGTTCAAAAAGTTGAAGGCATGAAAAAATGTAAAACTCCAAATCAAAATTCTATAAATGAAAACTATAATCTATGAAATTAAAAGAATATACTGAATGAGATTAACAGTATATAATATTGTGATGAATAATTTTATGTGTTAACTTGATTAGGCTAAAGGTTATCCAGATAGCTGGTAAAATATTATTTCTGGGTGTGTTTATGTGAGTGTTTCTGGAAGAGATTAGAATTTGAATCTACATCTAGATATAGATCTCTTATTCTATTTCTCTAGAAAACCCTGACTAATAAAAACTCATGAAAGAAGAAGAAAAGACTAGCGAATTTGAAGACATATAAAACCTATAAAAAATAAAACAAAGAAAGAAAACATAACTTAAAAATTAACAGCACAGCAATCAGTTGTCAGACAAATTTTAGCAGTCTGATATACAGATAAATGGAGACCTAGAGGAAAAGCAGGGATATATTTGAAGAAAATCGCGGCCAAAAATTTTCCTATATTTAAAAAAAAAATTATTAAACACAAAGATTCAACAGTCTTAACCACTAAGCATAAGAAATATGAAGAAAACTACAAAGTATATCATAAGGAGAAAAATCTTCAAAGCGGCATGAATGGGAGAAGAGGACAGATTACGACAAAAGAACAATAAGGATGCCAGCACATTTGTCTTTCTAAGCAAATGTAGCAGCATCTTTAAGTATTGAAGGAAAAAAAAAAAAAACTTGCAACCTAGAATTTGAATGCCATGAAAATATGTTTCAAAAACAAAGACGAAGGCCGGGCGCGGTGGCTCACGCCTGTAATCCTAGCTCTGGGAGGCCGAGGCGGGTGGATTGCTCGAGGTCAGGAGTTCGAGACCAGCCTGAGCAAGAGTGAGACCCCGTCTCTACTAAAAATAGAAAGAAATTATCTGGCCAACTAAAAATATATATACAAAAAAATTAGCCGGGCATGGTGGCTCATGCCTGTAGTCCCAGCTACTCGGGAGGCTGAGGCAGTAGGATCGCTTAAGCCCAGGAGTTTGAGGTTGCTGTGAGCTAAGCTGACGCCACGGCACTCACTCTAGCCCGGGCAACAAAGTGAGACTCTGTCTCAAAAAAAAAAAAAAAAAAAAAAAAAAAACAAAGACGAAATAAGATGTTTTTAAATCAACAAAGGCTGAAAGCTTCATTACCAGAAGACATGCTCTATAAGTAATGTTGAAGACTTTCAGGCAGAGGGAGAGTGAATCAGGATGAGAATATGGATAGAAAATAAAAAGAAAAGCAATACATAGTCACTGTTTAAAACTTTTGTTGTGAGGTTTATAACACATATGTACATATTAATAAAATGTATTAAAGCAATAGCATAAGGATTGGTTAGGGAGAATTTGATATATATAATTGTAAGTTTCTTGCATGTAAAGGATTATAGAACCACTTAAAGGTAGACTGTGGTAAGTAAAAAATGATGCTAGGAACCTCAGAGAAACCACTCACATAAGAAAACAGAGTTATACGTATTAAGTCAACAAAGGAGTTAAAACTGAATTATAAAAATAATCATTTGATCCAAAGAAGGAAGAAAGGAGGAAACAGAAAATGAAGGATGTGCCCTCCTCCCATCCAAATGAAGGATAAGTGGGGCAAAGGGAAAACAAATAATGTGATGACATACTTAAAACTAACCTTATAATTATCACATTAAATGTAAATGACCTTAATGTTCTACCTAAAGGAAAATATTATTAGATTGGATAAAAATGCTAGACCTAACTTTGTGTTGACTAGAAGAAACCCATGATAAATGTAAAGACAAAAACCAATTGAAGGTAAAAGGATAGAAAAATAAATACCATGCAAACACTGATCAAAAAAAAAAAAGCTAAAATGGTTATATTAACATCAAAGTAGATTTCCAAGCAAATAATATTAACAAAATGAAGAAACTCACTTCATAGGTAAGCATCAGTTAATCCAAGTGATAACAACCCTGAATGTTTGTACACCTAATATTAAAACAGAATACAAAAATAGATCCGCTCATAAATGAACAATTAATTTTTTTCAGGTTTTCAATGTAATTTATGGAAAAAAGAATAGTTATTTCAATAAATAATGCTGGAACATAGCATATCAATATGTAAAAAATGAACTTGGATTCATGCCACAAAACTTAAACTAAAATTAATTGAAAGCAAATCTTGACCAAATATATCTAAGATCATAAAATCTCTATAAGAAAACATAGGAAAAAGCCTTTAGGGCCTTGAATTATATAGAGTTCTTAATGTGACACCAAAAGTATGGTCCATCAATAAAAGTAGACCTCATCAAAATTAAAACTATTACTACTTGAAAGAGAGTTAATGAAATTAAAATAAAAGCCATCAAATGGGAAAAATATTTGCAAAACAAATATTTGATAAGGTACTTATTTGGAGAATATACATTTAAAAAAACCGTCAATTAACAATAAAAAGACAAACAACTGAGTTTAAAAAATATACCAAATATTTGAAAAGACAGCATGTTTACCAAAGAAAATATACAGATAGCAAATAACATGATAGTATGTTCAACATCATTAATTGTTATAAAAATAAAAACCATAACCAGAGGCTGCAACATGTCTGAGTAGTTAAAATTAAACAGCCTAATCATACCAAAACTTGGTTGGAGGCACAGGAACATTCTTACATTATGGTGGGCAGTGAAACAGTGAAACTACTTTCGATGACATTTTGGCACTCTATTAAAAGTTAATTGTACTTACTGTATGATCAAGCCACCTGGATCCATCCTAGGTATTTGCCCAAGAGAAATAAAAGCATAAGCCCACACAAAGACTTTACATCAATGACTTATACACCAGTGAATATGGTACCATCTTTTTGTGACCACCACAAACTGGAAAAAACTCAAATAGGAGTCAATTGGAGAATACACAACTAAATTGTGGAGTATACAGACAGTCAAATGTAGCTGTGCAATAAGAAAACAAAATAAACTATTGGCACATCCAACAATATAGGTGGATCTCAAAATAATTATAGTAATAGTCATCAAAAATAAAAAAGGACACATTACTATGTTATTCTGTTTAAATAAAACTCCAGAAAATGCAAACTAATCTATAGTAACAGTCTTTGCCTGAGGGAGGGGCTAGGGAAAGTTGGGTCAAAGGGATTATAAATGGACCAAAATCACTCCCTCTATTGTGGTGATGGTTTCTTGGGTGAATACATAGATCAACATTTATCAAATTGTACATTTTATGTATATGTAGCTTAATAATGTTTGCCATGTGTTCTTTAATAAAGCCACTAAAAAGAAGACAAATAGAGAAAAAAATGTAGAACAGAAATTACTCCTTACTGATTTCATTCAATTCAATAATTGGGAAAAATGTGTGAGTAGATGAGACAGTTTCTAACAATTTTGTTTAGCAAAAATCATGTGACTCAAAACACTCAAAAAGTAGAATAAGAGACCTGAAGGGCACCTTCATTTTACATGTAACAAATTGAGGCCAAAATAGTTTATCTCTTGTCACATCCATCCTTTTCTACTGTGTTCCACTTATTAAACTATTGCATTTGACAAGGCCATTCAGCAGTTTATGTCAGAGAAGATACATGAACCCTCATTTTTAAATATTCAGTGTGATTCTCTGCAGGTACCAGTTTTCTGAGTCAGCCACACTATCTTATTGTGCAACCTTTAACATATTGCAAGTTTTAGCTGGAAATTCATACTCCTTTATACTGTCTCTTGTCTTTTTCTTGCTAGTCTTCATTCAAAAATTGACTTAGATAAATAACGGTTCTTCCAGAAAGACTTTTTTTTAATTTCAAAATATTAAGGGGATACAAGTGTTTTTGTTACATGGATACCTTATATGATATTTAAATCAGGGCTTTTGGTATGTCCGTCACCAGAATAGTGTTCATTGTACCCAACAGGTAAATTTTTATCCTTCATCCCCATTCTCGCCTTCTTGGTTTCTTGTATCTTTTTTATACCACGTTGTGCCTGTTTTCACCCATTATTTAGCTCCCACTTATTAATGAGAACATATGGTGTTTGGTTTTTCATTCCTGAGATATTACACTTAGAATAATGGTTTCTAGTTCCATCCAAGTTGCTGCAAACGACATTATTTCATTCCTTTATATGGCTGAGTAGCATGCCATGATATAGATAGATACATACATACCACATTTTCTTTATCTACTCATGAATAGTTGGGCATTTAGGTTGATTTCACATCTTTGCAATTGTTAATCGTGCTGCCATAAACATTCTAGTGCAATTGTCTTTTTTAAAAAACGACTCCTTTTCTTTTTGTGACCCATCCTTTAACTTATATAACTGAACATTCTGTCTCCTGTTAAATACATACCCATGAAATGGATTTCTGTGGTGTGAAAAAAGAAACTTCCAAACTGAAAATTATATTAAGGGTTGTTTTGAACATTCTTCATTAGTCTAGTTAAATAATCCAAAATAAATGTTTTACTAATCTAATCATCCATGTCAACAATAAAATCTATCCTTCAACCAGAATTTATTTCTGTAACAAATCTTATCTTAATAAAATTACAATAAAGATATTTAAAGTTTTATCTTATATATCAATTTCTGGCATATAGTCCTTATTCTAAAAATTTCATAAACATTACTTGAATTTTTAAAATGTATTATTTCTGATATAGCTACCTCTTATAGGCAGGTTACTACTAGAAAACATGACACACTTAAAGGAAGAAAAGCTTCTTGGGCAACTTACTTTTAAATGTTAATGTTAATAATAACAATAATAATAATAAACTAGCCTCAAGCAAACAATTATCAACCAAAGATTTTTAGAATTAAAGACTTTTAAATTTTAATAATTTATGTTGTCTCTGTCTCCATTTCAAATACACTATACATTTACTTAATCTAATCTTTAGACTTTACATAGATACCAGTTATACCAAGAGAATAGTTCACAGCAAGCTATTTCATATAATTTTGAAAATTTTGGACTACTGGTCCAGAATTTCTGCAAGTATGTTACCTACTCTGATGTTGAGGCCAGAGTGAGCTCTAACCATCTGTATTTTTTAACTAGGACTTATAGGGTCTTTGAGGATATAGACTTTCACATATACTGCAAATTGTGTTCTCTCTACTCTTCTTTCTCCATCAGTTTAACCATTTTTAATGACAATTTTTCAGTGTCTTTCAAAATTTTTGGACTCATAATGCCAGACTTTTATAGTTTTTAACATAGCTAAAATTTTATTCTCTCCGATAATTTATGTCATTTAATAGGACATTTGTAAAAAAAAAATTGGGTAAATATATTTAGTCATCATGAATGTGTGTACACAAAAGTTTAATATTTATTTGGAGAATTTTATATGGTCGTTTTACTATTTAAACATTTTAAATGAAATAAAGCTTTAAATTTTGTAACTTGAAAGTAAAGCATATATTTATTTTTCCTGGGTAATGCAGGCATACATGAAGACCTGTAATGAATACTCTGCTCACTTTTTGGTCACTCTTATATAGACATATAAGTGTACCACTGAGCTTTAACTTCATATTAGGAAGTAGTTTTTCCTTTTGATCTCTCTCTCTCTCTCTCTCTCTCTCTCTCTATATATATATATATATATATATATATATGTATTATATATATGTGTATATATAGTATACATATATAGTGTGTATATATGTGTATTATATACATATATATGTACATATAGTATACATATATATGTATGTATAATGTTCTTTAAAAAAAATACATGCTCACACTAAATGCTCTAGGAACTTGTGGGATCTGTTGTATTAAGGCTACACTATGTCCATGTACTCCATAGTAAATTCTTCAAGTATACACACACATGCAGAAGTACACCCACATACACAGAAACCAATCAAAGCGATTTTGAGTTGAGTTTTATCATCAATACCAAAAAGTATTATAGGTACAGTCAAAAGATAATTCTAAATTTTTTGTTTCACCATGCTATGGTTGTTGCTTATTTTGTGGTAGCAAAATTTCCATATACCTACTTCATTACTTAAACAGAATGAGTTTGGATTATTTTGTCTTTTTATTTCTCTATTCTATTTTACATGCTTGTACTGGGCTTTTTAAAACTAGTTTTTCTTTTAAAAATATTCTCTATTTGTGGTAATTTATTTAGTAGTCTCATAAAAGAAACTACAAAGTAGAATGATGCTTGTAGATAAGTTTATAGGAAACAGTTTATATAAAGTGATGCACTTCATAGAGATACAATTTGAGAGCAAATCAATATGTGACAACTATCAAAATATGTCAATTTAAGATGAGAAAAACTTAAAGTATAAGTTACAGAAACTTACTTTTTCAGCAGAAAGCTGTGTGTTCTTACCAGAAACAATCACAGAGAATTTCATAGTTAGGAAACATAAAAAGCTTTATATTTAATTAGTTACGTAACAATTTGAATTTTGATTGTTCAGACAGTGTAGTGAGATTGATTAAAAATAAGGAGGTAGAAACATATGGCAGTGAGTGAGGAAAGATGAGACTGTATAAAAACACTAAAAAGATCAATCTTGATGCAATTTGGAAACCAATGGGACTTAGACACACTGAGTCACAATGTGATTTTTCCACATATAAAGAACATTACTATAATATGTTGTACAACTTTACATAATTTTTCTTGTTTACATTTTCCCTCCTCGAGACCCAGAGCAAGATTGCAGTGAACTAGTTGTATTGTAAAAGACAAATCTTTATACTTCATTATAGTTATTGTGAAGACGCCTAGCTCCAGATTTCTGACATGAGTTCTTGAGAACAATAACGTAAATTGGTTAAAAGGAAATATTTCCTCTGATGTAATAAGCAAATTTAAAGTTTAAATTGGTATTGTTATGAATAGAAGACATTAAAGAAACACTGAATTATCAATGTAAATAATATACTTATGACTTTGTTGTACATATAAGACCAAATAATATAAAAATCATTCCTATAAGAAAACAGTTTTTCAATTTCATAGACTATTTTTGATTTATGTACTTGGAATGTGCTTTCATTCTACAAACCAGCATAAAAGAATTGTTTTGTTGAAGCTACATCTGAAGATCCTATGTTTTTGTATATTTAAACACTTTTCACTGGGTATTTGTAACTGGGTCTGTGGTAACTGTAACCTCAATGTTTAAACCTATAATATGTTTTTCATATATCAAATACTGTCTTCAGGAATGTCTGATGACTCGAATGTGAACTTTTCCATTTAAGATGCAATATCTGATAAATATTCATACCTAGATCCCCCAGCACAGTGTAGGAGTCTAATAAATGTCCTGTTTGGGAAGATTATGTTCCTTTTTTGGCAAAAAAAACCCATGCCATATTTACATAATAAAAAATATAATTCAATGTAATCATCTTTTATGTGTGTGCCCAGTAACTATATAATTTTTTTTAGGACTTTAGTTTTTCCTCTTTATGCTATCTATTGTGGGTACATTTTACTCAATTTAATACTTTCAGGATTTGTGAAGATTAAAAAAACTTTTTCTGAAGAGCAAAAGAATCATACGTCTAATGTATAAATGACACATATTAATACTCAAAATACTGAATTTCAAACAATTTATAAAGATGAAAGGGATAAATATATTTTAGACAGCTTCCTCCTTGCTGAAATGGCCTCTATGTTATCTTTAGCCCCATGTCATGCCTCATACCCCAACAGGTAGAAGCATGGGCCTATTCATTGTCAAGCACCAGGATGATTTTAAAGCTTTCCTACCTAGATCCAGTTCACTCTGGGGAAAAATTAATCTATCCTACTTTTGCAAGTATAGAACCTATAGTTAAAACCAGCTTTTTTTTAATCTTTTTTTTTATTTCAGTATATTATGGGGGTACAAAAGTTTAGGTTACGTATATTACCCTTGCCCCCCCCTCCCCCCGCAGTCAGAGCTTCAAGCATTTCCATCCCCTAGACAGTGCACATTGCTCTCATTATGTATACACCCATCCCTTCCCCCACCACATCTGCCCAACACCCAATTAATGTTATTCCTAAATGTTCTCTTAGGTGACGATCAGTGAAACCAATTTGATAGTGAGTACATGTGGTGCTTATTAGTATGAACAACATGAAGAGAATCAATTAGAAAGATTAAAGTTAATAGAAAGGTTGAATTTTGAGTAACAAATATCCAAAAAGAAGAAATACCAGAGGTTTAATTTTTTTTAAAAAAAATCTCAAACTATTGTACAATTTGTCAAAGATTATTAATACATGCTTATTGTTTTCCACTCATATTAGCTTAGGCAGCTGCTATGGGATAAACTGTGTCTCCATGAAAAAGATATGTTTCTCTAGACCCCTGGTACCTTAGAATGTGACCTTATTTGAAAATAGTGTCTTTACAGAGGCAGCCAAGTTAAAGCGAGGTCATTAGGGCAAACCCTAATCCAATATTGGCAGATGTTCTTATAAAATGAGAATTTTGGAAACATAGACATGCACAAAGGGAAGACCATGTGAAGACACACAGGGGGAAGATGGCCATGTGATACATCTACAAATCAGAAAATGCCAAGGATTGCCTGCAAATACCAAAAATTAGAAGAGATATAAAAGGATTCTGTCCTAGGGATATCAGATAGAGTGTCGCTCTGTCAATACCTTACTTTTAGGCATCTAGCCTCTAGAACTGTGAAAGAATAAATTTATGTTGCTTTAAGCAACCAAGATATTGGCACTTTGTTATGGCAGCCCTAGGAAACACATATAGCAGCTAATCCATTTCTTATTAAATTTTTATAATTTTAACAAAATATGGCTTGTGGTACACTCAGCCCTCCTTATCTGGGGGTTCCACATTTGTGAATCAACCCAACTTGGATAAAAAAATATTAAATAAATCAATAATAATAATGCAACAATAAAAGTACAGTATAAGAACTGTTTACATAGCATTTGCATTATATTAGGTATTACATGTAATCTAGAGATGATTTAATGTATATAGGAAGATGTGTGTAGGTTATATGCAAATATTATGCATTTTATATAAAGGACTTGATACCCCTCAGATTTGGGGTATCTGTGAGGGAACCAACCCCCTGCACATACCCAGGGAGGACTGTATTATGAAATATCTGCTTGTATTAGATCATCTTGAAAAAAATGCAGTGCTGAACTGTTGTCATAAACAGATAACCTTTGAAATGAGAGAAGTTAATAAAATACAGGATTTACTAAGATTATATATACTGATTTTGAAATATTCATCATTTAATAAACCTGAAACTTGACTGAAATTTTTAAAAATATAAACACTAAATTCATTTGAAGCAAATAATTTGGCATATGCACAATTTTAATACATGTTAAACTTTATAAATTACACAAGAAAACGCTAACACATGCACATGCAGTCCTATGAATCATAGATAATATTCAAATATAAATAAGTTTTGATCATTGATATATATCTTTGCTGAAAACCAACAGTTTTAAATTTAATGACTAATACCTTGGGAAAAATTTCACAATTTTTGTTCAGCATAATATAGAAATGTGTTCCTTTTCTTTGATGCCACTCCTATTCCCAATATCTGGCCAGTGGCAGTATCAGGTCAGCACCCAATAATTGGTCTTCTAATACATAATACAAAATTCTTTTTGACTACCAGTATATGTTTTTACAGTTTACAATGTGAGATGAAAACTTTATTAAAAAATAACATGACTGAAAAATCGATTTTTTTATTTTCCTTAATCTGTTCCTCTTCCATGTGAAGCAAGTAAATCACAAAACTGAGTTTTATTTTCTAAACCTTAGGCTACAAAATTTTGTCATGAGTGAAATCCTGCATTAATTGGTGTCTAGTCAGCAGTCCTTTCCTAGGCAGAAGTCCTGCTGAAATCAGAATTTTATATTTAATCATAGATGTGAGAAGTAACATGTCATTTACTAAATGCTAGTTACCCTGGGGGTAAAATTTCCAGAGAGAAAATGTAATAATAATTAATAGGACTTTTTACTATTTATATGAACAGGAATATGGAATTAAATGTTAACATTTCAAGTTGGAAATGTGCTTTAAGGTATATATGCATATATTCTCTGTTGAAAGCTGCCACATATTGTTAACGGTATCAATCAGTCAATCAAAAAACATGATAACAGTAAAATATGTGCCTACAAATTTAATTCACTCATATTTAAACATTATACATGGTCTCAGTAATGGAATCAAATATTATTCTTTCAAACTTTTTCTACTTGTTCCATCATAACCTGTAGAGAAAAACTTTGGTAGTTCAGAATAGAATTCCCAAATCCTTGATTAGTTAACTTGATGACCACATGTGCATCTCTCAAGACCAATGTGGCTTCTTTAGCAGAGGACTGATCCCACAGGTTATTTCAAAACATTCCTTTGTTCTGTGATATAATGTACTGTAGGACTAAAGATTGAATATTCACTTAAGTATAGAATATGTACCATTCTTATTATACTTCTAAGTGATTTTCTCCAAAGTTTCTTCTCCAAGGGTTATATAGTAATAGTCCAATGTCTTTATTAATGTCAAATATTCAACAGGTAATATATGAAGTAAAATTTGCAAAACTAGTCTAAATAATGCCCCAGGTACAAATATAAAAAAATTAATTTAGGTCAAGAGAACAGCACTAAAGATGACAACAACAACATGAAGAAAACAAAATGAAACAAAAAACCCAAATCCCTCAAACATAGAAACATAGAAAACATTAAAACATAGAAAAAAAGATAATTTTAAAGAAAAGTTCATATTGAAATAAAATTGTCATTTAAAACCTAGAGGAATTTGATCATCCTTTATTTAACCAAGTAATGGTTGTATGGAGGGGAAAATTAAGGTACAGATGATTTTTTCCCCTCTATAATCAACAATTTCTAAACAATGCCCCATAAATGTAATTGTTGTTAGGGTGTTGTTGGTGATAATATTTACTAATCATTCTAAACCAGAAGACTTTCTTTATTATAACTTTATGATCTCAGCAAACTATCAAAAGTTTGTACATCAAACATTGTTGACCTACATATACTAAGCTTACTTTTAATAAACTGCAGACTACTGGAACTGCTCTAGGTTTCCCAAAATAAGTTATCAAAGATTTTCTTAGATGCTTAAAATTGATTGCTTCAAGAATATCTAGGAAAGAATGAAACCACCAAATTGTAGGATAGGAAGAGATACAGAATAAAGATTTGAATTTTTAATGTGCCTCAAAGCAAAAGTACATTTGCTTTTGTAGACCAAACATGTTGTAGCAACACGTAGAACAGTTTAATGCATTCTGGATAAAGAAAGGAGATGTTTTATTGGCTAGGAATAGGATAGGAGGGAACTTGCAGTAGCCTTGACAGAATGGATTACCTGTCTTCTTCTTCTTATTATTATTATTTTAAACCACAGTCTGGGCAAATGAGTACTCAAGGCTCTTATTAACACTCAGTATAGTGTCCCAACACAGCTCTACCTTCTGTGGTTGATTGATTAGACTGTTATTGCATGTTTTCCCTTAAGATTTCAATACCCTTTACAGAGAATTTTAAACATGGACAAGCTGATGCTATAAAATTGAAAGCAAGGAATTTATTTGAAAAATTACAAAGAAAAATGAAGAGAGTAATGGAAATACAAGGCAGAATAGAAAGATAAGGTAGTAGAAAAATCAGAACCCCCAACTAATGATGACAGAAGTAAGTCATTCCAGTGAGTGTTTCAGTTTTTGAAAGAACAGTTGTTTTCATTTTATTAAATATTTATTATTTTTCACCAAATATAACCAATACCTTAATAATAAAAATCCACCTCCTGTGGACAAACATAGTGCTTCTCCCCTCAGGGATAACACACTGCCTTGGTTCTGCGCTCTCACTTGTGACAGAGCTTTAACTATGTTTCAATATGACAGTGGGTAAGAGGTTTGTTCCATATATTAGCATTCTCCTCCTCTTACCCCACCTTCTTTCATTCAGCCAGATTTATTGAGAACCAAACTGCTAGAATATTGGTTTTCAAAACTGACTGCCACATTAGAATTATATGTTTAATTGGTTATTATTTTTACTAACCAAAGTTCTACACTCTGAAACTATATTCAGCTAGAGAGTTGGGCAGACAAGAGTATTTTTTTCTAAATTACCCTAGATGATTCTAATTTGCACTCAAGATTTAGAATAACTAATACAATAGATTCAAAGTGAAACAAAAAATTGAATTAAGGTTCTGCAGTACCAGGTGTGTGGCCACTGATAAATCAATCCTTTTGACTTTGGACTTATTTCTGTAACATGGGGATGTAATAATATTGTATTATGTAACAATACTAATTCCTACATTATATTAATAGCTTTGTTGACAGGATAAAATAAGAGCAAATATGACTGTGGTATGTAAAGTTAAGGCATGTATTAGTTATCTTACTACTTACAAACACTAGTTCTTTGCTGTACAGTAGAGGAGTACATTAGTGTCCAGTAATTCTGTGTCCCCTTATTAAATTTCATTGGTATTTATTTTCAATGGAAACTTCACAATATGTTGAAATGAACTGGCATGCTACCATTTTGCTAATGCTACTTATTATAAAAGGTAATTTAAATTAGGATTCAAAACAATTTACAATTATTGCAAACTGATGTTACAGGCATATGGTATGTGGTTTGGATTCCTGTTCTTTACAGCCCAATGATTCATAGATAGATAAATGTGCTTTTGCTTCCTTGAGAGAATGTCTTATAAACCAAACATTATTATCAAGGTATATAAAAATGATAAGATGTAACCTTAAAGCCATGAGATGGGCAGAGTTGAGATAACAAAGACAAGGTTATTTAATTGAGATATGTGATGTTTCACAATACTTTCTTAAAAAATCTATGAACTTCTTGAGGGAAAGAATACTACCTCTAAGTAATAAAGAACTGCTCATAGTGTTTAAAATATAAGACAATCTAAAATTATGAAATAATTTAAAGATAGCTTGTTGCTTGAGGCACCGAGTCCTTGAATTTTGAATACAATTCAGAGATAAAAGAGCTTACTAATATATGCAAATTTAATTTATGCAACACTTTTGTAATACTGAATGTATATATCCCTCGTCAATGAATAGTATTACATTTAAATAATTTTATTTAAACATGTTATAATATCTAAAATAATTTCTAAAATTTTACTGTACTTAAAATGACAATTGTTTTTTTTTTTTTTTTTTGAGACAGAGTCTCACTTTGTTGCCCTGGCTAGAGTGAGTGCCATGGCATCAGCCTAGCTCACAGCAACCTCAGACTCCTGGGCTTAAGCGATCCTACTGCCTCAGCCTCCCTAGTAGCTGGGACTACAGGCATGCGCCACCATGCCCGGCTAATTTTTCCTATATATATTTTTAGTTGTCCAGATAATTTTTATTTCTATTTTTAGTAGAGACGGGGTCTCGCTCAGGCTGGTCTCGAACTGCTGACCTCCAGCGATCCACCCGCCTCGGCCTCCCAGAGGGCTAGGATTACAGGCGTGAGCCACCGCGCCCGGCCTAAAATGGCAATTGTTTATATTTATGGAGTGCAATGCCATGTTCTGATACATGTATATAATGTGTAGTGAACAAATTAGGCTAACATATCCATCATCTCATATACTCATCATTTCTTTGTGGTGAGAACACTTAAAATCCATTCTTTTAGCAATTGAAATACATAACACATTGCTATTAACTATAGTTACCATGGTGTGCAATGGATTACCAGAATTTATTCCTCCTGCCCAATTTAAACTTTGTAACCTTTGACCATCATCTCCCCTTTCCCCATACACCATGACCCCAGATGTCTGTATTCCCACATTCATTGAAGCATTATTTGCAATGGCCTAAATATAGAAACAACTGAAGTTCCCATCAATGAATGAATGGATTAAAAAAATGGTGGCATATATGCACAATAGAATAGTATTCAGCCTTTAAAAAGAAAGACATTCTGTCGTTTATAACAACATTGATGAACCTGGAGGACATTCTGTTAATGAAATAATCCAAGCGCAGAAAAACAAACACATGATCTCATTTCTGTATGGAATCTAAAATAATGTAATTGTTCAAATATTCAAGTTAAACAGCAGCCCATTAATGTTTTTTCTTGGAGGAAATAAATATAAGATATCTGTTTTGTTTCCTTTGTCTGGAAAACTATACAAGTAACAAGAGTATAAAAGGCATCACTGCATAGAAGTATATACTGTTCAACACTATACATAAAAAACACTATTCACCCATTATCAATAAACCATGACCTCTTTTTTGTTTTCTGATAGAGTTTGATTTCTTCATTTTATGGTCTTCCTTATGAATACTAGTGCCTCTTTGGAAGATAGATGTATGTTTTGATATATGAAATGGTATGATATTATATATAGTATGCTATATGATTAATAAATTGGAAAAGCTTGCTGACAACATAGGGACTATACATATTCCCTGACATTGGATAAGGCATGTTAACTCCATTTCTAAGTAATAATCCTTAGAAATAATATATATATTTATTTTTTATTTAAGCATATTATAGGGATACAAATGTTTGGGTTACATATATTGCCTTTGCCCCACCCAAGTCAGAGCTTCAAGTATGTCCATCCCCCAGATGGTGCGCACCACACCCATTAGGTGTGAATATACCCATCTCCTCCTCCCCCCTCCCATTTTTGTATTAAATTTTGAGATTAAATGATATCTCCTGAAAAAGTTATGTTTGATAGGAATAACATCTCTTTAAAATAATTCCACATTTGTTCCTCAGTAGTGAAAATGGAAAACTAGAAGTGCTCACTATCATTCTGCATTTCCTTAACACATCTACCAGCCTGATAAATAGCTTAAATTAGATATTATAAGTATTCAAAAAATGTGTTGCTAAATACTGACTGAAATGATATGATCTGATAGTTACTATGCATGCAGTTTTGAAAATGTAATTGCTCACTTGTAATACTTTAATTTCTTCCATTATATTCCACTACTAATATGCCTGTGATTCATTTTCATCATGCTAAGTTGGCTTTTCACCTTACACTTCCACAGAGGAGACTCATTAAAAGATCCTCTAGTAACAGATGTCAGGGAATGAGGCTCAGAACTGCAGGCAGGACCAGATAGATTTTTCATTGCCTGTTGTTTCCTTGGCAGGCAATTTGTTTCCCATTGTTACATTTAGAAGTTCCAATTTATTTATGCCAGATCTTAGTGAAAATAAGTTTTTTAAAATTTCTTCTTATTCAATAAAAATGTATAATGATTTAATTTCACTTTTCTGAAATATTGGAGAAAGAATAGAGGTGATTATATACATTTTAAAAACTAATTGGTTCATGAATTAATTAAATGAGTTTTATTTGTGGATTTCACAAAAAATTTTTGAATCTAGCACTGCATTAAGTGTTTGGAGCAGGAAGTTGAAAAAGCATAGAGCAAGTTCTCTGTCTTCAAGAGTAATACACTTTTCAAGTTCTATAAAATTTCATCACATTTTATACTAATTTAAAAAAAAATTTCCCTAAGTGTTCACTAAATTTAATAACATTTCCTACATTACATGTGTGTGTAAATAAAACATAATTTATGATTCAGTTACCATTGTAAAACAAAAGAGAAATCAGGAAAAGTTTTCATATGGTTATATATATTTGACAGATTTTCATCAAATGTAAGTAAAACTGTTATATGCAAAAAATTAAAGAATCATGTAAATAAATATGCACACTGATAACCAAGCAAGAGGCAAAATTTATTGAGCAAAAGAAAGAGAATTTTGCCACAGACAGCAAACAGGCCTCTGTTATTACAGGAGGCCCCGACTGTTAACTAAAGTTTAATTTTGTATTGTCTGGTTTGTACCCTCCCTGGCAGGTGTGGCTATGCATAACCTTGATCTTACTGCGCATGTTGATTTCCGGTGAGCTTCTCTGAAAGTCCACTGTGGGGTGAAACCACAATGCAGATTTATACTAATGATATGATAATTGGTCCGATGTTACTTTTGTTCATCTTCTAGACCCTACTGCACCCCTGCTGGCTTGCCTTTCTGGGGAATTTCTTCTTGCGGGAATCCCCAGGCCACTTTTACAGTTACCAGTGCTGAGGTTTGATTGGCAGTGCACTCCTCCTCCCGCCTGCTGTGGTGGTTATCTGAAGCAGGGCACTTGTCCCTGTCCCAGGGAGAGACAGAAGCCCCTCACTATCTACTTAAACTAAGATATATTTTGAGAATTAATGTCATAAAGGCAGAAGTCAATCAAAGGTGAAATAATGGAATATGTCATTGTATACAGGAAAGTATTTCAATTTAAGCAACTTATATTTTAATTTATGTTTTATAAACCTAAACATTTCATTTTTATATTATAGATGGAATAAAGAGCTAATGGTAAATAGCAACAGCAATGAATGCACTGATAGAAAAAATGGGATTATATTTTTAGATACTAGGAAATTAGGGTCTTCTTAAGAAAATTGAAACAAAAATGTAAAAAAATTGGACAAATATTTATATGTAACATTTGAAATTTTCTGCAATTCAAAAGATAGATTATCGTGTAAAATGTAATTTAAGGGTTTTTGTAAATCCTTTGACTTATTTGTGTGCCCTAATTTTTAATTTTTTTCCTCATCTTCTTTCGCTTTTCTTCATCAGATTTTGCAAAGGTTTGAGTAGTTTAGGATTCTTTTAAATCAATCAGCATTATGTGTATTTATAAAACTTACTTTGAAGTTTTCAATGTGCCCTTTTTGGCATTTGTTATTAAATTCTCTATTAGATTTTAAAGGTAACATTCCATCTTTTACACATTTTTATTCATTTTAATATCTAGTTCATTTTTTAAGACTTAATTGCTTTCTAAAAATATATGTTTAAAGCTAATTTATTTATTTGATATCATATTCAATGTATACAATAGATTTTCATGCTTTAATAGTATGCAATTTCAATTCATTTCCCTGTGGAAAAAATTAAATATTTACAGTATTACCATTCAAAATCATTGTATCTCCGTATATTTAGATTGTATTTACAAAGACTATGTCACAGTGTGTATTTGTATACATTAATAAATTGTGTGGATGTACATATGTGCATGAATGCATGTAAGTTTGAGTGCATGTGTTCATATTTAAATGTGTGCATGTATGTACATGCTCATGTATGGGTGCCTTTGTTCACCTGGTGATGTATGTGAATGTTTGTGTATACATGAGTGTATGCATGTACAGACGTGTTCATCTGTGTCCACAGGTGTGAGAGTTGTTTGATGTTAAAGGATGTACAGTTAAACTGGCTTTCTTTCATCTTTTGTTCAAATCACATATTCTTTTTTTTTGTTTATGATTTGTGTCTCTGGATTACTTAGAGCTGTACCAATAGGTTTATACTGGAAAGAAAAACCTAGGGTTTTTTGGTTTTGTTTTTTAATAATTTAAAGAGGTTTATTCTGACCCAAGTGTATATGAACAATGTCCCAGAGCACATATTTTCAAGAGGTTCTGAGAAAATGCGCCCTTTGAACAAACCTAGTTTTGATAGCTGAAATCTCAGTTATTTTTACATCATTTTTGTATAATTAACTCAGATTACTGTTGGGCATCCACTATGCTGGTAGTACTATTCTTATATGGTGGATTTTATGAAGCTCTACTAGGGAAATTACTTTTTTGGAAGTTGTCTCTTTCAACCCTATGGATTTCAAATTTCTCAGCTCTAATGAGTATCTATGATAATATATTTTAATTTTCTTACTGTATTCCAGAAAGTCCTCAACACTTGGGCCATCATATGGCATTCATTCTTGATTTTATATTTACTGTTATATTTACTCTATCTTTTCAATGATAATTTGAGATTGAGAACTAAACACACTAAATAGCCAGCCAGCTCCAATACAAAGCTCGTTAATTTTCAAAATTTCACATACTCAGATCTTTAGAATATATTTAATATATGACCAAAATCTAAAATAGTATGCATTTTTTTAAGCATAGATATTAATAAATGTGGTAAAATTTAAATCTTTCATTTATTTGTATAGAATTCATTTGAAAGTAGATTTTCAAGTATCTAAAAGGAGCAATGTCATTGAATTGTTGATTTAATTATAAATAAAATTATTATTTGGATATAACAGTGTTACCAAAGTACAAAAGGAGCTTGTTCTCATAAATATCAAATATATCCTCCTATTATTGGGGAGCCTTCCCACATAAATTGGCGTAAATATCTATGTTTCACAGAAAATGTGTGTAAGTACTTAAACCACATCTTGAGAATAGGGTTACTTTAAAACTTGTCACTATTTACGTCAAAGCTGGGAATGTTACTTTTTTTAGCATTTATATAGAGCTATTATTTATTTACTTATTTTTATTCTTTTATTGTGATAAGAGCATTTCCTCCCCCCTTGGTTCTTTTTTTTATCTTTCACTTTTTTTTTATTATTTCAGCATATTGTGGGGGTACAAAAGTTTAGGTTACATATATTGCCCTTGGCCCTCACCTCCCCGAGTCAGAGCTTCAAAGGTGTCCATCTCCTAGACAATGCACATCATACTCATTATGTATGTATACACCCATCCCCTCCCCCCCACATCTGCCCAACACCCTATTGATGTTATTCCTGAATGTGCTCTTAGGTGATGATTAGTGAAACCAATTTGATGGTGAGTACATGTGGTGCTTATTTTTCCATTCTTGGGGTACTTTACTTACTAGAATGGGTTCCAACTCTTTCCAGGAAAATACAAGAGGTATTATACCACCATTGTTTCTTATAGCTGAGTAGTACTCCATGGTATACATATACCACATTTTATTAATCCACTCATGTATTGATGGGCACTTGGGTTGTTTCCAAATCTTCGCAATTGTGAATTGTGGTGCTATAAACATTTGGGTGCAGATGTCTTTTTTATAGAATATCTTTTGTTCTTTTGGGTAGATGCCCAATAATGGGATTGCTGGATCAAATGGTAGGTCTACTTGTATCTTTTTAAGGTATCTCCATATTGCTTTCTACAGATGTTGCACTAGTTTGCAGTCCCACCAGCAGTGTATGAGTGTTCCTGCAAGAAAGACAGATTTGTATAATAAGAACATTTAATGTGATATTTACACTCAACAAAGTTTTGAATGCACAACACACCATTGTTAAATCTAGGCACGATGTTATACAGCAGATCTCTCAAAAATATTCATCTTGTGTGACCAATACTTTCTACTCCCCATTTCCTCCTACCCCAGTCCATAGCAACCATTATCCTACTCATTGTTTCTATGAGTTGTCATATTACTTTGATGTGACACAGGAAGTTAAAATTTATTTAACCTCAACTTTGATGTTTTATGTTCAGCAAATTCATTTAGTTCCATCTTGCTTATTTCATAAGACATAGACCAATCCTTGGGTTAGGGATGGAAAATAAGATAGGCTTCCATGTTGCCACATCCCTACTTCTGTGCTCATGATTGACAGGTGGTTGTTCTTTAATTATGGCACTCTTTACCACTGCGCCTGTGTTCTACTCTTCTATTAGTCCATTTTCTGTGACAGAATACCTGAAACTGCATAATTTATAAAGAAAAGGAATTTATTTATTACAGTTATGGAGGCTGAGAAGTCCAAGGTAGAGGAGCCACATCTGGAGACGGTAGGTGATAACTCTTTGCAGAGTTCTGAGATGGTGCAGGACATCAGATGGTGAGGGGGCTGAGCATGCTAGCTCAGGTCTCTCTTCCTCTTCTAAAGCCATCAGTCCCACTATTTCTAAATTTATTACCATTATATCTCTGTTTTTTTTTTACTTGCTAAATTATACAGTTCTTCCTTTCTGCTGTACATTATCCTCTGCAGACATAATTATGAATCATACTTCCATTAATATATTACTTTATTAATCCATTGATCTATGGATGAATTCATCCATTCATCAGGACAGAGACCTCATGACTGAACCACCTCTTAAAGGTCCTACTTCTCAAAATTACCATATTAGGGATTAAATTTTAACATAAGTTTTAGAGGGAACAAATGTTCAAGCCATAGCAACTGTCTCCCATGTTGACTGATGATGAATTGTTGTCACTTTCACCATTACTATATGCCATTTATATCCTAGCCTGACTGGCTATCAAAACTGTTTGACAGCCACCTTACCTTTTAATACTTTTCTATATGTCTGCACATGCATAGTGAATCCATGTAGTTACCTTTTAGTAAGCAATTTTCATTATTCTGTTTATACCATATATTTTTTTAATAATTAGTGTGTTTTGCTTTTCTCTTCTGAATTTTTTTCTCTTTCTCAATGTCAACTAAAAGTAACCAGTGTTCACAGTCATTAAGATTACATTGTCTTCTTTTTGTGACATTTATCACTATTTCTAAATTTAGTACTATCATATCTCTGTACTTCTTTTCTTCCTAAATTGTGTAATTCTGTTTACTGCTGTACATTTTCCTTGCCTGTAGACTTCACTATTGAAATGTAACTTCCATTCAATGTTTACAATTCCTTTAGGACAAGAAAATTATTTTATTTCTACTTTTGAAATCATGGCGTATAGAACTACATGATATTATAGCTGATCATTTTTTCTGATTTTTTATAGAGAAATGACTGTGTTTTAGTTATAATATATCTTGAATATTTTAATCCTCTTACACAAGAATGAATTCTAAGTATTGAATTCATTGCTGGTATACCAGTGTGTTACTAGAGTATTTAGTTCTACAAAATATACTTTCTTGAAGTTTAATACAATGGTAGCACTGTGGGTCATTACTGCTCTAATTTAATTCAGTATGCAGGTTGCCAACACTTCAAAGTGCTTTTGGTTTGGGCTTACAGAATAGCAAAATAGTTTTCCCTTGTAAGAAATCGTTTCCTGAAGCAAAGGAAATTCTTGTGACTTAAATCAACACATAATTTAAAATAGTTTCCTACTGGGAATTCCCAATTTTTATATCAAATTAATTTAACTCTTTTTTGTATAAATCTAAAAGTACTTTTAGCATTGTGTGATTCCCTAAAGAACACATTTCAACAGCATACATAATTTGGCCCAGGAAAGCTGTTATTATTAATTTTTAAATACTTCTATATTGATTGATCTAAGGATTTTTCTTTCTTAATGTATGTGGGCCCAATTTTGAATTTTTGGTTAATTAACCAAAAATTATTGTAATTACACCAGGAAACTTTAGTTTATTGTGCCCAGTAAGGGGATCTCCAAGGAATCTACAAAATTGTTCCATGAATAGGCAGAAGGGTTCACTCAGTTTTCTTGAGATGGTCCTAATATATGCCTGTTGTTACTTAGTTAATACCTCTTAATGGTTTTTAGAGTCCCCATTTTACTTTAAAATCGTCCAATTTGAGATAATAAATGAAATTATTACTCTGCATATGGGACAAAAAGAAAGGAGCTGACTTAGTTCAGGCTGACATAACAAAATACCATAGACTAGGTAGCTTAAAGAGCAAACATTTATTTCTCACAGTTCTGCAGGTATGAAAATCCAAGATTAAAGTATCAGGAGATTTGGTGTCTGGTGAGCTCCCTCCTTCTGGTTTGCAGATGGCTGCTTTTTAAAATATATTCTCATGTGATGAGGAAAGAGATCTTCTCTCTCAAGTCTCTTCTTATAAGAACACTGCTGCCATTCATGAGAGTTCCACACTGATGACCTAATTACTTCCCAAAGCCCTCACTTCCACATAATATTAAATTGGAGATTAGGGCTTTAACATATGAATTTTGGTTGGATACAAACATTCAATTTATAGCAGTGGCATTTTTATATTTACCACACACAAGAGGACATTAGCTTCATATGAATTCTTGCTATGATATCAAGGAAGATCTTTGCTGGAACTTACTTGTAGCCAACTCTAAAGGAACCAAAGACTGATAGTGAATGGAAGAGGAAAATAGGTTCAATAAATGAAAATGTTGAAAAATATTCAACTATGATATGCCCAAATAATTTAAGACAAACTCAATGTAGAGGATAGAGAGAAATCTTGAACTAGCTGAGAGACTAGAAGTTTTGTGTTGGACAAAACTTATTTCAAAATCTAAAATGATAACACTACCAATATTCAGGAGAAACAAGGAAATTCTCTGTGATCTATTCAAGGTAATGACAGAGGTGGGGATAGGTATAAAATGAGATTTGATAAAAAACTTGGTTTAAAAAATAACTTCTTTCTGTATTTCATAAAGAATCCAACTCAGTGTTAACTGCAAAATAATTAAGTAATAATAATTGCCATATTGGAGTTTATACTTTGTGCTAAATACTATCCTAAGTGCTTTACATAGAGGATTCCATGTAATTATCTTGTTAAATTTATGAAGGCAGTACTATTATGTCCATTTTAAATGTATGTAATCTGAGATTTGAACCCAACTCTGTCTTCAGAATACATTCTTGTTACCAATATGACATGGTTGTTTGTATCTCTCTTTTTGTTACATAGCTATTGTTTCTGAAAGTTTTTCACAACTATCCAATTTCATGTTTATGTAGTAGACACTGTATTTTTCAGTTTGTTTCTCAAATATAGTCTATTTGTCCATCCTTATGACTTGCTATGAATAACAGAATCTGATGGCCTTAAGTGAATTTCTAAATAACTTTCTTGTTCACCTGAAATACTACTGCCATCATATGAAGTGGCCCTGATGAAAGATCATATGAAGAGAGCAGCCCAGCCATCCCAGTTTAGGCTCAAGACATGCTAGCCAGGCCCTCTGAGACCCCTCAGTGTGAGCCAGGTTACTTGTTGAGTGCAACTACATGAGTGGGCCTAAGTAAGAGCAGAAGAACGGAACAGTCATCTCACAAAATCATGAGAAATAATACTTTCATGTTTTAAGTCACTAAATTCTTAGCATTTTTATTCAATTTTAATACACATATGGATAAGTGATAAGAATACATAACTGCAATTACCCAGATAAAAATAATTTCTGAAAGTATAAGCTTAGGAGTGTGTGTGTGTGTGTGTGTGTGTGTGTGTGTGTACATGCATGCCTGTGTTTGTATGTATAATGAATAAGCCTAGGTACTTCTGACAATTTGGTTCCTGTGCCTATAAAATTATACTTTACTGGAGTTAATGTAACACAGTAGGCCTGTCTTAAATGATGGAAATTCTGTTAGATTTATGCTTTGTGCCATGTAATTTTCTTACTGTTTTCTTCCTACACATATCTCTCATTTATTCCTCATCTATTTCATGTAAATAAATTCCCCCCAGCTTTATTAAGGTATAATTGACAAAGAAAAATGTATATATTTATATTATAAAATGTCATGTTTTCTTATATGTATATATTGTTAAATGATTGAATCAAACTAATTAACCTATCCGGCACCTCACACACTTATCATTTTTTGTGGTAAGGACATTTAATATCTATTTCTTAGTAACTTAAGTATATAATACAATATTATTAATTATAGTCAGCACACTGAAGAATAGATCTCCAGAAATTATTCACCCTGTCTAACCAAAACTTTGTACCCTTTTAAAAACATCTAATATGACACCACCCTCGAACTCTTGGCCACCAATCAATATTCTGTTCCCTGCTTCTATGAGTTCAGCATTTTTTTAGATTTCACATTCAAGTGAGATCACGCAGTATTTGTCTTTCTGTGCCTGGCTTATTTCTTTTAGCATAATGTCCTTCGAGTTCATCCATGTTGTCACAGATGATAGGATTTCTTTCTTTTTTAGGGCTCAATAGTATTCCATTCTGTGTGTGTGTGTGTGTGTGTGTGTGTGTGTGTGTGTGTGTGTGTGTGTGTAACATTTTCTTTATCCATTTTTCCACTGATAGACTCCTAGAATGATTCCGTAGCTTGGTTATTATAAATAATGTTGCAATGAACATGAGAGTACAGGCATTTTTTTGACACACTGTTTTTATTTCTTTGGATATATATCCAGAAATGGGATTGCTGGGTCATATAATAGTTTTAATTTTTTGAGGGATATCCATCCTGTTTCTCATTAAGGCTGTGCTAATTTACATCCCCATCAACAGCGCAAAAATGTTCCTGTTACTCCACATCCTTGCTAACACTTGTTTTTCATCTTTTTCATGATAAAAATTCTAACATATACAATGCAATCTGTCATTGCAGTTTTAATTGGCATTTCTTTAATTTCTTTAGTGATGTTGAGCATTTTTTGTATACCTGTTGGTCGTTTGTATGTCTTTTTTTTTAGAAATTTCTATTCATGTCCTTTGCTCTTTTTTTAAATTGTTATTTGTATTTTTGCTACTGAGTTATTTGAGTTCTTGATATGTTTTGAATATTAGTATTAACCCCCTTTCAGACGTATGGTTTTTCAAATACTTTCTCTGACTTCACAGGTTGTCTCAACACTCTGTTGGCATCCTTTCTTGTGCAGAAGCTTTGTAGCTGGTTACATTCCCATGTGTCTATTTTTGCTCTTGTGGTCTATATTTTTGGAGTGATATCCAAAAAATTGCCCAGACAGGTGAAGGAGCATTTTACCTATGTTTTCTTCTAGAAGTTTCATAGTTTTAGGTCTTACATTTAGATGTTTACTATATTTTGAGTTTATTTTTGTATATGGTATGAGATGAGGGTCTAATTTCATTATTTTGCATGTGACTATCCAGTTTTCCCAACACTGTTTATGGAAAAGACTATCTTTTCCCAGTTTTTTGTGCTTGGTACCTTTGTTGAAAATCAATTGACTGTAAATGTGTAGATTTATTTCTGGGCTCCGTATTCTGTCCCATTGATCTATGTGTCTGTTTTTATGCCAGTAAAATGCTGTTTTGATTACCATAGCTATGTAGCAGATTTTGAAGTCAGGTAGTGTGATATCTCAGGTTTATTCTTTTTGTTCAAGATTGCTATGGCTATATGGTGTCTTTTGTAATTCCATATAAATTTTAGGCTTGTTTTATCTATTTATGTGAAAAATCCCATTGGAATTTTAGTAGGGGTTATATTGACTCTATAGATAGTTTTGAGTAGTATGGGCATTTTAACACTATTAATTATTCCAATCCAAGAACATAGAATATCTTTCCATTTTTGTCTTTAATTTCTTTCATCAATGCTTTGTATAGCTTTAAGTGTACAGATCTTTTATCTCCTCAAATTTCTTCCTGAATATTTTTTGCTGCTATTATAAAAGGTATTTTTAATTTTTTTCAGAAAGTTAGTTATTGAAATTGGTACTGATTTTTTGTATGTTAATTTTGCATCCTGCAACTTTACTGAATTTGTTTATTAGTTTTTATAGTTTTTTGGTAGAATCTTTAGAGTTTTCTACATATAAGATCATATAGTCTGCAGACAGAGACAATTTTACAGGAAACTTCTAATAATCAAGTTTCCCACTTTTAATTTAGAACACTAAATAGAACACCATTTCTATTTCTTAAGTTATAATTTTATCATTTCTTATTTTTATATTCTAACTCCCCCTAAAATAGGCATGTGAAATTTTCACAGTAGTGACTCTATCTGCCATTCATGTTTATTGTTATTACTCTCTCCTGGTCTGTCAAAAGATAAATGATTCGATTACTGTAGGTTTCTAATTTTCAGCTGTTAGCATATGGCTTGACAACACAAAACTACACAAACATATTTATGACAGCTTTCAGCTTGTTTGCCCCTCAAACTAATTTGTTTTCTATAGTTTTTTGATAGAGGTTAATAACTTAAATTGGTGATCTTGAAGCTGTTAATTCATAGTACAAACAGGTCATGATATTAGGTATACATGATTCCTCTTATACACTCAATTTCAGACTGTCCAGAGTTTTTTGAACAATTTCAGATTCTCAAAAGTTCTTAAAATATATAAAGTAGAAAATTATCCAATGAAAGGTGAATATTTAGTCACTGATTTACCAATATATCTCATGTTTGATTAGTATTACATACAATGACAAGCACATCGTTTAACTCAAAATGTTTATTTTTTTAAATGCTATTATAATAATAAAGTAAAACTATTAAACAACATCTAGTAAAACTATTGTTTATAAGAAGCAGTTTCTTATGGGTGTCATTATAAACTATGTACAGATTAAATCAATCCTTAAATAATCCCAGACCTTGGTGAACACCTTCAAAGACAGGCTTTGAGTGCTTGTCTTACTTAAGCTTTTTAAGTTTTGGTTAGTTCAGTATAAAACATTTCCTGAATCTATTACTACAATGTAGATCTATTACAATTTTTCCTCTGGTTGAATTTTCTCCTTTTTTTAGATATTGCTAAGAAAAGTTTATTAACTAAATCATACTTTGCCATTTTTAAAGGTTGTTTACTATTTAATTACAGCTTATTTACAAATATGATAGGATGGCTACAAAGGATTTTCTTACTTTAAAAGCAGTTAACACGTTTGGAAACGAGAACTACAGTATCCCCCTCCCTTATCCTCAGGCGATGCTCCAAGACCCTCAGTGGACATTTGAAACCTCAGATAGTACCGTATATATATTATATTTTTCCATTAAACCTATGATAAAGTGTAATTGATAAATTAGGCACAGTAAGAGATTAAAAACAAGAACTAATAATAAAATAGAACAATTATAACAATATACTATAATAAAAGTGATGTGAATATGGTCTTTTCCTCTCTGTCTCTTACTGTACTGTACTCACCTATGTTACCACCATGGTTGACCATGGATGATAACGAAAACCACAGAAAGCCAACGATGTATGGGGTGACTACTGTACAGTGATTATGAAATAAGGAGGCAGTATTCAGTGAAAACCAGCCATGCAGATATCCCTTATTAGCCCTTCTCTGTTCTCAAGTGTGAAACACACACTACTGGGCTAGCCCATCCTCCCCAGTATTCTTTCTAGGACAGCCCTCCTCCCATTGCTTCCTGACAAAACTTTGTCTATACTCTATCCAAAACAGAATATAACAGGATTATAGAGGAAATTCAACTAAATGCCCATGTATTGTTATTAATAGTCATTTAAAAAAAAGCAGAAGGACTTTAGGCAAGATATATTCTGGAGCGCTGGTCTAATCATGGCAGAGGAAAGAGCAGGAATAAACTGCAGTGTGTCCTTGGCATCCCGCCAAGCAAAGACAAAGTCTTGCTTTGCCATTGGGAAGCTGTAGTAGCTTCCATGCCTCCTAGGCCCAGCCTTACTGCAAGAAGCCAGTGCACTCGAGGGAAGGTGGTTTTGTTTCTCAGACATCAACAAACACACATTTGGAACTCTCTCCTCATGTGGTTTGTTCTCCTGCCTTAAATGGCTTTGTGTCTCCCCACCCCCCAGATTCTTGAAGAAGAAGGCAGATAAACTGGCCCTCAGGGAGGTCCTACTGTTCTGCACTAGCTCTACATAACTATGAGACAAAAAGGGACACCAGAGCGATGAGCAAAAATTATCACAGTGATGGTGGGTGCTTTGAATACTCGATGGTGTCCAGAGTAGCCCCAGTGTCTTAATTATTGGTCTCTAGGAGACTGGTGGGCTAGCCACCTACATCAGAGAACCCTACAGACAGTATCTGGGAGAGGGGCTCAATCAGCCAGGAGTCAGCCTCTGATGGAAGATGTAGGCACAAGGCAGCTGCCCTCAGCCCTGTGGGTCCTTCCTGGATAGTGGCATCTGTAGAGACTGGATTTCACTTGTAGACGGGTCCACTTGTTTGAAGACCAATAAATGTAGTCATTATCTTCTGAACAGTTGACAGACTCCATGTGTTCCTCAAACTGCCCCGTGGTCTCTAGGGCTATCTTTTTCATTTGCTCTGCCAGCAACTCAGTTTTCCTTGATGTTTCCATGCTGTTTGTTGGGGTGGGGAGAGAAGCTTCTTGTCTGAGAGTTGCCCGTCCCTTCTGTGCTGGTACTATCTGGGAAGATGGGTGTCAGGACGCTTCTTTTCCCCCTTTTTTTCCTCCATGTCAATACCAATGTCAATACCCAGAGAGCTGAGGGCAGCTGTCACACTGTCCCCTATGTTCTTCAGGAAATTCACACTGGAGTCCTCTGATGACCAGAAGCTGACTCTGCCATGAAGCTAGGGCAGGCGAGCCCCACTGTAGGAGAACACAGGCTCCAGTTCCTTGGTGGGCCCGTCTCCCAGCCTGGCCACCTGAGTGCATGTGTTTCAGCTTTCAGTGCTAACATCTATGAGAGAAGCCCAGGGAGAGATGCCCAAGGGAATGTGGAACTCGAGCTTGCAGTGCTCCCTATGTATGCCCTTCTGCTAGCAGGCAGCACACACATCATAGTCCCAGCAGGCACTGCACTTGCAGGTTCCCACCACAGGCCCGTTGCAATAGTCTCAGATCGCATTGGGGTGGCTCATCAGCACACAGGAGGCAGTGGTCCCTCCTACACTCCTTCTCTTTAATGTAGATGCAGAAGATGTCATTCTTCACTTAGGACATGATTATTGTCAGTTCTTCATCACTGGAAAAGGCAACAAAGTCTCCATGTTTACTGAAGGGTAGTGCACCTGGAAGCCTCCGGGCCAACTGCAGCAACCTGGTTCAGCAGCTGCTTGCAGGACCCAGGCCAGCGGCGGCCTTGGCTTTCTCCTGGAGCTCAGGAGAAAGCAGAAGCCGTGGGTCTCACACACGACCACTTGCTTGTCCAGAAAGTAGGGATTCAGAGTGAGTAACACCATCACACCAGATTAAGAAGCAGGAGAAGAGAGGAATCCTTTGCATTGAAAAAATAAATGATGTTACTGTAACATTTTCAATTAAGGTTGTTTCAAAGTATCTTTAGGTCTTACCTATTTTCTCCATAAATTTTGAACTTTTAAGCTGAAAAAATAAACTCTTTTCTCTAGAAGATGGAAAGTAGGTGTATTGTTAGGAATTTTCCCTATTCTCATATGTATTGAGCTTTAAAAATTTATCTTAGAGCAATAAAATCTAAAATGAATAACAATTCAATAAGGGGCAATATATATATTTTTTTGAAATCCAGTGCAATTAAAATAATTGCAAAGCTTTTACTGGGAAATTGTCACTTATAATCAAAGCCAACTCAATTTTAATGGTGGCCCAGTGGCAAGATCCCTAGAATAGCAACTGCAGTTGCATAAATGTCTTACTGCTTCTGTCATCATTTGGAATGATTACTTTCTGATTTGTATTTAAAACTCATAGAAACATGCTTTTCAAAGGCTTTCCAGTAAATGGCTTTCATTTTAAAATGTAAAGAGCTTTCTATTATTTGTAAAGACAGAGTAGTCTTCTTTTTTCATGTCAATAGCCAACTCCCTGACAGATATCAAGATAATGGTGTCAGTTCATATCCTTTTTCCAAACTTCCTGCTATAGAAATGGTGAATTTCAAAGGCACACTTTAAATAAAATTTTACCAACTTTTCTATAATTTAGTACTGAGCAGTACGTTTAAGAAATCATTCTGCTATTACATTCATAGTACATAAGCCACCTCTTTAACTACTCTAAATGAGAGGTCAGTTTATGAGATGCTTCTCATTTAAAATATTCAAACTTTGCATTTTTGTCAGGGAAATGTAAAACACTCAGATCATGTTATATTTGGGAAAGATGGTTCATACCACTTAAAAAAAAAGGAGGGACTCAATATTTGAAAGATGGAACTCTGCTCTGAGCAGTTTTGACCCAAGTGATATAGATTATTTTTTAATGAGTATTTTTTAGTGACTAGAGTTTAGAGTGAAATTGGTAGGAACTATGTGCTCTGTAGATAACAATTACTGTCATTTAATTTTTTTAAGCTGCCCAATATGCTCTGCATTGCTTTTTCATATTTCAGCTTCAACTAGGTTGTAAAAACAAAAACAGGATTTCCTAAAAAAATTGCTATACTCACAGCCTGGAGGATAGTGATATATAAATCCATGCAACCTATATGGCGAGGTAATTAAGATTCTTTGATGATAAAGAAGACAGCAAAATATTAGGAAAGATTAAGTCATAATAAATTGTAAAAATTTTAGATGTTCCCAGTGATATGGTTAAAGTTGAGATGTTCAGCTGTGGATTAAATCCAGATAATTAAAAGTAAAAAAGGTTATACATTGTATGACCAATCTAAATGGTGGAGGCAAGAAAATTTAATCACTAAATTTGAAGAGCATTAAATTATGGTGTACTGTTTGAAAAGATACAGTAATGTTTCCAACTCTTAACATAAAAATGAAATGGATTGAAATTAGTTTTATAATATAACTTGTTAAATTTTCAGGTGAAACAATTCCTAAGAGGATCTTTGGTTGCTTGGAAGCTATGATTTGATTTTAATTACGGTACTAAAATATACATAAAATGACACGGTTCAGCAAAAGGAAGAATGCCCATTTAAATTCGAGGTTATTTAATTAAAAGCTATTCATTAATGTTATATTCATGTGTAATACCAGTGTTTGGAAACATTTTACACAAGAATATTTAATAATACATTAGTATTGAACAGAAAGGGAAGATGGAATATAATATAGCTTTCAAAAATTTATGAATTCAAACCTTATGAAAGCATATCTTACATATCTCCCATGGATTGGAATTATGTATCACTAATTATCCAGAGGAACTATTCAACTCCTGTTCAGCTGAACAATTTATACATATTGACAGAACTCAGGGAATTTCACACCTAAATATGACTCCCTGGTACAAAGAGTATTTTGAATTAAAGGCCCTTACAGATCAATAGGCCTTGATAGCGCTTTCCCTCTATCTTCATAAAAATCAAATGGACCCATCAAGAAGAACAATTGCCTTTCCTTCCCCCACTTATTATCTCTGTATTTATTGCAACAAAGATCAAGAATGCAACCAGACCTGGCCCAATCTATTTTAAAAATAATACCTGAGGCCGAGGTGGGTGGATCGCTCGAGGTCAGGAGTTTGAGACTAGCCTGAGCAAGACCCCATTTCTACTAAAAATAGAAATAAGTTATCTGGCCAACTAAAAATATATATAGAAAAAATTAGCCAGGCATGGTGGCGCATGCCTGTAGTCCCAGCTACTCGGGAGGCTGAGGCAGTAGGATCGCTTGAGCCCAGGAGTTTGAGGTTGCTGTGAGCTAGGCTGACACCACGGCACTCACTCTAGCCCGGGCAACAAAGTGAGACTCTGTCTCAAAAAAAAAAAAAAAAAAAAAACCTGTTTCTTAGGTTAATTTAATTTCCAAAGAGAATCATTTACCAGTCAGTCTGTTTCCCCCAATCCATCCGTTCTCCCAAGTATCTGGTCATCCTCCCTGGTAATCATTTCTTGCCCCTCAACAGAATTATCAATATTCCTCATTTCCCCACTCCCTTCTAAAATGAGGGTATATAAACTTCTGGACCTTATTTGGGATATTGGGTAATCACTCTGTGATTCTCCCCATGTGAATAGCAAATAAATTTGTAATCTTTCTCTTATTAATCTGCCTTATTGTGATTTGATCTTTCAGGGAACCCTCTGGGGGCAAAGGGCAAGTTTTCCCTTCCCTCCCACAGTATGGATGCATTAATAAGACATTCTTATAATAAAAACAGCATGCCAACACCTTAATTGCCTGAATTATTTAGTTGAATAAACTCAGCCAATATAGCACTGCATTTCTCAGGTGTGTATAGTTTTCAAAAATACTCAACTTTTTTTTTTTTTTTGACCAACAAACAAGTGTAGAGCTGTGACCTTACGTGTCATGATTTCAAAGATTGCATGTTTCCCTTATATTTTAGGGAACTTCTTGGAGGACATGGACAGGAAAATGATGGATTAGAAAATGCATCAACATTTGAAATATGTGGAATGTATTTCAAATCTGATTGAACAAATTAAACTATTAAAATCAATTTATAAAACAATTAGGAAGACTAATTATAGACAACCCTCAATGGGTGCTTCAGGATTTTCTTTAAATTATTGATATTTTCAAGCTGGAAAATATTTTCATGATATTTTTAAAAGAGTTCTTACCTTTTTAAAAGATGTGTGCTAAAATATTTATAGTGAAGTATAGAAGAGAAAAGAAAATCAGGAAATGTAATATATGTGATAAGCCTCTTTCAGAGTATTTTGCATTTATTAATTTATTTAATTTTACCAGAATCCTTTTGGATTGGTACTACTCTTCATTTTATAAATGAGTAAGTCAAGGCACAGAGTTCAGATAATTTTCATCAAGCTCCCAAGTTTGTAAATTGCAGATGTAGCTAGACTGGCTCCACTGCCCATACTAGAGCACTATGTTATGCTGATTCTGAAAGGCCTTGCTATGGTTTCAATGTTTTTGTCTCCTTCAAAATTCATGCTCAAACTTAATCCTCTTTCAAATTCAGGTGTTGTCAATGTGATGGTTTTAAGAGGTGGGGCCTTTAAGAGATAATTAGTTTATGAGATCTCCTTCTTCATTAATGGGATTAAATACCTTCTAAAAGAGGCTCCACTCAGCATTCAGCTAGCTGCCCCTTCTGCCTTGTGCCATGTGAGCACACAGCAAGAAGGCCTTCAGCAGATCAAGGGCTGGCCCTTTGATTTTGGACTTCCCCAGCCTCAGAACTGTGAGAAATCAATTTCCATTCATTATCACTCAGTCTTATGTATTTTGTTGTAGCAACAGATGAGCTAAGACAGAAATAGACTAATAGGTAGATAAACCAGGGAGGCCACACTCTTAGAAACTTGGATCAAGAACATAAAGGTAACCAAAACATTTTAAAAATATTTTAAACACAGCATAATTACAGATGGGATAAACATAAAGTTTTTGTAATGACATAAGTGGCTGGAGTAAAATCATGGCATGTTGATGTGTTATAATAATTTTAGAAATCAAAAATTTTAAAAACAACTGGCCAAAAATAGTTTAAAAACTTGGCCTCTGTCAACTTTAAGGGGCTCCTTTTTATATAACTATTCTAAATGTAAATGAATAAATAATGATAGAATTATCATATTACTTTTTAAGTCCCAATGAAATAATGGTTTTAATAAGTTTTAATAAACAGCTGCAAAAATGGAGTAAAAAAGATACTCTATACTTCTTCATTAAAAAAAACACATGACCATGAAGAAGTTTTGCCAAAAAATCTCAAACCTGAATCTGATGACATCTTGCTCTACTTCCTAGTTCACAGAAATACGAGAATCAATAGAGTATGTGAAATTATAGGATTCCATCAGCAATATCCATGCCAGGAGAAACTATAAATCAAGCAATATGGTCCTTTCAAATGTAAATGGAAGGAAAGGGGGAGGCAGAGTGTGTGCACAAGCACATAGATTAGTGATATATCAACATTTGAAATATGTGGAATGTATTTCAAATCTGATTGTACAAATTCAACTATTAAAATCAATTTACAAAATTATTAGGAAGAATATAACCCTTAATGGGTATTCAGGATTTTTTAAAATTATATTTTCAAGTTAGAAATGTTTTTATGGTTATATTTTTTGAAAAGGTCCTTAATCTTTTTTAAAAATTTGTGATGAAATAGTTATAGGAAAGTAACATGATGTTTGAAATTATTTTGGAAATAATACTGGAGAAGGTCAGGATTGAATAGTGGCTATAAAATGATGATACTTTAAGCAGGATTATGGGTAATTGATATTTGTTATACTATTCTGTCTTTATTTTTTGTATTTAATATTTTGTGGAGTAAAAAATTAAAGATAAATCTGGCTTCAACAATAGTTTTAAAACAGAGTATCACAACCTCACAAACACCCATTTCTTTTTCTTCTGTGTATTGGAGATAACTGTGTACTTATGGTATTGAAGAGATATTTAAATCTAATTTACTTTATGTTAATTAGCTAGATTTAACCATTCTACAATGTGTATGTTACTCAAAACATCATATATACAATAAATATATACAATGTTATCTGTCAATTTTTTAAAAAATTAAAAAGAGTTTCAAGAAAATATAAATAGATAAAAGTTCTTGTTATTATTTTAACCACGTGTGTTTTTTGGGCTTTGTGCCGTGCCTATTTTGGACATGGAGCTAGACTTTTACAATGGTAAATGAGAGCTGACGTGCATACTTCTATCATGTTATATGATTATGGTTGTTAGCCTTTCCTTGTCTCATCTATTTTGTTCCTTTTTAAAAAAAATCCCATGGATACAAATTTAAATTTCTTGTTTGTAAAAATTACTTATACATTTCTATTTAGTGATAATTCTTTAAACATATAAAGGAAGGTACTTCTAAGGAAAGTGATTCTATTCTCCGAATATAGACTCTGCATGCATGCATTGCTGTTTTCCCATTTATTCTGCTCAGAGACTCTCCAAAGACCTTTATAAAACACAAAGCTGATTGTCCAACATCCCTATTTAAAACCTTTTCTGTTTTCCCAGATAGGTGAAGCAAGAGTGTTCTCTCCTTCCACATACTGTTGAATAAGTGCTTGCCTGTGATTACAGCCTCCCCTCATTGTCCTACCCCCTTTATAATCATACTGCTCACACTGGACATTAGATATTGTGTTGTCCTGTCACCATCCTCCAGTACTCTGTCTTTCTTCTCTATTTGCCACTTCATCCCCTGGCACAGATAATTTCTGTTCATTCTTTAGCTTTTAATTTAATTGTCATGAGACCCCAAGAGTTGGCTAATTCTTTTTGCTATAAACCTTCATAATTATTTGTGACCTCTCCTTCTTAATTACATCACACTTCCAGTAAGCTGTTTAATGTTTGTTTAATTTTTTTAACTGCATGCTTTATGGTTGAAGGGTACTTGTCTCTCTCATCACTTTATTTGCATTGTGCCAATAAATGCTCGTTGACAAAATGAGATGCTCTTTATTTTTGTAATAGTCTTGATCATGTTGGAAAAATGTCTAATATAGAAATTGTATTATATCTGTGAAAAAGGAAAAGAAGCAATGTATTTGAGTTTTGTTTAAAGTATTGCCAGAACAAAGGCACTTAGCAATAAGGTTTTTTCTTTAATGGTCCTAATGTAGTATAAATTTTTGACAATGGAGAGAAATTCAAAGAAAACATACAATCAGCTCTGCAGCTCTTAATAATGACTTCTGTACAACTTTCAGGCTGATATGTAGCAGAAATAATTTCATGGACAATTAAAGGGAAAAAATTGTGAATAAATCAATGGAGAAGACTAGTATTTCAAAACTCAGTGTATATATATATATGTGCATAAATAATATACAGTATTTTATGATAATTCATGTCCAGTGATACAATTTCTTAAATCATTGGTTCTTGGATTTTGTTTGCTTTTGAGCATTATATTAGATATTTAATTGGAGAATTACAGGTATGACAGTGAAACTTATAAAATAGTGATAATATTTATATAGAATTAAGAGGGACAAAATATATCACTTGTATAGATAGACTGATAATGAAGAAAAGTGAGACTAGGCCTATAAGGCAGTATAAATGTTCGGATGGGAAGTAATACAGTGCAGAGCTAGTTACAGATGACAATCTACACTCAGGAAAAGTGTAAGACACAAGCACACTCACATTTTAACATTTTGCTATATTACATTAATTTATTATAAATTTGATAGGATGAATTACTCTTGAATTAAGTAGGTGGGATGTATCAATAAACTGATCCACATCAACAACCAAATTCCATTTTATTTTTTCTAAGTAGGGTTCACTTAATTTTGACTTTCAATTTAAGTTTTAATATTATCTTTCAGAAATGCATTAGGGCTGTTGTCCCCAACACCTGGCTGCGGGTGGTCCGTGGCCTGTTAGGAACCAGGCTGCACAGCAGGAGTTGAGCCATGGGAGAGTGCACAAAGCTTCATCTGTATTTACAGCCGCTCCCCTTTGCTCACATAACTGCATAAACTCTGCCTCCTGTCAGATCAGCGAGGGCATTAGATTCTCACAGGAGTAGGAACCCTACTGTAAACTGTGCATGCAAGGCATCTAAGTTGGGTGCTCCTTGTGAGACTCTAATGCTTGATGATCTGAGGTGGAGCTGAGGCAGTCAGTGATGCTAGCACTGGGGTGTGGCAGCAAATGTGGATTATGATTAGCAAAGAGGTTTGACTACATGATAAATATAATGTGCTTGAATCATCCTGAAACCATCTCCCGAGCCCCCGTCTGTGGAAAAATTGTCTTCCATGAAACTGGCCCCTAGTGCCAAAAAGGTTGGGGACCACTGCTTTAGAAAATTAAGTTTACATAAACTAGGAAAATGTTCCTAATAAATAGTATAATATACTATTGTTAATGATTTCCATGTAGATACCAGGTTTAAAATCTGCAATTTACAAATGAACAAAAAATGGATTCATGTTAAAAAGGCAAAATAGAATGTGATTTATACTGATGTTGGCGGTCCCTGAAAAGTTAATTAATTTGGATCTAATAGAATTGATAAAACATACCATTTCAAATAATTGTTTACTTTAGTATGTATCTATATTGTGTTCCATATATTGGATTATATTTTAATATATTATCAATATGTTTTATTGGAGATAGGAAAATATGAACTCTCCTCAAGTTATAAATTAAGAATACTTATCACCCTGTGTAATCCATATGTTATGGACCATTGAATAAAGAAAAATGCACCAATAAAGAGTAGTACACCAAGCTTATGGATACCAGAAAGTTAGTATTCAACAAATTGTGTTCCGTGAACAAAGGTATATTTTCTATTTGGAATCCAATTTGAAACTGATGCCTTCCATCAACTGATTCAAAACACCCTGCTCAGCCATCTATAGATCACTGATGCAACCAGGGAAAGACAATTGCCAGATTGAATACAGACACAGATTGAATGTAGATACAGGTACATAGAGTGGCAACATATAATTTTCAAAATGGTAAAATCGTCACTCTCAGGAAAATATAAAATGAATATGTGCTAGAGATTGTAAAACATTATTCAATGAGGGAAACTCAGAACTAAACTTGCTGTGTTAGATTGCAACCTGAAAATGTTCCATAGGTCATAAAGCATTGGTATTATTTGTTCTACTGAACAAACATTACATGCACCACTGTGAAAATAAAGACCCAGTTAACAAGTGTCATCACTAAATCTGGGACCTTTAACCAGTAGTAAACATAGAGATAAACTAAATACATTTCTCTAGAAAATATGTATGTGGGTCTTTGTCTTGATATGTGCCACCCATATTTTTGCCTTATTTCCACATTTCAAAAAATTTTCTAATAAGAGAACTGAAAAATGTAGGATTATGCTATCATTCATGGAAGAAAAAATATGAAATGTTCCCTAAAACAAAACAAAAAATACATTTTATCGCAGATGGCATGAGAAATGACACAGATGGATATTGCTGACCTTGATAGGTTTACATTTAGATGGCTCTGAGAAGCTGAGCACAAAGCAGTGTGTATAAGTTACAATGAATTATTTTGCAATTTGAAATTAAAGCAAACATGCTTAGAATTAGATTCAACCTATAATCACCATTATAGGAGATATCAGGGCAAATTCTCTAGGATTCCACAAAAGAAGTGCAATTTGGGATTTTGACAAAAGGATTTTCTAAATTCTGAGTAAAATCTCAAATTCTGTGAATGCTTTGTCCCTATTTTATCTAATTTCAAAGAAAAAATGGTTTTATTTTGTATCTTTTTATGTAATTTTCACTATCTCAAATTATTTTTCTTGTGTTTGAATTATGATTTTAATTCTTTAGTTACTTTTCTTTCCTTGTTAGGATTCTGTCCATTTGCTCTGTGGACTGCTCCTTTTTTATATTAAATGAATATATATCCTAATCATGATAACTTGTTGCCTGGATAATTATCCCAAGGCACATGGAATTATGATATAAATGATATTTTAGCAATGCTATATGATCTGATTTAAAAATCATATGAAAAGTAATTCTTATGGAGAAAATAACCTTAGAAGATTATGATTAATATGTATTTGGGGGCTTATAATTTTAAAAAAAGCAAGCCATGTATCCTGGTTTTCGTATATGCTTAGGCAAAAAAGGTAGGTGAATAAACTGGAAAGGCCTGAGATTTGTAGGACAGTCAATATAAAGCTGAGAAAACTTCATTTGATTCAAAAGACAATAAAATACTAACTGGCTAATGCAGACCACAGAATATCCTGGTGGCTCCAGCTACTGATAAGATTAATGTTGTCCACTAAACAATTATACTGATGAAATGTATTATATATAATGTATAATTATTCCATTTACTTGACAGATAGTCCTAAAAAACACTTTTTTATAAACCTCTTGACATTATGCCTTTATCTGCTTTGTTTTATGAATGTGACCTATGATGAGAATAAGGTCATCATTGTTTTTATTCCCTAGTGTGTTTAATATTTTCACTTGCATATTGAAAATGCTTAGAGGTTCTATTCAATAACTCAGAAACTCTGAGGAATCATAAGGGTTGCTATATTTTATATTTCAGGTTAACCAGACTGTAAAGATTTGTAAGGCTTTTGACTGAACATGGGTCAGCCATGCTGAATGTTAATGAAACTTAGGTGAAAAGCACTCCCCCCAGCCGCTGATTATCAGGAATCTTTAGCCTTTTGCACAATTATACATTCTGTTTTTAATATCATAATCTGGCTTCTGTCCAATATATTTTCTTCATAAACTGGGGCTTTTTCTATAGTTTTTAACATGCAATATTTTCCTCAAGGATTTTTTTTTGCTTGTTTGTTTTTAATTTCACTTATTGATTCCTCCTTCTTCACCGAAACAAAATAATTTGGAAGACTTGTCACTGTGTGTAATCCCCTCTGTGATCCAAAACCTTTTCTCCTTGTTGCGTTTAATTAACTGACATGTCAATCAGATTTGCACTGCTTGTGTTTTCACCCATTATCACTGTTTGTATAGAGTTTTAGTTTAATCTGTATGTATATTACATCCACCCAATTCTTTGATAAACATGGGTTTTTGTGTCTGTGTAAGGGCAAGAGTGTTGAAAAAGCCTATTCTTTCCTCATGAATGCTTTACTAAAACTTCTCTAAATCTTAGGAAGAACAATACTGCCATCTTAAGGCAATTTAAATCAATCTGTAAGAAACATCACCAGCTTTTGTTATACATTTTAGACTTGTATTTCACACTTTCATATTCTTTATAATCCAAACTAATTTGAAAAAAATATCCTAATACATTACAGGCTTGATGAAGTTTGTGTAGTACTCTCACAATTTTCTCAAAAAAATATTCAAGATTTCATAGTACATATTTAGGAAATCAGGTATCTATTTTATCCCCAGTACATACTTTATTTTCAGAAGTTTAATCCTTCTCTTAAAATGACAGGTGACACTTGAAAGTAGTCTGGATAATTATGAAGGGTATTTTAATACCCTTAGTTTCACTAATGATACTTGAAAAAAATATGTAGAAATTTACCTGATTTGCAGCATTGAGAGTAATAATCCAAAGTCTAGAGTAGCATACGTTAGAGGAGGATGGCAGAAATAGCTAAGAGTAGGATATTATGGCCTATAAAAACTGTTGGTGTAACAGAAGATAGTATCTTAGAAGATAGGATACTATCTTACATAGGATATATATCTTAGGAGATATGGGCTAGCATGCTATCTGCTTGAGAGATTAATGTGAAAAACATTTGATGGATGGCATATGGAAGCGTACATTAGTGGTACTGCACATGGCAGAATTGGAAACATGCTATGGTTATTATATCTGGATAACTTTCAGTTAAATATTAATATGCCTTTACAGTGCTTCTTGCTTATCACTATTTTAGGGGACACTTCACTCTTTATTAGAAAGTTAGAAGGTCAGAAACATCTTATGGCTATCAGCCCAACTTCTGTGATTTCCTCAATACCTCTATATTTTCATTTGCTATCTCCTAATTTCCAGCTATCTCATAAGGCAATGTATATCTCTATTCTCTTTTCCTCTGTGCTCTGAGTTCTTATATCTACCCTCATTTCCTAAGAAATAAATGCCTTGAAGTCCTAAAATTTTCACATATGTGCTTGTAAGAATATCTTCATAATTAATCTCTACTGCCTACACACAAATATCATGACAATTCACATTTCTGATCATATCAGACACTAACATAGAAATATTGAAAGGGTTTATCATTATAAGATAACAAAATCAAAGCTGTCATGGCATAAAAGAGTCTGATGAACAGGTATTGCTTAGTTTTTCTGTCTTTATCTCTCATTAGTCCATAAGTATTCTATGCGTCCACCATAGGCATGCTCACTTTTCCCTGAACATATTTTCATATTTCCCTCTTCTCATCTACATTCATATTATTGTTTCCTACATCTTAAATAACCTCTTTCTTCTCTATCTACTAGTGGAGATCCTGGTAATCGTTCATCATTCAGCATAATTGTCTTTTCCTCCATGTGGTTTTTGGTCTGTGTAGTCAATTCAGTTAACGTCAATTCCACTTTATTTCTTCTATTTGCTTGTTGTACTTTGAATCTTCATTAAATCATCTTATAACTGATACTGGATACTATAATTTGCTTTGTTAGGGAAAGGCCATGAGACTTATTTACGTTTGTCCTCATTATGGAGCTTTATACATATTTTTATGGCTAGAACACTGAATTTGCATTAGAAGTATATGAATGGAAACTTGAATTTTGCCCTTTTATTTTCTGAATGACACTGGGGAAAATTACTTAATTTCTCCAAATTTTTATTTCCTGAAGTAAGGGATGAAGGAAATATTTTTCTTAATGACACTACAAAGAGGTTATTAGAAATACAATTGCCACAATATTTACTCTCTCTCTCTATATATATATATGTGCTTTTATTGTGAATGAAAATTGACTTCACTATCACTCCTTAAGTATACATCTGCACTATTCCTCATTTTCACAGGTATCTTCAGAAAGTTTATACATCATGTATTCCCTTGTGCTTTTGAGTTCCTTACCCCTAGATCTTCATCACTCTGTACATATGTCATAACTATTCTTAATGATCTTTAAGAGTTCCCAATACTCTTACAAATACTATTAAGATAAATTGTTTTTCTTGAAGCATAGTTGTAGCAACCTGAATTTTATATTCAAAACCTGTCATTTCTCTAAATTACTCATGCTATCAACTGTATAAACTTTAGCTTATGAGCCCAAAACCTCAAAATATGAACCTAAATTGAAGAACCATTTACAAATTATTTAAAATTCCTAATTTTTTTACTTTATTCTTGCTATTTTTTTCCTGAATGCTTTTTTGTCTCTCATATATTTTCAATGCTTAACCCAAATTCATTTTTCTGTGTACCCATATTTCCTTCAGAAAGTGATTTTTCCCTTAAGTTTCTAGAATTTTTTATTTCTTACTATAAGATATATCTCCTTACATCTTTATTACAGGTATTTATGTGTATAAGTTTGCTCCTTTACTGAACATATTTTTTCTTTATATTGGTATATTAATAATTTACATATTTAATTGTGAGTGCTTGTTACATGCAATAATGCATAATGATTAAGTCATAGTATTTGGGGTATCCATCACCTTCAGTGTTTATCATTTTTTATGTGTTGGTATCATTTCAAGTCCTCTCTTCTGGTTACTTTGAAATATACATAATATTGTTGCTAACTATAGTCACTCTCGTCTGCTCTCAAACACGAGAACTTATTTCCTCTATTTAATTGTATTCTTATATCTATTAACCAATATTTCTTAATCCCCCAACCCCCACATGCATACCCTTCCTAGCCTCTGATATCTATTGTTATATTCTCTGTGTCCATGAAATCAAATATATTAGCTCCTATGAGTAAAAACATGCCTCTCTGTGTGCCTGGCTTATTTCACTTAACATAAGGACTTCCAGCTCTATTCATGTTGCTGAAATAACATGATATATATCTTTTATGGCCAAATAGTATTCCATTGTGTATATACACCACATTTTCTTTATTCAAGTTTTCCACTGATGGACAATTAGGTTCACTCCATATTTTTGCTATTGTGAATAGTGCCACAATAAATATGAGAGTGCAGGTATCCCTATGATATACTGTTTTTTTTTTTTCCTTTAGATAAATATCTTGTGCTGGGATTTTTGAGAAATCTCTGTACTGTTTTCCATAGTGGTTGTATAAAATTACATTTTGACCAACAGTGTATAACAGTTCCCTTTTCTCAGCATCCTCACCATCATCTGTTAGTTTTGTCTTTTTAATAGCCATTTTAACTGGATTGAGATGGTATCTCATTGTGGTTTTGATTTGCATTTCCCTGATGATTAATGATGTGTTGAGCATTTTTTCATATTCCTGTTGGTCATTTGTATGTCTTCTTTTGAGAAACATCTATTCATGTCCTTTGTCTATTTGTTATTTTTTTTTCTATTGAAGTGTCTGAGTTCCTTGTATATCCTCGATATTACTCCCCTGTCAGATGAGTAATTTGCACATACTTTATCCCATTGAAGAGGTATGTCTTCACTATATTGATGGTTCTTTTGCTGTGCAGAAGCTATTTATTTAGTTTTCTGTGCTTTTGAGGTCTTACCCATGAATTTTTTGGCTAGATCAATATCCTGAAGCATTTCCCTATGTTTTCTTCTAATAGTTTTATATTTATATGGGACTTATTTTTAAGTATTTAATTCATCTTGAGTTGACTTTTGTTTATTGTGAGATATAGGGATCCAGATTTATTCTTCTGCATATGGTTATACAGTTTCATCAGCACTATTTATTGAAAAGGGTGTCCTTTCCCCAGTGTATGTTCTTGACAGCATTGTTGAAGATCAATTGGCTGTAGATATGTGGATTTATTTCTGGGTTCTCTATTCTGTTTCATTGATTTTCATACCAATCTCATTCTGTTTTGATTATACCCCTGTAATAAGCTTTGAAGTCATGTAGTGTAGTGCCTATAGCTTTATCTCTTTGTTCAGGATTGTTTTGGCTATTTGGGCCCTTTTTGGTTCCATAAGAATATTAGGATTTTTTTCTGTTTCTGTGAAAAATAACATTCATATTTTGATAGGAATTGCAAAGAATCTGTAGATTACTTTGGGCAGTATTATCATTTTAATAATACTAATTTTTCCAATACATGAGCATGGCATGTCTTTCCATTTGTTTGTGTCCTCCTTAATATCTTTCATCTGTGTTTTTTAGCTTTCCTGGTAGAGATTTTTCACCTGTTTGTTTAAATTTATTATTTTTTGTTTGTTTTGTTTTTTGCTTTTTTTTTTTCTGTTGTAAGTGGTATTGCCTTCTTGATTTCTTTTTCAGCTATTTCATTAGTGGTGTATAGAAATACTACTGATTTGTGTATGTTGATTTTGTATCCTTCAACTTTACTGAATTTATCAGTCCTAAGAATTTTCCAGTGGAATCTTTTGGTTTCTCTAGATATAAGATCGTGTCATCTGGAAGGAGAGACAATTTGACTTCCTCTTCTAAAATTTGGATGCCATTTGTTTATTTTTCTTGCCTGATTGTTACAGCTGGGAATTCTAGTACTGTGTTGAATGGGAGTGGTGAAAGTGGGCATCCTTGTTTTGTCAGATCTTAGAGGAAAGGCTTAAAACTTTTTCGTATTCAGTATGGTGTTTGCTGTGGGTTTGTCATATATGGCCTTTATCGTTTTAAGGTATGGGTCTTCTATACCTAATGGGTTGAGAGCTTTTGTCATGAAGGGGTGTTGAATTTTGTCAAATGCATTTTTTTCATATATTGAGATGACTCTATGACTTGCCCTTCATTCTGTCAATGCAATGCATCACATTTATTGATTCACATATGGTGAAACGTCCTTGCATCCCTGGAATAAATTCCACTTGATCTTGGTGTAGTATCTTTTTGATATGCTGTTAGATTCAGTGTGCTAGTATTTTGCTGAAGACTTTCGCATCTATGCCAAACAGGTATATTGATTTGTAGTTTTCTTTTTTGTTGTTTCCTTCTATGATTTTATTATCAGGGTAATGTTAGCCTCATAAATGCATTAGGGAAAATTCTCTCCTCTTTAATTTTTTGGAATAATTTGAGGAGGATTGGTATTAATTCTTTAAATGTTTGGGAGAATTCTGCTGTGAATCCATCTAGTTCCTGGTTTTGGAGGAGGCTTTTACTGATTCAATCTCACTACTCATTATTTGTCTGCTTAGCTTTTTTATTTCTTGGTAGATTGTATGTTTATAGGAATTTATCAACTTCCTCTAAATTTCCAGTTTGCTAGCATGTATTTGTTTGTAATAACTCTGCTGATCTTCTGCATTCTGTGTATCAGTTGTAATGTGCTTCTTTTCATTTCTGATTTTGAGTCTTCTCTCTTTTTGGTTAGTCTAGTTAGCCATCAATTATTTTTATCTTTTCAAAGAACCAACTTTTCCTTTCATTAATCCTTTATATTGTTTATTTTACTCTCTATTTTGTTTAGTTCTCTTCTAATAATTATTATTTCTTCTGCTAATTTTAGGTTTGATTTGTTCTTGATTTTCTAGTTTCTTGAGGTGCATCTTTAGATCGTTTAATTGAAATCTTTGGTTTTTTTCATGTAGACATTTATTGCTATAAATTTTGCTGTTAGTACTGCTTTTACTGTGTCCCATAAGTTTTAGTATGTTGTTTTTCCATTTTAATTTGTTTCAATACTTTTTTTATTTCCCTTTTAATTTTGTAATTGGCCCAGTGGTTGTTCAGGAGCATGTTGTTTAATTTCCATGTATTTGTATAGTCTCCATAGTTCCTCTTGATATTGATTTTTTCTCTAATTTTATTCCATTGTAGTCTGAGATGATACTTGATATAATTTCAATTTTAAAATATTTGTTGACTTTGCCACATCCAAGCCATGATTTGAGCCGTGCTCTTTCTCCCATACAATGCTCACTGTGCCCATTACTGTGAGTTCACCCACCACCCAACATCAAGTAACCAAAATGTTTGTACCCCCATAATATCCTGAAATAAAAAAAAATTGTTGAGATTTGTTTTGTGGCCTAACACATGGTCATTATTGGAGAATGTTCCTTGTGCTGATGAGGAGAGTATGTATTCTACAACTGTTGGGTGCAATGTTCTATAAATGTCTGTAGGATCCGTTTGGTCTATAGTCTAATTTAAGTCCACTGTTTCTTTGTTGATTTTCTGTCTAGATAATCTAATGTTAAGTGTTGCTTTTAAAATTCTCCATTGTTTTTGTATTGTAATATCTCTTTCTTTGGATCTGCTAACATTTGTTTTATGAATCTGGGTGTTCCAGTGTTTGGTGCATATATATTTAGAATTATTAAATCCTCTTGCTGGATCAATTCCTTTAGCATTATATAATGACCTTCTTTGTCTATTTATTTGTTTATTACTGGTTTTGTCCTAAAATATGCATTATATAATGTAAGTACAGCTATTTCTGCTTACTTTAGGTTTCTGCTTGTGTGGAATATCTTTTTCCATTCTTTAATTTCAGTCTATATATTTCTTTAAAGGTAAAATGTCTTTTTTTAAGGCAATATATATTTGCCTAAATAGTGTTTTTATACTTTCTAACAGTCTATAACTTTTAAGTGGGGAATTTAATTCATTTACATTCAGAGTTATTATTAATATGTGAGACTTTGCTCCTGTCACATCATTAATTGTTTTCTGATTGTTTCATATATTCTTTGTTCCTTTTTTTTTTTTTTCTCTTATTGATTTTTCTCTGGTTTGCTGATTTTCTGTGCTGGTACCATGTGAGTCTTTTCTCCTCATTTGTGTGTTTAATTTATTAGTGAGTTTTATATTTCATGTGTTTTCATGATGGTAACTGCCATCCTTTCACTTCCAGGTTTAGGACTCCCTTGAATATTTCTTGCAAGGCTGGTCTAATGCTTATTAATTTCCTCAGTATTTGCTTGTCCATGAAAGACTTTATTTCTCCTTTATTCATGAAGGATAATTTTGCTTGATATAGTATCTTTTGGTGGCAATTTTTTCCCTGAGCAGTTTGAATATACCCTCTTATTTTCTCCTGGCCTGTAAAGTTTCTTCTGAGAAGACCACAATTAGTCTGATGGGGGCTCCTTTATAGGTGACTAGATGCTTTTGTCTTGCTGTTTTTAGAATTTTCTCTATGTCATTGACTTTAGACAGTTTGACTGTAATGTGCCATGGAGAAAAGTCTTCGCATTGTATTTTTATTTGGGATCACTGGCCCTCCCTGTATGTGGAAGTCTAAATCTCTCACTTGTGAAAATTTCATCTATTATTTTGTTAAATTAAGTTTTTGAAATCTTTCATTCTCTCTTTGCATTTGGGAAAACTAATAATTTATATACTTAGTTGCTTTATGTTGATATATGTTGTGATATATGTCCCATATATCACAAAGATTTTTTAATTCTTTTTTATTCTTTTTTTTTTCTTTATTTTTGTTTGACTGGGTTATTTCAAAGACCTTTCTTCAAGTTCTGAGATACTCTCTTCTGTTTGCACTAGTCTATTGTTGAAGCTTTCAAGTATATTTTGTATTTTATTCAAGGAGTTCTTCAGTTCCAGAATTTCTGTTTGGTTCCTTTTTGTAATATCCATCTCTTTGGTAAATTTCTCATTTATATCTTACATTGTTTTTGTAATTTCTTTGTATTATTTTTCAGATTTATCTTGTATTTCACTGAGCCTCTTTAGTATGAGGATTTTGAATTCTTTATCTGGCATTGTTACTTCTTTTTGTTAGGCATCTATTGCTAGAAACTATTGTGTTCCTTTGTAAGTGTTATATTTCCTTGCTTTTTCATGCTTCCCATGTTCTTATTTTGATATCTACACATATGGTATTATAGTCACTTCTTCCAGTTTTTTGAATTTGCTTTCATAGGGGAGGACTTTTTTCTGAAGATGCATCAATGGTGTTAGTTGGGTAGGGCCCTTTAACTTTCATTCTGGGCGTGTGTGTTAGGGTAGTCTGTGTATGATTTCTTCAGCTGTAAACAGTATCAGTGGTATCTGTGAATTCCTCTGTGTTTTAGTGTATGGTTATTAGTGGAGACTACGGTGAAGTTTTGCTAGAGACAGTGACACCAGGCAGACCAGTCTTCAGGTCCCAGTGTGGCAGTAGTGGACTGATTGTTTCTGATCTTGGGCCTCAGAGTGATGTATGCTGGCACCAATGTTAGCAGGAACAGGCAGGCCAATTTTGGGGACTCCAGGTGGCTTGCTCAGATGCCAGTAGGGGTTGCAGTGGACTGGGTGGATGACTGAGTTCTCAAGTCCCTGAGCAACCACTGTAATGTGGGCAGTGACAATAGCAATGGTGGTCCAATCCTCTTGGTCCCACACAACATGGACTGGTGTTAGTGGTAGCTGTGGTTTGGAATCACGACTTACAGTGCCAGACACACAGCTATCAAGCTTTCCTACTCTTTGTGGCAGCACAATACATAGTACCATACCTTGTATATAAAAACTGCCTGATAAGACTCTTTCAAAGAATTTACTAATGAAGTTACTTTAAAATGAAATTAACTAAGTTGAAATAGAATGTATTTAGGAACTTCATATTTTCAAGTGAAAGACAAAGTCTATTAAATATGAGTCCTATATTGAATGTGAGTTCTATTTATCTATCTAAAATAAGGGTCAAATAATAAAAGTTCTTGTTTGCCTGGTAAAAGGGTTTGAACAGCTCCTTTCCCTCCTCCTTACCTCCTCTTCCTCACCCTTTCTAATTCTTCATTACCCTCTTCTTCCTCCAGCTTCTTCTCCTTCTCTTTTTCTTTCTTCTTCCTCCTCTTCCACCTCTTTCTTTTCTTCCTTTACTATATTTATTGTTGTATTCCTAGCCCCAGGAACACTTTCAGGCATATAGTAGGTACCAATAAATATTTGTTGAATGATTTCCCCTCTGAAAACCTCAAAAAATATAAACCCCTGGAAATAACATTATGAAATGCCTATTCTCAGAAAATTCTTTTGATAGTAGATTAAATATAGGCATGCCCCCAGTCAGAAAAACATGTTAGATATTGTTTCATAATTATGATCAAAAGTAATGAAGACCTGAAAAAAAGATGACAGTGGGCATGGAGATGAAGTGACCATTATTATAGGTAACAAGAAAGTGTCAACATTAAAATGTGACTGTTTATATGAGATTAAAAGGATTGAAAAATGAAGCCCATGGTATATTTATTAGGTCTTTGGCTTGAGCAACCAAGTGGATGACAGTGTTGATTCTTATGAGTAGCAACAAGAAGAGGAAGCTTCTGGGTCAGTATACATTGGATTTAGTTTGAGATATAACTGGGTGTAAATCTTTACTAATGACCTAGTCATGCTTTGAAGGCAGATTTACATTGGTATGTGGACTTGGGCTCATAGGCCTATTGCAAAGTTTTAGAATACCTAACCCTATTAAATAATGATGATAATTTATTAACTTACTGGTTAACAACTCTTCTGATAGACTCTTCCAGAAACAAAATAAATGAAACAAGCTTCAGAATCTTTTAGTGATTCTAAAGATGGTATACTTATCTCTCTGTGAAGTTAGACTTTTTATAATATGTAAAATACTTTCTATGTGTTTGAAATAGAAAGCTTTTATGTAGGGATTTTTTGTGCACATTTTTTACTCCTCTTGATAATAGAATTCATAGCTTTGATTTCTTAGTACCCATTGTGAACTAAAAACAAAATCCTAAGTCCTCTGCTAACTGAATGGACCCCTCTTGGCCAAGGGGACCTCAGAAATACCTTAAATCCCAGCCATGATGGGATGGGAAAGATGAAGTACAATTACATACGTCCCCTCATAAATATGCATGACTCGTCCTACAGCTTGTTGAATATGTATATTTGACCACCCTGCTCAGTATAAAATCCAGGTCCATTTTATCTTTTTCTTTTATTATTTCAGAATTTTACAGAGGTACAAATGGTTTGATTACATGAATTGCTTTTGTACAGTTTGAGTCAAAGTTATGTGTGTCCATCACCCAGATAATGTGCGTTTTACTCATTAGGAGTGAATTTACCCACCCCCTCCTCCCCCCTCCATCTGCTTGAATTCTGTTGAGTTTTACTACCATATGTGCAGATGAGTATTGATCAATTAGTTCCAATTTAATAATGGGTACCAGTGGTGCTTGTTTTTCCATTCTTGTGATATTTAACTTAGAAAGATAGTCTCCAGTTCCATCCAGGTTGTTAAAGGTATTAGGTCACCATGTTTTTTATGGTTGAGGTAATACTCCATGGTATACATATACCACATTTTATTAATCCACTCATGTATTGATGGGCACTTGGGCTGTTTCCATATCTTTGCGATTGTGAATTGTGATCCTATAAACATTCGAGTGCAGATGTCTTTTTTATAAAATGTCTTTTTTTCCTTTGAGTAATTACCCAGTAGTGGGATTGCTGGATCAAATGGTAGGTCTACTTTCAGTTCTTTCAGATATCTTCATACTTCTTCCCATAGAAGTTGTACTAGTTTGCAGTCCCACCAACAGTAGATGAGTGCTCCTATCTTTCTGCATCCACACCAGCATCTGTTGTTTGGGACTTTTTCATAAAGGCCATTCTCACTGGAGTTAGGTGCTATTTCATTGTGCTTTTCATTTGCATTTCCCTGATGATTGAGATGTTCAGCATTTTTTCATATGTTTATTGGCCAATAGCAACAAAGAAAATAAAATACCTAGGAACATATTTAATCTTTTGTCTCTTCTTTGAAGCAAATGTGTCTGGCTCCAGGCTGGGGCTCTGCTTACCAACCTGTTGGAATGACCACCGAGCAGGTTGCTACCCTTTATGAGAAATAAAGTCCTTCTTTTTCCAAAGTATAAACCTCACTAACTAATTTATTTTTTGGTTAATACTGCAATGATGTCTTGTATAGAAAGTATGTATTTTTAAAGTCTGACACCAAAGCTAATTAAAATAGCATCTATAGGAAAATTTTGAAGCTCTGAAACTTCAGTAGTTGGACTTTTTCCTTCCTATATGTGAAACCAAGGAAAACTGTTTTTCTAGTCTCCTAGGAAGGGAATGAGAGTAAGTCATCAACCATACATCAATCATACATCAAGAGTAAGATGTATGGTTTAAAAGATAGTCAGAGATAGAAGGCACAATACACAAAAATGTTTAATGGATGAAGGTCTAGGACTTCCTAAAGACATCATGGGAGAGATAAAATATTTTTAAACACCACTTTGAAAGTCTCAAAACAATAAATGTTGTCATGGATGCAGAAAGATAGGAACACTCATACGCTGCTGGTGGGGCTGCAAACTAGTACAACCTCTGTGGAAAGTAATATGGAGATATCTCAAAGAGCTACAAGTAGAAGTACCATTTAATCCAACAATCCCATTACTGGGCATCTACCCAAAAGAACAAAAGACATTCTATAAAAGAGACATCTGCACTCGAATGTTTATAGCAGCACAATTCACAATTGCAAAAGATGTGGAAACAACCCAAGTTCCCATCAATATATGAGTGGATTAATCAAATGTAGTATATGTATACCATAGAGTTCTACTCAGCCACAAAAAAAAATGGTGACATAGAACCTCTTGTATTATCCTGGATAGAGCTGGAACCCATTCTACTAAGTGAAGTATCCCAAGAAGGGAAAAACAAGCACCACATGTACTCGCCATCAAATTGGTATTAACTATCGACACTTAAGTGCACATATAGTAATAACATTCATTGGGTGTCGGGTAAATGGGATTGGGGAGCAGGGGATGGGTATATACACACATATTGGGTGCAGTGCACTCCATCTGGGGGATGGACACACTTGAAGCTCTGACTCGTGTGGGGCAAATGTAATATTTGTAAGCTAAACATTTGTACCCCCGTAATATGCTGAAATTAAAAAAAAATTAAAAGCAGTACGGCCCAATTTCAGAGAACTATACCTGCATTTTAAATGGGAATTTAAAGAATCTCAGTCATTGATAGTTTTATTAGAAAGATTGTAATTCTTAAGCATAAAAATGATGGGTTTTGATCTGAAAACAGTATTTGTTAAATGTTATTAATATAATCTAGAAAATGCCTATAGTGCCAATCTTATTTTGACCATAATATTAAGTTGTAGCTATATTAATTTTAGATAATGGAAGCTTTTTATGTTTGTTGTGACTCAGAGACTTCATAAAATAGGGTAGAATCTTTATTATTAGCACTGGATAATATTCTCTTTGCTCCGATTTCTCCCAAATTTTAAAGAGTGTTGTTTGACAGAATTAATGTTCTAGTTGACTATACCTTGGTGTTAAGTTATATAATTGAGGCATGAAATCCTGTAAACTTCATAAGTGCTTAAGATAATAATTGATCAGATTCTGATCAGTAAGCGTTCATGATAATTCAAAGTAAGGCACTTAGAGTCACTATGATACTCTGACCCTTTATGGTGAAATATTGAGAAAGTAAAATTCCTGTATCTCTCAAATTCTCAGTTGCACCAAAGGTAGGGATTATATTAACTCGCCAGTTCTCTGCTCAACACCGTTTCACTTCTTAGGTGGAAAACACCTCAATTCCCCTAAGGTTGCAAGTCAGATATGCAGAGCAGAACTTTCCATAAGGAAAGGTCTGAAGTTCATTAAAATCTTCCCACTCAGGTATATTAATGAATCCTCTATTCCATTTATTTATTCTCCAAATTATTACGTCCAGTCTGTTGGCAGAAATATGCCAACAGAAGTTTTTTCTGGACTGAGTTTAAGGTGATGATTGTGCCTCAAAGTTGTTAATGTTTGTCTATGCTGTCATAGTGCCAGGGTATTGTGAGTCTCTAAGTTGCATTGAAGTCCCTTCTTTTTAAGGAAGAACTAGGAAAATGTTTCTCAGTGATATGAAAAGTCCACAAAATGAATGACTTCTAATATATTTTTAAGAAAAAACACATACTGGAGGTTTAATATTGATAGTTTTGAAAAATAGCAGAAAGAATAAATTTAGTTAAGCATCAGCAAAGACCTATAAGTGTATAATGATTTTTCCTAATCCTTTGCTTTAAATGTATTTTGTGATGGTAAAATAACTCTACTGTAATACCATAGCTATAAAAACATTGACCTTTGAGCCAAATATTTTAAAATAGTATAAGAAAAAAAACGTATATGATCTTTTGTTTTAAAAAATATTCATTCCTGTAGAGGCTTCAAGAAATAAATTCGAGGCTAGTTTAGTCACTAAATTAAAGATAACATTCTCTGGACAGTTAATTCTATCCACGGCCATAATCTATAAAACTCTTTTAGCACTCTGAATATTATAAATGGAATTTATAATCACTCCAGCAGGCTCACCTGAAGGATAAAGATCAGTTCCAAATCATTCAGAATTATATTCTCCCTTGGGAAGCAGACAAGGGGAGCACAAAAGCAACATTTTGCTGTCTATTTGATTTTCCTGGAGTCAAAATGAACTACTGGAAAACATTCTTTAAAACGTACCACGTAGGATATAGTAGTGGAATGTTGGTAACTGTGTCAATTAATAGGAATTTATAGTCAAAATAGCATTGCCATAATTCTCATTATTTCTTCCATTCTAATCCCTTGCTTGCCAATCTGTCTGAGTGCCATATCTAGATCTAGAGAGGAGTATTTTTAGTGTTTTCAGAGCTTCTGAATTCAGAACTGAATTCAGGCTGTCTGAAGAGATTTCTTCTCACACATCGTCTGCTTCTTGTTTCTTCTGCCCCTTTTTGTGTGCATTTGCCTACATTGTCTGCACTACTGTCAGAAACAATCACGTGCAACTTTAGCTTATAAATGACACTCAAAATAAGCATTAAAATTCTAAGACAACTGGATGATTGTTTCTTCCAAGACTTGACAATTGATCTGCACCTCAGTTAGGGAATATTATCAAACATTTGAGCCTGATGTGATATATCACATTCAGGGCAGTCTGGGGTCATTCAATTTTATTTTTGAGTCATTAGATCTACCTTTAACCTGTAACATCTTCAAGGCACATAATAAATTTCCACGTATGATACAGATATAAAATATTTATGTCAAGAAGAGTCATGTCTAACTGAATTTTTTATTTTTATTTCTCAGAGCAAACAATGAAGGTTATTCTATTTTCAAAAAAGAACACTAAGAGATAACACTAAAAATCAGTAGTTCACCTGTCTGCTTAGGGTAGACTACCCCCTCAGAGCAATGAGGTGGTTCTAAGTTAAAAATGACAGTATATACCAGAATTTCTGAGGGTACAATTAAATGATACAGTATTACCTTCAACCAAGAACTGTTTTCATGTTCGTATTACTAGAGAAGATACCCTAAGTCATACACTAGGTTACCATGAAATAAAATCCAACTAAGTATGTCATTTCTTCTGCAAAATAGATTATTGTTTTATGTAAAACTATATTTTAAAGATTTTTTTCTATAATTGTAACTTATTCTTAATAACATGGGAAAAATCCTTAATATAAATTAATTTTAATTCACTATTTTCATGATTAAACTACAGTTCTTTGATTGAATACCTAACATCTATTCCCAAATCATGGAAACTATTTAATCAATAAAAACAGCGAGAGATTTGGACAAATTTTGCCTGAATCTGCATTCTTGAGGTCAATCATTTGTATATATGTATAGTCCTTAAAGCCAGGTAAATGGCTTTCAGAAGAATTTATCAACCTAGTTCTTTGGGAAAACATATTTACTATATGAAAGCAGAATGTTTTCTTTTCATCCTTCTCATCATCATTTAATTTTTAAAAGATCTTTTCTTTTTAAAAAAATTAATTTCCTTTTGTTTGTAACATGAAAGACCTGTTGTCTGGAATTGATCTTTCTTTTCTGTCTGTAGGGAAAGACCAATTTTGTCATGTATGCTTGCTACAGTATTGATGAGGGTATATCTTATGACAGTTTTTAAAAATTGTGTTATGTTTTTCCCAAAGGTATTAGTTTTACCAAATATACAGTTACCAATTGCTTTGATACAATTCAACTACACAATTCTATTTACTGATATTTCTGTATACCAGTAAAGAAAGCCTTGTTTTCTTTCTCTAATATCAATCAATAGCTTTCATGCTATTTGGGGTTATTCCCTGTTGGGAGTGCTTAGTTTTAAAATCATGTTCAGGAACTTTAAGCTGAAATAACACAATGATATTGAATGTTGATGGATTGGTATCATGTAAAACCATGCTTCGCAAAAAGTCTGGGCAAAATTGCAATATAAATATCATAACATTATGATACATGAATTTATCCTGAGGGGAAAATATGGTTAGCTGGCAAACTTTTTATTCTCATTCCATGCTAAATGATAGGGGATTGGAATTCATATATGTTTATGTATATAAACTAAATGTTTACATTAGTCTATGTATTTATATTTAATCCACAATATTGATCTACTAGCTTACATGGGAAAATGGCTATTTTAAACTTATTATGGGTTAATACATTTCTGTGTCTTTATATTATCTTAGTAATACTTTCTGATCATAATCTTAAAAGGTTCATTACTCATGAAAAAGTAAACTTTTTAAAAATAAAATGCATTAAGAAAACTATAAAATCAAGTCTTATCTCATTTTTAACCCTCAAATAAAAAATTTTACTCCCTAAACTTTGGATAAAGAAGAGCAATACATATTCTTTCTCTCCCCATTTAATTTTTAATTTGCAGGTTGAAGTTACTCTATTTATTTAAAAAAATTATACTACTAAATTAATATATTACAAATTGGAAATAATATTCATTTAAAATTAGAAATTTAAAAATGAAGGAGATAATTATAAAGTGTCCAATAAGAGTATAGAAAATAATGACATTAAAATTCCCATTGTATTTTCTTCCCCAAATAAGTGCTGAATTCTGAACTGGCCTGAATGTAATATTATTCTTTACTCAACGTCTTTAAGGTTCATTTCAGAGAATGAATGAATATCGTTTACTATGTTGTACTTTAGTAGATAGTTTTCTAAAATTAAATGTCAGGGTACCAATACTGTGTGGTCTGAGAACTAATTTCTATAATTGATGAATTCATGTGGGCAGCCTTTTAAAATCAAGCTCAGATGTCTTGAAAAATATGTGTTTTCTTTAAAGGCAGTGGTTAATATTAATAAGAAAATAATCATTTGAACATCTGTTATAAATAGCTATTCATGAATTTTTATTTAAAGCGAGCTACCACTATAAAGATTGAATAAGGATGAGAAAATGCTATAGAATCATTGGAAATATTTGTTTTTAAATAGAAGACATTTCTTATTTCTAAATATTTAAAAAGAAAGGGAGAGCCTATAAGAACACAGCTAAAATAATTTTTTGCAGATTGTGTAAACAATGCACACTGTTCAATAGCATTTTTGTGTTTGTTTTTCTTTTCCATTTCTTTTTTACTGATTATATTTTAAAAAGTGTAATGAAAAATGAATTTTCAGCAGAGCTGGTTCACATCTGCTGCCTATAAATAAGGACAGCTTTTCTTCCTGTCAAATGCTTTGTATTTTAAAAAAATGTAAATCACAAAGGAGATGTTACTCAAAGAATATTCTGTATATATTTCAGAATATTTATGTTTCAAAATGATCTCATTTTAGAAAATAAAGCAGAAAGTTGGTAAATAGGGATTTAGAAAGTATGTTTTAGGACTGCAAAGAAAAATTTTATGCATATCAAAGTATGAAAACCGGCACAATAATAAAGCAGGCAAAATGAAAGAAGTTCTATATGCTAGGAAATTATTCCCTATTTATTGATTGTATGTTGAAATAAATTGAGAAGTGTAGCACAAGTTGTAACTAATAGATAACAATCATTATATTACTAAGTGATTAGCATTGTTTTCAAATCAAAGTAAATTTGGAGTTATTCTGATAATAAAGCACTTACACATACTTGCTATCTAGTGGCATGGCTTAGAGAAAGAGAATGTAATAAATGACGTTTTCTGTAATGTCTGTGACACAACCTATGCTCTGTAGAAGCCTATCAGGTTGTCATTCACATGAATGTCTTTCACTTGTGCATCACTGGAAAGGAGTTTCTAATACAGTCACTTGTCACTGAATCCTTCATAAGCACTACAGTTTTAGGAGACTATGTTAAAATATATATTTCACTGATTGGCTGCTGAATATGGTGATCATAATAATTACATTATTATTTATTTCTTAACATTATGTTGTAAAATTTTAAATTTGTCCTTTTTTTTCCTGTACAAAATGCCTATTTAACTCCCCTAATAAATAAAGCTTTTAAGCTATTACGGAGTTTAATAATATGTTAATCAATTAGGTAAATATAGGCAGAAAAATACTTAGTCTACAAAGGCATTAATAAGAAATCAAGGCATTTATAAGATTACCAAGTAAATTATGGCACTAATTTTATAATATAAAAGAAAGAAACTACTGTGTTGTTTTTAGGCCTCAATTTGTGTTCTAAGGGGAGAGAGTTTTCAGAAAGCAAGCATTAAAATGCCCATAATACACTGTAAAAGTGTATATGAAAATTTATGCTGTTTATACATCAAAGTAAGCACTTGGATTAAAGGAATAATTAGAAGACATTATTTAACAGTTCAGTAATAAGAAGAAAATAACACAGGTTGAAATTATTCTGGTCTATAGGCAGAAGGTATATCGTTACATTTTTAGCTATAGTGAGTACAGCAATTATAATTTAATTCTTCACCATACATGTACAAATGGTATACATTAATTATTCAGAAGGAAGATATTATAAATGGTGTTTATGACCCTGATCCACTTGGGGATCAGCTCCAAGATATTTTTCTCCTTAAAAGCAACCAAGTGGATCAGTTATTCTTTTTAAATAGTTATTTTTATTGCGTATTTTTATTTATGCATTCAATTTTATAGACAGAATGCTATCCGTCAGAGTATTCTAGGTATGTTACAGTAACAAAGTGCTCCAGAATCTCATAGTTAATAGCATAAGTTCATTTCTTGTTCATGTTACAAGTTGAGAAAAGTCTCAGCAGGGGAATTCCCTTACACGAAAGGCCAAGGCTAAAGAGGACTGTATGTTAAAATACAATCCCTAAATAAACAATGTAGGGAGTACTAGAATATGATAAACTGTGCTCTGATTCTTAACACTTCTGCCCACTCACATTTAGTTGGCCAAGGAAAATCACATGACCAAAAATAATATCCACAGGGGGCCATGGAGTGCAATTGCACCGTATATCTCTAAGGCAAGAACTGGAAACATTTGATGAATGGCACTGATTGATTTCATAATGGTAAGAGAAAAATATGAAGAGTAAGACAGTGAAATGCACTAAGAATATCTCCAATTACATAATTAATGCATAGAGGTTTGACACTTCATATTGTTCCAGTGTCACAGCCACATGCCAGAGGATTTAAACCTGAAACTCTGGGGATAGAGCTTGAATGTTTGTATTTGTTGTAAGCCCATTACGTGGTTCTAACATATATTCCTGATTAAAAATCACAGTTGTGAAAATATTTCTTTATAACATTTCCTTATCACATGCATTCATTTTAAAAAATTATTATTGCATGTCTACTACCTGACAGGCGTAATCCCTGCCACTAAGTAGTTGATAAACTAAGGTTTTCTAGGAGATGAATCCATGTATTAGGTATAATGATAAGTCTCAGAAGGAGTTTACCAAATTGCATAATCATAGCATAGGAACAATTTTATTAATTTTCAAAAGAGATAACATTATTAGGAAGAGCTGATAAGAAATATAGTTGTTACTTTATATTGCTTAACATTTTGCCATGTTTAGCAAGACAAGCTTTAACTACAAATAAGAATTAGTGTAATTTTTCAGCCAGTTCTTTAAAGTACAAATTTAACTGAAATTCATTTACAAAAAAAAATGCATTCTAAATTCTAGCATATTTAATGCTTAATCTTAATTTCCTTTTTTAGTATGTTAATCATAACAATGATTATTAGAAAATTTCTGTGATCTATATCTTATATTTATTTATGTTTCTTGAGTTAAGTCAATCTTTATAAAATTATATTTTTTTAATCCTTATAATCTGTATTTTGGATCGGGCCTTAGAAGTTTTCAAGCTAAATTTATCTTAAGTTAAAAGGTACCTAATTATTGTAAAATGAACCAATTTAAAATTCCTGCTTCAGCCCCAAAATGCCACTGTATTACTGTTCAAATAGTTTGCTGTTTTTTGCTACCAGCACCTGAGCTACTTATCAGAAATATAATTGGCAATACATATTATATTATACTTTTGAAGTATTATTTATAGCTAATAATTTGTAGATCAAAAAGAATGTTGAGCCAATAATTCTTTTAACTTTCCCAGCTCTATATCACACTAATTTAAATAATCACAAATCATCTAGTTTGTACTTTTATTCTTAAAGAAATGCTTTCTTCAAAATATTAAGGCTTTCTCATTTTATAGAAAAAACACTCAAACACTTAACTCTTCTTCTTTTTAGAATTATATATCAAAATATTATCCTTTTAAATTATCAATTATTAATTAAATTTTGTTTATTTAAAAAGACATCTACAGAAACACATTTGTAAGTCTGTGTCAGTAGATGAATTATTCTATTAAGAAGAAGTGGAAATTAAAATACTATACTTAGAGAAGAAAACTCACTACAGGGCCAGGTGTAGTGGCTCACACCTATAATCCTAGCACTTTAGGAGGCCCAGGTGGGAGGATTACTTGAGGCTAGGAGTTCAAGACCACCCTGAACAACATAGTGAGACCCTGTCTCTACAAAAAATAAAAAAAATAGCCAGGCATGGTGGCAAAGGTGAGCTACTCAGGATACTGAGGCAGGATTGTTTGAGCCCAGAAGTTTGAGGTTACAGTGAGCTATGATGATGCCACTGCACTCTAGCATGGGCAACAGAGTGAGATCCTGTCTCAAAAAAAAAAAAAAAAAAATCACTACAATAGATTTTAGATGACAAAAGAGCCAGAAAGATGCATAACTGCCTTTAAACTATTTAGAATTTTATTTTATTTGAAATCTATTTCATATTTATTTGAGACATAGTGTGTGGATTACAAGTAATAACTCAAGATATAAAGAATATTTCCCTTGTATTCAAAGCTTCAAGCAGTTATCCAAAGCTAATCTTGTCTAGAACTATCCAGTTTATTTTTCAAGTATATTCTTCAAAATAATGTTAGTCTAAATTCATGTAAAAAGAAGAAAATAAAACTAATTTTAGTAACCAATTCTTAGCAAGCAACAAATTAATCTTGATCTCTCAAAAATGGATTTCTAATTTTATTATTTAGATGAATGTTCACCATCCTGACTTATATCCATAAAGAGAGGGAACAATAATATGTTTCCATGAGTAAAAGGTTATTCTTACTGGACACCCTTCCTTAGAAAATTAACATAGAGAGGTTAAGAACAAATAATTCCTATAACAAAGACCTGGGTTACAGAATTAGTTTGTGTCCTTACTAAACGTATGCATTTTTGTTTTATTAAACCACTTGACCTCTCAATACCCGTACCAGTAAACTTAAGGTAACAATACAAACATTTGAGAGTTGATAGAAAATTGGACAATGTGTAAAAATCTCTTAACACGGTACCTGTAAATGAGTGAATGATTTATAGATTTAGTCATTATATTCATCAGTATTTTTTTACCATTTATCACTTTCACATTTTTGTCATAGAAAAATCTCTCCAAGAAGGTTATTTATTATTATTAAGTAAATGCACAGAAATATTTTATTTTCAAAATTGCATGTATATGGTAAAGTAAGTGGATATCCAATAGCGTTAAAAGCTCATTACCAATTTAGATACACACAAATTTAAAAATCACTTAAGAAATAAAGCTAACTAATATTTCTGGTTTTAATGACATTTGAAAAGATGTCCTATGGTGAATAGTGAGAGATTTAAAAAAGCACTAAAACAGACCTTATAGAGTAATTTAAGTTTGCTTATTTTAGATTTAATAATTTTATAGAACACAAATTACTCCTTCAAAATCATGAAAATTTACAGTGCATCAGTTTTAAAGGGTGATAAGAGCCTTATAGCCTTATTTGACTTATTTTCTTCATCTGCAAGTAGAGATATTATTAATTTTTAGGTCACTGTATTATTTCGACAATGACATAAACCATGCATAAACCCACAACACATTGCCTGGCTCTTAGTGAGCGCCCAACATATTACTATCTTTATATTTAAAGCTGTCCAATGAAAGTACTTCTCTAACTTTTTAATTTCACACTTATTTTTTTCCTTCATATATATAAGGGCTTAACAGAATTTTACAGAATATTTCAACCTTTACTCCTAACAATCAATCTCATGAATTCAGGTGGGTAAGTTCCATTTGAGCAAGCTTACTTTCATTGAGAATTGAAAAGTATATGTGACCTGTAAATGTTATCAGAAACGGTAACTCTACTTGACAAATGGCCTAATCACTCTACTCTAGATCAACACATTTTTCTTGTTATAATAAAATGTCTCTTCTAAGAATGCATATAGATTTTAACTTTCCTGAATTTCTATAAATTTTTAGCTACTTTATATTATAGCTTTGTCCTGGAAAACTGATATGTTCCACAAGGTAAATGCTCACCCTATTTTGCTACATGCCACACAAAAGTCACTTTCAACCTTCACAGAATAACTATTCTTTGGCTCCTTTGTGACAATTGTGGGTTTTTGAAAATTCACAAACCTTCCTTCTCATTGAAAGGAAACACGGAACATTCAATATCAGAGGTCAGCTCAACATTAGGAGGCTATTTAAAAACATGGCCATCTTTCCCCTGGTATCTGTCACTATGTCAATTTAGAAGGAAAACTATGCTGTACCAGAGCTTTAAATATCCAAAAGTTTTATTAAAATAATAATTTTGTAGATTTTAACAGTGGTGTATCTTTGTTTAATTTTTATGACACAGGTTCATAACAGTAAACTACAATGTTACGGTATTAAGTTATCACCTCTAATAAAGACTCACTCTTATATTAGCTAATGATTCTCTTTCCTGTCATCTATTCCTCACTCTCCTTTTTTTTTTTTTTTCTTTTGAGACAGAGTCTTGCTTTGTTGCCCAGGCTAGAGTGAGTGCCGTGGTGTCAGCCTAGCTCACATTAACCTCAGACTCCTGGGCTTAAGCGATCCTCCTGCCTCAGCCTCCCAAGTAGCTGGGACTACAGGCATGTGCCACCATGCCTGGCTAATTTTTTCTATGTATATTTTAGTTGTCCAGATCATTTCTTTCTATTTTTAGTAGAGACAGGGTCTCACTCTTACTCAGGCTGGTCTCGAACTCCTGACCTCGAGCGATCCACCCGCCTCGGCCTCCCAGAGTGCTAGAATTACAGGCGTGAGCCACCATGCCCGGCCTCCTCACTCTCTTTAAACTTAAAATTTATCTCTCTTGGTAAGTTATTCTTGAAAGTTTGTCCTGAACTATGATCCTTTCCTTATTTGTAGTAACTCCAGTATTACTCTGCAGTATATGTTAGCTGATTGGTGGGAATTACATTTCAGGTAATTTTAAATTGTTCACATTGCAAATATTATGATGTAAGATACTAATAAAATAATGCTTTATGCACAAAATGCAAAATAATAAAAGTTCCTTCAAAATGCTTTTAAAGCCCCAAGATCACATACTTTCAAAGCTATGACCTAAATGACTTATAAACTGCAGTTAAATTATTGACACATGGCGGCTCCACTTTAGTTTGTAAAGAAAACCACTCATTCTTCAATAACAGTGTATGCACAAAGCTATTATTTACACAGTGTTAATTGTTTAATGTGCATTACAATTATAATTTAAACTAATTTAATATGGTGTCAAATTGACTTCCAATTTTTCAATAAGTGTTAGTTAACCAGTTAGTGTTAGTGCTTTACAATCTACAACTTTAATATGCAATAACGTTTGATTAAATACTTTGCAAAAGCCTTAAAAATTCCATCCTGTGCTGTTAACTTTGGAGCAAGGACTGGGAGATGTATTGGTGGAAAACTGAGAAATAAAAAGTAAATTGAAAGCACTTACAAAATTAAGCTTGTAAATATTACATGGCTGGAAAAAAATTAAGGAAATGATATTTTCCACATAGTTGTAATACTGAGACTGCTATAATGTGTCACTAAGCCAAGGTATTATATACACTAAGTAATTAAGTATACTTGATAATGTAATAGAAGGTGACATTAAAACAAAATATTCTATATCAGGTGTTTATTATGCTTAAAAACTGTTTGCAAAGGCAAAATCATGCTACCAGGCACAAGGGATACATTCTTCCTACTTTATATGTATCTTTATGGGACTATTAGTCCTGAATTGCAATGTATGATTTTCAAGACAATATCTCTTACGTACTTTCTTATGGATTTTTCTACTCTTGTTTGATGGAACTCTACAAATTCAGAGAACATGTATTATTTGTCCTTGCTTCCCCAGCATAGAACAAAACACCAGCAAAGTAGTAAGGACTCAACAGTGAGTGAGTAAATGAGTGAATGAAGGGCTAGCATCTAAATTTCTGGTAGTAAGTAGCAAGAACCTTAATAATAAACAAAATTTTTATTTAATAATTTTACTTTTGGGATTGCAAAATAGAGGACTCAGACATAAGGAAAGTCCTAAAATGATTATATTATTATATGGAACTGCTAAGAATAGGATATGGCTAAATCAATTACAAAATTTATGTAAATAAAAATAAAAATTTTATGGTAATACTAAAAGTGATAATCATGGGAAAATTGAAAATAATAGGAAAATATGATTCTACTTTGATGTTAAATGAAAATAGCAGGAAATAAAATTTTATTTTGGATCTTAATAATATAATCATTGTACCTTTTTAAAATAAGTATAATATTACTAAAATGTTTTTAGATACTTAATTTGTTCCAAAATTCAATGCTGAAATAGTATTTTATTTTATGTTGTTAATTTTCCTTGTATGTTGTTTTGTGTGAAGCAATAAGTTAAATTTTGATCTAAGCACTCTAAATATTTGTATTGTGTTTACTAAGACAAACAGATCTAACCAACAGAAGTTACAGTGACCAAAATTACACATATTGCCAGAACAGAAAATTGGCAATGATGATTTCAATAATAGAGACTTAAAATATTATAGCATAAAATATAAAGAGGGTATTAATGAACTTTATTTTATTTGCATAAGACCAATAATAATTACGGTAGTAATTATAGCAATTAAAAAATCCTAGTCTAATTTGTAACTACTTTCTATGTGGGGTTTTTATATCCACAACCATTGTTATTAATGGTTTTTAAAGGATTGGCTAGTTTTTTGAGATCTTAAAGAACAGTGTACCACAATATACTGTTTAGTAAAGAGGTTAAAATTTTAAAATTGCTGCTCAAAACTAGACCATGTACTAATAAAAACAAATAGAAAAAGAGTTGGATTTTTATAGTGTTTAATTCTCTTAGCATAGTGATAAAAACAAATGGTTTTGGCTTTAGGGGGATCTGAGTTTGGGCCCTGTTGCTGCTACTTACTTGCTATATATCCTGAGGCAAATATTTCTCTTCCCTAAGCCAAAATGTTCTTACCTCAGAACTGGGGAATAGCAATTTATCCCACATAGGGTAATTGTGAAGATTATAACTGTAACATACTTCAAATCTTGAGTGTAGTCCTCTCAACTGGTATTATCATTGTATTTTATAATGTGAGGAAGAGATAAATGTACTTAAATGTATGAAACTACAGGGATATTTGGGTGAGAATAAAAGTAGCCAGCTTCTGGGGTTGAACTGTGCAATCCATGTTGACTTGGCTATGTCTGTGTTACAGGGTTACTAACCTTAGTTGTGTACCCTCAGTAGATAAAGTGTACTCAAAGTGTGATTCCCCTCACATCTTGGGCAGCTCAGTAGGACTTGACCAACGTCCGGATGGATAACTCTGGCCAGAGCAGTCATGGTCATATTAATGTTATTATTTTCTCGTTTTACTATGATGTAAAGAAAATGTTGGAAAGTCTGGCAGAAGTAGCTTAGTGGCACAAATTTGGTGTGACGTTTCAGAGGATTTGTCCTGAAGCTATACAACTGTAGGGGTGTTTTACAAAAAAGCACTCATATAGATTATGAAGAAACATATTGTCAGTGATGACATTATATACTAGAAATTTTGTATGATTTTATAGCACTATTTATATGAGAGCAGAATACAATGGTCACATAAAGATGTTTAGATGGAAAGGGACACAGATTCTACCCGTTTCACAGCAGGAAGTAGAGTACCCTTCTGTCACTCAAGACTACAGGGGTTATATTTTCCTACTTGTTAGACTCTCTACTTACCCAATTTGTATCAAATTATATATATAAATACAAAAAAACTGATAAATTTTATATGTAACAAGACTGAAACATTTGTTTTAAAATTTGAAAGTCTTGAATTCAACCTTATATGAGTCTCTTTGTAGTTATGAGTAGACACATAAACCCATAATCATTGCTTAGATTCATTTATATGAATTGAAATCCTTCTACTAAGATTATTCATTTTTTAGGTTTAAATTGATTCTCATAAGTGTAAGCACTGCATTGCCATTTGAATAAACTTGGTCAAATATCCCTCTACAAAAGAAAACATAACATGACTAGTAGGAATATGCAAACTTCACAGTATATCTTCTGAATCCTCCATCTATTGATTTTATTTAGAAAATAATACATAATCAATTTAGTCTTATCATACATTTTAACTTGAGAATTTATTTCAGAATAATGAGGAGGAAGGTAAAGCTAAAAATCATGTGCCCAGTGCACATTGTCTCATCTTCTAATGCCACAGCACAAAGCAATGCTGGATATTCATTGTAAAAGTGTATTTTTTCTAGGTTAGAGTCTAAATTTATCTCCATTATAAATCGTCATATTCATCTTTTCACTGGGTCATAGAGACAGCTTCACTCTTATTCTTTCTCTTCTACTTATCCCCACTATATTTATTTCTGTCCTATATTTTTCAACAATTTTTTAAGTTGGTTTTTCTAGCAATCTCTGGATGTTATTTAGTTGGACTCTGAAATTCTTCATAAAAAAGGAAAAAAAAAACCCACCTTTGGAGATTCTACTTCTCTGCATTCATTTCATGTGTCTAAATAATTTGAGGTATAGCCTCTCAATAAATCTCAGTATCCCCACAGAGTATGCAATCACTAATTATTCTATCTCTGATTTGATCTTTTCCTGGCTACTGCTTGTATCAATTACCCTTCACTCTTATGAATCTTTTTTTTCATTCAATTACTCTCAATCAATGTTTAGCTTCAGATAGCATTAATAAGTGTCTATAAGCCAAGAAATGTCACTTTAAAAGAAATATTTTGAAACTATTCAAATTAACTTGCCACATGCTGGGATGTATGGATTTGGATGCTTACAAAGACATCACACTGTACATATGTAGAATTTATTATTAGAACTAGAATATACATGCTGGGAGTACACTTTCTCAATAAGTACCCTAGCAAAAAAAAGATAATAATAATAATTGGCATGAATTATTCTCCCGTATAACATTGCCAAACTAAAACTACTTAATATACACTGCTGTGAAGTTATTGTTAACAGTTTTCTACCAGATTTGTTCAGATGCATATTTTGTTAAAAACTGTGCTAGAGGTTTGGGACCCTGCCAATTAAAAAATTCCATACTGAAAAACATTTAAGGATCAACATTTTAAATTAAATTTCAGGAACTCTAATATCCAAATAAATAATGAGATGATTACATAAGTTTGAACTCTTTTTTTCCTTCATCCTTCACTGAGACTTCCTCATAAAATTATTTTAAATATTATAAGATTAGCATATTAGGTTGTAATTCATGCTGTAATCAGAAATGAACAAAATCTCTCAACATTCATTTTTCTCTAGATCAGATGAGAAGTTAAATTTTCATCATTTTATTAAATTCTAAATTTTATGTGAAAAAGTTGACTAGTATCCACTAAATTGTCAACTTTATTTTCTTGTACAAAATTTGTCCAATTAGCTAGATAAGTGTGTACTGATAGCTAACTTGTTGCACAACACTGAACTTATTTTATCTTTTGCTTGTCAGGTGCAGGGCATTTAAAGAAATAAACATAAAATTAGGGCACCAATTCTGGGACTCATAGGTTTTCTCTTTATCCATCACTAATAACTCAGATTATCAGATGCATGACTGATATTTTTGATGATTATCAGGAACCAATGATTCTACTAACCTTTTAAATTCTATTGCCTGAGCTAGGAAATAGGTGTTTTTGTGTGAGTGTGCACATGCACACAGATAGCCTTTTGTTAGCATCTTGACATCAGATGTATAATCAGTGCATTTTTAAAATATTGAGTGACTCTCAGAAAGCACTTACCTCCTTATATTATTATGGTGATCCAGAGATTTTACATATAATGTATTTAGAATATTACCTGACATAGAGTAAGCACCTTATGTTAGTTTTTTAAAAAAAATAATTTATTTATATATAAATTTATGACATGGCATATGATTGGATTGTTCACATGTTTTCCTGTTATAATACCTATCTTACCTCATTTTGCTCTCATGGTTTAAAGTATATATTGCTATGTCCTCATATGCCATCTTTGAGGAGCAATTTAAATTTCCTTTCAAGTATCCACATAGTTCCCCTATGCTCTGGGGAAAGAAAGCACTAGTCCCCACACTAGATAGAGTTGGCTAACAGGATGAAAGTCATTCTTTCTGTGTCACATTCAGGGACAGGGTACATAAGAAAATGGGATATTTTTGCATTCATCTCAGATTTGATGTGGCTTCACACTTAGATCTGTCTAGCATAAAATGTGGATTAAAATTCTTTGTCTACCTAAAAACAATACAGTAAACATCAGTTATAATAATGAATGGAAATATAAAAGTAGGTAGTGAATAAAGTAATATGTGTATCCAGGTTCACCTTCTATTCTGGTTACATTGCATATACTGATTATGAATCTATTTTATTATATAGACTCATGTTAATCATTTTTGAATTTTTGATACATAGAAATGTAGTGCAGAGCTAGAGAGAATGTGACCTCAGATAGTTATGTTACACATAATGCAGTGATAAAGCAAAAGTTTTGCTATTAATTATTTAAATTAAATTCAGGAGATCAGTATTTCATGGCACCATAGAAGTATAAAATATCTTGTAAGAGCTCTTTCTTTTGCATTCTCCAGAAAAAAATAGGGAAGAGCTAGTGTGATGAATTATTCTTATAAATTCCACAATCAACCAAGCTATGCTTGTTAGTGTACATAGGAATCAAACCAAACTGAGTCACTGTAGACATCAGAAAAAGAACTACATGAATTTACTCTCCCACTTTTCATGGGAGAAAATTTGTAAAATTTTAATGTAAATTCAATAAATTACAAAATTTAATGAGAATAAAGACCCAACTGAACACCACTTTGGTTTTGTTATTTTGAGAAAAAATATGTTTATGGATGAGAAGAAATATCCTATATTTATAACATATTTGTACATTAATGTGCCTACTTAAACAGTAATTTATTGTTTCTTGCATATTAATAAATTTTTATCTGTAACTGTGCAATAGCCTATAATACAAATTATAACTTTGTAAATATCCACATGCTGGAATCCTTGAAACTGAATTTATGGTAAAACATAGTTTAATGAACACAAGAATGATTTGTAAATAAAATCAGCAATATATTAAGCATATATATTAAATGTTTATTACATGAATAACCTCAGCTGCCCATGTTTTAAGGTGGTATTTTAAAAGGTGATAAGCAATAATTTGCAATTTTATATGACAAAATTCCTATGACCAATTCAATTTCAATATTGCCTTTCCTTCTCTCTTTTTTTCAGTGACGGTTAATAGTAAAACATATGCTTGATTATATCTATGAATCAGATTTAGAAATATTAATAGCATGAACAACTACAGAATAAAATAATAGTTTTTCTTCAGTGAGGCATTGTATATTTTCTTTACATCCATTGCGTTTTATTTCAGAACTCTATGAAATACTTTATATTTTCTAATCTTTTTACTATAAATGAGGAAAATGAGACTTAGAAAAGTTAGTAGCTTTCCTGAAATCACCTAAATAATGAGGAAAACAGAAAAAAGATGGAAGTCTGATTTTCAGCCCAGGCTCCAAAGAACATGGTTGTATCTAAATTATACACATATATATTTTTTTAATTTTATAGATTGTTAAAATAGAAAATTGAGTAGATACAGAAAGCTTGAGTTAAATATTTGAAAACACATATTTATTGTAAATTCAGCTTAACTATTCTACATTACTTTGTATCTATTTTCAATTTATGAAAAAATGCGTACTATTGTGCTTATTTTTATAAGTATTTGATGACTGGGAATGTGATAAAAAGGGAACAAAATTTAGAAATGTAAAACAAAATTAATTACTTCAACAACTTCCAATCAAACATCAAATTTTAGGAGTTTACTGAGCTTTTACCTGATGGCCTTCTCATCTTAAGCCATTATTTTCAAGAAGATATAACTAGACTAATTACAAATATTCACCTAACACTGAAATTTAACATGTCACAGCTTTAAAAACAGGCTAACTTGTTTTTTCTTTATGAAATAAGTTGACCTTTAAAAAAATAATTGGCCGGGCGCGGTGGCTCAGGCCTGTAATCCTAGCACTCTGGGAGGCTGAGGCGGGCGGATCGCTCGAGATCAGGAGTTGGAGACCAGCCTGAGCAAGAGCGAGACCCCGTCTCTACTAAAAATAGAAAGAAATTATCTGGCCAACTAAAATATATATAGAAAAAATTAGCCGGGCATGGTGGCACATGCCTGTAGTCCCAGCTACCCGGGAGGCTGAGGCAGTAGGATCGCTTAAGCCCAGGAGTTTGAGGTTGCTGTGAGCTAGGCTGACGCCAGGGCACTCACTCTAGCCCGGGCAACAAAGCGAGACTCTGTCTCAAAAAAATAAAAATAAAAATAAAAATAATGGACAAAGGATCTGAATATCAGTTCTCCAAAGAATATATACAATAGTCAATAAGCCCGTGAAGGGATACTCAACATCATTAGCCATAAGGATACATAAATCAAAACCATAATGAGATACCACTTCATACTCACTAAGATGGCTGTAATTAAAAAAAGAACAGATAATAAGTGTTAGAAAAATGTGGAGAATTGGACCCTTCATACACCACTTATGGGATTGTAAAATGGTGCTGCTGCTTTGGAAAATAGTCTAGCATTTCCTCAAAAGGTTAAACGTAAAGTTGCCATATGACTCAGCAATTCCACGCCAGGAGAAGTGAAAACATATGTCCATGCAAAAACTGGTACATTAATGTTCATAGAAGTATTATTCAAAATGGCCAAAAAATGGAAAGAACTCAAATGTCCATCAGCTGATAAAATGGCAAAACAAAATATGGTATATCCAGTCAATGAGATATTATTTGGCAATTAAAAGGTATGTAGTACTGATGCATGCTATGACATGGATGAACCTTGAAGACATTATGCTAAGGGAAAGAGGCCAAACACTCTACTTATTATATGATTCCAATTATGTGAAATATCCAGAATAAGCAAATTGATAGAGGTGGCAAGCAGATTAGTGGCTTCCTATGACTGTGTTGGGGGTGAGAGGGAAATGGGAGTGATTGCTAATGGGGTGATAAAATGTATTATTAATAAAATTGATTGTGTTAATGGTTGCACAGCTCTGTGGATATACTAAAAACCACTGAATTGAACACTTCAGTAGGTTAAAAAGCTGTGATTAAAAAATAAATACAATATATTCACTATGAGAATACAGGTATTTTACACTTAATATGTCACATGTACATTTTTAAAAATAGAAAAGAGCTGCAAATTTTTTTAAATTTTTTATTTCAGTATATTATGGGGGTATAAAAGTTTAGGTTATGTATGTTGCTCTTGCTCCCCCCACCCCAAGGCAGAGCTTCAAGTGTGTCCATCCCCCAGACGGTGCGCATGGCACTCATTATGTATGTATATACCCATCCCCTCCGCATCTGCCCGACACCCGATTAATGTTATTCCTATATGTGCTCTTACGTGTTGATCAGAGGAGTAAATTACAATGTTTATAAACTCTGAATTAATAAATATTCCCATTGGTATCTATCTGAATGGGAAAGAGGAGGACAGAACCAAGAAGGTGCCAAAAATTCAGAGATAAAGCTAAAATTATGGTGATGTACTGAAAATGCAGTAATATATCTCTTCTTTCTGTGTATTCATTTAATTCAAAGATATTTCATGTAGGCAAACTATTAATAATTCCTTGTTACTGACTTAATTGGGTTAAAAGACTAGTTTAACATATTTTGGGCTCAAATAGCTCACAAATAGAGAAAGCAATTAATAATACTAATAACAACAATATAAAACAATACAAAATTGAAATCTACTGTGTTAAGCCATTGGAACTTGACCAAAGTAAACATATAAGAAAAAAAAAAAAAGAAATCATTAACTCTAAATGAGGGTGTTTATACATGATTTTTGGGAGGAGAATGGTGAAAGAGTCATAGTATTATTTTCCAGAAGAGAGATGCCTGTGTGATGATGACAAAAGCCTTTCCAGGATAAAAAATGGTCAACCAGTGGCTTTCCAACATTGAGAAAATAAGCTGGGAAAAACTGTAGGTTTGAAACAAGCATAGTAAGGTAACTACAAATAATTATAATGAAGAAAGAGTTGACATAATGCTTTAAAGAATAAGGAAATAAAGTACAAACATCATTTATATAGCTAGTCAGGGGATAATGTATAATACAGTTAATACTATATCAACTTGAAACATTTATTCCTTATTCACTCACTATTTATAAATAGAAAATTTATCAATTTAATCTCCTGAAAATGATTGTTTCTTCTAGAAACACTTCAGACTCAGTGTGCAGCCTGCCTGCATTATTTTTGCAGTTCCTATGGGTCTATTCTTAGACACATTACATAATATATGAAAGATACAACTACAAAAGATGCTAGCCATAGAAAATATATGTTAGTAGGCTATTAAGTAAGGCATTTTGTGGGCAGTGAACTCAGTTATCACATTAAAAAATGTCTTCATGAAGTTTTTGCTGAAAATTTAACATTTAAATGGAAATTAAAATGATTTCTACTTGTTTGCCTAAAAATTTCATTAGAAATGTTAATGAAAGTTAAAAGGTGTTCTAACCTCACCTAAATATTTTTTAAAGTAAGAAAAAGACAACACATTTTTTGTAAACCTGTCTCCCATGCACGTTTTATTCTTACAGTGATAAATTGCACATTTGATAACGTTGATTCAAATAAGTTTTCTTTTCCCCCTCTTTCACACCCCCCACTGATAAATAAATACAGCCTTCTACAATAGTTTAACAAGATAATTAGGCTGTTTCACTGGGCACCACAGCCCTTTGAACACTCATGTCACCAGCATGCACTATTAAAGATTCTGTCAGAATGAATTCAATGTTGCGTTGCTTTTCCAAAAGTACATTCCTGCTTGCTTGGAGGAGTAAATGGAGACCTATTCATGAAATTAGAAACAAGGTCTCAGCACACAGGCTGCTTTTTATGATGTTTTCAGATGTTTTTGGTATTGCTTTGGTCGGTATTGATAATTCAAATGAAATGCATTTCCATCTTTCCCTTTTCAAATGAACCTTTCTGCTATTATTATAGCATCTTTCCAGTTGCTCAGCATTGTTAGTATTAGATTGTGTCTGCTTCAATGCATTTTATTTACAACCATCTAATCATATTAGAAAATGAGCATGGTGAAGCTTACATAAATGCTGAAAATAAAACATGAAACCTTTACAATAGACTGCTTTTGCAGCGTGTTTTACAAAACTCACAAGAATAACAAAAAAGAACATAATACAGTTTCTGATCAATGAGAAAAGCTCTAAACAAATAATTGTATCATGCATCAAAGTCTGTTAATGTTTTAAAAATGAAAATCCACATATAAGAACATTAAACTTCTTCCCAGGAAGTAATTTGCTTTCACAAGTTACTGTTACAAATACTGAAGAACTGTGCACTGGACTTGAAAAGTCACATCCACTCTTCCTTCAGAGTATTTAATGTACTGCACATAAGCAAACTTTAACAGGAGACTATCAGTAAGAAGTTACCTACTGTCCTGTGAATTTCTTAAACACTGATAATCTAAAACAACATTTTATGCATATCATACATTATCCATAATAAAGTTTTAACTCCAGAAGTCATATTTCCCTGCTAGTTTATATGGATCAAAAGGGTATATGTTTGAACTGCTTATATTGCTTTATATTTTGCCTTTTAGCTTTTGTTCTATGATATTCTCAAGGCTGATCTTTACTTTCAAAATACATATCATATCTTCTATACACAATTTCTCTTCAAAGGGTAATGTGCCTGGCTTTCACCTTTTACTATATTTTCTTGCTCACATATTATTATTTTATTTTAGCATTACCTTTGAATTGCCTACTCTCCTTTAACAATAATGTTGCTATTTATTTTTGTGGTATTTGAAATAAAACTATGCTATTGATCTGCCTTGTCTGCTATTTTTCCTTCTGTTTGTTTTCTTTCAATGAGCCTACCTTTTATTAAAACAAACGAACAAAAAAAATGACACAAACTTATAAAGTCTTGACTATCTCGGATACCTGAAAACTGTGTTTTCCATTATTCTCTTGAGTTTTCATACCACCTTTCCTGGCTTTAATCTATTTTTGATAAGTTATAGAACTATGAATCTCAACACAGGAAGTAATACAAATAAAACTTACTCAAGGGCTATGCCTGGAAATGTTTTGTTGTTTTGAAATTTACTGTTAAGTAATAAATATAACAGAATCTCAAATAACTTAATCAATGTCATTCTTGGAAAAAGTGGCTTTTTTTTCAATAATGGTGAAACTCACTTTTCCTCACAAGAAAAAACATCTTGTGGAAGAAAACACTTGAACAGGACACTTTTGAGGAGTTTTTCAAACTTGAAATTCTGTATTCTCAACTTAATGATTTTTTATAGTAACCCTCGAAAATAAAATGAGTATTTGGTGAACACATAAAAAGATTTTTAAACAAATTAAGTGAAAAATAATAAATCTTTCACATTTTGTGTATTTTAATGAAGTGTTAGCCTTAAGAAATTAATATGAACTAAAAATAAATAGCTTTTTAAGAAAAAGTGAAGGACATTAAACTACATTTAATTCAAAATTATGATAATTAATTCACAAATTTCAACAGCATAAGATTGTCATATAGTTAGCGCATAAACTTTGGATCCTTTCTTATTTTTTTCTGATAATGGGCTTTTCCCATACCAAAGAATCTGCTCCGTATGGGGCTTTGAACTACTGACTCTTATCTGCAGAAGCAGCAGTTCTATCTTTTGTGTATGATTCTAATTCAATACCACAATGGACTCCTTTTCTAGGATCTTAGAAAAGCAGCTGATTAAAAGCGACTATCATGATTTATTTAATAATTATGTAGTGAGTCTGGAGAACTTGCAGAAGTACTATGAAAGAAATACAGATGTGCTTTTGTACTCCATGTGTTTATAATGTAATAGTGGTAGATAAAATAATATTTAAAAAGTTACCAAACAATGCATCAAATGCTAGGTGCTATGTGACATAGATTTTAGAGAAAAGAGCAGAGCAGAGTGGTCTATTATGATTAGGAAGAATGTTCAGGATATTGTCACAGGGACCTGAAATATAAATGATAGATGCAATTTTTATGGGTGAGAGTTACATAAGGGAGATGGCATTTAATTCAGAGATAAGAACATAATTCCTTTGAATTAAATTATTGATAACTGGGAAGGTTAGTGGCTAATTCTAAAAAGAAAATTCTACAGCATAGAAGTTCTTGTGACTTAAAAAAAAAATTATAGATGTCTCACATGACCTTGATTGTAAAGCTAGTTAGTAAGCTATAAGCTAGTTAGTGAACTCTGGAGGACCTAACATATGTGGTAAGGTCCACTTCCAATAAATATATTGCCTTCAGGCTGAAAAATTCAATCACTACATTTTTATTAAGAATCACTTTAACACCTTTTAATCAAACATTTTATGTTAAAGGACTCATGCTTTTGTCTCTTGCGCAATCTCAAAATAGATTCATTTTCTTGATATCTCAGTAGACAGCAATGAATGAAAGGAATAAAATTAATTCATTCAGTATGTAGGTGCTGAGAATGGAGCACCATTACGGTGAAGGAACTCTAGAATTACACTGCCTGGATACTGATCTGGAGGCACTTCTTAGGAACTGTGTGACCTTAGGCAAGCCTATAAAGTGAAGATGAAACCTACCTCTTAGAATTTTTTTAGAATGATTTTTTATTCTAATAATTTCTAGAATAATTAAATAAGATTATGCATATTGAAAATAAATGCTTTGCTTAGTTTCTAGCCCGTAGTAAGGATTCAATAAAAATTAATAGTATCATATCATTTGAAAAGAAGTATCAAAATATAGCTAGCTAATGTTTTAGTAATATTTCTATTATATGTTCACATTTATAATACCTATTCAATAATTTTACAAAAATGATGACTATATTAATTTTACTAATATTGCTCTTTTATATATAACTATACAATATATTCTTATTTTCTATTTCAAATTAAATATTTCTTCTGAAAACAAATGGAGAACTAAGAATGCAGAAATAAAATAAACATAATTCATCATTGAACAACTTAGACTTAAATGTGTTAATATTTTGATGTCATTGTAAGATTTTAAATAAATATATGCATTCTTCTTTACCAATAACTTAGAATTTTGCTGAATGTCCTGATTTGTAACTTGCCTTTCTGCATTAAAAAAATGATTGTTAACATTTTCCAAATTCTGCAATATTAAAACATGATTTCTAGGGGCTGCATGGTATACTATAATGTCAAATTTAGCTTTGACACCTTTTAGTTATTTTATGTTAATGGTTAAATATTTTATGTTAAATGCCTTATGTTTTTATCTTCTTTTGTAATTTAACAGATTAAATCATATTTCTGTAACATAATAAATCCACAACTTTAAAATGAAATATAAAAGTTTAAAGTGTTACCATTGTACCCAAGAGATTGTAATTCCTTATTATCTTAGTAATATTTCTTTTTCTCTCATAAATTTTTGTACCGCCATCACAAAAACTGTTTGTCCACCACGCCATGTACTCACCCTTCTACTGGATGCTTTTGGTGCCCCATGCAGATTTCTTTGCTGGGCTGGTATACTAATTACCTGACGCCTGGGGATGTTGGCTGTTAAGAAATTATAGCTGCCCCCTTCCATAGAATAATTGTCTATCAGTAGTATTTGCCAGGCCCTGGAATTTATATTACTTATCCCACATTAAGGAGCAGTGGCTAGCCAATTATTAGGAACATGTGTGCACAAAAGGTGTCTCTTGGCCCTTCTTGCTTGCCGCAAGGTGGAACCAACACTGCAGTGTAGTTCACACTCCGGCACTCACTGTTGTATAAGGATGGATTACAGCAGAGACCACATCCTTGCTTAGATCCTTCCTCTAACCTATCCCATTTACTCCTTTTATGCCCTGAGAGCATCACTTCAATAAATCATCTGAGTCTGGATCTTACACTCTGTTTCTAAAGAAGTATGAAACCATTACCACAGTCCAGATAATAAATCTTTAAAGATTGTGCTCTAAGTTGTCCAGTTCCATATAAATTCCAGAATATACTTTACAATTTTTTAAGCCAGGCACAGTGGCTCATGCCTGTAATCCTAGCACTCTGGGAGGCTGAGGCAGGTGGATCATTTGAGCTCAGGAGTTCGAGACCAGCCTAAGCAAGAGCGAGACCCCGTCTCTACTAAAAATAGAACGAAATTAGCTGGACAACTAAAAATATATAGAAAAAATTAGACAGGCATGGTGGCACATGCCTGTAGTCCCAGCTACTAGGGAGGCTGAGACAGAAGGATTGCTTGAGCCCAGGAGTTTGAGGTTGCTGTGAGCTAGGCTGACGCAACGCCACTCTAGCCCGGGCAACAGAGTGAGACTCTGTCTCAAAAAATAAATAAATAAAAACTTTTTAAATACTTTACAGTTAATTGGTAGAGTTTAAATAGTTGGTCAATAATTTTCTTAAAATAGAGATAAAAGGGCTCCTTGCCTGTATAGCAAAACTCCTTTATCCTGAAAGTTCTACTTCTGATATTCTACCTCCCCTTTCCTAGGAAAAAATGTAGTGTGAACAAGTTCCACATTAATACTAACATCATTCCCCCATGTACCAGTATCATGTGAACCAATTAATATTGCAGAAACCCATTTTTCACTGAAGCAGATTATAATGATATAGCTATCACCACTTTTGAGAGGAGGTGAAAAACAGATTTAGGGTATTATATATTACATAAATTATTGTTTATTTCAGCGGGATGCCAATAGAGATTATCTAAAATAGTAAATCAGCTGGTAAAATTAATAAACATTATTTAAATAGATCAAGGAAACTAAACCATGAGGATGAGTTAAGGGCAGTTTTCTCTGGAGATTGGAATTGAGAAGTAGACTGTGGCATTTATTCCTTAACTTTTCCGTTTTATATTTTAGTCATGTGATAATATTTTGATGAAAAATCCATAAAAATAATAAAAACATGAACATTATTTCAACTAACTTGTAAAAGCTTCTACCCTCTAATGTCAAAAATAACTTTCTCTTTGTCCTTGGTCTATCACTAGAACAAATCGGTTATTCTAAATATTCTAATTAAAATTTTACTGTGCAGCAGAAGAGTTTCCTGTTTAGGAATCACCTGTCCCAAACTCTTCTCTAGCTTGATTTCATCTCTATGCTGAATGAACTTGTGATGCAGCATGGAAGGCTTGGGATTTCTGTCATTCTGAAGGAGAAACCTTGTTTTACTCATCCCCAGCTTTTTCAAGAGATCTTTAGCAAAGCCTTTAACAATATTTTTTAGGTCTATCTGGAAGATAGGTTGATAATAACTACTTTGTTATATTATTGAGAATATAAAATTATATATAAATGTAAAGCACCTGGTTATGGTAAGAGTTCAATAAATGTTAATTATCCTCATTTAAATAATTTTAAAATAAGTTTTAATTAAGTTCAGAAACTCAAAGCAAATTTGAAATTGATTTAGGCCTCTTAGAGTGGCAAAATTATACTTAGTAAACATTCTAATGCACAATTTCCTTGGGCAAAATAGAGGCTTTAAGATAATTTAACACTCTGGTTTTCTCAAAACAATTGCTTTTTTTGACTTTACATCATGCAATCTAAGTACCTTATGTATTTCATGCTCAGAGTCCTAGGAAATTAAGGTACATTTCTCTTTCCGGTATTATCTACTCTGAAGTAAACAATTCAGAGTGAGCTAATGTGCCTCTTTAATAACATTTTGTCAGCTATTCACTGTAAAGTCAATAAAGGCAGACTGAGTTTGGCTAAAAAAAATTTAACAGTATATGAATTTCTAATTTCTAAGTGTTTCCTTTTCATAATATTGGCCTTAGCTGGAGAAAAGGGCATGTATTTTGGGAGCATCATGCTTCTTCCTGTCCCACAGTTAATGAGGCACATGAAGCATTGACTGGGGCTTGATCATGCATACAGAATAGGCAGCCAAGAGGAGGCACATTCTTCTCTCGCAATGAAACCATCTGCAGCCAATCCCAGCAGGTTTTCCTTCAGGGCTGTAAGCAAAAGGCAAGAATACAGATTGTTTCTCATTCTACACCATTCTAGCACAGCAAAGGCAAAATGCAAGGGGGAAAACTTAAATAAACATGTACAGATGTCTTTTTCCAGGTTATTTTCCATTTTCCAAATCTTGACTTTGAGTTGTATAATTAAGGAGAAAAAATTCTCAGATGAAGCTGAGTGCATTTTTATACATTAGAGAAACAAGATCATGTATGGAGAGGTGCACATCTGTCGGGTCTTGATTTTAATCATTTATTTGATAGATATTTCTGGACAAACAGAATCAGCCTTGACCAGATGTAGCATGTCTCTGTTAATAATCTAAGCTAATTGAGTCTCCCTTTTGCCATTTGCCAATTATCTATGGACTCAGATTGAGAGTTTTTCTTTTTCCTCTTTCTTTTCCCCTACTAAACAGAGATGCATAAACCAAGAAGTCAGGAAGGATAAGAATGTCATTATGATGTTACTGTGACTGTGAGTATTTGCCAATGTTTCCATTCTGAGAACAGCTGAATAAAAAACAATTCTATAAACTTTCCTTGGAAAGTTTCACAGAGATTGTTGATGACTTTTAAAAGTGTTTTTCCTTTTGATTAAGGGAAATGAAGGGGAGGAAAGGGAGGGAAATATTAAATGGAATGTATTCACTGCTGGAATATAGATTTTCATTGCTCTGACTGAGTGTGTGGTAGAGATTTTCACCACATCTAATAATCATTTTCTCAGTAGGCTGTAAAAAATTAGATTACGTTTCTCATAAGCAAGGCTCTATTTATCAAGCGCACTACTTAACAGTTTCATTGTTATTGATAACTAGCACGTTATTCATTTATAAATCTTGCTAAAAACGATGCATTCTTGCTTAAGAGATAAAACATTCCGGAGCAGATAACACAGTTGCAGTTTTCAGCTGATTATGATCATTCAGCAGTGAAAGGAGCTACTATTGGTGATATTATAGCCTGAAAAAATATAGTTGAAAATTTAATATGAACCCACAGACAGAGAAGAACAGTATCTTTTCTTTACAGTAAGTTCATCAAACCTAAACAGAACAAATCTGTGAAGGTCAAGCCTATTAGCGGGGAGGTTAGTGTTTCAAACATGAGAAATATCAATGTACTTGAGGATTATATACCAGTGTTATTGTTCAGAAAATGTTACAGAATTTTGAAAAGACAATGCTCTATCTGAATGGTAAACATGATGAATTTATAAATGCTTGAACCATGTTCTTTCAACTTTATAAAAAGGGAGGTTTTTTTTTTTAGTCTAAAATGTTTTCCTTTTGGTGATCCTTTTGAAATATGAGTTTGTTTTTGTATATGTAGAAATAACTGTTCCTTTTAACTTCACATACATAATAAAAATAAAGAAGGATTTTCAACAGATGAAATTAACACCAAGATGAGTAAAATACCCAAAAATGAGAAACAGTGAAATGCACACTGCATTTTTTTTATTTTTTATTTCAGCATATTATGGGTGTGCAAATGTTTAGGTTGCTTATATTGCCTTTGCCCCACCTGAATGAGAGCTTCAAGCGTGTTCATCCCCCGATGGTGCACACTGCATGCATTAAGTGTGAGTGTACCCACCCCCCTTTCTCCCCCCTCCCTCTGCCTGGCATCAGATGAATGTTACTACTATATGTGCACATAAGTGTTGATCAGTTAATACCAATTTGATGGTAAGTACATGTGGTGCTTGTTTTCCATTCTTGGGATACTTCACTTAGTAGAATGGGCTCCAGCTCTATCAAGGATAATACAAGAGGTGCTAGATCACCATTGTTTTTTTGTGGCTGAGTAGAACTCCATGGTAGACATACACCACATTTGATTAATTCACTCATGTATTGATGGGCACTTAGGTGGTTTCCACATCTTTGCAATTGTGAATTGTGCTGCTATAAACATTCAAGCGCAGATGTCTTTTTTATAGAATGTATTTTTTTTCTACCTTTTTCCAAGTCTATCTCAAGAACTAAAGTATGAATTCCTTGGGAGCAGAAATAACTATTCTTTATTCAGTTTTGAATTTCTAGCTCCAATGATGGTGCCTGACACATAATGGTTGCTTAAAAAATGATTTATTGGGTAAACTGAAAGAATCAGTGGTAAATATGGACAATGATAGCCTCATTTTCCCCCCTCCTGCTTGGGAAATGAGCAATACATTGGTACAAAGAGCAGAGAATTAACTACCCAGCTTTTCTGAATTTGTTCCTTAACCTAGATTTTTATCTTCTTGAAGAAAATATTCAGCTTTAATTTGTGCCACAAAGATAAAATGAAAGCAGAAAATATTGCCCTTATGTTCTTTAAATAACAGAGAAAATTCTACTTGGACCAAGACAAAATTCCCAAAAGATATACCATTGATATTTATACATTCAATGTTCTCTTATATCTTTGGTTTAAACACTTAAGAACTCCTGTTTTAAGGAATTGAACATCATTTTCCTGCCATTTTCTCCCAATTTCTTCCTTCCCTTCTAGCTCCTTTTCTCCTTCTGACTTTATTCTTTCTTCCTCTCTTTTGTGTGTTTAAAGACTGAAATGAAGTTGGCATGATCTTTTTAAGAGAATGATATTTTAAAATTCATTATGCAAACATGTATTTAGGTTGTAGAAAGAATATACTGTTCATGAGAAAGTGGAAAATGATTTTATTCAAACTATTGCAATAAGGAGGGTACCCCAGATGCTCCACTGCCCAAAATATCAGAGTGTATCAGTATGTTGGTTTTGCTTTAGACTTTCATAGAGAGGAGTAGCAAGTTATAGGTGAAGTGATTTTACAGTTGAGACTGTTTTTGTAAACTGAAGGAATCTAAGTCAGCAAATGTTTATCTCATGTGGAAATAAACAAAGGCCACTCAGGAACAAGGAAAGACTATTTCTTCACAATTTGTTATAGCAAATGAATCGGCCACCAACCATCATTTGCATTTGGCAGAGACTCAAAGGCAGGTAGGATGGTAGAAATGCTGTATAGTAGAAAATGGAAGGCTTCCGATAGGCCTTGATTGGAGGCTATTGGCATGGGGAAGATGTATGTAGCATGCTAATTAGAAATGGGGTATCCTATGTGATTGGTTATGTGTACATATTTGCCTTTCTCTGGATGGGTCCTAAATTGAAAATAGGGACAACAGTTGGTGAAGGTGTCAGTTATTAATCAAGCCTTGGTTATGTGGGACTGATTATTACAGGGGTTATCATTTACCTTCCTGGACTGGTTCTTGGAGATAGTCTGACTTCTACAAGTCTATTTGTAGATTGAAATTGTCTTTCTGGACTAGTCAGTATACATAGTAGATTGTCTTTGTGGGCTGATTACTGCAGACTGTTGGTCAGAGATCTATGTTGTATGTAGTTTAACCATTGTCTATTTGTTATTCAATTTCTCTGTGTCTAGCTGGTTTCAGAGTGGGGGCACAAACAGTTAAGCTAATCATTTGTAGGCCAAAACTGGGAATTTTGAGGATCTTGTCTGGCCTTTTGTAGGAGATCATCTGGCCTTGTCAAGGGAGACACCTATGACTCTTACACCAGTTATAAGGGAAGGGGGGTTCCTTTTAGCAAGCCATCTCCCAGAAAGCAAAGGGTTAGAGAGGAGTTTCAGAAAACAAAAGTTTGGGGGTGGGGTTGAACATCACTGTTTAATGGGGACACAGGACTCAGTAAAGTTCATCATTGTCAAGTACAGTAATCTTTGTGCTTTTAGCCATATAGGATCTGAGAATATTAAGCACTGCCATAGAACAAGATGAGTTTAATCACATTTGGCTATATTTGACAAAAGAGAGTCTATGAAAATGGGAGGTAAGCAAAACAACCATGAAAATGTGTGCACAAATATGAGAACAGAGGACCACAATTTTAGTTGCTCTCTGCCTTAGTGCTCGTCCTTGTATGTCAAGTCCATAAAGGAAGACGGCAAGATTAATGCATATATATATGGTAACAAAGCTTAGCAACATGAGTTCCAGTGGGAGACTTCTCCATGCCCTGAGGTTGGACTGAAGTAATTAAGAAAGCCCAAATATTAGTCAAAGCAAAGAAAGGTGATCTAAGCAAACTTTTCAAACTAAAGGAATCACTAACAACTAGTTTACTACAAAATTTGTATCTGTAGATCACATCTTACACTGAATCTCCAGTTTTACATTTCTTACCATTAACTTTCACTTTTTATATATTATATTAGATTCAATATGCTAAAATATTACCTGCCCCCAAAAATCGTTTCTGTGAGGATCAGTGACGGCTAATATATAAGAATGATCTTGAGTAGTTGCACAGAGTAATATTAAATAAATATTATTTTTATGAGTTTCTCAGCAGTGTAGAAAAATAATTGTGCTTCTGGGGAAAACTATACATTTTTCAGAGCACACCCTTGGGTGTTAGTTACTTCTGAAATTCTGATCATATGGGAACTATGCTTTTTCATTGCCTTTGAGATACTTTATAACTCCTTAAATTGTAAATAAGTGATAGGATTACAAAATAATTATTGTCTATAAACATGAAAATACATAGTGTCAGTTGCAGATTCAAATGAATCTCCTTATCCACTGTGGAAAAAGCGGGATGTAAAAAAACAAATAAATGCATTGAAATATTTCTGATCTATAAATGTTTGCTCTTTAGATTCTCTTTTAAACTGGTTGTAACAGCTTACTGATCCTCTTATTAATAATGAGTTAAATAACTTTAACACATGTTCACTTTATATCAATATGAGATAAATGACTTTAATTTCTTTGAAATATACCTTAACAAAAATTTATTTTTAAAAATAAATGTACTCTTAGATATCAAATACAGCAAATAATGTCTTAATTTTTTTCTTATATTAATTGATAAGATTATTCTTCCTTTCTAATTTGCTTTATAATTTTTATTTTAAATTTTTTATGGTTTTTGAAATGCAAATTGTTTTTAATTTGTGTGTTTATGTATGTGTGTATGTACAAGTATGTTTTTGTTTCCCACCAATTAATTAGATATATTAAGTTTTTAACCTACTTGGGTATAAATTAATTTATTTTATAGTTTTAATTGCAGCATATTTCTCTAATTATCAAGATTAGGAATAAACAAATATATTTTAGCTTCTCCAACGTAAAATGAAAAATTTAGCATATATTTACTTTCTCTTATAAATCTTATCTTTCTTCCACATTTTCTGGTTTCTGTGTATAAAATATAAAATTTTAGACACATTTTACAATACATAATCTCTTTCAATATTTATTACATTTTCTTTGTTTCTATCCAAATTCATGGCAATTATTTAGACAATTCCATGCTTACTAGTTTTAATGTGTACCGTTATTCCTATTATATCATATTGTACCCTTTCTTAAATTTATTATTTTTAATACCTTTACAACAGTCAGAGGAAGTACATTCCAAGGAAGGATACTTGAGTAACATACTTGTGTAAGTTGTGTTAAATTATTTTCGAGAAGCTAAATACACAAAGAGACAACGGCCAAACCATATATGACCATAAAACTCAGACCTACTAATATAACCTCTACAGCAACTAGTCCAGGAAGCCAAAGCAAACTTCTCCCCATAACAGATGGAACTTGGTTAAGTACTTCCAACTTTCCTACTTTCTGCCCATCCACCCTTCCAATTAGAGAATGCCAAATATGCTTCCTAAACAAATCACATAAGATGCCATAGTTTTACTTGGCCTACCTACAGCCTCCCCTCTACCCCAAGCATACTTGCAAACTTCCTCCTCCCCTCCCCTACCATAGAGCATTCCTACCCCTCTGATTGCCTTTGAGCCTCTCAGATAAATGAAATTGGTCATGGTTTTTATTTATTTCCACGGTGCCGAATGTCTAGGTCAGAAAATTTATGTAGGACTATTTATATGATATTCCATTTGCTTCTGGAATTTACTGGTAACTTTTCTTCCTTTGTAGGTAAACTTAATTTTTAAAAACAGGGTTTCATAGCATAATAGCTAAAGTGTCCAGTTTTCAGTCAAAACTTATTCATCATATGACCAGAAATAACTCATCCTGAATAAAAAATAAAATTAATATATTCTGCGAAGCAGGTTCACTGTGTACTAACTACCACTTTAGCCTACTGCATCTTGGGCTGCAATATCTACTACTTACATGATCTTTCAATAGCTCATATAAAAGTTGTCAGCGGTCAAACATCATAATATGCAATCAGACTCTTTATTTCATAGAGAGATATTAGAATTATCTAACAAAGATTTTATGGCACCTACAGGGAGAAAGCCAACTTCAATAAACAATTACAGACACTCCTGAAGCAAATGGCAATAGAAAGTCCACAAGCAAAGAAATAGAAGAAATAAAGAAGAACCAAATGGGAATTTTAGAACTAAAATATATAATAACCAAAATTTAAAACTCATCAAATGTTCAAGAATGAAGAAAACAGGAAAAATCAGTTCACTAGAAGAAAGAATAATAAAAATTACTGAATCTGAAAAACAGAGAGAAAAAAAGTAGACTGTAATAAATGAATAGAGCCTCAAGGTAGTAATGGAACAAAAATTGATCATTCACATCATTGGAATTACAGGAAAGTAGAAAGAGAATTGGGCTGAAAAAATACTCAAAGATAAAGCTTTCCAAATTTAGCAAATGCATAACCCCTACAGATTGTAAAATTTGTGCAAATTCCCAATAGGATAAACTCAAAGAAATATATGCCAAGACACATCATAATCAAACTTCTGAAAACTGAAGATCAAGAAAAAATCTTGAAGACAAAGAGAGAGAATGGGGGAAGGAACACCTTAGTTACAGAACAAAAGCAATTTGAATGACAGAAGATTTCTTATTAGAAACCATGAAGGCTAGAAGGAAGTGGCACAACCGTTTTTAAAGTGCTGAAAGAAAAGAAAGTCTAACCCAGATTAATTCAACTACCTGGATAATTGTCTAGAGTATTATGCTAAGAAAAAACTTCAATCTGAAAAACCAATATTATTATTATTATATTATTCCACTTACATAATATTCTTGAAGTGACAACATTATAGAAATTGAGAACAGATTAGTGGCTGCACCAGGACTTAGGAATAAGGTTGGGTGGATGGGTGGATGGGTGGATGGGTGAATGGCTATAAAGGAGCTACATGAGGAATCTTTAGGGTGTAAAAAATGTTCTGTGTCTTGACTGTATCAATGTTAATATCCTGATTGTGATATTATAGTTTTGCAACATATTACAATTTAGGGAAACTGAGTAAAGGGTGCATAGGATCTCTCTGTACTATTCTTATAATTACATATAAATCTTAACCTTTTATTTATCACAAATTAAAGGTTTGATTAAATAAAACATACTGGAGCTTTGCTTTTATCTATTTTATCCTGAGTTGTTCTCAACCCTGGATACAGATTAGAAGGCCTGAATAAGTTTAAAAAATACCAGTAGCTGGGTTCTCTCCCAGACCATTTAAATCATGACCTCTGATGCTGAATTTTGAATAGGATTATTGTTTGGTTGATTGTATGGTTGGCTGGTGTTTTCCTATATATCATGAATAATTTTAAATATAACAGTATAACAAAAATAACTTCCCATGTGCACATCACCCAACTTCAACAGCAATTAATATTTTACCTGTATTTTATTTATATCATCTACAATGGCTTCTTTTTCCTTTATTATTTTCTCTATGTTCCTTTCTTTCTTTTTCTATTGGATTATTTTAAATTAAATAGTATATATCTTTCCATTTCACTTATAATTACTTCAGTACCTATTTCTGATTAATTCACTCTGTGTTTTTTATATAATCCTCATGCTGTTATAATACCTAATAATAATAATTCCATAACATCATAAAACACT